>NC_080175.1:59672898-60316648 GCF_950295315.1 Erinaceus europaeus
GAGGGAAGGGGGTGACACAGAGAGAGAGAGAGAGATACAGAGAGACAGAGACAGAGACAGATACCTGCAACAATGCTTCACCACTCTCAAAAGCTTTTCTCCTACAGATGGGGACCAGGGGCTCAAACTTGGGTCATTGTACATTGTAACATGTGCACTCAGTCAGGTGCGGTACCATCTGGTCCTGTGACTTTTTTTTTTTTTCATACAATCATTCATACTGTAAAGTTTTACCCTGGTGGTTCTCAGAAATAGTTAACATATGTGTATAATTTATCATTTAAAATGAGGCTTTAGAAAATAATCTCAATATTCATGGTATTGCTATGCTGATAATTTTTAAGTCTTCTACATATAATAAGTGGTCATAAGGATGCAAGTTCTCTACCTTAGTATTTAACTAATTAAAATTAATTAAATATTAATTAAAATAATATAAATTTAAATGTCATAGAAATTCTCAGATTACTCAAATATAAAATGAAGTTAACCATTAAAAACCAGTGCAGATATTTCCTATAATAAACAATATTTGAGCTTCTTTGAAAAAATATTGTTACAAATAATTTAGCTGTAAACTAGCTATTGTTAAGTATTTATTTCTGAAATGGGTACTTATGGCTGGGGAGATAGTATAATGTATATGGAAAACACACATGTCTGAGTCTCTGAGTTCCCAGGCTTAATTCTCCAGGCACCACTATAAACCAGAGCTGAACAATGCTCAGATTATTATTTTTTAAAGTTGTTACTTAGGCAAATTGAGATTTTTTGAAAGTCACATTTAAATAAAAATTCCATTGTAATTGTTGCAATTATTAATTGTTGGCCTAATGAGAGAGTGAATATATCATCCTTTAGAAATAAACACTATTAAAAAATTTTGCCTACTTACTGTCTTGTATTACCAATGCAGTGATATTACTATGATTCAAATTAACTGAAAGAAACCCACAGGCTAGTCTTTATTGAAACATAACAAAAATTTTTTTGAACAAATTATTTCTAGGCTTGAAGTCTGGATTTAATTTCAAGTTACAGAACAACATTTTGTTGTTGTTGCTAATATTCTGTGAGGTGAAAGTGAGACATCTGAATCAACATGAATATCTTGCCATGAAATATAATGGTTAATAAATTACACTGGCAGGGTAACTGAGATTAAAGCAAATGCATCTATATCATAGCACCCCAGAAACCAGCCCCATGTGATTTACCTCCTTCTAATCCCTCCATTGCCAGCCAGGCCACAGCAATTAATCCAGCACAGACCAACACCAGCATGGTGAAGAGAGCGGCAAACATGACTTCAAAGGTGCTGAGTGAATCATGCCTTGAAGGCATTTTTCTTTTTGACACCATTTTTAATTTTTGAAGATATACTAAACCAAGTTTTTGAGGGATTACAGAAATATGTATCAACTAAAGAAAAATCTTTTCAAGTGTTCAAAGAATAAGATTTTCCAAAGTGACTCTATTACTGGTCTTAACTAGGCTGTATAAATGAATTGCCAATGCCCCATTGGCAGTATTATATCTCTATACATTAGTAAGCTTAAAAGGATAGTTAATCTTTAAGAAGATATAAATGAGTAAAGAGATGCCCAGGGTTGTAAATGTTAATCATCTTAAATGGCCATATGTGGGAGCAAAAGCAAATGTACATTGTCAATAAAGATGAGAATAATTTTGAAAGCTATTGGGGCAAAACAAACAAACAAACAAACAAAAAAACTAAAAAACCCAAACCATGAAATTCATGACACACAAGTCAGCCATTGAACATAATAACTTGGCATTTTTACAGAGCTTCTAGCAGATTAACCTTCTACTCTCTGACTCAGGTCATTATTAAGGTATTTTCCCTGGCCTGTGTGGTGTAGATAATCTAAAAATAACTTATGTGCACAAGCACATGTGTGTGTATCCTTCTTTCCTTCTTTGCTCTTTACCTCTATCTTTCTGTGTACACCTTATTGAGACCATCACAAATGTTTGCAATTTTCACTATACTACCTATGTAGAGTGATACAATGTAAGGAGGTATTGATTTAACCTGAGGGAAAGTTCACTTAAGCAAGACATTATATGACTCCTCTTTATGACCTCCTGCAGTTATCAATAAATGGCAACAGCTACTGAGAAGAATAAAGTATTTGTTTCTATTTAAAGGAAATATTCTGGGCAGGGAACCATTGCTTACTTGTGCTGGACTTTTATCTTTTTGAGCATTTCAATTATAACAAGCCAATTGTAAATACACTAAGATAATCTCATTTATAACTGTTAATCAATGGTTTATGGGAAAATCAAGGCAGTTTTCTGATGACTATAGTTCATTAATAAAAACTTCCCCACTTGGAATAACAATGAGTATGGAATCAAAAATAATAAATTTATTCAGATCTGTCCTAAGTTAAACTGATTTTCTTTTTATTCCAGTAAGTAACATCTGCTAGACATTAAAAAGTCCTAGATTAGAAGACTTGATGTACTGAAGTGGTATTCAATACTGTAATTGTCTAAAATGAGAAATATTTACTTTTTCTTTGTCCTTTATAGAAGATAATTTCTGCTTGTTAATCTGTCTGTCAACAATTATCCTATATACCATTAGCCTGTCAATAAAATGATAAAAACATGAAATATAAATGAATTAGTATGTGTAATTGTATATTTACATTAAACTGAATTCATATTAAATTGAAAAACAATACTAATCGCATTATTAAATACTTAAATATACACGAAATGTGCAATATTACTAATGGAGTTGGGAGAAATTTACTTCACTTATATTCTAGGAGAAAATCAATTAAATAGGGCAGAACCTTTGATAAAGTTAAAGCCTAGAAGTAACCCATGAACCTGGGAAGACTTGAAGGTGGAAACACAATTACTGCTTTCTTTTTAAATTTTTTAATTCTTTATTTATTGGATAGAGACCGTCAGAAATCGAGAGGGTAGAGGAGCTAGAGCGGGAGAGAGGTGGGGACCAGGGATTCGAAACTGGGTCCTTGTGCACTGTAACATGTGCTCTCAAGCAGGTCACCACCACCTGGCCCACAATTACTATTTTCTTTATCACAGTTGATGCACAGTATTGTTTTTTCATAAATCAAACAGAATTCTAGCAGTTACTAAAACAAAATGGAACTTGGCCTACCAGATAGACAATGCAGAGTTGTAATGATAGAGTGTGTGATACTGGTTCAGGAACAGAAAAATATGAGTGGATTAGAATAATGAAAACTCAAGACAAGATTTTTTTTCTTTAAAACACAATTTAATTTCATTGAGTTAAAGCAAAACAGAACTAAGAAAATTATTGAGGGAAGTTCCTTGTCTTTAACGCTTGTTTCTTTGACTTGTCCTGTATGAAGATAGAATGTCCATGAGAAGCAAATGTCAGAAACCAGTGATGTAAGACAACACACATCAGTGTGCCTTAAAGTTTACAAGTGAAAAACATTTTCCAGAACTTATATAAGGCCAGTTAACTCATATAAGACAGTCATCAGACAACTAACTAAACACAAAGCTAAACAGACAGTGAAGAAAATGGGAACAAATATCAATACATGTTTGATGCTAGCAGATATTCAGTTGTAGCAGAAATGATGGAATTCTAATTAAAAATACAAGGGAAATATTATCGCCCTTGAACTTAATCGCAAAAATGAAAATATTCATCACTATTATGTGGTGGTGATAGCAAGTTAATTGTAGAAGAGAAAATACAAAGAATCATATTGTAGAGTGATTTGGGAATCTCTAAACTAAATACACAATTTGTCCCCCAAATCCTTGTTCAAATTATATATTCTATATTAACTCTAGTACTTACAAAATGAGACAATATATTATAACTTTATTTATTTATTGCCTCTGTCCCCGCACTACACATCCACTGACGTTGGTGGTGGTCATTTTCTTCCATTTTATTAGATAGGACAGAGAAAAATTAAAAGAGGATGAGACATCTGAAAAACTGTTTCACCACTTGTGAAGCATGCCCTCCCTGCAGGTGGGGGCTGGGGTTTTGAACCTGGATCCTTGCCCTAGTCCCTATGCTTAATACTATGTGAGCTTAAACCAGGTGTGCCACCGGCTGCCCCCCCCCAACCACTACTTTTCTTTAATGACTTTTTTTTAATATATATTTTTTATTACCAGAGCACTGTTCATCTCTGGCTTAGGGTAGCCCCTATGACTTCTTTTTTAAAAATATTTTATTTATTTTATTTTTGAGAGATATGGAGAGAGAGATAGAGAGAGAGAGGGAGGGAGGGAGAGAAAGAAAAAGAGAGAGAGAGAGAAACACCAGAGCACTGTTCAGCTCTGGTTTATGATGGTGCAGGGGATTGAACCTGGGACTTTGGAGCCTCAAGCATCAGAGTCTGTTTGCATAACCATTATGCTATATCCCCTGCCAACACTACTTTTGTTATGTGTCACCTGGATATAGCAAAACAAACTTTAAGCAAAGAGAATCATGCTACAAAAATTATCATTTTTTTCATTATCATTAAATCAAACTTTTTACAGAAAAAATATGTAATCTGTTTAGTGATGTATTTATATGTTTAAAAACATATATATATAAGTGTGACAAATGGAAGATAATAGTATCAGAGTGAGAAAAATAGATTTTTTTAATTGAGGAGTTAACAGTCGACAGTAAAAGACAGTAACATTACTTAATTTTCCACATAACAATCTAACCTTTACCCCCCAACCCCTACCCCCCAGTCCTATTCTGCCATCATGATCCAGGAACACTCCCACCACCCAGAGTTCTTTACTTTGGATACAATACACCAGAGATTTATTTATTTATTTATTTATTTATTTATTTATTTATATTTTTCTTCAGCTGCTGGTAATTTAGTTAATGCTTTTGAATTAAATCAATGAACCATGTTAAATATGAAGAAGATAAAGCTCAATGATCAGGAATATATATTAATAGTATTCTGCATTTTTCTTAATGCATATATACAAATATATAAGCATCACATATATTAATAGTATTCTGCATTTTTATTAATGCATATACACAAATATATGTGATGCTTTTATTAAATGCTATATGCATTTGAAGAAACTAATATATGAATTTGAAGAAACTATGCTCATGTATTTTCTACTTTGACAACTATGGACATTACAGAAAATGCTCCAATTTCAAGTCATAAAAGGTCTGCAGGAAAATAAAATGTTTACTTTAAACATATACTTAAAATATGTAGCTTCATTAAATGAAGTAGAAACAATTCAAGTATAATATACTGGACATAGTTAATAAGAGAATGGGGTGGAGGGTAGGTAGCATAATGATTATGCAAACAGACTCTGATGCTTGAGTGTCAGAAGTCACAGGTTCAGTCCCCCATACCACCATAAGCCAGAGCGGAACATGCTCTGGTAAAATAATAATAATAATAGTAATAATAATAATAGTAATAATAATACTAATAACAATAAATAGAATGTATACTTCTAGGTAAGTAAATGTCACTGATGTTCCTATGAAGCTCTCAGTAAAGAAAAAAAATATGACCACTTTAATAATGATAATGACATGTTCTGGTTGGATAAAAATGAGGAAGAGGGAGTCGGGCTGTAGCGCAGCGGGTTAAGCGCAGGTGGCGCTAAGCTCAAGGACCGGCATCAGGATTCTGGTTCGAGACCCCGGCTCCCTACCTGCAGGCAGGTCCCTTCACAGGCGGTGAAGCAGGTCTGCAGGTGTCTGTCATTCTCTCCCCCTCTCTGTCTTCCCCTCCTCTCTCCATTTCTCTCTGTCCTATCCAACAACAACAACATCAATAGTAACTACAACAATAAAAAAAAAAAAACAAGGGCAACAAAAGGGAATAAATAAATAAAAATAAAAAAATTTTTAAAAATGAGGAAGAGATGTGAGAATACAAAAAAAAAATTCCTTTGTTTTCTTTGATAATTTTATTCCTAGATATCTAATTCATTCTGAATATATGGTAAATGGTACTTGTTACTTAGCTTCTTTCTCTTTTTCTTTATGATTTGCTGTTGTTTTTCTTTGTACAAAGTCTATGAAAGATTTGATACATCTCTTATTGGGTCAAAAAAGACTGAGGGAAGTAAAATACCAAATATTATTAGATATCCTTCTCATGAGTGCATTTTGTTATTATTTTAAATATTTATTTTTTATTAGATATAGAGAAAAAGTGAGAGGGGAGAAGATGAAAGAGAAAGAAAGAAATAGAGAGAGAGGTACCTGCAGCCCTTCTCTTCCACTTGTGAAATTTCCCCTCTTGGAGATGGGAACTAGGAGATTTAACTTGAGTCCTTGCACACTGAAATGTGTGTGTGTTTAACTAGGTGCGCTACTGCCTGGCCCCCACTTGGTTATTTAATGAGAGATTTTCTGATTAGGTTGTTTAAAAAAATTATAATGGGGGGAGTCGGGTGGTAGCACAGCGAATTAAGCAAACGTGGCAGGCTGTTTTGATGATGGTGGCCTTATAATATAGTTTGAGATCTGGAGTGTTATGACTCCATTTCTGTTTCTTTTCCTCAAGGCGCTTTTTGGCAATTCTAGGTGTTTTCTGGTTCCAGATAAATGATTGTAGTTTTTGTTCTATTCTCTTAAAGAAGCTTGGTGGAACTTTGATGGGTATCACATAAAATTTGTATATGGCTCTGGGGAGAATATTCATTTTGATGATATTTATTCTTCCAATCCATGAGCATGGGATGTCTTTCCATTTCTTGGTATCAGTTTCTATTTCTTTGAATAGTGTCTCATAGTTTTCAGTATATAAGTCTTTTACTTCTTTGGTCAACTTTATTCCTAGGTATTTTATTGATTTTGCTGCAACAGTGAATGGGAGTGATTTCTGGATGTCTTCTTCAGATTTATTGTTTGCATAAAGAAATCCCACATATTTTTGTACACTGATTTTATAGCCTGACACTTTGCTTTATTGAATAATTACTTCCAGTAGTTTTCTGCTGGATTCTTTCGGCTTTTCTATGTATACTATCATACCATCTGCAAATAGTGAGACTTCTTTCCTTCCCATCTGTATTCCTCTGATTTCTTTCTCTTGCCTGATTGCTATGGCAAAAAATTCCTATACTATGTTGAAGAGTAATCATGATAGTGGACATCCCTGTCTAGTCCCCAATCTGAGGAGGAATGCTTTCAGCTTCTGTCCATTGAGTATGATGTTGGCTGCAGATTTGCTATATATGGATTCCACTATCTTGAGGAATTTCCCATCTATTCCCATTTTTTGTAGAGTTTTGAGCACAAATGGGTGTTGGATTTTGTCAAAGGATTTCTCTGCATCTATTGAGATAATCATGTGGTTTTTGGCTTTGCTTTTATTGATGTGGTGAATGACATTGATTGATTTATGGATGTTGAACCAACCTTGCATTCCTTGGACAAATCCCACTTGGTCGTGATGAACACTCTTTTTGATATACTGCTGTATCCGGTTGGCCAAGATCTTGTTTAATATTTTGGCATTTATGTTCATCAAAGATATTGGTCTGTTGTTTTCTTTTTTTGTTGTTTCCATATATGCTTTTGGTATCAGGTGATGTTGGCTTCATAGAAGGTGGAAGGGTATTGTTTTCGCGGGGCTGGCTAAACGAGCGGGTAACAGATGACCCGGGACTCATGGCTGGGTTGTACACAGTATCTCTTTATTCATGCAGGACGCAGCGCAATCTATACCAAGCTAAGATAAACTAACTAAAAACTACAATCTTGTCCTTATAAATATACTAGCCCAGTAGGGTGGGAACAGGATGCGATGCAGAGAGGGTGGAGAGAAAAATGACTGGTGACAATCAGGGTATGACAAGGAGAGGGGGTGGAGCAGGTGAGAATTCTACCACTAAACCACCAATGCCCTGGAGGGAAGGTGGTGCTTGTTAACAGAGGTTATGTAAATAGAATACAGTGTTATGTAAATAGAAGAGTGTTAGGCAGGGGGAATTAAACTAATGAAACAGAAGGGGTTTTTAGAAGCATACCAACAGAAGGGAGTGTTCTTGTTTCTTAAATCTTATGGAAAAGCTTTAGAAGTATGAGTATTAACTGTTTCCTGAAGGTTTTGTAGAATTTGTTTGTGAAGCCATCTGGTCCAGGACTTTTGTTGTTGGGGAGATTCTTAATAACTGTTTCGATTTCTTTGTCTGTGATTGCTGTATTTAGGTTTTGTAGTTCTTCTTGGTTCAGGATTGGAAGGGCATAGGTTTCTAGGAATTATTCCATTTCTTCCAGATTTTCTAGCTTGGTGGTGTATATTTCTTCATAGAAGTTTCACTTGATTTTCTGGATTTCTGTGGTGTCAGTTGTGATATCTCCTCTATCTTTTATGACTCTATTAATTTGAATGTTCTCCTTTTTTTTTTAATGAGTCTGGCTAGGGGTTTGTCAATTTTATTTAATCTTTCAAAGAACCAACATTTGGCTTCTTTGATCTTCTGTATGGTTCTCTTATTTTCGATGTTGTTTATTTCTGCTCTAACTTTAGTGATTTCTGTTCTTCTGGTTGCTTTAGGGTTTCTTTGTTCCTCTTCCTCTGTGTCTTTAAGGTGTACAGTATGGTTGTTTATTTGAGCTTTTTCTTGTTCTTTAATATTTGATTGTATGGCTATGAATTTCCCTCTCAATACTGCTTTAACTGTGTCCCAAATATTTTGATAGGTTGTGTCCTCATTTTCATTTTTTTCCAGGAATGTTTGAATTTCTTGCTTGACTGTCTCTCTTAAGCAGTGGTTCTTAAGTAGTATGTTGTTTAGTTTCCAAATTCTCTGTCTTTTAGTAATTTTCTGTTTGTTGTTAAACGTTAGCTTTACTCCACTGTGGTCTGAGTACTTACTTGGTATGATTTCAATGCTCTTGAATTTTTTGATACTGTCTTTGTGGACTAACATATGGTCTATTCTTGAGTATGTGTTGTGTGGATTTGAAAAGAATATTTATTCCGGTTTTTTAGGGTGAAGAACTATGAAAATGTTCAGGAGGTCTAGTCTGTCCATCTCTTCATTTAATTCTCTTGTTTCTTTGTTTATTCTCTGCTTTGTCGATCTGTCTAAGTGTGAGAGTGGGGTGTTAAAGTCTCCCACTATTACTGTATTACTATTGATGTTTTTTTGTGGTTATTTCAGTAGGTGTTTGATGTATTTAGATGGTCCCTATTGGGTACATAGAGGGTAATAATTGTTAAGTCTTTGTGACTGATTGATCCTCTAATAATTATGTAATGTTCTTGCCTATCTTTTATTACTTTATTTAATTTAAAATCTATTGTGTCAGAGATGAGAATGGCTGTTCCTGTTTTGTTTTTTTTTTTTTTTGTGGTCCATTAGCCAGTATGATAGTTTTTCATCCTTTCACTTTAAGTTTGTCTTTATCTTGTTGGGTCAGATGGGATTCTTGCAAGCAATATATGGTTGGGTTATGTTTTCTGATCCATCCTCCCACTCTGTGCCTTTTGATGGGTGAGTTTAAGCCATTGACATTTATTGATATTATGGATTTAATGTATGCCATTTAATGTGCCATTATTCAATAATTTTTTATTTGCTCTGATATATGGCAAGCAGTATGGTGATGTTCTTGTTTATAAAAGGTCCTTTAGGACCTATTTTAGGGCAGGCTTAGTGATGTTTTTCTCCTTTAACTGTGTCTGTCTGAGAAGGTTTTGATCCCTCCATCTAGTTTGAGTGAAATTCTAGCAGGATATATTGTCCTTGGTTGAAACCCTTATTCATTCAGGGTTCAATAGATATCTTGCCATTCTCTTTTGGCTTTTAGAGTTTGAGTGGAGAAGTCTGCTGATAGTCTTATGGGTTTTCCCCGTATGTGACTTTCTGTTTTTCTCTTCCAGCCTTAAGGATCCTTTCTTTATTCTTACTTCTTTTCATTGTAATTATGATGTGTCTTGGTGTCTTAAGGTCTGAGTTGATTCTGTATGGGACTCTCTGTGCCTCTTGAATCTTAATGTCCTTTCTATTGTTCAGGTTTGAGAAGTTTTCTTCTATAATTTTCTCTAGAATGTTCACTTCCCCTTCCTCTCTTTCTTCCTCTGGCAGGGCCAATTATAAGATTATTACTTCTTTTGAGATCATCCCATATGTCTCTGTTGTTGTTTTCAGTGTCTCTCAATCTCTTTTTGAGCTCTTTTACCTCTGTCTTAGTTTTCTCTAGCTCATCGTCAATCTGGCTAATTCTGTTTTCTGCTTCTGTTAGTCTTCTTTCCCTTCCCTCGGCTTCTTTCTTCAGTTCAGCTATTTCAGCTTTCAGTTCTCTAATTACCTTAGGTAGCTAGTATTTTCCTTGAGGATTTTATCTGTTGTTTCCCTAATTCTGCTAGCCCTTTCCTCCACAGTTGTCTTCATTTCTGTGATTATTAAGCTACTATTGCTTGCATACTTTTCTTATCTATGGTTACTTCTGACTGATTTGGAGTTTATTCTGGTCTCCTGTCATCATTCATTGCAATAGCAGTTTTATTTGTCTTGTTTTAACCATTTTTTTATTCATGTGTTTTTTATTCTTATGTTCTGATGTTCTTCAGTTGTTGTCTTTTGAGTACAAGCCATGCTATACTAAATACCTTTATGAAAAATGCAGTCACCAACCTTGGAAATTACAATAGTAACTGAAGCAAGGTTTGAAGCAGTTTAACCAATACCAGTTAGCCAAACAATGCCTCGAGTCTAAGAAAAAATAGCAACCAAATCCAAATGAGAAAGAATGAGACAGGAAAAAAGGATAGCAATAATTGACAATTATGCCAATCCACTGCCCACTGTAAATTCTAGAGGTAGCAAAAGGAGAAAGGAAGTATAGAAGAGACACACACAAAGAGTCCATTCTGAGTCAGATTTCTTCCCCAAAATAATTCACAAAGGAGAATCAGTTAATTCAGAAAACAGAAGAAGGAGTAAAGAAGAAGACACAAATGAGAGGGAAAAAAAGAAATAAAAAAGAAAAAAATAGAAGTGAAAGGAGTTTTATTTTATTTTATTATTTTTTTATTTTATTAGGTAAGAGGAGGGAGAAGGGGGAGCATGGATATAGGAGGTAGTTAGAGTGAAACAAGTTCCTCTCACAATGGATAGGACACCTGGTCACCTAGCAATGGAAAATACACTAAAAGTTAATTTTGGTCAACCTGAAGGAGCTGTGGAAAGGCAATCATGTATATATAATAGTAATAATAAAATAGAACAGAGTATAAAACCCTAACAGTCAGTCTGTAGCTTGGATGGCTTCCAATTAGCTCAGGCTGCCTGAGCAAAGACAGCCAATTGTTAACAACAACAACAAAAAAGATGCTCCAGGTAATCTTTCTTGGGCGGGATGAGGCTCTGATTGGTCAGATATATTGTCACTCCAATTGAGCTTGAGAAGAAAAAAAAAAGCAAATGGACTCAGAAAGGAAAAGGATTAGAATCACACCCCTGGTGAGCCAGGAGTCTTGGTAAAGAAAAAAACTCAGCAGGGAACCTGCTGGTAGAGGCTCTCCTGCCCACAGGGTCTGGTTATAGAGTGGGGGACTTCAGAAATAATCAGAAAATTTTCTTTCTTTTTTCTTTGTTTTCTAACCCAAATTGAGCTATAGTCACCTCCTTGGTGTCACACTTAGAACCCCTTATTCACTGTCCTGCTGAAGGCCAGGTATCCTACACTTTCCAGCTCATGCCAGCTGCTGCCTCCAAGTTACCATCTTGGCTCTGCTCCCCGCCTATTTTTTTAACTGTTTTTACACTTTCTGAAAATTTTATCTTTCATTCAGAAATTTGATTTTATTTATTTTATATGTATCTTATATAATTTCCCTTTCCTTTTCTCTTTCGCCTTTTCTTCCTCCTTAGGATATCTGCCTGTTTACCATGCTATTTCATTTTATTTTACTTTATTTTGTTTAGCTAATGAATTACAGTTTTTATTTATGGCTTTTTCACATTGGTGTAATTTTTGCATTTTGTATGAATTGTAGTTTAAGAACTGCAAACTCTGTATTTTTGTTTACTTTCCTATAACTTGATAGTTTAGAAACAGATGTTGAGGGAGTAGGTTCAAGCCATATTAGTTTATATGCAATCTTTATTTGATGGCTCATAGTCCTTTATTTCTTCTGAATTTTTGTTAAACACCCTGTACCCAGGTTCACATCTACTAATGTGGGATTTATTTTGATTGTGAATGACACTGTGCTGAAACAAAGTCTCAGCAACTTAATGAGCAGCACTGAGATAGAACTCTCTGGTTTTCTCCCACCTCCAGTGAAAGCCCATAGCACTCACAGCCACTAGGGGTTGCTAGTCCCCAAATACTTTGTTACCAGGGCTTCATAAAATAGACCTACCAGCTTTTTCCAAAACTGAGACCCCCAAATTTTATCTGCAATATTTTTGCTTTTGGGTTCATGATTAGTCAATAATTTGTTCAGCTTTATATCTTAACTCTTTTTCAGCCAGCAGGTTCCAGATGCTAACATGATGCCAACCTGCTTCCCTGGACAAAGGGCCCCACCAATGTGTCCTGGAGCCCCACCTTCCCAGATCCCTGACCTACTAGAAAAAAAGAGAGACAGGCTGGGAGTATGGATCAACCTGCCAACACCTATGTTCAGTGGAGAAGCAATTACAAAGCCAGACCTTCCACCTTCTGCACCCCATAATGATCTTGGGTCCATATTCCCAGAGGGATGAAGAATAGGGAAGCTCTCAAGGGAGGGGCTGGGATTCAGAGTTCTGGATGATGGCAAATATGTGGAATTGTACTCCTCCTATCTTATAGTCTTGTCAACATTTTCATTTTATAAATAAAAATTTAAAATATAGTAAAAATGTGTTTTTGGTTATTTCCCAAAATATTGATATTCATAGGTGAGTGCTAGAAAACAGAGTCTTAATGCATATTTTACTATTCCTGTCATTCAATAAACCGTATGCCATAAACTGTGCTTCTGTCATGGCTTGTCTCTACTTATTATTTTTCTCTTATTGAGCATTTGACTGGCTTGCCATGGATTTATATAATATTTAACAACAATATACAAAGATACATTTTAAGCTTTGATTCAATTCAGATTTTACTCAAAAATTTTATTTCATACAATTTCTGGTGAAATACTCTCTCTAAAGTTTATATGAATTTAATCCAGTTAAAATTATACTAAAAATTAATGCACATATATTAAAGTTTCTTGATTATGAATATATAAGTAGACATTATTGCTCAGGTCTTTTATGTATAATATTTTCAGCTTAATACTATTATAGGTGGAGACAAAGAAAACTAAAATGAACAGATTTAATGTATTTTCAATTAATATATCATCTCTCACATCATTGAATGTTATCAAGCAGGAGTTGGATTGTTCTGTAAAATATAAAGAAAGCTCATAAAGATGCTATGCACTCTTCCTAGTCCCTGAGACTGGGGAGGCCCTTGGGGGTCCAGGGAAAGGAACTTGCAAACAGAGGTCAGAGCACAGAGACAGACTGGAACCTTTGGGAGTGCGCCTGAGAGCAAACTCGATTTACTGTAGCAAGCAAGGGTATTTATATATTTATGTTGGGGAGGGAATGGGTGTAGTAGACTAATCACATTTAGTTTTATCAGTCATTCCATATATGAGTAAGGGTCTCAGTGGCGGGTAACACAGGGTATGAGGAACAAGGAACAAGGATGTTTGTCAGAAAACAGAAACCAATAGCCATTAGCAGTCAGGGTATTCTTGTCCTAGTTAATCTCTAGGGACCCTTTTCCTTTTCTGGGGACAATAGTCATGACCTGTTCAGTTTCTCCTTAGAGGGTACTCAGGGTTCACCCTCCCCAAGGCCCTAGGGGTGGTTCCCACATTGCACTGCCATGTTCTGTTTTAAATTCCAAAATGGTACTCTCTGAATTGCTCAAAACTGGTCGTATGATGTTGTGAGCAAAAACATGTAGACAGTAACTCAACCTTTACTTATAAACTCTGACTTTTGCTATGTTACCTGGGTATTTCACTAAAACTTTCTGAGCTACATTTTTTTTCCTCATCTTTAAAACAAAACCATTGATTCTAAAATTGCTTTAGTTTCTAAAATTCCATGACTTTATAATTTCTATGGCCCCTTTTAAGGGAATGTATATGATTTATGTCCCATCACATTAAAAAAGGCCTTTCTTTCCCAGATTTCTTTCAGATACTCACCTAAAAATCACCTATGAGAGATAATGTCTTTTAAAACATTTTCTTAAGATCTTTGCCTTCACATCTCCCACTGACCTTTCATTCTCAGTGCAGCTTCTTTTTATCCTTCCCTTGTCTTCCTGCCATGAGACCATATTTACTTTCTCTTTGCTAATGTAAATTCTACTTCTTAGCTCTTCATCCTTTGTTCCCACTCCACATGTGGTTTTTTACCTTGCCATATAAAAGTCACTTTCACCAAGCAAATCTCCCTAATCTACTTTTGTCTGCAAAGTGGATTATGGAACTTTTGAATAAAAGGTATCATACCAGAACATGCTGAACTGCATAGCACTTAACTGTTCCAAAGGGGAGAACTCTATTCATGACAGTATTCAAAAATAGATCTGTGTTTCAGGGAAGAAAAATGAACTAGGCTTGGAGAGATTGGTTTTTCCTAGTAGGGGTTACCACATTTTTTATAGCATCCTAGTTGGTTAGTAGGGAGCTTTGAAAAAAATCAGCATGTTCTTCCCCACCAGCTGCTAGTTGAGGTCATTTTCAAAGAAACCCCCTAAGTATCTAGAATCCTTACTAATTCACAACCCCACAATTCTATATTGTTGTGCCAGACACATCTGTAGCTCAGGCAGGATATATCATCTCACTGTGTTACTTTTTAACTTTAATCATCTTAGTGCCTGGAGGTCAAAACATTTTTTGATATGGAAAGGAGAGTCAGCCTACTTGTCAATTTCTCTATGTTCTTTTATCTAATTGCCTTGCTATCATCACCAAAGTGATATATGAAGCTTTTCTTTTTCCATAGAATAAGTTTTCCAAGTCAGTTTATGACTTTTTCACTGCCATTAAAAACTTCCAAGAACCCCATATTTTCTTTCTTCATTGAATGAATACAGATTAAGGGAGTAAGAGATCTTCAACTTAAAGAAATTTACATTTACTGGCCCAGTCTTGATCTCAGTCAGTCACAAGTAATTTTTGCACTTTGCCACTATGCTTTTAATATTGGGGGTAGTACAAAATATACTTGTAGCATTTTTTTTTCTAGCTAAATGAATAGCTTCTTTTTAGGAAATCAAATCCCTTCACTAAATGTTGGTTTCTAGATGCAAGTGGTAATAAGCACTCTTTTGTTTAGATAATAGTCTGCTTGGGGAGAAGCAAATTATTCTGTATACTACCCTTAAATATGCTACTTTAGCTTGTGTATTATTTTAAGTCAAAGGTAATAAGGACATAAAAAGTAGTTTAAATGGTACTAGAGATTCAACTCGGTGCTTATTACTATCGAGTCTCTTCCCTGGTGCAACTGTTATTCTATTATTTAGAATGAGATAGATAGCAAGACAGTGGGAGGGAAAGGCAGTCAAGTAGTAGGATAAATAGAATGCACAAATGAACACTTTATCTGAGAAGATGGCAGAATCATGTCTCAAAGAACCACCTGGCTCTGAGCCTGGGGCTCATTGTTGATAAAGGGAAGTTGGGGAGAAGAAGTCTAGTCTTGTGGCCATCTGGAAAACATAAAGGGTTCTATACTGAGGCTGTTTTTCAAGGTAATCTGTCAACCTGAAGAGGGGTCCTTTCATAAGGAATGAATAGCCAGAGACCACTGACGTGTAAAACTTTGAGATAGACTCACTGAAATAATAACTTCTTCCTGCGGACTGACTGCATAAAGCTCAGCTTGGAGGCTCCTTGTTAACAGCAAGGTTGACGCTGAGGAATTATTCTGATGCAGTCTCTGCCCCCAGGTTTTACCACGCCCCGTGAAATCCTTGTAGTGCCCCCTTCAACCAATCCTGGCCCCACATGTCACCCCTGGTTGTCGTCCAATAAAAGCCCCCTCTGGGCTCTCGGCTCCCCCCCCTTATTCAGCTCCTTAGGCTCTCTCAGATCTCTCTCCCTTCTCTCGCCCAGTGGTCAGGTAGTGGGGACGGCCATTGTCGGTTGACTCCACATGGCCTGAGCCACCCCTACATCCTATAATAAAGATTTGTGTACCCCACTTGCTCGGGACTTCCTCTCTCTTCTCCGTGGTGCAGCCCGACACCTGACCACAACAAAAACATCTGGCACCCATCGTGTTCTGCACCCATGCCTGACAGGGTGGCCCAGCCTGAGGTCCCCGAAAGCCGCTCAAAGGTAAGTGGCATCCGCCCACCTCTGTGGCCCCACGTTTCCCTCCACCATGGGAAATTTTTCATTTTAGGAGGAGGTGTCCCAGTCATTATCTCCTTCTCTCCTGGGACAGATTTGTACTCTCAGAGACGGTTTAATTTTCTCTACACCATGGGTTCTCATAGCTATAATCACGACTTACAAGATATGTACAATGTGGTATGCCTTGAGGATACCTGACCTTGAGGCGGAGATACATGAGTTAAATCATATGTGCTTAAGATTTAGACGCCCTAAGCGATCAGCAGTTAGACCCAAAGCTCCTATTCCCACCGACAAGCACACGTGTTCGGAGGCTCCTCCTTTGACCCTGCCCCCAGCTGATTCTGTAGGCCCGGTTCCCGTATCTGGCTCTCTAAGCCCGCCTTCTGTTGACCCCGTGGTTCCAGTATCTGGCTCTCTAAGCCCACCTTCTGTTGACCCCATGGTTCCGGTCCCTGCTTCCCTAAATCCTCCCCCTGCTGATACATCATCAGTTTCCTCTGAGGCGACTACAGCAGTTTCCATGGAACCTTCTACTTCTGTATCTCCCTCTCCTGCACCATCGAACCAAATCCACACCTTCCTGGTAAACATGACCCCCTCTAAACAAAACCTTCAGCCATGGCAGCCATACACCTCTAAAGAGCTCGGACAACTCAGGCAAGCACTCAGGGAGGACGGGTGTCATGCGCCATGGACTAAGTCCATTTTAAGGAGTTTTTACCAGCACCTTAACAACCCCCAGGACTGGAAAGACCTGGCTCGTGCTGCACTCCCAGACCCCCTCTACCTACAGTGGATAGCATGTTTCCATGATGAATGCTCTAGACAATCGCAGGAAAATAGTAACAAACAGGTAGAATGGAATTTTGATGCTTTGTGTGGAGCAGGAGCTTATGAATCTGGAGCTCAACAGGCAGAAGCCAGGTTTCCAACCGGTTATTTTGAACAGGTACGCATCTGCGCAACACAAGCATGGGAAAGGGTGACCCCACCCAATGTAGATTCATCAGTTCCCATTAACTCTCTTCACCAAGGCACTGATGAATTATTAGCGAGCTTCATCTCAAGGGTGAAAACAAACTTAGAGAGAAAGGTTTATAATCCTGACGTCCGCTCACTACTCCTGTGCTCTATTGTCTGGGAAGGCATGATACCACAATTCCATCAGGCATGCCTTAATCTAAAACACCTACACCCAGATAATTGGATTTTAGTGACGCAGGAACTTACATCAGGCAATTATGGGGCATCCTCTACAACACAGGTTTATGCAGTTACCCCACGTAATCACAATGGGGCCTGCTTTCAGTGCGGTTGCCAAGGACATTGGTGTAACCAATGTCCTGATAAGCTGTGACCACGCCTCCAGTCAGGGAAGCCCCGACTCCAGTTAGAGCGACCATGCCTCCAGTCAGAGCAACCCCGCTTACAGTTAGGGAGCCAGAAGCCATGTATGGTGTGTCCTAGATGCTGTAAAGGGTTTCACTGGAAGAGAGATTGTTGGTCCAAATTTCATAAATATGGCACGCCCCTGAATGGTACAAAATCAGGGCCTGAGATTTTGTGGACCAGTCCTGTTTTAGAACGGGGTCACCCTTCTATGACAGTAAAGATTGGCAATATTCCTTTTAAATTTTTGATTGACACGGGGGCAGCAAAGACTATTTTAAGGCAAGAAGAGGTTCCCCAAGATTGGGAACTTATCCCTGGACCCAGTATACATGGAGTAGGAGGGGTGACCCAATCATTTCACACACGAGACTTGCTCATGTGGGAAGACCCAGAAGGTTCTACCAGACACTTCCGCCCATTAGTAGCTAATATTAGCACCAACCTACTGGGCAGGGATCTTCTGGAATGTCTTGATGTTAGGATATCCACAGATGCCTCTGCAGAGCGTAACACCCGCTCCTGCGAGACCAGATCTAATCAGCACCCCCAATACTAAATGCCATTGTTTATAGCCAAACACCCCGCTTAAGCTGGCTTTCTAATGAGCCTGTCTGGGTGGAACAGTGGCCTTTACATAGGGATAAACTAGAAATTTTAAAAGAGCTCATCAGAGAGCAGTTGTCCTTGGGACACATTCGTCATTCTTGAAGCCCATGGAATACTCCTGTCTTTGTGATTAAAAAGTGATCGGGATAATGGCGCCTCCTTCAAGATCTCCGTGCAGTAAATAAAACCATGCCGGTCTGGGGCTCCCCCCAAAGGGGTTTGCCTCTTGCTTCTGCAATTCCCATGGGAATTGCAATTTCTATGGGAACTGCAATTTCTACGGGAATTCCCATAGCTATTGATATACAGGATTGGTTTTTCTCTATTCCCTTGCATCTGCAAGATTGTAAACATTTTGCCTTCTCTGTTCCTTCCATTAATAACGACAGTCCTGCTGACAGATTTGAATGGGTGGTGCTGCCCCAGGGGATGGCCAATAATCCTACAATTTGTCAGGAGGCTGTTAAATCTTCCCTTGACCCATATATTCATAAGGGCCTTAATGTTTTTCATTATACAGATGATATTTTAATATGGGGAAAATCAGATACAGATCTCTATGCCTTACGTGATTTTCTCATTCCTGCATTAAGGAAAAGCGGCCTTAATGTAGCTCCTGAGAAGATACAGCTAATTTCTCCAATATCTTTTTTAGGTCCAGAGATTTCTTTAATGCAAATTTGTCCCTTAAACCTAATGTCGGGAGTTGGGCTGTAGCGCAGCGGGTTAAGCGCAGGTGGCGCAAAGCACAAGGACTGGCATAAGGATCCCAGTTAGAACCCCGGCTCCCCACCTGCAGGGGAGTCGCTTCACAGGCGGTGAAGCAGGTCTACAGGTTTCTATCTTTCTCTCCTCCTCTCTGTCTTCCCCTCCTCTCTCCATTTCTCTCTGTCCTAGCCAACAATGATAATAACTACAACAATAAAACAACAAGGGCAACAAAAGGGAATAAATAAAATGAATATAAAAAAAAACTAATGTCACCTTTCCTTCTAACCTTACTCTTGCTTCTTTACAAAGTTTTCTAGGAAATTTAAATTGGCTTAGGCAGTATCTCTATCTGCCTACAAGCTGCCTCCAACCACTGTTTGACCTGTAGAAAGGAAACAAACAGCCCTCCTCAAAATGTAAGTTAACTCCTGAGGCCTCCTCGGCACTGGAGAGGGTTAACTAGGTCCTTCAGGACATGCACCTTGTTCGATTCTCCCCCTCCTCTCTGGTAAACCTTCTAATCTTCAACTCCACCCCCACAGTAGTAGGGGCATTGTGACAAAACCATGGGGTTCTCGAGTTGCTTCACAAGCCAGTAGGAGGAGCTCCAAGACTCCTCACTGAGATAGACGCGTTAGCATTCATGGTTCGCCAAGGGAGAAATAGGTCTGTGCAGGTCTTAGGGAAAGAACCGGATTTAATCATTCTGCCCTTTTCTCTCACAGATACAGAGTGGCTTATACGCCATCATTCCTGCTTTGCCATAAGCTTCGTGGGGTTTCCAGGACAAATAGATAACCATTTTCCTTCTAATAAATTGATAGCTTCTTTACCTCTTCTGCCTCTACTAGCACCTAAACTTTTCTCTCGGGATCCCATTGCCTCTGCTCCTACTATCTTTACTGATGGCGCAAAAAGGGGAGCTGCTGCCCTTATATATTACCCAGACAAACAATCTCCTAAACCTCTCTTTACTGAGCTTCCTGAGAATTCCCCTCAGTACAAAGAACTTTATGCTGTTTTCCTTGCATTAAAAGCTGTACCAGAATCCTTCAACCTTTTTTCTGACAGTGTGTATACTGTTAACTTACACCCATGGCTTGCTCGTTCTTATGTGAAAATTGATGACAACCCACTTTCCCCTCTCTTGATTCAAATCGCCTCTATGCTCTGTTCTCAAACCCAACCACTGTATATTCAACACCTTCGTTCCCACAGCCCTCTTCCTGGTTCCCTGTCCTAAGGGAATGCCGCAGTTGACCGCCTTGCCTCCACAGGAACTTTCCCAGTCTCTGTCTCTTATCCTGCTAATTTTCATTCTCTAACCCATGTTAATCTTAAAGGCCTTCGAGCTCGATTTCCTGATGTTCCTGTACCACAGTTAAAACATATCCTCGCTACATGCTCTTCTTGTGCAAGTCTCATAAAGACACCTGCTATCCAGACCCTTGGGGTTAACCCCCAAGGTTTTAAAGCTAATGCTATTTGGCAAATTGATGTCACCCACATAGCAAACTTTGGCAAACAAAAATATGTGTTTGTCTCAACTGATACCTTTTCTAAATTTATGTGGGCTACAGCTCAGACAGGAGAAAGTGCTAAAAAGCTTAAAAGCCGTATGCTCTCCTGTTTTGCTGTGATGGGCTTACCTCTTCAACTGAAAACTGACCATGGACCTGCATTTATCAGCAAACAATTTAAAGATTTTTGTTCCCTCTGGAACATTACTCATACCACAGGCATTCCCTATAATCCACAGGGACAAGGCATTGTCAAGAGGGCCCATCAAACCCTTAAGGCTCAATTAAATAAAAATTAAAGGAGGAATGTACCCCCCGAATATCCAGCTAGCAAAAGCCTTAACTACGGTAAATCTCTTTAATATTTACAATAACTCGGACCTACCTCCTGTCATTCTTCACTGGCAAACACCATCTACCCTCCCATCTATTAAGGTCAAATGGAGAGACCTACTCGATAAAATTTGGAAAGGGCCTGACCCACTATTGACCATGGGAAGGGGTTTCGCATGCGTTTTCCCTCAAAATGTCTCTAAACCTGCCTGGGTTCCTGCTGGCCATGTCCGACAATACCCTCATGATGGCGCTGTTATCCCTGAAGAACAAGAAATACTACAAGAGGACCAGATGCAGGATACATCCCAGGACCCTAATAAGACATGGCAGTACCTACAAAATCTGGCTCACAGAGACCTCTCTCCTACCCTTTCCCTGAATGTCTCCTGTTATAACTGGCCAGTTGTGTTTTGTGAGTGAGTGTGTTGAATGACAAAAAATTTTTTTGCATGACCCATGTGCTCAGAGTACTCTAAAAGGTAATTGGCTTTATATAAAAATGCTGGATGCAGCCAAAGTTTCTGGAGACGTCCAGAAACATTCTAAAATTTTTGTTTTTCTCCCTCTTTTGATTTTTATATATAGTTTTTGGTATATATGTGTTTAGTCTTAAACTGTGTGATTAATGACAGATATAAATTTGTTTTTAAAATGATGTTTTTATAACAAAAGTAATTTTTCCTCCAGTGTGTTATAACTAAGTGTTTATGGGTGTGTCTTAAGTTTGGTAACACTCAAAAGTGTAACCCTACAGCAACATTATTACCAGACAAGGTAAAAATTAATTTGCTAAGGTAACTAACTATTTAAGGTAAAAGTCTAAATGTTTAACGTGACTATACATTCCCAAAACTAAAATATATAAATTTTATATACAGGACACCCTTGGAGGGCCCCCAAAGGTGCCCTGTAAACTATCTTGTGGAAATTAATCCACAACAGATCTGGCATCAATCTGGCACTGTAAACGTTAAAATCGTTGTCACAAAAATGCGTTAACTCTCTAAGCAATTTGAGTCTGTTTAAAATACATATTTTAGCTAAAATTGGTCTTAAGATCCTGCAGTAGAGACTGCTACAGGAGGTCATGTTAGAAGACCTTTAAATAAAATCATAAAAATTTTAAACCAATTATAATCATTGAGGTATCAACTATAACAAACCTCTAACTTGTTACAAGTTCAGATTAACTATGAGAAGCAGATTGTTTGTGTTTCTTTCACAGGAATCCAGGAAAAACCATCTGAACCCCTGCACACCCAGACGTCACCCACTAGATGGCATGACTACAGTGGCACACCTCCCGAAATCCTAGATGTCACTTAACGCAAAATCTGAAGAACCTGATACACAGACTCCAAGGACAGAACTTTCTTAATTCCTGCTTGCCGTTCCTGCTTCTGATTTGCCTGTCACGTGTTGGCGGTTCCAGCTGGCTATCTACAGAAAAGCAGAATTCCAGCAGCTGACCTCCCTCATGCAGCATCTCATCCCCTGCCAATTCTTCCCCTAGCCATCTACTTTGGACTGAGACTTGTATCGGACTTTCTGGCATACCCTATAGACATTTTACACAATTTTAAAGCAGCTTATTTCCTTTCACGCTGCTGGTTTTTCATAGACTGATCCTGAGTAGTTCATAGACTTTACAGATGTTGCCTTGAGGACTATACAATGCCAAATAGCCCCTCTGTTTTGTGGGTCATGCCCTCCCGCCTCCCCCTCATTATGTACCCTTGCCCGTTCCCCCCCCCAAGCAGGGAACATTCCTTTACACACCAATCCTTCCCTTTACTTCACACTGGCTTTTACTACTCCCCTACTTGTCCCTTCCTGTTTTGTTATATCATTTAGGTTTATGCCCAAAAGGTTTCTGCTCCATGATAGTCTTTTACAGACTTTGAACCATCTTATGCTATTACTAGATAGAAAAATAGAAAAGATGTAGAGATATTGTGAAGAGATGGTTGAGCAGGCTGCGCTTAAACCTATGAGATGAGTCCCTCCAGGTAAGTCTCTCTCTCTAAAGAGGGGTTGAGCACAGGAGGACACATAAATCTCACAAGGTTGGCAGCCATTTAAGCCTTCCCTCCTCCACAGAAAGTCCTACATCTTATCACCTGAGCACGACATTCCTTAAAAACATTTAAGCCTGCTCCATTCCATTTTTCTTTACTGTGTCCATTTAGATATAAAGGGATAGGAGGAGATATTGCTGAGGAATTAATCTGATGCAGTCTCCACCCCCAGGTTTTACCAATCCTGGCCCCACAAGTTACCCTGGTTGTCGCCCAATAAAAATTCCCCCCCCGGGCTCTCAGCTCCCCCTGTCGCATATCTCTCTCCCTTCTCTTGCCCCGTGGTCAGGTAATGGGGACAGACATTGTCGGCTGACTCCACGTGGCCTGAGCCACCCCTCATCCTATAATAAAGATTTGTGTACCCCCTTGCTATGGACTTCTTCTCTCTTCTTCATGCCCGGCGAAATCCTAGCAGTGCCCCCTTCAACCAATCCTGGCCCCACATGTCACCCCTGGTTGTCGTCCAATAAAAGCCCCCTTACCCCCCCCCCTCTCTGGGCTCTCAGCTCCCCCCCCCCGTCTGCTCCTTTGGCTCTCAGATCTCTCTCCCTTCTCTCGCCCCATGGTCAGGTAGTGGGGACGGCCATTGTCGGCTGACTCCACGTGGCCTGAGCCACTCCCCCATCCTATAATAAAGATTTGTGTACCCCACTTGCTCTGGACTTCCTCTCTCTTTTCCGCGGTGCAGCCCGACACCTGACCACAACAACAACACAAGGTCAAGTCACGTGCTCTGGCTCTTCATGTCTGTACTGTTATGTGAGACACAGCAAGCATTTGTCTTAATCAACTTGCTCTTTATGCTGCTCTTACAATAAAGCTGTAACAGTAGGCCTAAGAGACACCACCATGGTGGTGGCATGCCAGGATTTCATACCTAAGGCCTGGTAGTCTCATGTTCAACCCCTGGCACCACCATCAACCAGAGCTTGAGCAGTATTCTGATCTCCCTTTGTTTCCTACTAATATAAAATAAATCCTAAAAAAAACAAAAACAAAAGTATGTATTTTGATGAAGAATTCAAATATAAGTTATATTTCACTTTGCATTGTTAACATATTTTATAATGCATTCATTTGAAATAGAAATTTGTTAATTATAGCTTTTTAAATATATATTTATTTATTTTCTCTTTTGTTGCCTTTGTTTTTAATGTTGTTGTAGTTATTATTGTTGTTTTTGGTGTTGTTGTTGTAAGATAGGACAGAGAGAAATGGAGAGAGGAGGGGAAGACAGACAGGTGGAGAGAAAGATAGACACCTGAAGACCTGCCTTGCTGCCTGTGAAGCGACTGCCGTGCAGGTGGGGAGCTGGGGGCTCGAACCCGGATCTTTATGCCAGTCCTTGCGCTTTGCGCCACGTGCGCTTAATCTGCTGCACTACCGCCCGACTCCCAACTATAGCTTTTTAATGGTATTTTCCTTTTCCACAGGAAATTATTCTAGTGTAAGAATATATTAGTTTTGAATGTAATAGATTATCACTAGATTAATAAAATAACATGCCTGTTTTGTTTCTTTTTTCTTAGTTCCATTCAACAATTTTCTAAATTTCTCATAATGTAAAGATATTGATAGTTTGTTGTAGTCTTTCAATTTCTAGATTATCCTTGGGTAAATTTCAGATAATCTTGAATATTTTGGGGGCAGTGAAAAGGTGCAGTCTTACTCTTAGAGCCACGTGTGCTACTCCCTGCTTTGTAGTGGGGCTCATAAAGACAGTTATCCCCATGATTTAGCTATAACTTAAAGAAAGTAGAAATGCTATTGATTACTTTGTGAAGTTCTAGTATTAAAGTATAAAATCCTTTAATAAATCTAAATAAAATTCTTGATATAAGTGGAATGCAAGGGCACTGGGTGGTGGCACAGCATGTTAAGCGCATATGCATATATACTACCAAGTACAAGGACCAGGGTTCAAGCCCCTGCTCTCCCCCTGCCTGGGGGACACTTGAGGAACAGTGAAGCAGGTCTGCAGGTGTCTATCTTTCTCTTTTCCTCTCTATTTCCCCTCCTCTTTCAATTTCTCTCTGTCCTGACAAAAAAGAAAAAAACAAAATCTCCAGTAGAAATGGCTGCTGGAAGCAATAGATTCATAGTGCTGACACTAAGCTCCAGCAACAATTTTGGTGGCAATAACTAAATGAATACATAATAAATAAATAAAATAAATTGATATGCAATACAATGAAAAAATTATTTTAAAAATTATTTTCCTTGTTTTTAGCTTTAAGGTATTCAGAAGGGTTTTATTCTCTTTATTTCTTGCTACTGAAGTGAAACATTAACTCATTTAGGAATATGCATATTTGATTCTCTGGGTAACAAATTAGATGTGCTTATCTACTGTGTGGACACATTTTCTGTGATTAGTATTTTGTTTTAATGAGGTTATAAACTAATACAAAGACACATATAACTCAACCATATTGATTTAAAATCAACTATGCAGGGGGCCAGGCAGTGGCGCACCTGGTTAAGCGCTTACACTACAGTGCGCAAGGACCTGGGTTCAAGCCTCTGGTCCCCACCTGCAGGGGGAAAGCTTCACAAGTGGTGAAGCATGGCTGCAGGTATCTTTCTGTCTTTCTTCCTCTCTATCTCTCCCTCTCCTCTCCATTTCTCTCTGTCTCTATCCAATAAATAAATAAATAAATAAATAAATAAATATCTTTGAAAAAAATTTAAAAAATCAATTATGCCAATCAATTATCCAGATCTTTGAAAATAATGATAAATGATCACATTAGCTTACATTTCAATTAATTATAAGACTAATGTCAATGAGTGAGGAAACAATTTTAACAAAGTGAATAAAGGACAATCTTTAGTCAAAATACATGTTGATGGCAACATTTCAGCCTAGTTTTAACTAAAATGCTCTCAAAAAATTTTTCCAAGATCTTGAACAGGTAATTGTAGCCAATCTTCTATTAAAAATGCCTCTGTTTTTAAACAGCCTTTTATTATTTCCACCAAAACTATAGTATTATAATTTAAATTAAAAATCTTCTACTTTCTGAAAGTAAGAAAGTAACAATAGCGATAAAAAAACATAATTTCTCATAATTTTACTATGTTTTATATAAGCAAGTGCTGTGAGAGCCAGGCTGGGATATCTGAAAATAAATAATAAACACAGTTGTTTTAGAGAGATCTTGAGATAGAGTTATGTTACTAAATGTTCACTTAAAGCATGCAGTTAACATGGAGAATAAATTTCCTTGCAACAGACAACCAAAATAATTTTTGGAGGGCATATATTATAATTCCTACTTCAAAAGGTAATATCTATGTGAAACAAGACATAACATACACACAATTTTATTAAATTTAACTTAAGTAATCCTAAAATAAAAATATATCTTATATCTATATCCTCTCTATTTTTTCATCTGCAATAAAAATTAATTCTTCAAATAATCTGAAAGATTGTCAAGAACTAATTTGTTTATATTCTTCTTTATATCTACTTTATTAATTTTTGCCACCAGGTTTATCTCTGGTGGCAGCACAATGGATCCACTGCTCCCAAGACACCTGTAGTGAAGACCACTAGTGAAGAGTCCCTTATGCAGGTGGGGAGTGGGGACTTGAGCCTGAGTCCTTGTTCACCATAGCATGCGTGCTCAACCAAATGCAGCACTTTCTGACCCCTGTCAAGAACTAATTTTGCTCAATGAGAATTCATTAGTGGGTCAGTAAAATATCTCACTTGGGTAGTGTGCTGCCTTGAGATGTACAAGACCCATGTTTGAGTCTTTAAAGAAGGCCATGTTTGCATTTAAAGAAGATATGGTGCTAAGTGTATTTATTGTTTGTTATGATAGTCAACTATATGTTATTACAAGCAACTATATGTAGAAGCAAAAATGAATATGAATATATGTATACACACATACACATATTCTCACATGCTTAGAACACATACACAAAGGACATGTACATATACCTGAACATATATAATATACATTCTATACAATAACAGCCACAAAATACATATATGTGTACAGTTGAAGTCTAATTGTTAAAATGTTATACCAATTTAGCAGACATTTGTTAGAGAAGTTTTGAAGTCTTCTCAACAGAGGTATAGGGAAAATTTGAGCTTTTCTACTCAGTATCATTAAAAAAAAAAGAAAAACAATTTATTTATATGCTAGTGTCTTTCTGGATTTAAAAGCATGCACATTTGTTGCTCATTTCTTCTATCACCATGTACTAAATCAAACGTATAAATGATAACTTCTAATCATCCCTTTCAAACAGTCCCCTCTGATTTCATTTCAATCATTGATTTCTTTACCACTTGATACTGGTTCGTATGTAGTAAGAAGTGTACAGGGTCTAAGTGATCCTCTAGTTTTGTGCATTATATTTGAGAGAGTTGAGTAGCTTCTTCTGCAAAACTTCTGTTGTTTTCCCTGCATAAGTTACCATTTTACTTTCTGAAGCAGTGGACTACAGGAATGAGGATGTCATTTTACAGTCCATACAGTAGAATCCTAATAACTGTCTGGCCACATATAGATATGGTCATTATTGCATCTTGGTGAAAGAACTGTCAATTTGTATACATCTATCAGGTGGACTCTTAACTGTAAGCCACAGGCAATTTTCCTCTGATTAGAAGTGGCTCCACATGGGGTCTTTTGCTGATACATGAAAAATGACACCTCTATAACTTTGCTTCTTGCCCTAACATCCTGCCTAGTTATCTCTTTGGTGCTACCTACACATCATTTTTCTCCACAATCTTCTAACTATAGGATGGTGTAACTGCTATTTATAGCTGTCATCTTGTGTCACAGGAGAGAACACTTTCACTAAAATATTTTGAAATAACTATAACCAATTTTATGCTAGAAAATACTATAGAAGCTCTAGACACCAGGGAGTGGAAACGGGCTGACTATGTGCTCTCTAAGAATAGTATCTGTGTAGAAAGATGCAGAAGCAACAGAGTTCATACAATATGCACCTGTGGAAGGTTACATCCTTAAAAAGGTCATTATACTCCCCTGATAGCAAATTACCCAATTCTACTGCATGGATGTCAAGCTTGACATTGACACTTGGAGTGTTTCTCTTAGCATGATATGTGATTTTAATGACTAATAAAATATGAGTAAAACAAGCATTGTTTTTTTATTCTACAATGTGGATAATCTTCCAAGTAGGGTTACTCTGTCAACCTGAATCTCCAAAAGAAGATAATGCAAGACAGAGTTACGACTGACCAGCAATAAGAATACATTATGAGCAAGAAAATGATGTTGGAGCATGCCACTGAAACATGAAGGTCATTTTCTAATATGGTATGATTTCACATTATACTTCACATTGTAATATTGACAATAAGTATGCACATTGCAGTGTTGTTCCTTCCTAAACAGAAGGCTATTGTTTATTGGTAACCAGTTGCTAAATTTGCCAATAAAGTCTCTTTAAGCAATGTACTGAATTCTTCAAGTATTAACTAGTGCACCGTGTACCCGTGTACGAATGGTTTGAATTTCAAGTATTAAGCAGCTTTAACATTAATTCAGCTGGTCTATAATTAAATCAACTCTAAATAGCATTGCTAAAGTCATTATTTATGTCATTATAGCTGATAGAACAGAGAATCAATAGTAAGTGACAGACAAAAACATCCAATGTTTATTTCTTACAGTCTAGGCACTGAAAGTTTGAAATCAGGGCATTTGCATGATGGAGGCATGGTGAGAGCTCTATTCATTATATTTTCCTTTTGTTGCCCTTGTTTTTATTGTTATTATAGTTATTAGTGTTGTTATTGATGTCATTGATATTAGATAGTACAGAGAGAAATGGAGAGAGGAGGGGAAAACAGAGGAGGAGGAAGATAGACATCTACAGACCTGCTTCACTGCCTTGTGAAGTGACTCCTCTGCTGGTGGGGAGCCTGGGCTCCAACCAGGATCCTTACACAGGTGCTTTTGCTTTGCCCCATGTGTGCTTAACCCGCTGCACTACCACCCGACACCTGAGAGCTCTATTCTTGATTGTAAACAGTCATTTTCTTATAGGATTCTCTCTTGTGAGAATTCAATATGTGAGAGGTAAGAGAGCTCTCTCTTTTAAAGGCACTAACCCCATTCACAGGGACTTTACTTCATGGTCTAATTACTTCCCAAAGGCTTCATTTCCTCATACCATCATATCGAAACTACTATTCACAACAGAGTTTTGAAGGGACACAAATATTCTGTTCTTTGCCTTATTGTTTGGGTTTGCAACATCTTCCTTTTGTTATGTCTTCATTAGGTGTTGTTGGATAGATACAGATTTAGTTAAATTTGCTATTTCTGTGGGGTTGAAAAGGATCTTCAACATTTGAAACATATCATAATATATTTGAAACATAATCAAATTATTAAGTTGTGATGAACATCAAATCTATAGTTAGAACTTATCATGCAAATGTACCTTCCATGTTAGCAAAAACAACTAACTGATTTAGGGATATCAATATTCTTCATTACTTCATGCTTATAATTCAAGATGGGTTCTATATAAAAAGCATACTTGATCTTGCTGTTGTATGAAACAATCTTTTGATTTTTGACTTTCTGTTAAGTATGAATGTCAGGCTCGAACAGTGAGGATAACACTGCCAGTGTGATTCTCCATGGATGTGTCATGGTGTCATTCTGGGTCTGAGTCACATCAGAGACATCACTGCAATGAATTCCAGCAATATATTATCAAAGAGTTCCCTGTATTATCAAAGAGTTCCCTGGTGCATGGTGCATGGGATTTGTCCCTTGTATACCTGAGAGCTTACCAGAGAGAATCTGAAGAGGTTACAGCCTTATCATTCAAAGGCTGGCCTCTGAACTTTAACTGGAAATCTGTCAGAAGTTCAGGATGAATCCAAATTATAACCCAAATTTCCATTTTAACAAGACTTACAGGTGACATATATACCCATAAAAGTTATGAAAGTACAAGGTAATCAAATGATAACCTTCTGGAAAAACTTAGAAATGATTTTTGTAACTATTACATTGAGTATTTAACTTGGATCTCTATACCATTAAGCAATGTACCACTAATAGGAAGAAAAAGAGCAAAAATGAATAGATCATACTATAATATGATTTGATATAATATAGTATAAATAATATAGAGTCAATATGAGATTGATAGTGGCTCACCCAGTAGAGTTCTCATGTTATTATGTGGGAGGAGAAAGTTTTAAAGCTCCAGTCCCCACCTCCAGGGAGGAAATTTTATGAGTAGTGGAGCAGTGCTGCAGGTAACTCTACCTCTCTCTGTATGTGTCTCTCTCTTTTAGCTTTATTTTTAAAAAAGAAAGAAATATGGGGGTTGGGTGGTGGTAGAACACCTGGTTAAGTGCACATGTTACCATGTGTAAGGACCAAGTTTCAAGCCCTTACTCCCTACCCACAGAGAAGATGCTTCATGAGGAGTGAAGCAAGTGCTGAAAGTGTCAGTCTTGTTTCTTATGTCCCCCTCCTACTCTCAATCTCTCTCTGTCCTATCAAATAAAGAATAAATAAATAAAATAATCTTTAAAAAGAAAGAAAGAAAAGAAGAGATTGAATCTTTGTGTAGATACCAGGATCCAACAAAAGCCCTTGAGGCAAATACACACACACACACACACTCAAGTGACCAGTAATGTTATAAAATATGAAATATATTAGACACATCAAGTGGGATCTCTAATCTCTGTCCTTGATAAATTTTTTTCTGGAATTTGATGCTTATGACCTTGGTTCTAGTGTTTGTTTCTCTTATTGAGATTATAAAGGGAAGACAGTTTGCTTAGAAGTGGAAATCATTGGGTTTTGATTCTGTTTCTTTAAAAATCTTAGTTTTTGGTGCTAACTCAAAACTGGGAATGTTTTGATTCAATTTACTTGAATGTTAATTTCCTCATTAATAAAGTTGGGGCAATAATTGTCCAACTTCTAGGGAAAATCTAGAAAATTCTGAGGCCCAATATTCCTATCTCAGGGGTTGGTAGCATCCCCCCCCTTTAGAATTCTCTAATAAAATTACAGTGTATTCTTTTAAAAAATATTGGGTGGGGTTAATGAATTCCAATACATCTGTTTACACATTCATATGAGGTTTCCCTGTTCTGCATAACAGGTGTCTGCTTCACACTTTTATCTTCCCCTATCAGGGTCTTCAAACCCCCTCTTCCTCCAGACCCCTTTTTCCTTTTCCTCCCCACCCAGAATCCTTAGCTTTGTTGTAGTATCCCTCCCCCAGCCCAAGTTTCACCCCACATTTCCCACTTCCTAATTCACCCCCAAGTTCCATTTACATGTGGAGTTATCCCAAGTTAATCCTCTTAGTGACCTATCCCACCCAACTTTTTTTTTTTTTCTTGTTACCAGCAAAGGTGAGGAAAAGATTGAGACTTCAGAGTTTCTATTCTTCAGTTTAGGCCTTTGCTGGCTGGCATTGGTTTATTCACATTGGTCACATTACTCTGTTCTTTCCTGCCCTCTCTTTTCCTATGCAGTTGGTCTTTCTGTTGCTTTTCCTTGAGTTTTCATTTATATTCTATTACAAATTATCTCATTTGGAGTTAGAGTTCCTTTACTTCTTTTCTCGTAGTATTCCTTTCAATAGTTCTTGTAGGACAGGGTTGGTAGTGGTGAATTCCTTTAGTTTCTGTTTGGGAAATTTTTGATTTTTCCTTCATACTTGAAGAATAAGTTGGCAGGATATAGTACACATGGTTGATAATTATTACCTCTTTTTAAAAAATTTATTATTTGTTAATGAGAAAGATAGGAGGAGAGAGAAAGAACCAGACATCACTCTGGCACATGTGCTGCCGGGGATCGAATTCAAGACCTCATGCTTGAGAGTCCAAAGCTTTACCACTGTGCCACCACCTAGACCACGATAATTATTATCTCTTAATATTGTAAAAATGTCATTCCACACCCTTCTTGCTCCTTGGGTTTGTGTTGAGAATTCTGACTTATGTCAGTTTCTTCCTTTCCTTTGAAGCTTGTAATATCTCTCCCTCGTTCTTACTTTTGGACAATGCTACTATGACATTTCTTGGGGTGTTTGTTTAGGGTGCAATCGCTTTGGCTTCCTTTCAGCTTTTACTATATAAAGTTTGGTGTCATCTTGATGTGGAAATTTGTCTGCAATAATTGCTTTGAATATACTCTCTGCTCCTTTCTCTTTATCTTCATCTTTAGGGACCCCTAAAACTTTCAGCATATTTATTTATTCATTTATTTATCCTCCAAGGTTATTGCTGGGGCTCTGTGCCTGCACTATGAATCCACTGCTCCTGGAGGCTATTTTCCCCATTTTGATGCCCTTGTTATTATTACTGTTGTTATTGCTACTGCTGGATAAGACAGAGAGATATAGAAAGAGAAGGGAAAAGCAGACAAGGGAAGAGAAAGACACCTGCAGACCTGCTTCACTGCCCGTAAAGTCACCCCTGGGCAGGTGGGGAGCTGGGGCTGAAAGTGGGATCCTTGCATTTAGCACACAACAGTTTGCTAAACCGGCTTCCTTACCGCCCACCCCCCCTAAATCCTTCCTTCTAATGGAGTCTGCTAGCTTAGAGAATTGCTTCATTTTTTTTTTTTTTATGAACTTTTCTCGCTCTTCGAGAGTGTGGGTAGCGGTTTTGTTTTCTGGTTTTGCTATTCTATCTTCAAGTTGATTTATCCTGGATACAAGACCTCACAAGTAGGCTCTTGTGCTATCAAGGCTATCTTTTAGTTCCTCTGTTTCTTCTCGAAGCTCTCTTTGTGAAACTCCCTGATGAGTATATTTCAAGAGTCTTTTGTTTTTTTCTGCCTCTAGGATTATCTCTGGGGCTCAGTGCCTGTATTATGAATCCATGGCTCCTGGAGGCCATTTTTGCCATTTTGTTGCCCTTGTTGTTACCCTTGTTGTCATTATTATTATTATTATTATCATTGCTGCTGTTGTTGAATAGGACAGAGAGAAATCGAGAGAGGAAGGGAGACAGAGAGAGGAAAAGAAAACAGACACCTGTAGACCTGCTTCATCACTTATGAAGCTACCCTCCCCCCTTGTGCTTAGCACCATGTGTGCTTAACCCGCTGGGCTACTGTCCGGCCTCCAAGATTCTTTTTTTTTTTAAAGAAAAAAATTTTATTTATTTATTTATTTATTTTCCCTTTTATTGCCCTTGTTATTTAACATTGTTGTGGTTATTGATGTCGTTGTTGTTGATAGGACAGAGAGAAATGGAGAGAGGAGGGGAAGACAGAGGTGGGAGAGAAAGATAGACACCTGCAGACCTGTTTCACCTCTTGTGAAGCGACTCCTCTGCAGGTGTGGGGGGGGGGGCTCAAACTCGGATCCTTATGCCGGTCCTTGAGCTTTGCACTTTGCGCTACGTGTGCTTAACCTGCTGTGCCACCGTCGGACTCCCCCAAGATTCTTTGAGTTTGTATGTTATGATTGGAGTTATGAATGGCCTTCATAATTAGCTTTCTAAAATTACATTCAGTCACATTTTCATAAACCTTATGGAGATGAATATTTGTACTTTTCCCTATGTACTTTTTACTTTTTCCCAGACTTCACTGTGATCTTTGATTGTTCTATTGCGTTCCCATGAGCTTCTGCTCTCCACTGCGTTTGCTTTTCAACTGGCAGGTGGCGCTATGCTTGCATTTTTTGTGGTAATGTGAGGAGCCAGGGTGATGGGGTGAAGTGTCTACCTTGTTAAATTTAGTTGGAGTAAATCCTCAGTGGGTGGTGGGTGATTTGATATGGTTTCCCATGGCTTCTTTTTTTTTTTTTAAGAAAGGATTAACAAAACCATAGGGTAGGAGGGGTACAACTCCACATAATTCCCACTACCCAATCTCCATAACCCACCCCCTCCCCTGATAGCTTTCCTGTTCTCTATCCCTCTGGGAGCATGGACCCAGGGTCATTGAGGGTTGCAGAAGGTAGAAGGTCTGGCTTCTGTAATTGCTTCCCCACTGAACATGGGCGTTGACTGGTCGGTCCATACTCCCATGTCTGCCTCTCTCTTTCCCTAGTAGGGTGGGTTTCTGGGGAAGCTGAGCTCCAGGACATATTGGTGGGGTCTTCAATCCAGGGAAGCCTGGCCAGCATCCTAATGGCTTCTGGAACCGTTTCCAGGAGATGTGGTCAGAGCTCAAGCCACTAGCAGCTTCTCAGTCCGCCATCTTCCAGGAACCTCCCATGGCTTCTTTTCCCACTCTTGTTCTGAGTTATTTCAGGATCAGGGTTTTGCTGTGCCTGCATTTTTTAGACTTCACTGTGATCTTTGACTGTTCTATTGTTCCCATGAGCTTCTGCCCTCCACTGGGTTTGTAGAAATAAAGATAGGTCACCTCAGATTCAGTTGTAGCTCAAGAATTGAGCTGCCTCTGCTTCACAAAGTTGTCCCACCACTTTCTACTGATCTGTTGGTACACACCTGATTCTCAGACTTTATAGGCTGTTCTGTGAGATTCCAGGTGTTTGTTTATTTATTTTTGTCTTTTTATACAGAACGTGATCTTTCAGATGCTATTATTCTTTGGCCATGTCCCCCAGAAGTTTCACACTGTATTCCCAATTTATTCATGCCAGAGCTAAATATATATATTTCTAGTGAAATAATTATACTATTTTTTAAAGGAAAATAGAAAGCCTGTAATTCCATCTTTTTTTTGGGGGGTGGGTGGTTCCTTCAGTCTAGTGAACTGACATCTATTCCTTTGATTATTTGGACTTTTTCTGATATAATAGATTAAATGTATTAAAAATATAATTAGATGTTTTGTGTTCAGCTTTTACTGAACTTAAAGAAAATTATGAAAAAAAATTGGCAGATTCCTTCAATCGCAACCACTGAAAATTATGATACTGACTTTGGGAAAGATATTTCTTAGATTACTGGTGTTTCTGCCTTCAGACAAGAGTGGAAATAATATATTATCCATAATAGAGCATTAAATATAAAGGTTAACTCCCCTGATATTTTGTCATGAGTTTTCCATAAATACAAGCCATCTCTAATCTAGACAAGAAGAACATAATCAAACATAATTGAAAAAGATGTGATAAAATGCAGATACTTGCACATATGCAATGACCATTTACTATGTTATATTTAATTTTAGAAACTTTACAGGCATTTACTCATTTAATTTTGGCAAAAATTCCGTGGGTTATATGTTACTATTGTTCCTGTTTTTGATATGGAAACTCAGGTACAGACCACTTAAGTAGCTAGCCCAGGGTAGCAGAGACAATAAGCAATAGTTTCAGAAGGAAATCCAGGTGTTCTGGATCTAAATTCTAAAGTCAATGATGCATGTCAGTTTAATCAGATTTAAACTTTACTTTTCAAGTGTCCTTCTCTTCATGATTCTGTTCTACTCTGGTCACAAAAGGGTAAACTGTGAGATTTGGTAGGGTATGTGAAATAGTAGTTGCTATGTTAAGATCTTGGTGGTAGGGTTTCAGGCATCACTAGGTATCATATTGTCACTGAAGTGGTAGTTTCTCTCACTTATATGGAAATATAATCAGTATTCAGCCCCTTTACATGCTTTGAGTATGTAACTCTTAAGTAAAGTAATCCTTTATAAGTTTAGGGGCAATCCCAAGGTGAATAATCCCAGCTTCTTATTCAAGTTGCTCAAAGTCCCTTACTGCTACTCATGAGGTCTGGAACAAGAATAACAGTTCATACTCATGGATTTAGCTTTGTTTATGCTTATACTTTTCTGTAAATAAGAGATTAGAATCTTATTTTAAATTTATATTTTATTCTGTTATTCATCTTGTTGCTCTATAGTAACTGTTGCCCTATTCTCCAATACAGAGACAAGAGCCTTCTATTGATTTTGCAACTCTTGTCTATGATGATTAGCTAGTAACTTTTTCATGATTTTCTTGTCATACCCTCTGGGATCTTTCCTTCTGTGAGTTCTTTCATAACTAGAAGTTCTAATATATAAAATAGCCTTCTTATTGCTCATTGATTCTTCTTTCTTAATCAAATCTTATCTCTGTAAAAAAAAAAAGATATAGGCTATTTACAAAACAAACTCTGTCCTCCTTATACTGACAGATTATAACCCAATAAGTTTACCTAATTCCAGGGCATTATTGTTACTCAGCACTGTTCAATATCATTTTCATCCTCATTTCATCATCCAGCCTTAAAAAATTACCAAAGTTTTGTCAAAGGGCCAGACAAAATTCAAATTCAAATGTGCTTTAATTAAAGTAGAAATAGTTTGTCCAGCATCTGTAGTTTAATAATACATGTTAACAAAAAGAGCCTGTATTCACAAGTTCTCAAATGGAAAAACACTGCATTTTTACTTCTAAAGCAACTGTTTTAAATGCATCTTTTAATTAGTAGGTTCACAGTGTTTCTGAGGCTTTATATCTATTATTTATTCTTCTATCTAAGTACTAACTGCTAAGGATCACGACTTCTGAAGTAAGATTTTGTTTTCCAAATATATAATCCTACATTATGATCCCTTCAAATCCTGATCACTCTAATGCCCAGATTCCTCCCACTTGTTTAATAATGCTCTAAACCTAACCAAATATTATGGAGGAACTCTATAGGAAATATGTTATGCAACATTCTTCTTTTGACATCGTAGTGAGTTTATTTACGTGTAGTAATTTCCCAGTGCCAGTTAGAGTCTGATCCACTATGGCATTCTTGCAAAATATGATAGTTGGCCTCATTAGTCCCGTGATTCATTAAGTCTATGATGTTGTTTGGCTAAAAATAATAAGAAAATAAAGGCAAGTCAGTCCTCAAAAGTCAGAGTAAAGTAATGCTAACTTTGAAGATTCATATAAAGAACTGTAAAAAAAGGAGCAATGAGGGTAAAAAGAACTATAGAGATGAATGAATCATGTTTTATGACAGTCTTGAGCTATAAGCTGAAAGAATTCTGAATCCGGCAGCTAGAAAAGGCTAATGAAAAAAATCAACAATGACTACTAAGTTATATACCATTTCTGTTTTCTTGATATAAATATAATTTTTAAAAAGGGTAACAAGGTCAAACAATAAAAATAATGCAATGCACCAAAAACATTGATGCTATTGATTTTAAGGAAAAAAAAAAACCCTACTTAATAGATCAGTAGCATATTGCAGTACCCATTCATAAAAAAAATGTCGGGAATAAAGAAGATATTTTTCAGATGTCAACACTATAAGCTCTTTAATGAAACTCTGGCAGAGTAGCTGAAAGCCAGCAGAAATCCACTTCTCCTGCCTTCTTGTTTTTCTCTTCCTCTTCCTCCTCTACCCCTTCTTCATCCTCCTTCTCCTCCACCACCACCACCAGCACCATCTCCTCCTCCTATTATACCTCATCCTTCTTCTTTTACTGCTGTCACTGAAGTTTTATAACTCCAAGTTGACTCCTTGAGGGAGAAAGACAGGTGTTATAGTGAGTAGGATTGAACCTGAAAGCAGAAAGACGGGAGTTTGATCCCCAACATCCCATATGTCAAAGTGATGATTCTTTTCTCTCTAATGAATACATAAAATATTTTAAAGGGAAAGATAAAGAGCTTGTGAAATAACCCACTCACTTAAATATTATGCTGTATTGCCATATGCACACTCCAGGTTTAAATACGCCCCTACCACCTTGAAGGAAACTTTGGTGTTGAAATCTCTTTCTTTTTCTTTCTTAAACTCAAAATTCATTAATTAAATAAATAAATCAATGAAAGAATGAAAGAGAAACACACCGACCATGGTCACACATGTAACAAAGCAAACTCTCTATCCAGGTGAGCTCTCTGGATTTCCTTACATAGGTAGTGCCTTATTGAAATTTTATTGCATATTGATCAGATGTCCATGCTCTGTTAAAATAAGCAAGTCTCACTCACATGAAGGCCCAAATTCAATCCCCAGCGCCACACATGCCAGAATGATGCCCTCATTTTTATTCTCCTTCTCCCTTTCTTTCCTTACAAATAAATACAAATTTTTTAAAAGACCTGCTGAAAAAAATTCAACTCAAAAATGTATACATTTATTCTTTTCATTTTATCGTTTAGGTGCTGTAAGCGGCCTTCCCATGAGAAGATATTCCTACATGTCATCTAGGGACTTCTACCCTGTAAATATTTAATGCAATCAGAGACCTCAAAATATTGGGAAGTGTGGTCCGATGAATTGTTGAATGACATAGCAAGAAAAAGTTTCCTGGACAGCAAAAAGTAAAATTGATGCAACCCACATACTTTCCACTCCTATGCTGCAATGAAAAGAACAATAGCAACTTATAAATGTTGTAGATTTTTTCTTTATTAGCATTATTGAATCATTTATTGTTATTATTTTAAATATTGCTGTTATTCTAAAAAACAATAAATAAAGGCTTATTAAAATAGAATATGTTGTCAGTTCAGATTTTGGTAAGGATCACGTGCGCTTAGCCCGCTGCGCTACAGCCGACTCCCTAAGACTCATCATTTTGAGGAAAGCTACAGATAATCATAGATATAGAGCATTCTTTTATGGTCATTTCAGTATAATAACCCTATTTTATTTTACTGCTATTACTATTTTACCAGAACACTGCTAAGCTCTAGTTTAGGATGGTTTGGGAGATTGAACCTGGGACTTTGGAGCCTCCCTCAGGCATTAGAGTCTCTTTGCATAACGGTTTTGCTATCTCCTTATTTTATTTTCATTATTACCTATTGTTTTGTCAACAGTGTAGTAACTATGCCTCATTGACTCTGCTGACTCTGGCAGCCATTTTCCCTCCTTTACTTTGATAAAGGGTAAGTAACAGAGGACTAGAGAAAGAGAGAGGAAAGGAGAATACATAGCAGGGAGAGATACCTGCAACATTGTTCCACGAATCCTGAAGTTTCCTTCACACAGGTGGGGCAAGAGGCTTAACCCTATCATTCGATTGAATAAATTAAAGATGCATATACAAGAGACATACATTACTTTCTTTCCAATTCTTATATATTTGTTTATTATCATTTATTTTTTGCAGTTCTCCAGTTCTCCCTGCTCCTGGTGGCCATTTCTTTCTTTTTTTCTTTTTTCTTTTTCTTTGATTGAGAGTGAGACACACGCATACATGGATATATAGAGAGACAGGGAGAGACACATGCACACCTCCATAACTTTAACCTTTGAAACCAGGGATTCATTTTACCCTTTCTATGTGTAATTCAAAAAGCATTAAATATGGAAATTTTGATGTATGTATATGTGACATTTTGATTTTCTATTAAAAAATATTTGCATTGTGATGAGACAGGTGAAATAAAATGATAAAGAAACCAGGAACGTTGGTTCAATTTAACATAGAGTGTCTGCATTGACAAATATTTTTCTTTTATTTATTACTAATTTATGGGGAGAATGTTTCCTTGACAAATTGATTCATGTTTTTATAGTTTATTTTCTGTAACATATTTACAGAGCTTACCTACTGTGTTGTTTTAGGTACTGAGAATTCAGGCAAGCTCTTATTTGAATAGCATTTATTTTTAAAAATGTGTATGTGTTAGAATCATCTGGGAAATCTGTTAAAATTAGATTATTGTTGATAGTGTATATTCCAAGTTTTTAACATCCTGACTTGCTGTAGATGATATAATGTATTTTTATTCATTTTCATATTTTTAATACAGTCTACTCACATGGTCCACAGAAATCTGGTTCTCTGAGAATACTTTGAGAATACTGACCTATACATCAGAAAAGTGAATTACCATGCTTTGTCAATCTTAGAAACCAGTACACTTTACTATAAGTGGGTCACTAAGAGTATTTACCCTGGAACTAGAATCCCTCCTTGTGTAACTCTATTTTTACTGACAATCTCTGGAAATTTTGACAGATTATGTAAATTTTGTTACATGATCATAGTGGAAACAGTAACACTATAATGATAAGAATGTCTAATGTCTGAATAAGGCAATACATACAATACACCAAAAGTAATACATTATTTAAAAAAATAATAATAATAGTATTTTTTTGAGATAGTGTTGGTTGACACAGCTACAAGTGTCTTAGAAGTATAATTTCTTACTTCCTTAAAGCATGTGATCCCACCTCTAACCCCACAAAAGCAATAAATATCTGTCCACCAAAGTCTACTAGACCACTGTCCATTCTCCTAGCACTACCCAATAACACTGTTAACATCAGTTCCTTTCTCTCTTCTCCTCCTTTTACCTCAATTTCGTTCTATAATCCCTTATTATCTTCATTTGTTTTATTGCCCTTCTTTGCTTTTTTGTTGGTGTATGAGTAGATGTGTATGTGAACTAGCAATAGCCTGAGGGGACAAGATGGCAGATGTGACTGCCTCTGCACAATTTCCTAGCACCTTCCTTCTTGTTTTCTGGCTGTTTCTATCAATAAGTAAATAAACATAATTTAAAAATCAACATTTGTGAGTCTGATTCTTTTTTTTAATATTTATTTCCTTTTTGTTGTACTTGTTTTATTGTTGTAGTTATTGATGTTGTCATTGTTGGATAGGACAGAGAAAAATGGAGAGAGGAGGGGAAGACCGAGAGGGGGAGAGAAAGACACCTGTAGACCTGCTTCACCACTAGTGAAGCTACTCACCTGAAGGTGGGGATCTGGGGGCTTGAACCAGGATCCTCACGCCAGTCTGTGTGCTTTGCACCACCTGCGCTTAACCTGCTGCATTACCACCCAGCTCCCTATGAGTCTAATTCTTCATGACTATTTACTGCTTGTCTGTCTTCTATCAAGTTGCTGAACTTTTTATGTCCTTCACTTCCTATGTATATAAGAAAACTAATTGAACTTATATTTGGCTTACTTTATTTAAGGTTTTTTTCAAGAGACTGTCACATAATTTGTGTGCAATATCTACTTAATACCATTCTCATTTCATTTTGAAAAAAAAAGGGGGTGCAGATAGTATAATGGTTAGGCCTGAGGTTCCAAAGTTCCAAATTCCCCAATCACCATAAGCCAGAGCTGAGCAGTGTTCTGGTACAAAACAAACAATTTTTTTTTTCAAAGTATCTAAGTGATGAGAAATCTTTGGTCATTCACTGAAATTCTTGAATGACCAAATTCTTGAATTTTCATGGGCTACAATGGTGAAATGCTTTTCCTCTGAGATGACACTGAAAGCTTTCTAATCTTACCTTGCAAAACACATACACACACACACACACACACACACACACACACACACACACCCCACACCAAAGATACAACATAAATTCAAAAACAGATGTAGAATAATCCTTCAATTAGGAATTGCAAAATATGTGTCATGTATACATGTCATGTATACAAAATATGTGTCATGTATACATTTCAGTATATATGTACATATTTTCCTTAAGATATTTACTATTCAACCTTTTTCCCATCTGCATTTTGCTTAAGTTCCTTACTTTCAACTTGTCAAATTAAAGTTAATGGAGATTAAATGAAATCTCCAAGGGGATAAAGAGTCACAGAATATAGCTTGATTAATACACATATATGCATTCCTTTCTAAACAAAAACAGTAGTTTTCAGGTTAATGAGAATCATCTTAATTTTACATTTTTGTTTGTATAGTTATCATTTACAATTAAATATAATGCACATTCCATTATTTCACACATTTATCTAACATATATATTCCTTCTAGAGCTACACAATGAAAGGTTCTATTTTCTTCCGAAATCTTGTCATGGTTTGAAAGATCAATGACTGTTCCCTGTGTTTCAGTTTCACATAGCTATTTCCTGTGCACTCTTAAAACTTAGACTCTCAATGCATTCTTCTCTGCTTAAGAATTTTAAATCTTCTTACTTCATTCTGTGATTATGCCATCCCTTGACAATAGTTTCACTTAGCAGATTTTCAAAAGCTGAGTCCTGGGAGTAGAGACAGGTTTCAACTTTGGATGCTATTTTCTGATCAATTGGAGCTTCTTAATCCTCTTCTTCCTTTACTCATCTGCGCTCTGGTAAATACCTGTCAGCAAGGGAAGAAGTTCAATACCTTCGGGCCATGACCCACTTAAATACTCCTTCTGCTGGGGAAGAACAATCTACAGCAGACTTAAATGTCAGTATTCTCCTGGCATCCCCTGGTGTCAGCCTCAGGGGTTCGATTGCCATGTGTATATATAAATTCCTGTCTTTTCAAATAAAATACTGGAAGTTATTACATCTTTCAGGTGAAGCAGAGGTAAATACAAGCCTAGAATATAAAGATTCAATCTCTCTCTTTCTCTCTCTGTATATATATATACTGTAAACAACAACAAAATCAGGGATAATACTAGTATTTAGACTTGTACAATAAACTCTATAGGTATATATTATATTAATTAAAATTGGCTATTATTTTTATCTTATTTAGTTCAGAACGATCCATTATTAGTTATTGATACAGCTATGCAGTGCTCTACAAAACTCTGTCAGAGTTGACCTACTTTAGACAAAAAACATTTTCTTCTTCTTTCATTTATAGTGCTTTCGTTAGAAAGTTTATTATTCAGTTCAGTTGCAATTTGGAGCTATTATGAGGCACTTTTTAATAAAAAATCCAACTGAACTTAATTTTTAAAAAAATTATTGGGGAATTAATGTTTTACATTCAACAGTGAATACAATAGTTTGTACATGCATAACATTCCCAGTTTTCCATATAACTATACAACCCCCCCCACTAGGTCCTCTGTCATACTTTTTGGACCTGTATTCTGCCCCACCCACCTACCCCAGAGTGTTTTACTTTGGTGCAATACGCCAGTTCCTGTTCAGGTTCTCCTTGTGTTTTCTCTTCTGATCTTGTTTTTCAACTTCTGCCTGAGAGTAAGATCATCCCATAGTCATCCTTCTGTTTCTGACTTATTTCACTTTACGTGAATTTTTCAAAGTCTATTTAAGATTGGCTGGAAACAGTGAAGTCACCATTTTTTATAGCTGAGTAGTATTCCATTGTGTATACAGACTGCAACTTGCTCAACCATTCATCTGTTGTTGGACACCTGGGTTGCTTCCAGGTTTGGGCTGTTACAAATTGTACTGCTAAGAACATATGTGTACACAGATCTTTTTGCATGGGTGTCCAACTGAACTTAATTTGCACTTTTATTTAAGTGAACTAGTCATCGATTTGTCTGCCTAATCTCATTATGAAATGGTAAACTATGATATACTGTGTATTGCAAAGATACTGTTAACATTTAAATGAATCCAATAAATAAATTATTATTTTAATTGTCACATGGGGTATCATTGGGACTTGAAGTTCCTAGCAACCTTTTTTTTTCTTCCTTTATTTGCTAATACAGAGAGCAATTAAAAGGAGACTGGGAGATAGAGAGGGAAAGAGAGAAAGGGAGACACCTACAGATCTGCTTCATCACTTATGAAGCTTCCTTCCTACAAGTGGGTACTAGGGGCTTAAACCCAGGTTATTATCATGGTAATGGACAGTTAACCAGGTGTGCTATTGCCCTACCCCATGATTTAACTTTTTAATATTTATTTATTTCCTTTTGATTTCTCTTGTTTTTATTGTTGTTGTAGTTATTAGTGTCGTTGTTGTTGGATAGGACAGAGAGAAATGGACAAAGGAGGGGAAGACAGAGGGGGAGAGAAAGACACCTACAGACCTGCTTCAGCACTTGTGTAATGACTCCCCTGCAGGTGGGGAGGCGGGGCTGGAACAGGTATCCTCACTCCAATCCTTACGCTTTGCGTACAATTTAATTTTTAAATCTCTCCCTTTATCTTTCTCTCTCTCCCCCTCCCTCTCTCTCTCTCTCTCTCTCTCTCTATATATATATATATATATATATATATATTTATCCCTAATGTTTTGGTGGCAGGAATTGTGTGGAATTGTACCCCTTTTATCCTATGGTTTTGTCAGTGTTTCCAGCTTATAAATAAAAACTTAAAAAAATAGTTATCATTCTTCTGATCTGACATAAACCTTGGTTTTTCTTTTTCTTTATTTTTTAATTTCTTTATTGGGGAATTAATGCTTTACATTCAACAGTAAATACAATAGACTAACTACCACTCTGACTCTTAGAGAGAGATCATCTAGCTAATATTAATGTAATGGTACCGAACACCAGACATAAACATAAACAGAAAGGGAAAACATAAAGTAAAACTTGGACTGGTTTGGTGTATTGCAACAAAGCAAAGGACTCTGGGAGTACAAACATTTTGCAGATACTCATCTCTGTGACATGAGAAATTTAACACAGGGGATTCTTAGTGCTTGATGGCAGAAAAGGACATTAGTTGAAAGTGAGAATGTTTTGCAGAGACCTGTTACAGGGAGATGAGAAATTGTACCCAGGTCAACATTTGTATTGCAAATCATTAACCTACCATAAATAAGAAAGGGAAAAAGTTACAAAAAAAGTAACATTAAGATCTGTTTGGATATTTTTTTGACTTTGAGTTCTACATTATTGAGATATAAAAAAATGAATGTATTTTACTATGGAGTTGATAATCAACAGAATATTTTTTTTTTATTTATCTTCACGTTAGTGAAATCTAGTTACCTATGGTAGAGATGTAAACATTGGGAATTTAGTATTGGAATATTTGATGTCTTTCATTTGACATCAGTGGAAATTATCACACAGAACCCTTAGTGAGATATGAAGTAGACTGTCTTTAAAGATTTGGTAAATTATTATTATTGTCAAAGGGATTATGTTGTTATAATCCTTCATGGAAAGAAAACAAAAAGATTCTTGGAAAATGAAAGCAATTCCATTTTCAAAGTTCCAAAGTAGATTCTCATAAATACAATATAAACCCTAATTTGAAGTTTCCATGATTTGAAAATTCACTTTATAAAACTGCCCATATATTCAATGTATTTTATTACTGATGTGTTGCATTTGTACCAGGATATTTTGTTTTATAATATTTCTGAATAATTAAATTCTTAGGATAACATATTTTATCATTTCTCATAAATTCTATTAATATTAAAACACAGACCTCTTAGTGAGATATGAAGTAGATTATCTTTAAAGATTTGGTAAGTTACTATTATTGTCAAAGGGATTATGTTGTTATAATTCTTCGTGGAAAGAAAGCAAATAGATTCTTGCTATTTTCTCATCAGTGTCTGATTTATATCAGTGGAAATATCTAGGCTGCCGATGTCTTGATATCTACTGGCCAGAAAACAGGAATTTCAGTTTTAAAATCTTATGAGGCTCCCTAGAACTCAAATGATTCATTTATCAACATTCACTATTGGATGCTTTTTTTCTAAGGAAATTTTTATTCATTCTTTGGCCCTGTTCTCAGGGAAATATTCTCAGTTTCTGTGAATCAGATTTCTGTTTTATGCTAGATGTCAACAGTGAACATCAGTAAATTTTGGGTGAAAGTAGTTTAACTTTTTTATGACAAAATTTTTTTTAAATATTTATTTAATTTATTTATTCCCTTTTGTTGCCCTTGTTTTATTGTTGTAATCGTTGTTGGATAGGACACAGAGAAATGGAGAGAGGAGGGGAAGACAGACAGGAGGAGATAAAGATAGACACCTGCAGACCTGCTTCACTGCCTGTGAAGCGACTCCCCTGCAGGTGGGGAGCCGGGGTTCGAACTGGGATCCTTATGCCGGTCCTTGTGCTTTGTGCCACCTGCGCTTAACCCGCTGCACTACAGCCCGACTCCCTATGACAAAATATTTTTGAAGATAATGGATAACAAAATAGTACTAAGTTAAACAATTGAGAGGATGAAACCATCCCATAAAAAGAAAAGTGAATGGGAGTCGGGCGGTAGCAAAGCGGTTAAGCACAGGTGGCACAAAGCACAATGACCAGCGAGAGGATCCCGGTTTAAGCCCCCGGCTCCCCACCTGTAGGGGAGTAGTTTCACAAGCGGTGAAGCATGTCTGCAGGTGTCTATCTTTCTCTCCCCTCTCTATCTCCCCCTCCTCTCTCCATTTCTCTCTGTCCTATCCTACAACAAAGACATCAATAACAACAACAATAATGACTACAATAATAAAACAAGGGCAAAAACAAAGGGAAAATAAATAAATATTTAAAAAATAAAGAAAAGTTAAAATATATTTCTGTACACAGCACTAAATAACTATCTAGATAACACTTGATTTGGTTTACTCAGAAAAATTTTTTTCAGGACACTTTTAGATTACTAAAATGAAGAAGCTTATCCTTTTTATGAATTATTTAAAGTAAAATGAGATTTTTGAGTAAACTTGTATGAAAATAATGAACATGGAAAGTGAATTCCTTAATTAGAAAAGTTAAAGAATTATTATTATTTTTTTTAATATTTATTTTATTTATTTATTCCCTTTTGTTGTCCTTGTTGTTTTATTGTTGTAGTTATTATTGTTGTTGTTGTTGTTGGATAGGACAGAGAGAAATGGAGAGAGGAGGGGAAGACAGAGAGGAGGAGAGAAAGATAGACACCTGCAGACCTGCTTCACCGCCTGTGAAGCGACTCCCCTGCAGGTGGGGAGCCGGGGTTTGAACCGGGATCCTTATGCCGGTCCTTGTGCTTTGCACCACCTGCGCTTAACCCGCTGTGCTACAGCCCGACTCCCATAAAGAATTATTTTGCTTTAAAGAAATGAAATTGTTGCAATTACTTTTTAACAGATAATACAAAAACAAAGGAAAGAATTTAACAAGTCAGAAAATATTTACAGGCATTTAGGATTAACTTTTTCCTCTAGGAGTTTCTTTAGAACTTCAGCATTAATTTATTTCCAAATTCTAAAATACAAGGATTTTCTAATGCCAGAGTTTCATTAAGTAACTATTTAGGCAACAGTTTTATTTAAATTCTATTAGTCATATGCTCTTAAAGTATACATTTTCTCATAACTTCATTTTATAGAAAATATTACCTAATTAAGACCAGTTTGATTTTTTTAAAAGAATCATTTATAGCTATATTTAGAATTCACTTTAATTTGACATATGCAGACATCAAATTCACTTACTTTTCCAGGTACTTTTCTCAATACTGAAGATTTTTAAGCTATGTAAAATGTTTAGGAGGGGGGCAGGTGATGGTACACCTGGTTGAGTGAACATGTTAGACCCAAGTTCTATCCCCTGAACCCCACCTGCAGAGGGAAAGCTTCACAAGTAGTGAAGCAGGGCAGCAGGTGTCTCTCTGTCTTTCTCCCTCCCTAGCTCCCACTGCCTCTCAGTTTTGGCTGTCACTAGCCAATAGTAACAGATAATTAAAAAATTAAATAAATAAAATATTTAAGATATGTTAAACTTAATGTTTTAGGATGTTTTAAATGAGTTGGGTAGGTTATCTAATTTCCTAAATTTCAATAAGATATTCAAACCATTTAATAAAGATAATAAAAGGCATGGGAAACAGTACACATAGTTAGCAAGATTCTTATTATAGAGTTGATAAGAATTGTTAGAACTGGATATTGTCTGTGAATTTAAATCATAAATGAATAACCATATTATCCTTTATATACAAACATCCAATCATCAAATCTCCCCATATATTTATGCTTTTCTTTAAATATATGAGTAATTTTCATAATAGGTAACACTTTCATATAAGTTACATAATCATTTAATTATTGCATTTAGTTTTAATTTGATAATACATATTCAAATATATATGTTCTATATTACAGTTCATTACATATAGACAATATACTGTAATGATTAAGCAACTATGCTCTGAAACAAGCAAACAAACAGAAACAACAACAACAACAACAAAAATAAACCTTGAGGGCTGGGGTGACAGCATAATGGTTATGCAAAAGGTTCTCATACCTGAGGCTCCAAAGCCCCAGGTTCAATTCCCAGCGCCACCATAAGCCTGAGCTGAGAAGTGTTCTGGTTTTTCTCTCTGTATGTCTCTTTCTTATTAAAATATTAAAATAAAAAAGAAAGAACGAAAACTCGAATTCCAACCACATAACTGAGATTAGCAAAAATAGAGGAAGGTGAGAGTTGGAAGAGGAGGGGAGATCCACAAGAATTGAGATGGAGGGTGTTTTAGCGGTCGGTGGGTGTGGTATGCCGACATACACCTGAACAAGTAAGCTGCACCCTGAAAAAATACACAGTCTTATAAACTATTATGAACTCAAAGTTCATTACTATAAAAAAGAAAATGAACTTTTAAAGAAACTTCAAACCTGAATTTGTTCTTGTTTTTCTACTGTGTCACTGGCAAACGCTAGAAGAACTGTGTCACTGTCAGTGAAGTATTTGACTCATCTAAATCTCAAGTTTGCTCATTGTGGGAGGAACTGAATAAATTATATTTAATTTATTATTTTTATATTAATTATATTTAATTTCCTAAACCAAGTGCCTCAATCGGTGTGGTCTGTTTCATATATATATATTTGCCTCCAGGGTTATTGATGGGACTCACTCAATGCCTGCACCATGAATCCAACGCTCCTGGAGGCCATTTTTTTCCCTTTTTGTTGCCCTTGTTGTTGTAGCCTCATTGTGGTTATTATTAATATTGTTATTGTTGATGCCATTTGTTGTTGGATAGGACAGAGAGAAATGGGGAGAGGAGGGAAAGCCAGACAGTGGGAGAGAAAGATAGACACCTGCTGACCTGCTTCACCACCTGTGAAGCTACTCCCCTGCAGGTGGGGAGCCGGGTCTTGAACCGGGATCTTTAGGCAGCCCTCCCTCTTTGCGCCACGTGTGCTTAACCCACTGCGCTACAGCCCGACCTCCTCTTCTATATATATTTTTATACAGATTACACATGAAGAATGAAAATAAGCATGTGGATTATGTCTCTGTAGGGACACGATGTGCTGAACCTGGTTGGAACCTCGGATACCTTTGTGAGGCGTTCACCTATAAGCCTCCCCACTCCTCCCTGACCTCCATCTTGTTAGACCCAGAGGCTGTTCTCCCTCCACCTGGTCTGGATAAACCTGATTTGCTCAATGGAATGTGGATAAACCCGAAGAGCCCCTTCCTCATGCTTAAGTCCCATGCCCGGGGTAAGGGAAACTCAAGAGCTGAAGTCGTTAGAAGGAAGCTAGAGTCTAAAATATCTGATTGGTTCTTACTGTCAAACATTCCCGCCTATTCAGCTTGTTTCCCTAGCACCCTGCCCCAGCACCTGGCTTCTTTTTACCCCATATAAACTCTGCCTTTTTCTTCAATAAACACACTATCGCTTCTCATAGTGTCAGAGCAGTCATTCTGTGCGCTCACCCACAGTGGCCTATAATCCTCCTCCTCTATGACACCTCTGTGGTGGCCAACAGAATGGTGGACATGAGGTGTACAGGGCAGGCCTTCCAGCACTTTGCCCCTGCGTGGCCCACGTCCAATGTGGGTGAATGTTTGAGGCTTTAGAAAAAACTTTCTTACAATATATATTTTTTCTTGTATTGTTTAATGTGCTCTGGTAATCACTTTTGGGATTTGAAAAGCAAAACAAAGTATGGAGTACTTAGGCATGGTTTTAATTTATGACCTCTGCTTACTGAAAAAGAAATTATTCTTCTGGTGCTAATAAAATTTGCATATACGTAAAGTAGAAAAATCATATGTTTTAACATAAATGACAGAGGAAAAAGTGACTGCAGCTGGTTGCTGAAAGTCTTGCTTCTTGTGTCCACCTGGCTGATGAAGGAAATCCTCACCACAGCTGCTCTTCCAGAAGTTTTCTTTGATTTGTCAACAGCAATTAGGAAGCAGAGAAAGGCATGAGTGACTTAGAATTCCCTAGGTCATAAATGAATGTTTGCAATAAAAGAAGGCCATTTCTTTCTGAACTGTTTGAATATTCAGATAGAGGTGTCAGATTTTAGAAGGCTATGGCACACACTTTAAAAAATATATTTATTATAGATACAGTGAGAAATTGAGGAGGGAAGGGAACATAGAGAGGGAAAGAGATAGACACCTGCATCCCTGCTTCATCACTTGTGAAACTTTCACCTGTAGACAGAGACCAGGGGGCATAAACCCAGGTCCTTGCTCACTGTAATGTGCGCACTTAACCAGGTGCACCACCACTGCCTGGCTCCATGTTTTTAAAAAACATTTGCTTTATATTAGGGTAAGAAACTACACACAAGAAAGATAAATATCATTCTGATAATTGTGCTGCCTTGTATCAGATAGGGCACCTGTTTGCAAGCTCTGTGCTCTGTCAAACTGTGACTGAGCTTGGAGACAACACATATCTGCTTTAGAGCTGCATATTAACAGATAACCTATGACCCAACACAGTGATACCTTCATTTGAGTGAATCAGGATTGAGTCAGTCCACACAAATCTGAAATGGCCAATCATGGATGATGATGATAGGGGTGGGGTTAAAAGGCTATATAAGTACTGAGAGACTTGCATCTTGGTCTCTTGATGCTCTTGATCATTTTCTGGTTCCTCACAAATACACTTCTCGTTGGGTAGCGGTTTGAGGAGGTGGTGGTTAAAGTGTTGAGGGGGAAATGGAGTTAAGGGGTATATAGCTTATCTTTTTTGCTATTTCTTTTCCTTCCTTTTAAATCATTTGTGTTTGGGGGGAATGATAATGTGGATGGGAGAGAGATCTATGAATGTCTGCCTTGTGTACTTTAATGTTGTAACAATTAAATGAAATATTTGGTGTTTTCTTATTTTCTTGTATTTATGTATTCCCTTTTGTTGCCCTTGTTTTATTGTTGTTGTTACTGATGCCATCATTGTTGGATAGGACAGAGAAAAATGGAGAGAAGAGGGGAAGACAGAGAGTGGTAGAAAAAGACACCTGCAGACTTGCTTCACCGCCTTTGAAGCGACTTCCCTGCAGGTGGGGAGCTGGGGGCTTGAACCAGGATCTCATGCCATCCTTGTGCTTTGTGCTACCACCCAACTCCCAATATTTGGTGTTTCTTGGGGATCATGTACCTGCATAATTTTTTCTCTCTCATTCACTCTCATTGTGTCATACTGACCACCCTCAGAACAGGGTAAAGTATGAACCCAAAAGATTACTCAGAAAGACATAAATTGTGTGTCTCACTGAGACCCTGTAGATGTCTCCATTGAACATGTGCCCCTAAAGGGGGGAGGGGGCAGTGGAACATTCCCTTAAGGGTCAAAACCCTTTTTATAGCAAGTTTTAAAATACATCAAGAATTCTAGGTTACAAAGGAAGTGACTCAGCAGGAAGCCGGACACAGTGCCAACATGAATAACCATCTTTAGGATTTGGGGGTAGTAATTAAGTCTTAAACATTCTAGATGTTATCTCAGCATCTCTGTGTCTATTTTGCCTCACTGAGCTGCTGTTCTTCTCTCACACAACAGGGGTAAAAGTTAAACTAAGAGCTTTGGCCTTCTGGCTGCTTTTGCTCTTTAACCCCAACCATGCTTGAAGAATAAATGGATAGCTTGCCGGGTTCAAATCACTTCAGGTACTGAGTTAGGCATTAAATATACATTAAACTGCAAATCATCAAATATCTAGTCGGAATGTGCTACAACATCATTAGACGTTTTTCCATTTTAATAAATGTTTCTTAGCTCTACTTACCTTTATGCCTAGCCTGAGTCGTGACATCTACACTGTTCTGGGGCAAAAGTCAAAGGGAGCAGAAGTACACAGTACATACTTTAGCATAGATTGCTGGGGACACAGTGTTATTAATGAGTAATTTATCATAGAGAATATTTTCTAACTTCTATTTTGTAATGCCAGTGGAAAGATAACATAGGTATGGAGGAAAAATAATTAAGTTATTCTGTTTCTGTTAGCTTACAAAATAGCTCAGACTCATTATTGTTTTCATCTATGTAAATAAAATGCAGCCCTATGTCTTTATTAAGATTTAAGATAACATTAATTTTATGTGACAAAATAATTGGGAATATTCTCAGTATTCATGCTAAAATGGAAATATTTTTAGCTGTGGTAAATTTATAAGTTGTAAAATATAGTTGCTTTTCTTGAATCTAAATGGAATGGTTGTTTATTGAGGAATATTCCAATAAATTTCCAGGTGAGCAGACATGCTAAAATAACAGTTCTACTTCCTGCAGTAAATGAGAACTACTTGGGGAATATCCTTTACCCTTTTAAAATTGTTTTATTATCTTTATTTATTTGATAGAGACAGCCAGAAATTGAGAGGGAAGGGGGTGATAGGGAGAGAGACAGAGAGACACCTGCAGCACTGCTTCAACACTCCTGAAGTTTTCCTCTTGCAGTGGGACCCTGGGGCTGGTACCTGGGTCCTTACACCACCACCTGACCCCCCCCCCCCCTTTACCCTATTTTACAATGGCAATTCTGAAAATTTTTATTTCTTCCACTTCCCTGCAACTTTTTCTTGGGGGTTCCAAGCTCTCCCTAGTTAAGGTTTGATTTTTTGTGTTTTTTTTTAAATTATTACAAACTGTTCCCAATCCTAGTATTTGGATTTATACTCTATCAATATAAGGCCAAGTATTTTCTTTTATGGACTTCTCTTCATTGATGAAAATATCAATAGTGACAAATACATTGGTGTTTAAAAATACAGAAGTAAACCAATGATTTCTAAGACTTTGTGAGAACTATAGTAGTTACTGCTGGGAAGTTTGAGCACAGAACTGTGGTGAGAGATGCGGTGTGGAACTAACTTAAACTTGTCAATTTACAGTCTTGTAAATTGCTATTAATCACAAAATTTTAACAATGGCTAGAAATATTTATTGGCCTTGGGAAGAGAGGGAAGGAAATACAGAGGGCAATATTCAACACAGCAAAAAGTGAAGCCATAGTCTTAATACATAGTAGAAGAACATCAAAATACATAAAATAAGCTTAGTAGGTCAGGCAGTTGATCTCCTGGTCTAGACCACACGTTACAGTGCACAAGGACCTTGGTTCAAGTTTCTAGTCCCTACCTCCAGGGATCTTTGCAAAAAAAAAAAAAAAAAAAAAAAAAAGCTTTTTTTTCTCCACTGTCAGAGGCTTTATAGTTAAGGATCTGCAAGGTATCTTTCCAGGAAACTAATCTTTGTGCTTTTGGAAAAATTAGTTTGGAAGTAAAAAAAAAAAGAAATGACAAAGTCTATAAATAATAGGATCATTATTTTCAAGACTTCTTAAATCTATTTTATCCATGCATCATTGATTAAGGGAAAGCATGTGCTCATAAACTGTTTTTTTTTTCCTATAGGTGAACAAAATTTTGGGTGAACTAACAGAGATAGAACTCAATTTGTCTTTCAGCGAGAAAAATGTTGGATTTAGATAAACTGAAGTTCAATAGAACTTTATCAAAAGTTCTATCAGATTTTCTCCTGCAAGAAACTAGGCTGTTATGACAGAAAGCACAAAAATGCAGTAATGTATTTCTGGATTTGTAATCTTATGTCTATGAATTCTACTTTTTGAAATCTATATCTATTCTGCTGTTGTTTCAAATGCATTTTTCCCTTTTAGGTATTGTGGTTTTCAACATTTGTAGAGGTAGAAGTAATTTTGTAAATTGGTTTATTTCTGTAATTGCTGTGGTGACTTCTATTTCTTCAGAGGCATGTAAAAAAAAACCAGCATAATCAGTGTTTTCATTGTTCTTAGTGGCTAAATAATGTTTGCTAAAGCTAACAATTGCACAGTATACAAAAATAAGTATACCATCAATTAATAGGTTTATGGAGTAGACATTAGACACAACATATGTTTGAAAAATTAATAATCATCTTTATTGAGACTTTTGCAACCAAACTGGGACATTCTAATGTACAATCAATTGAAGAATGAAAATAAAAAAGAACAAAAATGAAAATTTTGTATGCTGTTATTCTAAGGATATTAATGTAAGTTGTCTGCAGTAGTAAATCTGTTCTATCTACAAAGCAGAAGTCAAGAAAGGTTTTCTAACTTGCTCACATGGGTTAGAAGCAACCAGGAGAATTACATTTATACAGAAACAAAGGAAGATCAACAAATAACCATTATATGATCAGGCTGGTGGGACAGAGATCAAAGGGCAATAAAATGTAAACATTGTCCTATTGTGCAACCATGGCTAAGGAAGCTAATAAAATGGAATGTGAAATAAAAATCCTAGGGAGAGACAGAATAATCCATATTCTTTGAAGTTAAAATTGTTTCTGCCAGAAGTTACTTTAGAAATGGAAACTACTCAGTAGAGAAATAGCAAAATCAAGGTGGAAAAATTCAGGTAATCTCAGTGGTAATAATATAAAGGATATCATTTTGTGATATTAATTACCTACAACTTTTAATTACCCACAACTTTCTTTTTATATCATTAAACAAATATTTTCCTTCTATGAAAGGAGAAACTTGAATTTTAGAACATATATCACATCCTAACAGAACCTAGCTTGCAATTAAATATATGGCTATTTTCCAAAGATAATGATTTTTTTTTAATAAATGGGATTCAACTCAGGTAGTCAATTATTTGAACAAGGTGCCTAATAATTCTGAGTACAGTTCAATAAGCAAAATTTTAAACCCAAATGGTCATAACTGTGCAATAATTTAATTAGCTAATTCTGCATTAGTTTCTTTTTTAAATTTTTTTAATTAATTTTATTTATTTATTTATTTATTTATTTTGAGAGAGATGCAGAGAGAGAGAGAAACACCAGAGCACTGCTCAGCTCAGGCTTATGGTGGTGCGGGGGATTGAACCTGGGACTTAGGAGCCTCAGGCATGAGAGTTTGTTTGCATAACCATTATGCTGTCTCCCCTGCCCGTGCATTAGTTTCATGTAACATAGTTGAAAATAGTTTAACAAATCACCATAGTAAATGAAATGTTTGGTTGGGTCTAAGTGAATGGCACTGGCACAAAGAAAGTAAAGAATGAGACCAATAATAAGTAGTTCAAGACATGAAATAAGGATTGAGAAAATGTACCTAGAAGTTTAATTGCTATATTATTCCTATCAAAAATTCAAATGCATCAACCCCACAGGAAATAAAAAAGGAATCATAAAAATGTTAAGATCAATAAATGGGAATGTGAGAGATTGGGTGACAAGTCAAAGTACATTATAAGCAAGTGACTTTGCTTAAAAATATAAATTCTAGTTACTCATTCAATCAAAAGTCACAAAAATATAATATTAATTAAATTCCTTTAATAAAATATGTGATTACAGTGACAAATACAATGAGATCAATGTGGCTTGTATCCAAATAAAATCTCACAATTGTTTTCAAGGACTAGATAAGGAAACTGGTTCACATTGAAAGTTATAGTCCAAATTTTGTAGTCTTAAAAGAGAGAAGTAATAAATGGAATAATGCAGTTCTATATCTAAAGCTGGACTTTTGATGCAGCATATAATCAGAAACTCTTTATGCAAGAAGGAACTTATCAGAGTGCATGTTTCTCTTTGCATCTGAGTAACTTGAGAGGTCACTGATGGGGTACGGTGATAAGTAATTTTAAAATTCTCTTCAGGTTGCTTAGAAGACTGTTATTTCATAAAATATGCATTTTGTGAGGGCTGAATCTTCCATTTGCCTTTATATTTATTGATACAGTCTGTAGTCTATATACATAAATATAACCTAAATTAAACATTACACTGATTATAGTCAAATATTCTTAGTAGATCAAAATCAAGTCTAATAAATACATGAAGTTCTTAGGTCTCTTGAAATATTTTTATATTATGAAATGAATAATGTAAACATCATATATCCATGCCATTTACATGTCTTCTGTTACTACTACCTACATAGTCACAGCGACATAGTTTAGAATTTAGGCAGCTAGACATAGTCAACAAAAAAATACGTTCATTTTCTGTGTTTATATGTCATATGATCATAGATGTGAAAAAGCTATTATCATCAACAAAGAGTTTTGTATTGGTTACTATTTTTTCACAGACTAGAGAAATTGTTTGGCTAACTGGTAACGATCAAACTACTTCAATACTTACTTCAGTTGCTACTGTAATTCCTGAGGTTGGTGAGTGCAATAGTCAGAAAGGTACTTAGTACAGTGTTACTTGTACTCAAGACACAACAACTGAGGAACAACAGAGCATAAAAAAAAAAGAAACACATAAATAAAAAAAAATGGGTAGATCAAAAACAAATAAAACTGCTACTCCAATGAATGAAGACAAGAGCCCAGAAAAACTACAAATCAGCCAGAAGTAACCATAGATAAGAAAAGTATGCAAGCAATAATAAACTTATTAATCACAGAAATGAAAACAACATTGGAGGAAAGGAATGGCAGTATTAGGGAAACAACAGTTGAAACCCCCAAGGAAAATACTGATTATCTTGAGGCAATTAGAGAAGTGAAAGCTGAAATAGCTGTAATGAAGAAAGAAGCTGAGGCAAGGGAAAGCAGACTAACAGAAGCAGAAAACAGAATTAGTCAGACAGAGGGTGAGTTAGATAAAACAAAGAAAGAGGTGAAAGAGCTTAAAAAGAGATTGAGAGACACTGAAAACAACAACAGAGACATATGGGATGATCTCAAAAGAAGTAACATTCACATAATTGGCCTGCGAGAGGAATAAAAAGAGGAAGGGGAAGCAAACATTCTAGAGGAAATAATAGAATAAAACTTCCCAGACCTGAATAACAGAAAGGAAATCAAGATTCAAGAGGCCCAGAGAGTACCAAACAGAATCAACCCAGACCTGAAGAAACCAAGACACATCATAGTCACAATGAGAAGAAGTAAGGATAAAGAAAGGATCCTAAAGGCTGCAAGAGAGAAACAAAAAGTCACATACAAGGGAAAACCCATAAGATTATCTGCAGACTTCTCCACTCAAACTCTAAAAGCCAGAAGGGAATGGCAAGATATCTATGGGGCCCAGAATGAAAAAGGGTTTCAACCAAGGATAATATATACTGCTAGACTTTCATTCAAACTAGATGGAGGGATCAAAACCTTCTTAGATAAACAACAGTTAAAGGAGGCAACCATCACCAAGCCAGCCCTGAAAGAGGTACTAAAAGACCTCTTATAAACAAGAACATAACTATAATGCTTGCAATATATCAGAGCAAACAATTTTTTTTAGAACAATGGCACTACAATACATTAAATCCATAATATCAATAAATGTCAATGGTTTAAACTCACCCATCAAAAGGCACAGGGTGGGGGGATGGGTCAGAAAACATAACCCAACCATATGCGGCTTGCAAGAATCCCATCTGTCACAACAAGATAAACACAGACTTATAGTGAAAGGATGGAAAACTATCATGCAGGCTAACGGACCACAAAAAAGGGCAGGAACAGCCATTCTCATCTCAGACAAGATAGATTTAAAATTAAATAAAGTAATAAAAGATAGGCAAGGACATTACATAATGATTAGAGGATCAATCAGCCAAGAAGACTTAACAATTATTAACATCTATGCACCCAATGAGGGACCATCTAAATACATTAAGCACCTACTGAAAGAATTTCAAAAATACATGAATAGTAATACAATAATAGTGGGAGACTTCAATACCCCACTCTCACACTTAGACAGATCAACAAAGCAGAGAACCAATAAAGATACAAGAGAATTGAATGAAGAGATTGACAGACTAGACCTCTTGGACATTTTCAGACTCCTCCACCCCAAGAAAATGGAATACACCTTCTTTTCAAATCCACATAACACATACTCAAGGATAGACCACATGTTAGGCCACAAAGACAGCATCAATAAATTCAAGAGCATTGAAATCATCCCAAGTATCTTCTCAGACCACAGTGGAGTAAAGCTAACATTGAACAACAAACAGAAAATTATTAAAAGTCACAGAATTTGGAAACTAAACAACATACTCCTTAAGAACCACTGGGTCAGAGACTCACTCAAGCAGGAAAATCAAATGTTCCTGGAAACAAATGAAAATGAAGACACAACCATAAAAAAATTTGGGACACAGCTAAAGCAGTACTGAGAGGGAAACTTATCGCCATACAATCACATATGAAACACCAAGAAGAAGTTCAAATGAATGACCTTACTGCACACCTCAAGGACTTAGAGGAAGAGGAACAAAGGAATCCTAAAGCATCCAGAAGGACAGAAATCACTAAAGTTAGAGCAGAAATAAACCCCATTGAAAATAAAAGAACCATACAAAAGATCGGTGAAGCCAAATGTTGGTTCTTTGAAAGATTAAACAAAATTGACAAACCCCTAGCCAGACTCACCAAACAAAAAATAGAGATGACTCAAATTAGTAGAATTGTAAACGATGGAGGAGATATCACAACTGAAAACACAGAAATCCAGAGAATCCTGCGAAACTTCTATAAAGAACTATATGCCACCAAGGTAGAGAATCTGGAAGAAATGGAACAATTCCTAGAAACATATGCCCTTCCAAAACTGAACCAAGAAGAACTACAAAATCTAAATGCACCAATCACAGACAAAGAAATTGAAAACGTTATTAAGAATCTCCCCAACAACAAAAGTTCTGTACCAGATGGCTTCACAAACAAATTCTACAAAACTTTCAGGAAACAGTTAATACCCATACTTCTTAAGCTTTTCCATAAGAGTAAAGAAACAGGAGTACTCCCTTCCACCTTCTATGAAGCCAACATCACCCTGATACCAAAAGCTGATAGGGACAGAACAAAAAAGGAAAACTACAGACCGATATCTCTGATGAACATCGATGCCAAAATATTAAACAAGATCTTAGCCAACGGGATACAGCAACATATCAAAAAGATTGTTCATCATGACCAAGTGGGATTCATCCCAGTAATGCAAGGCTGGTTCAACATCCATAAATCAATCAATGTCATTTACCACATCAATAAAAGCAAAGCCAAAAACCACATAATTATCTTAATAGATGTAGAGAAAGCCTTTGACAAGATCCAACACCCATTCATGCTCAAAACTCTACAAAAAATGGGAATAGATGGGAAATCCCTCAAGATAGTGGAGTCTATATATAGCAAACCTACAGCCAACATCATACTCAATAGACAGAAGCTGAAAGCATTCCCCCTCAGATCAGGGACTAGACAGGGCTGTCCACTGTCACCGTTACTCTTTAACATAGTATTGGAAGTTCTTGCCATAGCAATCAGGCAAGAGAAAGAAATCAAAGGAATACAGATTGGAAGGGAAGAAGTCAAGCTCTTACTATTTGCAGATGATATGGTAGTATACATAGAAAGACCCAAAGAATCCAGCAGAAAATTACCGGAAGTTATTAGGCAATATAGCAAGGTAGCAGGCTACAAAATCAATGTACAAAAATCAGTGGCGTTTCTTTATGCAAACACTAAATCTGAAGAAGAAGACATTCAGAAATCACTCCCATTTACTGTCTCAGCAAAATCAATCAAATACCTAGGAATAAAGTTGACCAAATAAGTGAAAGACTTGTATGCTGAAAACTATGAGTCGCTACTCAAGGAAATAGAAACTGATACCAAGAAATGGAAAGATATCCCATGCTCATGGATTGGAAGAATAAATATCATCAAAATGAATATTCTCCCTAGAGCCATATACAAATTTAACGCAATACCCATCAAAGTTCCACCAAGCTTCTTTAAGAGAATAGAATAAACACTACAATAATTTATCTGGAACCTGAAAAAACCTAGAATTGCCAAAACCATCTTGAGGAAAAGAAACAGAAACGGAGGCACCACACTCCCAGACCTTAAACTACATTATAAAGCCATCATCATCAAAACAGCATGGTACTAGAACCAGTGGAACAGAATTGAAAGCCCAGAAGTAAATCCCAACACCTATGGGCATCTAATCTTTGATAAGGGGCCCCAAAGGATTAAATGGAAAAAGGAGGCTCTCTTCAATAAATGGTGCTGGGAAAACTGGGTTGAAACATGCAGAAGAATGAAATTGAACCACTTTATCTCACCAGAAACAAAAATCAACTCCAAATGGATCAAAGACCTAGATGTCAGAGCAGAAACAATCAAATACTTAGAGGAAAACATTGGTAAAACACTTTCCCACATACACCTCAAGGACATCTTTGATGAATCAAACCCAATTGCAAGGAAGACTAAAGCAGAAACAAACCAATGGGACTACATCAAATTGAAAAGCTTCTGCACATCCAAAGAAACTACTAAACAAACAGAGAGACCCCTCACAGAATGGGAGAAGATCTTCACATGCCATACATCAGACAAGAAACTAATCACCAAAATATATAAAGAGCTCAGCAAACTTAGCACGAAAAAAGCAAATGACCCCATCCAAAAATGGGCAGAGGATATGAACAAAACATTCACTACAGAGGAGATCCAAAAGGATAACAAACATATGAAAAATTACTCTAGGTCACTGATTGTCAGAGAAATGCAAATTAAGACAACACTAAGATACCACCTCACTCCTGTAAGAATGGCATACATCAAAAAGGACAGCAGCAACAGATGCTGCAGAGGATGTGGGGACAGAGCAACCCTCTTGCATTGCTGGTGGGAATGTAAATTGGTACAGCCTCTGTGGAGAGCAGTCTGGAAAACTCTCAAAAGGCTAGACATGGACCTTCCATATGATCCAGTAATTCCTCTCCTGGGGTTATACCCCAAGGACTCCATAACACCCAACCAAAAAGAGGTGTGTACTCCTATGTTCATAGCAGCACAATTCATAATAGCTAAAAACTGGAAGCAATCCAGGTGCCCAACAACAGATGAGTGGCTGAGAATGCTGTGGTATAGGTATATATACACAATGGAATACTATGCAGCTATCAAGATCAATGACCCCACCTTCTCTGACCCATCTTGGACAGAGCTAGAAGGAATTATGTTAAGTGAGCTAAGTCAGAAAGATAAAGATGAGTATGTGATGATCCCACTCATCAACAGAAGTTGACTAAGAAGATCTGAAAGGGAAACTAAAATCAGAACCCGACCAAATTGTAAGTAGGGCACCAAAGTGAAAACCCTGTGGTGAGGGGTAGACATGCAGCCTCCTGGGCCAGTGGGGGATGGGAGTGGGTGGGAGGGTTGGGTCATAGTCTTTTGGTGGTGGGAATGGTGTTTATATACACTCCTAGAAAAATGTAGACATATAAATCACTAGTTAATTAATATGAGAGGGGTAAAATCAATTGTTTGTCTCAAAGTTTTTCAAAACACAAACTGAATCTTTTTAATATATAGGCTGTGTATTTGATATGCGGACTCTCAAAAGCCTAGACCAAGTAGATTACAAGCATCCAGTAGCACAGCTATATACAAGATACTGGATACTGTACAGCAAACCATAACAAAAGGACTTTTCAAAGTTAACCCAATTACCAAATAATGTGAGGATAACATTAACTATCGATTGTCTTTTTGAACCCTAAGACAGCAGGATCCTCACATCTCCACTATAGAGCCCCTATTTCCCCCAGTCCTGGAACCCTTGTATAGGGCCCACTTTCCCATATGCATCTCCCAATCCATACCAATAATATTGCATCAGCCGATCACAACCTAACCAACGCAACGATTGCCACCTCAACATGCTTCACCTCAGACTGTGTCCTGAGACTTCACGAGTAGAATGGCAACCCTTCAGCTTCATTACTCTGGTGAGACCTTTCCTTTTATAGTACACTCTAATTTCATCTCAGGTGGTTCACTTTCTAACAAAGTCCCATAACCTAGATATACACCAGCTTCTGTGAGAGAGAGCTTATGTTCACACGTATCCATAAACTACTGCAAAATATATACCTGAAAGCAGAAGTACACTAGAGTTTGCAGTGAGTACCCACCTAACACTTCCTTTCCACTATTCCAAGCTTTGGGTCCATGATTGCTCAACAAATTGTTTGGCTTTGTATGTTAACTCTCTTTTCAATCACCAGGTTCCAGATGCCACCAGGATGCTGGCCAGGCTTCCGTGGATTGAAGACCCCACCAATGTGTCCTGGAGCTCAGCTTCCCCAGAGACACACCCTACTCGGCAAAGAGAGAGGCAGACTGGGAGCATGGACCAACCAGTCAACGTCCATGTTCAGTGGGGAAGCAATTACAGAAGCCAGACCTTCTACCTTCTGCAACCCTCAATGACTCTGGGTCTATGCTCCCAGAGGGATAGAGAATGGGAAAGCTATCAGGGGAGGGGGTGGGATACGGAGATTGGGTGGTGGGAATTGTGTGGAGTTGTATACCTCCTACCCTATGGTTTTGTTAATTAATCCTTTCTTAAATAAAAAAAAAATTTAAAAAAGAGTTTTGTATTCAAGAAATCAAATTTGTCAGTAGACTCAGTTGTAAATTATTATGTTAATAAGATAACCCAAGAATAAAATTAGTTTTTTTTTTAAAAATTTACTTGTCATGTCTAAATATCAGTTAAAAATGATTCAGTTCAGGTATGTGTTAAAAATTCCCCAGAGTAAATTTATTAACTTTAAATAATGTGATGTTATAAACAAAAATAATTGAAAATAGTGAGGTAGAGAGTGTTTTCTAAGTGTTTAAAATATAATTTCCCTAGGGCTGAATGATGGGGCACCCAGTTAAGTGCACATGTTCCAATGCACAGAGACCGAAGTTTAAGCTCCGAGTTTCTACCTGCAGGGTAGAAGCTTCCCCAGCAGAGTATCTATGTGGAGGGTGTCTCTGTTTCTCTCCATCTCTATCTCTCCTTTGCTTCTCAATTTCTCTGTTTCTGTCCAATAAATAATAAATATTGAAATCAAAAGAAGCTTCTCTTTAAAATATAATTTTCTACTCAATCATTTCAAAGTAGGGTGTATTCAATAAAAATGCTACTTTTAATAGTTTTAAATGTGAATAAATATTAATGGGCTGTTATAATGAAGACTACTAATTACATTAATCTGTACTACCAAATGCTATGATAATAGAGACAGAGCCCACGTACTACATACATGGGACCATTTACATAGAGTTTAAACTTATGGTAGTTTGAACTTCTGATCTTTTATATGTGAAGATTACTTTTAAACTTTGTGCAGATTTAATTTTCTCACATAAAGTTATGATAAATATATATATATTTATTTATTTAATCATAGAACCGCTTAGCTCTGGTTTATGTGCTGGGCATTGAATCTGAGACTTCAGAGTCTCAGACACGAAAGTCTTTTGCATAACAATTACACTGTCTCCTCAGCTCTTAAAAATTATAATCCTTCTCTTTACTGAATGTAAGATTGAATTCTACTGACAGAAATTTAGAAATGCTATCTTAATTGTCAAGCACCTGCTAATGAAGAATAAAGCATAGATTAGTAAGCATTGCATTTTATAGTGTCTTAAGGAAGCCAAAGAAGTGTCTGATGTAATACAGGCAAGTCTGAATTATTGGAACATTCACATGATATTAAGAAATTATATGTTAATAGAGAAATTATATGCCATAAAACTGTTTTTATCTGAATCATAATTCTTAGTATTTTTCACTACTAAATGGCTGACTTAAGGCCCTAAAATATCCTGGAAAATAATGACTTCCTTGGTGGGATATATAAATATTCCTTGAAAATAAATGATACATTTAGTCCATATTTTTAGCATGAATTACTTTATGACTTCAAGACAACAATGCCCAGTTTTTTTTTTCCTCTGATTCAACTATTTTTAGATATGTGGTAGAAAGTTGTAATTCAAATATTTGTGAACTATGAAGGGAAATTTAACTATAACATCAAAAATACACAAGTGATTTTTATGGTTTATTTGCAAAATATGTGAGAGAAAAGTACCATTGGAAGCTACTCTCTCGTGGCTGGAAAAAGCATCAGAAAGCTGAATCAGGGAAAATAGTAGCTCCCAAACATGGGAAAGGTGTATAAATATTGTTGACTGTAAACCCCATTAATTTGATCTGATCTGGGGCCCATATTCAGCTTAGGAGACTGTGTGACCTCTGCATCCCTGTAGATCTGAGCTCACATTCTCTGGTCATGAGTAGAAATGGTCCAAGCTAACACAATATCAGGACCCATATTCCTCAGGTGTAGCACAAAGTATGTTGTACAGTCTCCCTTTGGGGGGAGGGACATCCTCTACCGTTGTTGATCCAAACTGAGTGCAATGTCCTATGGGGGAACACAAAGGGGTCTATTTTGTCGTTCCTGATAGAGATGACCAGTAACAATGGAGAGAGGGATTTATTCAAGGTCTAGGCTCATCATGTCTGTTTGGGAATCTCAGGACTCCCTGAATATGGCCCCAGCTGTTGGGGTTGATTGATAGTGACTAAAGAGTCATCATTAAAGTAGGCCAGTCACTTACCATTATTCAGCTTTTGTACTCCTTGCTGTGATAAGGATAACTCAGGAGTAAGTGAGAGAAGTATAATAGGAAATAGCTGAGGAGGGTATCTAAGTCTAAGTAGACACTGTTTCATTATGAACTTGATACTCACTGCAGACTATTATACACTTTTGCTTTCAGGTACATTTGTGCCCTAATTTATGGATACATGTGACCATATGCCCTATCTCATGGGACCTGGTCTATACCTAGGTTTTGGGACTATGTTAGGAAGTCAACCACTTGGAATGGAATTAGAGAATCCTATGAGAAAGGAAAGGTCTCACCAGAGTTATATGACTGAAGGGTTGTCATTCTACACCTGACATCTCTGGACACAGTCTGAAGTAATGCATGCCAAGTGGGTACTCCTTGCATTTATTAGGTTGGGATCAGCAGATGTGATACCACTGGGTATCAATTGAGAGAAGTATGCAGGAAATTGAGCCCCACTCTAGAGGTTCCAGGACTGGGGAAATATAATCTCTATAGTGGAAGTAGGAGGTTCCTGCTATCTTAGGGCTTAAGAATGCAACAGATAATAATTGCTATAATCATATTATTTGGCAATTGGGTTAACTTTGAAAAAAAATTCCTTTTTTTAGGTTTTGCTGTATCATACACAACATCACCATAATTTATGTCCTTTGACATTATTTGTATATAGCTGTGCTACCAGTTGCTTCTGTTCTCCCTGGACTAAGCTTTTAAGAGAATCAACATATCAAAGACACAGCCTATGTTCTGTGCATTAAAAAGTTTGAGACATTCAATCAATTCTTCCCCTCTCATATTAATTAAATAGTGATTTACATGACTACAAATTAATAGATGTGTACATAGACACCATTCCCACCACCAAAAGACTGTGTCCCATCCCATCCTCCCCCCACACCCCCTGCCCCATGAAGCCAAACATCCACCCTCACCCTCACCCCAGGGTTTTTACTTTGGTGCCCTACACCAGATTCAGTTAAATCCTGCTTTTAGTTTCCTTTTCTGTTCTTCTTTCTTCGGTTTATGAGTGGGATCATCCCATACTAGTCTTTGTCTATGAGACTTAGCTCACTTAACATAATTCCTTCTAGCTCCATCTAAGATGGGTCAGAGAAGGTGGGTTCATTGTTCCTAATAGCTGCATAATTGCATTATGTATATATACCACAGCTTTCTCAGCCACTCATCTGTTGCTGGGCACCTGGGTTGCTTCCAGGTTTTAGCTATTATGAATTGTGCTACTATGAACATAGGTGTACACATATCTTTTTTGGTTGGGAGTTCTGAAGTCGTTGGAGTATATCCCCAGGAGAGGAGTTGCTGGGTCATATATAAGGTCCATGTCTAACCTTGTGAGAGTTATCCAGACTGCTCTCCACAGAGTTTGGACCAATTGACATTCCTACCAGCAGTGCAAAAGGGTTCCTCTGGCCCCACAGCCTCTCCAGCATTTGTTTCTGCTGTCCTTTTTGATGTATGCCATTATCACAGGGGTCTGGTGTTATCTCAGTGTTTTCTTTATTTGCATTTCTCTGATGACCAGTGACCTGGAGCAATTTTTCATGTGTTTGTTAGCCTTTTGGATCTCTTCTGTAGTGAATGTTCTGTTCATATCCTCTGCCCATTTTTGGATGGAGTCATTTGCTTATTTGTTGCTAAGTTTGCTGTACTCTTTGTATATTCTGGTGATTAGTCTCTTGTCTGATGTATGGTATGTGAAGATCTTCTCCCATTCTGTGGGAGGTCTCTTTGTTTGTGTCATAGTTTCTTTGGCTATGCACAGATTTTCAATTTGATGTAGTTCCATGGATTTGTTTATGTTTCAGTCTTCCTTGCAGTAGGGTTTGTATCATCAAAGAGGTCCTTGAGGTTTATTTGGGAAAGTGTTCCACCAATGTTTTCCTCTAAGTATTTGATATTTTCTGGTCTAACATTCAGGTCCTTGAACCATTTGGAGTTGATTTTTGTTTCTGGTGAGATAAAGTGCTTCAGTTTCATTCTTCTACATATTTCAACCCAGTTTTCCCAGCACCATATGTTGAAGAGAGCCTCTTTCTTCCATTTAATATTTTGGGTCCTTTTATCAAAGATTAGATGTCTATAGGTGTGGGGGTTTAGTTCTGGGCTTTCAATTATGTTCCATTTGACTGTGTTCCTTGCCTATCTTTTATTTATTTAGTTTAAAGTCTATGGTGATGAGAATGGCTTCCCCTGCCTTTTTCTGTAATCTATTAGTCTGTATGATAATTTTCCATCCTTTCACTTTATGTCTGTGCTTGTATTGTTTGAGTCAGTTGGTATTCTTGCATGTAGCATATGTTTGGATTGTGTTTTCTTATTTACTTCCAACTCTGTGCCTTTTAATGGACAAGTTTAAGCCATTGACATTTATTGATATTATGGATTTAATGTAGTGTTATTATTCAATAATTTTTTTTCTCTGATACATGGCAGGTAGTATGGTGATGTTCTTGTTTATAAGAGGTCTTCTAGAACCTCTCTCAGGCCAGGCTTGTTGATGGTTGCGTCCTTTAACTGGTGTTTGTCTAAGAAGGTTTTGATCCCTCCATCTGGTTTGAATGAAGTCTAGCAGGATATATTATCCTTGGTTGAAACCCTTTTTCATTCAGGGCTCGATAGATATCTTGCCATTCTCTTCTGGCTTTTAGAGTCTGAGTGGAGAAGTCTACTGATAGTCTTATGGGTTTTCCCCTGTATGTGATTTTTTGTTTTTCTCTTGCTGCCTTTAGGATCCTTTTTTTTTTTTTTTTTTTGCTTACTTCTTTTCATTGTAACTATGATGTGTCTTGGTGTCTTCAGATCTGGGTTGATTCTGTTTGGTGCTCTCTGGGCCTCTTGGATATTAATTTCCTTTCTATTCTTTAGGTCTGGGAAGTTTTCTTTTATTATTTCCTCTAGAATGTTTACTTCCCTTCCTCTCTTTCTTCCTTTGGTAGGTCAATTACATGAATGTTACTTCTTTTAAGATCATCCCATATGTCTCTGTGGTTGTTTTCAGTGTCTCTCAATCTATTTATGAGCTCTTTTACCCCTTCCTTTGTCTTCCCTAGGTCATCATCTATCTGGCTAATTCTGTTTTATGATTCTGCCTGCTTTCCCTTCCCTCAGCTTCTTTTTTCAGTTCAGTTACAGTATTAGCTTATTAATTGGCCTTTTATCTCAGCTATTTCAGCTTTCAGTTCTCTAATTACCTTGGGGTAGCTAGTATTTTCCTTGAGGGTCTCATCTATTGTTGCTCTAATTCTACTAGCCCTTTCCACCATGGTTGTCTTAATTTCTGTGATTATTAGGTTTATGATTGCTTGCATACTTTTCTAGTCTATGGTTACTTCTGACTGATTTGGAGTTTCTTCTGGTCTCCTGTCCTGATTCATTGTGGTATCAGTTTTATTTGCTCTTTATTTAACCATTTTTTTATTGATATGGTTTTTATTTTTCTGTTCTGTCATTTCTTCAGTTGTTGTGATTCAAGTACAAGCCAATCTTTACTAAAGCCCATTCACAAATGCAGTCACAAACTTCAGAAATTACAACAATAACAACTAATTGATACAGTTCAACCAATACTAGTTAGACAAATAGCACACAAGTCCATGAAAAAATAGCAAACAAAACCAAAAGAAAAAGAAAGAGAAAGGAAGAGAGAGCAAGAATAGAGAATTATGCAAATTTACTGTCCACTGTAAATTCTAGGGAGAGCAAGAGGATAAAGGGTAGTAGAAAAGAGAGGCATGCACAGAGAGAGAGTCCACTCCAAGCCATATTCTTCCACAAAGTAATTCCCACATAAGTATCAGTGAATTCAGAAAGCAAAAAAAGGAATAAAAGGAAAAAAAAAAGAGCAGGAAAGGAAATAGCTTTTTTTTTTTTTTAATTAGCTAGGAGGAGAGAAAGAGGGAATTGGAGGGAAGAGGAAGACACAAGTTCCTCTCACAATGGATAGAACACCCATTCACATATCAATTGAAAAACAACAACAATTAATTTTGGTCAACCTGAAGTAGAAGGGAAAAGGGACATGGGTACATAATAATAGTAATAATAATTAAATAAAATAGAGTAAAAAACCCTAAGAATAATTCTGCTGCTTGGACTGTTTTGTTTTGGCTTCGGGTAGCCTGAACAAAGGCAGCCGATTATAGGAAGTATACAAAAACAAAACAAAACAAAAGAAAAAACCTCCAAGTACACTTTCCCAGACAGGGCTGGGGCTCTGGTAAGGTATTTTGTCACTCAAATAGAGCTCCAGCCACATAAAAAAAGGGGGGGGGGGACAAACAAACAAAAAGGCTTGGAATGACATCCCTGCTGAGCCAAGAATCTTGGTAAAGAAATTCGCTCAGCAGGAATCTTCTATGAGTGGCTTCTCAGCCCCTGGGGGCTGTTTCTTGGGTGTGTGGGGGGGGTGAGTTCAAAAATAATAAAGCCCAAAAGATTTTCCTTTATTTGTCCTCTTGGCCTCTGTTTGCCAGCCTAAGAGTGGGTTATAGGACTCTTTTGTTGTCACCCTGGCAACCCCTTGTTCACCCTCCTACAGACATCCCAGTATCCTACCCTATCCAGAGAATCCCAGGATGTAAGCTGCTTCTGTTTGAAGCTCAAGCCAGCTGTTGTTTCCAAGTAGCCATCTTGGCTCTGCCCCATAAAAGAAGTTTTAAATAAACAAAGAATAGTACTTGACTAATGTTTGCATGATGATGACATTCCTTTATTTGCCATCTCAGAAGGCTGAAAGAAGTGAAGGCTTTGGTTTTCACCTTGATCATTTGATTGACTTTTTCTCTTGATTTCTATATAGCTATGTAAATTCTGAGAACTGTATTTTTTTTTCATGACAATGGAAGAACAATACAGAAAATGTTCCTCTATTATCCTATGTCTTTCTTACCTATTTATTTATTGCTATCAGCATTATTCCTGTGTTCAGTGTCTGTATGATGACTCCATCACTCCTTGTGGATTCTTTATTTTGTGTTTTTCTGAGAGAGAGAGAGAGAGAGAGAGAGAGAGAGAGAGAGAGAGAGAGAAAGAGAGGCAGCAACACCACTCTACCACTTGGGAAGCTTCTCCCCTAAATTTCCTGGTGGTGGCAGGGGTCCTGAATCTTGGTCTTCAGCAAATGATGACATATGTTTTCTATGTAGTGAGTCACCACCCAGCTCCTCCTATGCTTTCCTTAAAACAGTGAATACTCTATTTGTAATGCCCTAGTTAAGACACAGCAAATGGTAAGGGTGAAAGATGATTACTTAGTCCAGTGATTTCAAAAGTGTCATCTATAAAGTGTATCAGAATTTTGAATCTTGGATACCAGAAGCTCAGGCTGTGGAACCTGCAGATGCTCAGCAAACTTTTTGGATGATGGTGATGTTTTAATGTTTGAAAATTCCACATAAAACATGACTTGCTTCCACTCTATGAATTAGAGTAATATGCACAGTAATATGACAAAGGGACCAAAATCACTCAGTGGGGAAAGAAGATTACCTCAACACAAGGTCCTTAGAAAACTGGATAGCCACATTTAGAAAAGTGAGTCTAGGTTACAACTTAACACCAGGCACCAAAATCAGATCAAAATAGATCAAAGACCTGGATATTAGAGCAGAAACTCTAAAATCATCCATCATCTTTACTTAATCTTGGATGGAACTTAAAGGAATAATTTTGGGTGTGATGAGCTGGGGAAAAAGAGAATACTGGATGGCCTTACATATAGGTGGAATTTGGGAGGTAGGGACAGAAAAGGTGCTCCACAGGGGGAGAAAACACTCTCTGGGGAAGGGTGGGCTACAGGTGGTAGGGGTATAGGGTTGAGGGCTCTAATTTGGAGGTGATAATATTTTACAGACACCCCTTATGGAGATGGGAAATTGTATCTCTGTGTCAACACTGTGCTATAAACCATTAACCCCTATTAAAATGAGGGAAACTAGAGTAAACAGCTCTGGTATCTTTCTGGAAAACTGTTGTGAACTGAAGGGGCATTCCTTGTCCTATTTCTAGATTAAAACTCTATATTAAAAATCCAATTTTCGGGGTCGTGCAGTAGCCCAGTGGGTTAAGTGAATGTGGCGACAGGCGCAAAGGACTGGCATAGGAATCCGATTCAAGCCGCCCCCACTCTGCCCAATTGTAGGGAGGTAGGGATGGTCACTTCACAAGCAGTGAAGCAGGTCTGCAGTGTCTATCTTTCTCTCCCCCTCTCTGTCTTCCCCTCCCCTCTCGATTTCTCTTTGTCCTGTTCAACAACAAAGACAGCAAATAACAACAACAAGGACAACAAAAGGGGAGAAAATAGCCTCCAGGAGCAGTGGATTCATAGTACAGACACAGAGTCCCACCAATAACCTTGGAGTCAAAAAAACAAAAAAAATCAACACCTTAGAATGTAAGTATATTTGGAGATGTTTTTTATTCTTGTTTATTTAGTTAAAGTGAGATCTCTGCTGACACCTTAATTCAATGTGTGATCTTTTTTTAAAGAGGAAATTTCAAAGTAAAATAAGCAAAAGACACAAGTGTACTGAGATATGATCATATGATAAAAAAGGGAGGGGAAGGAAGGGGAGAGCAGAAAACCCTGTGGAAGCCAAGGAAAAAGATACCAGGAAGAACTAAAGTTCTCACACTTCACCTCAGACTTCTAAACTCTAGATATGTAAGAAAATTAGTCTGTTGTTTAAATCCACCCAGTTTTGTTGTATTTTGTCGTATTTGTCGAGTTACAGTTTTCCCAGAAGTATGCAACACTCAATTTTTTTTTCAGTTCCTCTATTTAGTGAATATCATAGTAACAGGACCACCTACCTTCCCAGTCTGTTGATAACTATGCTGGTTTTTGCTGTGGCACCAACACAGTCTGGGAATTCTTTCAATCTTAGTCATCTATGAATACATGCATATCTTGCTGACCATTTTAAGGGATGTTCTAGGTTAATGATGACCCTCTTATAGTCTCCAGTGATTTAAATAAATTTTCTAGAATTCAGTCAGGTTATGTAAGATCATGTACCATTCAAATATATGTATAAACTTTTTTAAATTTAAATTTTATTTTTTCCTTTATCGGGGGGATTAATGTTTTACATTTGACAGTAAATACAATAGTTTGTACATGTATACAATTTCTCAGTTTTCCACATAACAATACAAGCCCCACTAAGTCCTCTGTCATCCTTTTTCAGGACCTGTAAAAACTTTTAAAGACATACATTGCATTTTCTTAATCTTGGACTGAGTTCTGAAAAAAAAAAATAAAAACAACAGCAACAACAACAAACAAAACCTAGTTATAGTTCATAAATAAAAAGACAATTAAATGGTATCATTGATGGATGAACTTTGACTTCTGCTGGCATATAATTATAGTTTCATTTATATTTTCTCCTCCTGACTTCTTGGTAGCCAACTTTTTTTTGTCAGAACAAATGTCAAGCTCGGATCTAACAGGGCAATATGTAGCTATCATGTCTGGAAAATTCCTACGACTCAAATGAGATTTTGATTTATGATTCAGTGTAATTAATAATAAATTAAAGGCAAGTAAACACGATAAAGCATATTAATTTCCCTCTGTTCATGTATGCTTGAGAGATTACTAAAGGTTCCTAGTGCCTACCTATCCAGACTCATTATTCTTAAAATGACTGATACTTATCAAAAATATAGTATAATTAAAAACAAAAAGAAATCTAACTTGTACTCTTTTTCAATTAACACTGAGTCATCAATAGTCCCATTGTAGAACCATTTAAATTGAATATTATGGTATTTAAATCCAACTAGAAATCAGAGATCTATAATGGAGGAAGCATAGTATATGTTGAATTCTGTGCTCAAAATACTTAAGTCTAGATATGCTCTGTGGAAGGTTATAGAATCTTTCTACAATGCTGTTTCTTTATTTATGAAGTAGTAATACTAACAATTCTTCTTTGTTTGATAATCAGCTGACTACAATCAGTCTTATCTCTAATGAGCTTTCTTTCATTTATTTGCATAATACTGACTTGATTGTGTCAACCAACTGCTTCCAGGATAAAGCAAAATGTAAGTTAAGTCTTCAATCAGTTGTTATAATTATAATTAACTGAGCTATATAGATGTCATGTGCAACTTAATAAAAATTATATTGTTGTCCTAATCAAAGAATAGAGAACTAGTTATGCTATGATTCATTTAGTTTATAGATTAATCTATGATGGTCCTGGAAGTTGCTTTTGCTGACATATACTAGTGTCAAGGGTAGCAAGCAATATCTCATGAACTTTGTACCTATGATCAACCTGTCAAAAACCAAAAACTAAAGAAGATATATTAGAAAATAAATATTTCTTATCCTGAGTAAAGTTAAAAGGTAAGTCTGAATCAGTCTATTTTCTCAACCCCTTATATAATTAGAATGGTAATTGTTTTTATGACTTTTTATTCTTTTTTTTTCTCTTATTTTCAATGACCTTTCTTATAATTTGTACAGGGGCAAGTGGAAGGGATAACAATATACACAACAAATAATCAAGGCTCTATTTCAAGGTTTTGAAACAGATCTGATTTCTGTAAGATTTAATCTTAATTTATTTAACCAAATGATTTGGTCTAGGGAGAATAATGAAAACAACCCAGCAGAACACTTTTGCTCATACATTTAAAACATTTTTATAAGTTTAATCCAATATTAATAATTTTGAGATATGCATTTAATTATTTTTCAGTGTATTTTGCTTTTGAAATATTAGTGCAGATGCAATTTTGTCTGTGATAGCTATAGTTTCAATGATTTCACATATATCTGCACTTTTGATTGTTCTAAATGTATTAGACTAAGATTATCTCACTCATTTTTCTTACTGGCAATAGAGAATTTGAATCATACAGATAATTACTATTAATAATAGAAATAACTAATAGAAATAACTAAAAAATATAGAAATGTTCTATAGAAACAATAGAAATAACTAATAAACTGTAGAAGTATTCTATAGAAACAACAGAAATAACTAATAAAATACAGAAATACAGAGAGATAATAGAAATAACAAATAAAATATAATTATTTATTTTTAGCGTTGATTTTGGTGATATGTTTGGTGATAATGTTGTTTACTGGATAGAGATAGCCAGAAATCCAGAGGAATGGGGAAATAGAGAGGAGGAAGATACCTGCTTCACTACTGGTAAAGCTTTTCCCTTGCAAGTGGGGACCAGGTTGTGATCCTTGAACACTAATGATGTGTGTGCTTAACCAGCTCCACCAGCACCCGGCCCCCCTTTTTTAATAGTAGTAGTTAATACGTATATTACTCACATGATTTTTTTCATAGAAACTAATTTTACTTCATTAGTTATATAAAATGTTTGTTTTCTATGAATTTTCAATATAAATATATTTATTATAACATTTAATTTCTTTTGCAATCCTTAAAGTGATTTTTATATGTTCTTAAATTACATACTTTTGATCATAGCACACTGGTGTTCAGACAAAATGTGATTTTCAAGCAGAGAAAAGCATAGGTAGTCTTTACTTGTCATTGCTATTTATTACTTTTCCAAACAGTTTTCAGTTAAGTTCACTGTACCTTAGGCAATCTCTCAACTAAAATAGATTGCACTCTGATGTTTAGCAACTGCTTGTGATTCAGCTCTTTGGTTCTAACATTAGAAATCTGCTTTTAACATTTGCTATATCACAATATTTTTGAGACCTAGGGCAGGCCTTTGAAGGTTCTTTATTTAAATTTTTTCTCTTATAATGTTACTTATATAGCACCGTTTTGTTGACAAATCCATCAAAATTATTAGAAAGTTCCAACTATGAGCCTTTAGCAGTTCATGTGTTTGTGTGGCATGTGTATCATTCACATCTGTGTAGATAATTAAAATCGTATAAAGAAACATGCACATATCGATAGACTTTACTTTAACCACATAATAATGACAATTCAAATAAATATTTTGGACTAGCTTTTTTGTCTCCTTTTGAAAATTGAAGTATAGCTTTTGTACAGAACAACTCATAGCAGTCACATATATTAATGAATTTTCACAAGGTGACTGCACACATACAATTAAAAATCCTGTAGAAACAAACTATTATAAACAGCTGAGAATGCTTTCCACTGCATTCTGACATTTAACCTCTTTATTAAAAATCTTGATAATAAATATCTTATATGTAATGCCCATAAATGGACCCGAGATCTCACACATGCGAAAGTCACTGTTGAGTTGTTGTTACACCTAATTTTTATTCTATATTTTGGGAAAAGAAAGAATGAGGGATAGGGCTGGATACCAGGTCACTGATGCAATATCAACTAATTTCAATAGTTCATTTCTGTTCTTTGTATTCTATAACTTCAGAAAAGCAGAACACCTTTTTTTGTTACTCCAGATTTTTATCATCATATACAAATATATTAAAGAACTCTTTGAGCTAGTGCCACCATATATTTATCTCTTCAATACTGTCACTGCTTCCAGAAAGACTTTAATTGGTGAATAACACATTATACTTTTCATTGAATGATGGTTCTACTCTCAATTTTAGCTGATTTTATTATTTCAGCAACTTTACTAAGAATGAAGAAATATTTTTAAAAGAATAAAATAATAAGATTAAAAATATCAGGGTTGGCTGATGACACACTTGTTTGAGAGCACATATTCTTTCTTTTAAATTTTATTAGTGAGTTAATATTGATTTACAAAATTACAGGATAACAGGGTATTAATTATATACTATTCCCACCACTAGTTTTGTATCTCCCATTCCTTCCAATGTAAATTACAGTAGTTCTCCCAAGATCACAAATATGGATTCACTATAATTTCTATAACTATTTGCTGGGGGGGGAGAAGGGACAGGGAAATGGGAGATGGAGATATATTGCTCAGCTCTGGCTTATGGTATTTTTGGAGACTGAACTGGAACTTGGGAGCCTCAGGCATGAGAGTCTTTTCACATAACCATTATACTATCTGTCTCATCCACAAATTATATATTAAATAGAGCATTATAATTGATTCTAATTCCTCCTTGGAATCCAGATTAAAATATTGGCGTTTTTTCACTAATGAAATGATGTTATGGTCTGATACTCAGGATTTATTCTGCTCTTAAAATTCTGGAAGTTCACACAAGTCTTAAGCAATTATCATGATAAAAATGTAAAAAAAAAAATCAAGTTTGGAAGCTGGTGCAAGGATATATCATGGGGCCTGCCAGCATTAGGTATATAGCTTTATTCCCACCATCTCCTATGCCAGAGTGTTGTTCTACTTCTTTCTCTGTCTGCCTTTGCTCTCATAAATAAATGAACAAATGTTTGAAAAAAATGTAGAAAATGATTTTCATTAGTTGGGCCACTATTCAAATCTTAGTAATGCTGTGGTATTTATGGCTTTTCATAGATAATTTTTTTTGGTATACTCAGCATATAAGAAGAGATTCTCAAGAAGAAAACTCACCTTGTAAGACTCACAGGAGCTTTAAAATTAAGGATATGAAGTGATTAGTTGAGCTTTCTAATGTGTAATATTGTTCCTGTAGACTCACTTTGAAAGTTTAACTAACAGTAATACATGTATTGTTCCAGAAATGATTATTATGCTTTGTGTCTAACAACAATTTAAACATCAAATAATCCACCCTGGAAACTGGAAGCACCTTTTATTTTTCTCCTCTCCCTATTGCTGGGCATCTTAATTGCAGTGACTCATAAACTGTCTGCTTTTCTTTTCTTTTTTATTTTCATTTGCTTGCAGTAGGGCTGATGTGTCACAGAGCTGTGACTACAACTTCTCCAGTAATTGATGGGGACAAATTCTTCCAGGATGTACTAATATAGCTGCAGGCAGTGAGGCAAGCAGTGAATGGAAAGTAAATGGGCTCAGGAGCTCTAGAGACATCAATATGGCTGGAGGCAGGCACACAGGCAGCTACTAGTAACTACAGCTAAACAGTGGGAAGAAAGTAGGCCCAGGTTTGTTCCACTTATCATTATATACCAAATGAACTAGGTGGTTGCAATCCAGTGTCATTTTCCTGAACAAATGAGCCTTTCAGGGTTGCTAACCAGTGAGTATTTAGCTGCTAGTTAGAATGATCACCAGCTCTTTGTTTTTAAGCATCCAATCTAAAGGTAAGGGTTTTCTGTAGAGTTTTGAACATGAAATAATTCCTTTTTCCTTCAGTCTTAAGTATTTTATTTTATTTTTTCAGAAACCATTGTAAGAATACTGCTTCATATTGTTTTCATTTAGGTGTGTTCAACTCAAAATCACAGGATTTAGTTCTAGTAAAAACCATTTCATTTTTCTGTAGACAGGAGATAACATTGCTGGTAGAGTTTGCATTCATAGAGGTCCTGGGTTTGATTCCTAGTAATTTATATGTAGAAGTTATGCTTTAGCCTTTGTTTTATGAAAGAAATGAAAATCATTATATAGATATATGTGTGTACACATATATATGTATATATATATATTTAGAAATATGCTATATGCAGAATTAAATTTTCAATAGAAAGTATAAAACAGAAAATGTCTTAAAATTCATGTGTTACTATATGTATATCTAATTCATTACTTTTAACTTTTTATTTATAAATATATAGCTAATTCTATGAAAGAATTTTCACTGTGAATATCGTTCCTACATTGAATGTCTTCTTCTTCTTCTTTTTTTTTTTTTTTTATAAAAAGGAAACACTGACAAAACCATAGGATAAGAGGGGTATAACTCCACACAATTCCCACCACTAGAACTCTGTATCCCATCCCCTTACCTGATACCTTTCCTAATCTTTAAGCTTCTGGGAGTATGGACCCAAGGTCATTGTGGGATGCAGAAGGTGGAAGGTCTGGCTTCTATAATTGCTTCCCTGCTGAACATGGGCATTGAGGGGTCTATCCATACTCCCAGCCTGACTCTCTCTCTTTCCGTAGTGGGGTGGGGCTCTGGGGAAGCAGAGTTCCAGGAAGCAGAGGAAGTTCCAGGGAGCAGAGTTCCTCATACTGGTGAGGTTATCTGTCCAGGGAAGTCTGGTTGGCATCATGCTAGTATCTGGAACCTGATGGCTAAAAAGAGAGTTAGCATATAAAGCCAAACAAATTGTTGACTAATTATGAGCCTAAAGGCTAGAGTAGTGCAGATGAAGAGTTGGGGGGGGGGGGAGTGTCCCTGTTTTGTAGATAGCTAGTAGGCATATTTTAGTTTTTTAGTTATATTCAAACAGGCCGGTGGCTATACTAGTTTCTTCCTTCCTTTCTTTCTTTCTTTCTTTCTTTCTTTCTTTCTTTCTTTCTTTCTTTCTTTCTTTCTTTCTTTCTGTTTTCCCCCCGAGCCTGAAATCTGATATGCAGGTGGATCCAAGTTATTGTTCGGGAGATGATATCATGGTTGGAGAAAGGACCAGAAAGCTGGGTCAGGGAAGAGAATAGCTTCCAAATATGGGAAAGGTGATACTTTAACGATGACTCTTTAGTCACTATCAGGCCACCCCATCAGCTGGCGCCATATTCAGGGAATCCTGAGATTCCAAAACAGAAATGATGGGCCTAGACCTTGAGTAAATCCCTCTTTCCACTGTTACCAGTCATCTCTATCAGGATCAACAAAATAGACCCCTTTGTGGGCCCCCATAGGACCTTACCTTCAACTTGGATCAACAATGGCAGAGAATGTTCCATTCTCCGAAGGGAGGCTGGACAACATACTCTATGCTACACCTGAGGAAGATGAGTCCTGATATTGGGGCAACTTGGAACTTTCCTACTTATGACCACAGAATGTGAGCTCAGATCTACAGGGATGCAGAAGTCATACAGGCTCCTAAGCTGAATATGAGCCCCAGATCAGATCAAATCAATGGGGTTTACAGTCAATAATATTTAGACACCTTTCCCATATTAGGGAGCTACTTTCTTCCCTGTTTGTCCTTTTATGTGTTTGAGGAGATTTATGGATTGGGTGTGAACAAGATGGATCAATGTTCTTTCTATTCCTAAGATTCAGAATTTGAATCTAGCCAATATTTTCTGGAGAAAATATTCTCTGGAAAAAAAAAGATATTTAGACATACTGACCACTATTCAAGAAATATACTGTCAAAGACTCAAATATTTGTGTGTGTGTGTGTGTGTGTGTGTGTGTGTGTGTGTGTGTGTGTGTGTGTGTGTGTGTGTAGAATTTGTATTTGTAGGCATAACTAATATTTGGCTGGTTTACTATAAAGGAATATAGTTTGGGGATTATTTGTAGTTTTTGATCTCAATGATAACCACTATTTTTATAAGATAACTTCATAAGAGTGTTCAATAATATTTCCATTCTAGAAATGCTTTCTTCTAGTTATGATTTATGTTGAAGTATTTTCTGTTTTACCCTTTCTATTAAAAATTATATATTTAAAGATAATATATTTAAAGACACATTTTGTGGATTAGATGCTTGATCTAGAGAGAATATGTCACATGTCCATCTCTTAAAAAATATTTTAAAAGTAGCACTAGGCTATTTAACACACTATCAGATTCATCATGGTCATATTTTCCAGCAATTCCCTACAGTAAATCGAGAATTTATTCTGTGTTGGACATCCTGCTAAAGGTATATAAAGCATATAAAGACATTTAATTTACTTTTGGCAGGATGTCCAACACAGAATAAATACAGAGACAAATGCTCTCTCAGTACACGTCATTTATAGTCTTGTAAACAAAGTATACAGGAACAAAAAGAAGAGAGCTTTCATTTGTTCAGAGAGTTGGAGAGGTGGGTACAAGCAGTATCAGGTACTACTGTGAAAAAGAACAGGAAGCATACAGCAGAGTCTTTGGAGGGCGTGATGGAATGATCTAGCAGTTACTGATCCAGATATAGCTATTATCATAAAGTTTTTGAAATGAATCTAGAGACTGTGTAAAACTGCAATTATTTTGCTTAGGCTTTTTTCTTATTAGATTCGTAATACAATAAAGCTTGCTAAGATAACTAACGTCTAAGAAATCTTTAGATATAAAACACACCTTGTCTTCATAGTTCCAAAAATAAGCACATTCTATACCCTTGTGATCATGAATTGCACTTTGCAAAACAATACAAAGAGAAAAGCATGCAGTTTGGTTCATGAATTGCACACCCCTGACTTTTCAATGAATCAATGCCTTTCAAAGCCATCTATATAATCTTGTTATTGATATTAACCCTGTCATCAGTCATTGTTAGTACATAGATGATTATATACAAACAGCCTTGTATTTTCAAGTCTTTATTAATAATCCCTTAAACAGACATCTTTCTTTGTAAATAATGAGCCAGGCGTGTGTTTGGCTTACATGTCCATTTGGGAAGAATTTCATGATCACACTACCATATGTCGCCTTCCTAGTGAGCCACAAGTCACACTAAGCATAAAAAATAACTGCACCACAGTGTTTGATATGGATGGCAGCCTCCTGCGGAAATTGTCAAGGAGTATTCAATATTTGTGTCAATTTTCAGCAGGCATTTTGATGAATATGAATGTAATAAAATGTCTGAATATATGTATGAATCAAATATCAACCAAATATTAACTGCTTCCCAAGAAGAAATTCTTTTCATTTTTCTTTTCTACATGGTCATATTTTTTTTTTTTTGAGGCATCAAACATCAAGGTGGCTTAATGCTAGAGTGTTTTTTGCCTTTAGAAGGAAGAAATATTTTAAGGAAGACATATAGATAAGACCAGCTTAAGTCTATTTTTAGTAAGCTTTACTAAAAATTATTATTTTCAAAGAAATAATGAAAAATTTAAAGCAACTTTTTATTTTAAATAATTATAGATATGCATAGTCAGATAGTCATGAAGCAAAATTAACATTCTTGACATACTGTTCATTCTTTTCAAATAGTACAACATAAAAGAGTATGTCTGACTGAAATGTTAAACCAGCATCAAATCTCACGTGAAATAAACATCTCAGGGATTGAGTATAACTTTCTCTTTCTTACCTATTTGGGATAAAGGAAATAAATTGAACTTAAGACATAGAGAAAGAATAAAAATAAACTAAATAAAAATGATATACCTTTATTACTTAGCTGTCAGAGGTATAGTGGGACTGGAATTCTATGAACTGTTAATTTGTTCATTGAATGCTATGATCAAGTTCTGGAGCAGTACATCTTTACAGCAAGATATTTGAGAATCTGATAGATCTGTAGACTGTGCTTAAGGAGAAAATACTTATTTCAAATGAAAAATAATAAGAAAATTATTTATATATATATATATTTACCTGGTGATAATTAGTCAACAACAATTTCAAGAGATTGAATTTTACCCGTTTATTTATGTTTGTACCTTTAGATTAGGTGAATATGTATATGAGAAAAAATATGGAGTGGGGGGGGCTGGTCACACTGGTTTAAGCATACATAGTCCGAAGCACAAGGTCTTGTGCAAGAACCCGGGTTCAACCCCCCCACATTTCCCCGTTAGGGGAGGATTGATTCACAAGCGGTGAAGCAGTGTTGCAGGTGTCTATCTTTCTTTCTCCCTATCTTCACCTCCTTTCTCAATTTCCCTCTGTCTTATTCCATTAAAGAAATGAAAAAATAAAATGGCTTCCAGGAGCAGTGGATTAGTAGTGCAGGTACTGAGTGAGTCCCAGCAATAACTCTGGAGACAAAACAAAACAAGCTAACAAAACAAACAAACAAAAAACAGAGAGAAATATACAGAGATAGATACCAAAACATTGCTCAGTTCTGGCTGATGGTATGGACTGAAGCTAGGGTACTAGGGCCTTGGGCATTAAAGCCATTTTGCATAACCATTAGGCTATCTCATTAGCCTAGAATATGTTGATTTTCATAGAAAGAAAATCTGAGTATTTTCTTTTTTTCAGCTGGCAATACACACACACAGTGGAAATGTAAAAGTGTTATTAGCTGGTGTGGAATTTTGGTAGTAAATATATGTATAGATTAAAAGTATATGCACAGAAATTTGTTTTTTTATGTATAAGGTAAATGATAACATTAAGAACCTAAATGTATTCTTACAAAGTATTATTCTTAAGATGTTTTTCTCTTTATTCATATATTTTATTTATCAGTTATTGGATAGAGATTGAGAGAAATCAAGAGGGATGAGGGAGGTAGGGAGTGAGAGAGAGACATACTCAGTACTACTCCATTGCTTAACTCTCCCCTGTAGGTGGAGACCAGAGGCTTGAATCTGGATCCTTACAGATTATAACATGTGCATACTATCAGCTGACCCGTCACCTGGGGCTTCTTTATTTGTATTTCAATAAGGATATGTCTTTGGTAAAAATCCCTGTGAATGAATCAATAGGGTGTTATTCATAATAAACTATGGATTCCTACATATTTGAGAATATACACTAAAAACAAACTTTTCTTTTTTATTTTTCCCTTTATTTATTTGTTGGATAGAGACAGAAATGGAGAGGGAAGGGAGAGGTAGAGAACGTGAGAGACAGAGACACACCTTCATCACTGCTTTACAACTTGTGAAGCTTTCCTTCTGCAGGTGGGGACTGGAGGCTTGAACCTGTGTCCTTGAGCATTGTAACATGTGCGCTCAACCAGGTGCGCCACCACCCTGTCCCTAAAAACATACTTTTCTATAATAGTTTTAAAATGTTATTTACTTATTTTGGACAAAGAGAAATTGAAAGGAAAGAAGAGTTAGGAAGAGAGAAAGAGAGACTCCTATAGCACTGATATATCAAGCTTCCTCCTGTAGGTGGGGATCCAGGCCTTGAATCCTGGGTCCATGTTCATTTAGTCAAGATTTGTTTGTGCCCTCAGTGCTCCTGTGCCTTATGTTGAGCTAAATGAGACAAGTCCTGTACCTATACTGATTCTGATTTAATCAAATGATCTCTTTTACTTTCTTATGACACCTTTATTATTCTCAAGAGATATTATAGGGTAAGAAGAAATCAGATGCTGTTTGAGATGTATTATTGTCTATCTGTAATAGAAAAATATCGATTAAGTTAGAAGATGGCACTTTCTCACTGTATCTACACAGGCTTTTATTTTTATTGTTTTACATTTATTTTCCCTTTTGTTGCCCTTGTTGTTTTTTTATTGTTGTTTTAGTTATTATTGTTGTTAATATGTCATAGTTGTTAGATAGGACAGAGAGAAGTGGAGAGAGGAGGGGAAGACAGAGAGGGGGGAGAAAGATAGACACCTGAAGACCTGCTTCACTGCCTCGGCAAACACTAGAAGAAGAAGACTGCCTCTGAAGCGACTCTCCTGCAGGTGGGGAGCCAGCCAGGGGCTCTAACAGGGTTCCTTATACCTGTTGTTGCACTTTGTGCCACCTACCCTTAACCCACAGAGCTACCGCCTGACTCTACACAGGCGCTTTCCTTACTTCCATTAATACCTAGAGTCTTTCTGTTCCTCTTATAGAACTAATCAGGTTGAATTAAGCCCCATCTTAAAAGCACCATTTTGGTTTCATTACATCTGTGAAGGCCCTGTCTCTAAATACACTTACAGTTGAAGGTTCTAGGACTGACAATACTTGAACTTGGTGGAGGGGCTGGGAATGAGGGTGAGTGTTGGGAACATGTGTGATCCTGATAGAGCTTAGGGAGAACCACCCCATCTTTGGATGGAGGTCTGAGAAGATAACCTCTTGGTAAGTCTCTCTCAACCGAGGTGAGCATAAGGGGGGAAACTAAGACTTGGTTCTTTCCTTCTTGACTCTCAGGCCCACAGATACCCCAGTACTTCCCTCCATTAACTGCAGGCCACATGGCCGCAGATTCACTCATTCAAAGACACCTTCTGATCACAGAAGAACACACCTTATCACACACTTCATCACACACCTCAGACCCCAGACAACAGAGATTACAAACTATATGGCCTTTTGATATTCATCTTCTCTCTGTCTCACCCTATGGGTTTAACCCCTATGCTTCTCTCAAATACCTTTGGATAATTAAGTTGCTTGTGTTATGGAAAATAACTGTCTTGTATCTCATCAATTCCTGTCATACCAACCCCCTACCTTAGGGGCATGCTGACTGTTAAGAAACCTGTAATTTCTGTCATATTGCAACAATAATTACCTCCATTGCTTTTCTATTTAACTCATGCCCACTTTGCCAATAAACGGACTCTAGTATTCTGGGACTCAAGAACTCAGATTCTAGATTCACTCTAAGAGTCCCCTGGTGTCTTTTACTTCGTGTCACCCCTGTTGTGAGCGAGAAAGAACCAGCCCGTTACCTTTCCCCTGGAGGACACCCTGCCGGAGAAGGAGAAGGAGAGAGACACCCCGAAATCTGGCGCCCAGAGCGTGGGGCAGAATTTCCCGACCCCAAGCACCCGGTTGAAAAAAATGCTGGCCCAACCATAGAGGATCGGGACCGTGACTCCAGGAATGAAGAAGCAGTACCAAAGTACATCGGAAGGTAACCCTGAGGCTCTCGTTTGAGTCCCTGTGTTCTTTCTCTCCTTCTCCCTATCCTTCAAGCTCCAGGGAAGCTCGTGGAGTGGACACAGAGAAGGAACCTCAGCAGATCAGAACCCTGGCCAGGCTCTGAGAAACTGAGTGTCCTTCCCCTGTTTAATCTTAAACGAGTCTGACCTAATTTTTTCCTCTCCCACTTTTGTGGCATTTTGTTCTATACCCTCTCCTAATTTCTGAGTCAATCAGACATTAAAGTGGACCTAGGCATGGTCTTAAAACTGCTATTTACTGCTTAAAAGGAAAACGCAAAAGATAAAGCTTTTTTGTGACAGCCAGAGCCCTCAGAAAACGATTAAACCAGTTCTGAGTGAGATATTGCCTGGCTAGCAAGTTATTCTTTAAAGAAAGAAAGAAATCAATCAAACAAGACGGTCTCTTTAACTTAAAGGTTATTAGAGAACCAGCACACACTTTTGATAGCAATTCAATGATTTGTTTCTTTAAAAATCTAAAATGTACCTTAGCCCAGAAAAGAAACTTCCTAAATTTTTTTCTAGGCGGGGTGGTAAACTAAGCCCGCCTGTTCCATCCATGCAGCCAATCACATCACAGAGATCCTGCTCCACAGATTGGCAAAGACTGCAGTCAGTCATTCCTCTAGCCACACCCGCTCCTCCTGGGGTCAGGGTGGCGGGGGGAGTGGCTGTGAGCTAAGAAAAAAAATTTTTTCACCAAGAATGTCTGTTTTAAATTTGTGTGCTAACTTTGTTTTCACTAATGTGTGTTAACCCTCTGAAATAACTAGATTTTGTTTTAAGTTTTAAATAAGATTTAGTTAAGCTGAATGTGATTTTAAAGATCCTGACTTGTAGAGTTGGCACACCTTTACCAGACTAAAATATAAGACAGTTTCATCCTTCTGATAGCTAATATCAGCATCAGTTCATTAGTTAAAAGATTTTCTGAGATCTCTAGGCATGGTAAAATGCCTCTACAGTCTCTCTCACTCTTGTGAGAATTGTAAACCTTAACAGCACCCCAATACCAACTGCCACTGTAACAAATTCCGTGCTTAGTCTGGCTTTCTAATGACCCAGTCAGGGTAGAACAGTGGCCTTGCCAGGAATAAAGGGTTAAACATGATATTCCTGGCCTGATAATTTTTTTTTTTATTCGGCAGATGTGATTCAACAAAATTATTTAGTCTAATATTGTCATCTAAAATAAATGTAACAGTAAAAATTTATTTTTAAACATTTAAGCTATGAGGTTTATCTTAGCTTTGTAAGTGAAAGATCAATTAAGTTGTGTACCCACCCTTGTTTATAGCTGCCCTAAGGGTGTGATAAGCTTTGTGATAAACAAAGATTCTAACAAACTAAGTTTAAAATTGTTTAAGTGATTAAAAAAAAATAGTAAGCATTTTATCATGTTAACACATTAGGTATTGACTTTCTATAACATACTGGTATATTTTAATAAAGAGCCTTCTAAAATCATATGAAGGAACTCAAGCCAATTCTAACCATTAAACTTCTAACTTGGTACACATTATTTTCTCTTAAGTAAATAATTATAGGTACAATCTACAGATGAAGAACCGACTGCTCATATGGTAAGATTTAAAGCTAAACATTTTTCTTTTTTATTTATGGGTGTGTGATGACTCTTAAAGTCACTCATATCCTAAAATTTTTTTTTCATTTTTTTACAAGCGTCTTAAATTTTAACGCTTGACCTGCCATAGTGAGAGCACTTTACTGGCTCCTGCTTTGTTTAATTAAGATCCTGCTATTCAGAATTTGAAGACTAATCCCCATTGATAAAATCCAGTGCTCTCTGGCAGATTGATGTAACTCACCTGCCCATGTTTGGTAAACAATTTTTTTTCTCAATTGGTACTTTTTCTAAATTTATGTGGGCTATAACTCAAACAAGAAAAACTATAACCCTTAAGCTCAATTAATAAAAAAAGAAGGGGAATGCACCCCCCAGTATTCAGTTGGCTAAAGTATCAATGAAGTAACTTTACTAAACCTTCTTAATATTTACAGAAATCCGAATTGTCCATTTATTATATCTCATTGACAAAGCCACCCAATTTATAGAGACACATAGTCATAGAGACACATTTTTTTTCTTTTTTCTTTTTTAAATGCTGGAATGTTTGTTTTCCTTTTATTATGGTGGATGACATTACTGCTCTTGGAAAATCCACAGAGTCCCTGTTGGCAAGTCCTTACCATTAAAGGACACCATGCCAGTATATACTCCAGCTAACCTCACCAGCCTACCCAATTCTCTTTCTGCTGACCTAATTTTCATGTCAGTTCTTCTCTACCTGGTCCTTGCCTCCTAGTTTTTCTTATTCCACAGCTGACCCTCTATGAAGAAGAAGAATTTCATCAGCTGGCGCTGACCCACCAGAGAACCAGACTTGCTATTTCTTCCCCTGAACATCACATCAACTGACTGCATCCCTTAAACTTGCTGGTGGACTTTGGGACAATCTCTCTATGCTGCTGGACACATTGAAAATCAACTTCGACAGTCCATTTGACTTCACCTCGGACAGCTTGGAGCCTCTCCAGAGACAGATGAACTCCCTTGCCAAGGTGGTACTCCAGAACTGCCATGGTTTGGACTTGATTTATGCTAAATAGTGTGATCTTTGTCTAGAAAAATGTTGTTTCTTTTGTAAATGAAATTAGATTTGTAAAACCGAAATGTTAATATCTTGCACAAACTTAGCTGTGATATTAAGAATTCCTTTTCCCCTTTCAATACTAACTCCTGGTTCTCTTCTCCTTTAACTGCTTGGCTTCTACCTCTCCTAGGCCCTTTGCTAGCTATGGTAGCTCTATCGCTGATTATTCCTTGCCTCATTCAATTCCTCAAGAAACGCATACATGACATAATTAATGTTACAGTACAGAGAGTCTCAGTTCACCCTTACACTCATATTCCTTTAGAGGAAAGAAATGCTCTAACTGACATTGATCCATAAACACAGTTCATTAATTAAAGAAATTAGGAGGAGATGTTGGGAACATGTGTGATCCTGATAGAGCTTAGGGAGAACCACCCCATCTTTGGATGGAGGTCTGAGAAGATAACCTCTTGGTAAGTCTCTCTCAACCGAGGTGAGCATAAGGGGGGAAACTCAGACTTGGTTCTTTCCTTCTTGACTCTCAGGCCCACAGATACCCCAGTACTTCCCTCCATTAACTGCAGGCCACATGGCCGCAGATTCACTCATTCAAAGTCACCTTCTGATCACAGAAGAACACACCTTATCACACACTTCATCACACACCTCAGACCCCAGACAACAGAGATTACAAACTATATGGCCTTTTGATATTCATCTTCTCTCTGTCTCACCCTATGGGTTTAACCCCTATGCTTCTCTCAAATACCTTTGGATAATTAAGTTGCTTGTGTTATGGAAAATAACTGTCTTATATCTCATCAATTCCTGTCATACCAACCCCCTACCTTAGGGGCATGCTGACTGTTAAGAAACCTGTAATTTCTGTCATATTGCAACAATAATTACCTCCATTGCTTTTCTATTTAACTCATGCCCACTTTGCCAATAAACGGACTCTAGTATTCTGGGACTCAAGAACTCAGATTCTAGATTCACTCTAAGAGTCCCCTGGTGTCTTTTACTTCGTGTCACCCCTGTCGTGAACGAGAAAGAACCAGCCCGTTACCTTTCCCCTGGAGGACACCCTGCCGGAGAAGGAGAGAGACACCCCGAAAGGTGAGAGTGGTAGGAACACATTGGAGGGTTCCTTTAGGCAGAGCTAGGCACGAACAAGCTAGAAGAAACACTTATATGAATCTAGAGTCAAAATTCAGTGGAGAAGAATACCAAATTCAATTTGTGAGTGTTCATGGGAAAGATAAAGGAAAGTCTCAGAGGGAGACTGCAGGTTGGGCAGTAGTGACTAGGTAGGGTGGACACAGTACTACACATTACTATGCACAAGGACCTGCCTTCAAGTCCCCATTCTCCTCTTGCAGGGAGGAAGCGTCACAGGTGGTGAAGCAGCACTGCAGGTGTCTCTCTATCTCCCTCTCATCTCTCTAACTATTCCTTACTTTTCAGTTTTTGTCTCTATCAGAAAAAAAATAACAAAAAAGGGGGGTTGCCTGGGTAGGGAATTCTTCTATCCCTTTTCTCAGCCTCTGGAAGATGCAGGAAATGAAAAAGAACAATTCTCAAAGTCAAAGTCAAACAGAGAAAGGCTGATAGGTGTACAAAGAACATATGAAGAGGAAAAGGGAAGAAGCCCAGGACAATCAAGGCTTGAAAATTAGTTAATAACTATTTCTTGCAATCAAGTATGCAGCTTAAATGAATTAGCAAGTTAGATTCAGAGTGATACAGTATTTCTCTATAGCTCGTTATGATTGAAGCAATAGCGAGAGCAACAGCATAAGGTAGTGAGTTACATTGTTTTTTAAATATTTATTTCCCTTTTGTTGCCCTTGTTTTTTATAGTTGTTGTGTTTATTATTGTTGTTGTTATTGATATCATCATTGTTAGATAGGACAGAGAGAAATGGAGAGAGTGAGGGGAAGACAGAGAGGGGGAGAGAACAATAGACACCTGCAGACCTGCTTCACTGCTTGTTAAGCGATCCCCTACAGGTGGGGAGCCGGGGGTTTGAACTAGCAACCTTAAGCCAGTCCTTGCGCTTTGCATCACCTGCACTTAACCCACTGCTACCACCTCACTCCTCTGAGCTACATTCTTAAAATTAGTCATGCTTTGAAAGTTTATAATGATTTATTTATTGTGCATCCAATCCATATACATGTGCACATTCATTACTCCAGGTTAATTTTTTAGAGAGAGGTGGTGGTGGTGAGGAGGGCTAGGACCATCCAGTAGCAAGTAGAGTGTAAGAGTTTTAAACCTGGGTCTCACACACGGACAAATTGGTGTCCTCTCAAGTCAGCTATGTTACTGACCCAAAATATCTTACTCATGGAAATATTTCACCAGTTGACAGATATTCTAAGACTTAAATGTTTAATATTCAGCTCCTGGTATTAAAAAAAGCTTTAAATGTTCCACACTATAATTATCTTATTTGTTAAGTGGAAAGACTTCTAAAAAGATGTATTTTTTTAACTGTAACTCAAGAGATGGATCAGTGACTAGGGGCTTGGCTTTAAAAGCATGAGATTCTGGTGAGCTCTCTAAACAAAGTTATAGACCCTAGGTATGGCTAGGGCCTCAGGAACTGGGTACATCTATACATGTATCCATCAATTAGGGGCAACTATATACCTCAAAAAAGTATTTACTCGTCCTCTCTGACTAAGCTTAAACCTAATAAGCTCAGCAAGCAAGTACAAAAGCCTAAAAAAAAAAAAACACAAACAGTCTAAGCAAATATTTACCACTGAGACAGGATCCTTACCGGTCCTTGCACTTAGCACCATGTGCGCTTAACCCGCTGCGCTACAGCCCGACTCCTGGTCTATTTTCAACTCTGACATCATCTTTCCAAACTATATTTTTAGTCCACATGCGTGTTAGTGATCAAGCTTAGGCAAAAATCATTAAAGTCATGAACCTCTAGGAAATACCTAAAATAGCCTTCTTAGCTACTTCCCATTCCAGGATCTCTAATCTCTTTTGCTCCACTCATACTTTTTGGTTCATTTATTAAACATTTTGTCCTGATTTATATCTTAACCACCTTTCAGCCACCAAGTTGTAGTTGCTACTATGATTCCATCTTGACGCCTCTAGGCAGGTGACCTCATCAATATGGTCTTGAGACCTCACCTCCCCAGAACCCTACTCCACTAGGTAAAGATAGAAACAGGAAAGTGTTAAGTGGATTACCCACCAATACCCATGGCCAGCAGAGAAGGTTTTACAAAAGTCAGATTTCCCACCTTCTGCATCCCATAAGGAATTTTGGTTAATACTTCCAATAGGAGAGAAATGACGGGGGAGATAACCGAGCACCCTGAACTTCAACTCTATCAGGACCCTAAGAGAAAAGAAGAAAACAACCAGGGAATTTGGAAGTAGAAACAGATATAGGTGTGACTTAGAAAGGAAGAGAAGTCACACCCAACTAAAAAGAGGTATGTACTCCTATGTTCATAGCAGCACAATTCATAATAGCTAAAACCTGGAAGCAACACAGGTGCCCAACAACAGATGAGTGGCTGAGAAAGCTGTGGTATATATACACAATGGAATACTATGCAGCTATCAAAAACAATGAACCCACCTTCTCTGACCCATCTTGGACAGAGCTACAAGGAATTATGTTAAGTGAACTAAGTCAGAAAGATAAAGATGAGTATGGGATGATCCCACTCATCAACAGAAGTTGACTAAGAAGATCTGAAAGGGAAACTAAAAGCAGGACCTGATCAAATTGTAAGTAGGGCACCAAAGTGAAAACCCAGTGATGAGGGGTAGACATGCAGCCTCCTGGGCCAGTGGGGGGTGGGAGTGGGTGGGAGGGATGGGTCACAGTCTTTTGGTGGTGGGAATGGTGTTTATGTACACTCCTAGAAAAATGTAGACATATAAATCAGTAGTTAATTAATATGAGAGGGGGGAAATCAATTGTATGTCTCAAAGTTTTTCAAAACACAAACTGAATCTTTTTAATATATAGGCTGTGTATTTGATATGCAGACTCTCTCAAAAGCCTAGACCAAGTAGATTAGAAGTATCCAATAGCACAGCTATATAAATGATACTGGATACTGTACAGCAAACCATAACAAAAGGACTTTTCAAAGTTAACCCAATTAACAAATAATGTGATGATAATATTAACTATCGATTGTCTTTTTGAACCCTAAGACAGCAGGAACCTCACATCTCCACTATAGAGCCCCTACTTCCCCCAGTCCTGGAACCCTTGGATAGGGCCCACTTTCCTGTATGCGTCTCCCAATCCATACCAAATAATATTGCATCCGCCGATCACAACCTAACCAATGCAACGATTGCCACCTCAACATGCTTCACCTCAGACTATGTCCAGAGACTTCACGAGTAGAATGGCAACCCTTCAGCTTCATTACTCGGGTGAGACCTTTCCTTTTATAGTACACTCTAATTTCATCTCAGGTGGTTCACTTTCTAACAAAGTCCCATAACCTAGATATACACCAGCTTCTGTGAGAGAGAGCTTATGTTCACACGTATCCATAAACTACTGCAAAATATATACCTGAAAGCAGAAGTACACTAGAGTTTGCAGTGAGTACCCCCCTAACACTTCCTTTCCACTATTCCAAGCTTTGGGTCCATGATTGCTCAACAAATTGTTTGGCTTTGTATGTTAACTCTCTTTTCAATCACCAGGTTCCAGATGCCACCAGGATGCTGGCCAGGCTTCCGTGGATTGAAGACCCCACCAATGTGTCCTGGAGCTCAGCTTCCCCAGAGACACACCCTACTAGGCAAAGAGAGAGGCAGACTGGGAGTATGGACTGACCAGTCAATGCCCATGTTCAGCGGGGAAGCAATTACAGAAGCCAGACCTTCTACCTTCTGCAACCCTCAATGACTCTGGGTCCATGCTCCCAGAGGGATAGAGAATGGGAAAGCTATCAGGGGAGGGGATAGGATATGGAGACTGGGTGGTGGGAATTGTGTGGAGTTGTACCCCTCCTACCCTATGGTTTTGTTAATTAATCCTTTTTTGAATTAAAAAAAAAAAGAAAGGAAGAGAAGTCAGGATCATAGAATAAATGAACAAGAATTTGTAACTATGGACAGACAGTTTCAGATATGATAGTGAACCTGCATCTGTGACTTTGAAAGAACCACTGAAGTTTCCAGTAGAAGGGATGAGTATACGCAACTCTGGTGGTAATTCTGTGGAATTATTCCCACTTGTTATCCTATTATTTTGTAAAACAATATTAGATCACTAATAATAATAAAACGATGAAGTTCTGACGTTGATCCCCCGCATCACTTGTGCCAGAGTGATATGCTGACTCTTTCTTATTTTAATAAATCTTTAAAATATTTATTAATTGATTAATAAGACAGTACCAGAATGTCACTCAGGTACACATATTTGCTGAGGTTGAACTTGGAAACTCATATTTGAAAGTCCTTTGCTGTTCTGCTATGTCACCTCTCAGACTACATGTGGAAAGATGATTGATATCCAGGAACCTAATGAAATCATTATGGCATACAATTTTAATAAAGCAGTGCTGAGGAAATGGTTTTTGTGACTGTGGCATATTTATTAGGGTATCTATGCCAACCATCACTAATTGATACCTATATTTATTTAAGTGAATGAAACTGCAAATAGACATAAGCTCATTTCCCTAGGTATATAAATAAACCACTAGAAGAGAATTAGTATTTGAACATCTTATGTACTCTGAGTAAGTTAATAATAGGGCGATAAATATTTGGACTTATTACCATGTTGTTCCTTTTCCTCATGGATCTTAGACATTTTATATTGAAAACTTTTTTTAGATATTTTATTTTATCATATTAATGAGAATTACAGAGAGATAAGAAGAAAGAGAGAAATATATATATATATATATATGTGTATATATATATATGTATATCGAGAGAGGGAGAGAGAGAGAGAAAGGGAGAGAGGTGGAACAGAACACTGCTCAGCTCTGGCTTATGGTGGTACTGGGGATTGAACCTGAAGCCTCAATGCCTCAGGCATAAAATTATTTTGAAGAACACTTATGCTGTCTCCCTAGCCCTTGAAATCTTTTCATAGGAAAAATAAGTTATATATGTTTTACAAACTGCCTTAAAGTTTTGTGCCACTATTAATTTTCTTATCAACTTTCGAAAGCAATTAATTTAGTCTTTGTGTAGAATTGACAGAAATATTTTAGAGTATTGGTTTTTATGGTAAAATATTAAAATTGATCTTTTTAAATTTAGTAAATGCTGGTATACATTTTTAATATAATATTGTAAGGGTATACAGTTTGGGGGGAAATTGCTCCCCAAAAGCCAAGAGATAATTCATACAGTGAAATGCACACCTCCACTTGTTTAAGAACTGGGTTTGAATCCTGATGGAAAATGGCAGTACCTCATCTTGGAAATAACTTCCATGAAGAGTAAAGCACAGCTGTGGTGTCTATCATACCTCTCTATCTCTCTCTCTCTCACAAACACCAAACACACACACACAATATATATATATATATATATATATATATATATATATAATCTCTATCATCTGTAACTCTAAAAAATGTAAATCCAGTTATAATTTATATCTAGAAATAACTATATATAATTTAGTACTACAAAATAATGAAAAACTTGGGTCAAAAGAATCATTGAAATCATTTAATAAATGTGTGTGCTAAGAGAAAGGAACCACTAGAGTGCACTGCTGCTCTACAACAAGGTATCTTGCAGCCTTAAGCACTAGAGATTTAAAACCTTATAGTCTTTCAAAGGTAAATGTGGATTGTGATGTGAAGTGCTTTAAAAAAGAAAACTAAATTAGTTGCAGTTTTGTTATTTATCAGTAATTTAAAAACTCTGAGCACTTATATTGGCACTTCCATCAAACTAATTTTACTGTTTTTTGGGATCTATGTTTGGGGGGAAATACACATATATAAAAATAAAATTATGGTCCTTGACAGTAGCTTTGCTTAGTTAGGTCCTGTTATATTCTCACTGTAAAGATTTTAACTCCTTATAAGATAAGATAATAATTTAACTATATAGACTTGCTTTGCTTTCATCTGAAGTATTGTGATATATTTAAATATACAATAGTATAAGTTCACCACACAGTATAAATTCATAATACAATATATATCCATGCTGACCCCTAAAAGCAGGTGATAAAAGTAAAGACAGACAGAATAACTATCAAGTTAAAAGGAAGAAACTTAGTTGTACAATGTTACTGCTTGCCTAAATCACAAAGCAGACTGTGAATATGAATGAGCATAAGAGCATGAGCATACAGGGCAAATTTGAAGATAAAGGGCTTTTTTTTTCCTCTAGAGCTGAAAAATATACCCACAATTAAATAATGTGTTCATACCAAATGTGCAAAAAGAAAATGATAATTAGCTAGTATGTTTTATCATTTTATCATTAATAAAAACACAGCTTACTATGTTTACTGTGTCCTAAAAAATGGTCAATATAAAAAGATTATTTATTACCTGAAGTAAAATCATCAAAATGGAGTTGGAGAGACTTGATACATATGTCAAAAGAACATTGTTTGATTTATGTGAAAACTGTCCAAAGTTTTTTTTATAGTGAATCGGCAACTCATCGTTGATTGAGTAAATTAAAGCTCTCATTGGAGGGAGTTGAATCTTGGTTCTGAAATTTAAGAAAAATTCAGATAAATGTAAAATATGTCAAAACATGAAAAATACTTAATATTCTATCCAGACTACAAGACACACCCAGATAACCATCAATACCCAAATCTGGGTGAGTTGAGGCAGAAGGGAGCTGTTAAGTCTGCACAGTTAGGGATATATAGTATGCGATTTTGAATTCCAGGTTAAGACACTTTGATTTAATTTGGAGTGTTCCCATCAAATAAGCTGCATGATCTCAGTGTTATTTAGAATGAGTACTATGTTTGCAAGAGAGTGAGAGAAGATGTTTGGAAATTTGTTTTATACAACACAGTTGAAATAGTGTAAACCTTAATTAGGACAGCACCTATGGACAAAGAAAAGAAAGCACTGACATAGAAGTCATTCAGAAATAGAAAACGGTATGGATTTGGGGTGATTAAATGTGGAGGTCTCAGGAGGGAGAGAAGAAGATAAATGGTCATGAGAATTAAGCCCAGAGGACATGAAACAAAAGGAAAAGGAAATGGATGTGTGCCTGTGAGAGAAGACAGAAACATCTTTGCAGTTTTAGATATGCTAAATGTCTTCCATTGATTAAGTATAAAGATTCTCTTCAGAGAGGCAGGGGCTGAGCTGCAGAAAGGAGTTAGGTTGTCAGTAGAAATGTAACAGTTATATTGAAAAATGCTCCCTTAACTAGAGGAAGAGTTGCATCTCCAAGAGAAAAATAAAACATAGGAGATTAAAGTCTAAAATGTAGGTTAACCCATACCTGCTAGCTAGAAAGTGAATAGTCAGGACTGAGATACTAAAATATTATCTCACATAGATATTGAAGAAGACAGATCAATCATCCAGAACCAGAGAAAGAAGGATTCCCTGAAGGAAAACTCTAAAAATAGGTTAAAAAATATGGGTAAAATTATCAAGATAAATAATAAAGAACAGATCAATGACCTATTGGGAAGTGTCATTCCATCAAATATTGTAGAGAGAAGAAAGATATTGATAAGTTTAGAATGGAAAGGAAGGGAATTAAAGCTGCAGTAAATCACTGAGAATACAAGTAGTAAAAGGAAATCAGACAAGAAATGTGGATGAATATTGGCTGATCTCATTCATAGCAGAACTCGAGAGAACAGATCAGAAAGGGAAAACACAAAATAGAACTTGGACTGGGTTTGGTGTATTGCACCAAAACAAAAACTTCTGGGGAGGGGAAAAGGGCAGGGGCTAGGGGTGGGAGGTTGATGTGGGAAAAAAACCTAAGTGGGGGTTGAGAATGTTCCGTAGAAAACTCTTCCAGGGATGTGAGGAATTTTAATTATGTGTTAACAATAGTACTATAAGCCATTAGCCCTTCGTTAAAATTATTTAAAAAAATGAAGATCAAATGTTTAACCATTAGATTTTATTACTGCACTAGAATAGTGGGAAATATATGTTATTTCATTTAGAGAATTCACCATATATTTAAGAACAGATGTCGCATGCTTGCAGCCTAATTGTAAAACATAAAGAAGAAAGGGAAAGAATAATCCACAATAAAAAGAGACTAAAAGGACAAGGTGTCAGAGGAGACAGGCAGAGGTGGCTGAGGATAAAGGCTGAAGCAATTGCTTTAGAAAGCTGTGATAATACATTTTTGATAAGCCTAAAGAGATATGTCAGACTATCTTTTTAGATAGAATATTGTTAGGTATCACAAATCTGCTTTGAAATTTTTATATAATACAAGTCAATCGATAAAATATGGATTGTTGAAAAACAAGATCAGAAGAGAAAACACTAAGCAGAAATTGGACTTGAGTTGGTATATTGCAGCACCAAAATAAAAGAATCCGGGGTGGTTGCGGGGGCAGAGTACAGGAGGTCCTGGAACAGAATGGCAGAGGACTTAGTGGTGCTTGTGTTGTTATATGGAAAACTGAGAAATGTTATGCATGTAAAAAACAAGAAAGGTTGTTTCAGTCAACGTCTTGTGTGTTGGAGATGAGATGCTATGATATAAGGTGGGGGGGCACAGAAGGACAATATACCTGCCCCCCTTTTTATTATCTCAATTTACTTATTGGACAGAGACAGCCATAAATTGAGAGGGAAGGGAGATGAATATAGATAGATGATAGATGATTTATAGATAGATGATAGGTAGATGATAGCTAGCTAGCTAGCTAGATAGATGATAGATAGATAGATAGATAGATAGATAGATAGATAGATAGATAGATAGACAGGCAGAGAGACAGACCTGCAGCATTACTTCACCACTTGTGAAACTTTCCCTCTGCAGGTGGGGACTGGGATTTTGAACCCAGGTCCTTGCACATTGTAACAAGTGCTCTCAATCAGGTACACCACCACCTGCCCCCCCCCATTTTTCTTGGTACTCAGTACTGAATAAAAATCCTGACTCTAATATATTCATCATAGTTTATATTAAAATTGAGCTGCTGATTTGATTTGCTTATTTTAATCAAATAAATGAAACCAGGCTGGGGAGATAGCATAATTGCTATGCAAAGAGACACTCATACCCGGGGCTCTGAGGTCTCAAGTTTGATCCCTAGTACTATCATAAAGCCAAAACTAAGTGATGCTTTTGTAAATAATAGTAGTAATAATAATAATAGTAAAAATAATGATAAAAGGCTGGGAGGGAGCATAAGGTTTTAGAATTTCATGTTTTAGGCACCAAAGGTACTGAGTTTAATCTCCAGTACCACCATAAGTCAGAGCTGAGCAGTGCTTAAACAAACAAACAGACAAACAGATAGACAAACATCAAATAAACAATGAAAACTGAAAGGAACCTTCTTGCATTCCTGAAAATAGTTTCAGTGATAGAGAATATTAATAAATGTTCCAAGCTATTTGTTCTTGCTATTTTTAGCATTCTCAGATTTTTAAAATTTATTTAAGAAAGTTTTAATTAACAAAACCATAGGGTAGGAGGGGTACAACTCCACACAATTCCCACCACCCAATCTCCATATCCCACCCCCTCCCCTGATAGCTTTCCCATTCTCTAGCCCTCTGGGAGCATGAACCCTGGGTCATTGTGGGTTGCAGAAGGTAGAAGGTCTGGCTTCTGTAATTGCTTCCCCGCTGAACATGGGCGTTGACTGGTCGGTCCATACTCCCAGTCTGCCTCTCTCTTTGCCTAGTAGGGTGTGTCTCTGGGGAAGCTGAGCTCCAGGACATATTGGTGGGGTCTTCAATCCAGGGAAGCCTGGCCAGCATCCTGATGGCATCTGGAATCTGGTGACTGAAAAGAGATTTAACATACGTTTTGTTTTGTTTTGACATCTCTTTGTGGCTGGGGAGGTGATTCTGTGGGTTCAGAGGAGGATTTGCAACATGCAGTCCTGAGTTTCATGCCTCACATTGTGTATGTGAGAGTGAAACTCTTGTTCCCTCTCTCTCTCTCCAATCTCTCTCTCTCTCTCTCTTTCTCTCTCTCCAAAATACTTAAAACCAGATGTTAAAAGTATTCTGTAATTCACAAAACACAGAACAGTACCAAGGCTGATTTTATGGGATCATAAATGGGGAAATAATTGTGGGAGAGATTTCCTATGGGTCACACTTTCATTATTGTGCTGATGTGGATGCATACCCTCTGATCTTGCTCTGTTCTTTGCTTTCTTTGAATTTCCCCAGTCCTGAGTAACTGCTTGGCCTTTGACTCACCCAGCATCCTTTCTTGGAACTCCTTGCCTGTATATTTTTAATCGCTCAACTGCCTGTCTAGCTGACTAACTGCCACGCAGTGACCTCCTGCACCTAAATTGTTGATCAAGTATTGCTACCTTTAGTGCCAGATTGCCTCTTCCAACTTAATGCAGGGTACATTGATGTGAATGGACTTCCCATCTACACTCTGGTACCCGATATTCATCTCCAAGCTTTGCTTGGACTTTTGAAACCCTGACCTCTCTCTCTCCTTCAGAAAACCTTTCTCCACCCCACCCCCGCCAAGTCCTGACAAAATAGCAACTAAGGATCATACCAAGGTTTTTAATCCAGGGTGAGTGGAACAATTATGAGGGTATTAAACAGGTATGAAAACATGAAGAAAATAATGAGTTTATTGGTAGATCTATATTATTTAAGGTTATTGTAGGTATATTGCTTCATTTGTTTGTATTGTATTGCCATCAAATTAAGGGATATTTTCTACTATCTCACCAGCAAGAGAAAAGAGCACCAGTGGAATACTATAATTTATCAACTGTTAGTTCTTAGATAAACTGGATAGATACACCAAACTTTAGGTCCAGGTATACTGGAGTAGTAGTGAGTTGTTTCTAGCGTTAAAACTATGTAACTCATTGACAAAGGCAGTCAATTTAGACACACTTATGACTGAAAAACCCATATAGATTTCCAGTATGAGTTAAAAAATGGAACACATAATCAGTGTTTTCCATTTCAGTTTTTCTGAAATATACATAAATTTATTATGACATAATATTTTTTAAATTATATTTGAGAGTTCATTCTTTAAGGTATAGTTTTTAATACATAGGAATATCATCTCCTTTTGATTGATTAGTGTCTAGGAGACAAAACAAGATCCTGAATCCTATTTCTTTCCCTCCTTATCCAGAGTCCTTTGCTTTGGTGAAATATGCCACAGCCAGTCCAAGTTTCACTTTCTGTTTTTCCCCACTATATTTTATTCTTAAATTCCATCTATAAGTAATATCACTTGATATTAGCCTTTCTCTTTCTGGATTGTCTCACTCAACATGATGCCCTCAAGTTCTAACCATTATATGCAAAAGAGGTGACCTCATGATTTTTATCATCTGCATAGTACTCCAATGTGTCTCTGTACCACAACTCCCTTAACCATTAACTTGTCAGTTGGTATTTGGGTTACTTCCAAATTTGAGTTACTATGTTGCTATGAACATTGGCGTGCATAGGTTTTTTTCAGATAGGTATTTTTGTTTTCCTGAATAAATTCTTAGGAGACGATAGATTATAAAATAGAGTTGTGATGAATCTCCAAACCATTTTTCATAGGGTTTGAACTAACTTACTAGTCCCACCAGCATTGGAGGGGAGACCCCTCCCCACACAGCTTCTCCAACAGTTGGTATCTTTTGTATAATGCCTGACATTCTCATTTACATTTCCAGATCATTATTGATCATTTGCACACACCCACTTTTCTTTTTTTTTAAAATTTTTTATTTAAGAAAGGATTAATGAACAAAAACATAAGGTAGGAGGGGTACAACTCCAAACAATTCCCACCACCCAATCCCCATAACCCACCGCCTCCCATGATAGCTTTCCCATTCTCTAGCCCTCTGGGAGCATGGACCCAGGGTCGTTGAGGGTTGCAGAAGGTAGAAGGTCTGGCTTCTGTAATTGCTTCCCCGCTGAACATGGGCGTTGACTGGTCGGTCCATACTCCCAGTCTGCCTCTCTCTTTCCCTAGTAAGGTGTGTCTCTGGGGAAGCTGAGCTCCAGGACACATTGGTGGGGTCTTCAATCCAGGGAAGCCTGGCCAGCATCATGGTGGCATCTGGAACATGGTGATTGAAAAGAGAGTCAACATATTAAGCCAAACAATTTGTTGAGCAATCATGGATCCCAAGCTTGGAATAGTGGAGAGGAAGTGTTAGGGAGGTACTCACTGCAAACTCTAGTGTACTTCTGCTTTCAGGTATATATTTTGCAGTAGTTTATGGATACGTGTGAACATAAGCTCTCTCTCACAGAAACTGGTGTATATCTAGGTTATGGGACTTTGTTAGAAAGTGAACTACCTGAAATGAAATTAGAGTGTACTATAAAAGGAAAGGTCTCACCCGAGTAATGAAGCTGAAGGGTTGTCATTCCACACGTGAAGTCTCTGGATACAGTCTGAGGTGAAGCATGTTGAGGTGGCAATCGTTGCGTTGGTTAGGTTGTGATCGGCGGATGCAATATTATTTGGTTTGAATTGGGAGATGCATACGGGAAATTGGGCCCTATCCAAGGGTTCCAGGACTGGGGGAAGTAGGGGCTCTATAGTGGAGATGTGAGGCTCCTGCTGTCTTAGGGTTCAAAAAGACAATCGATAGTTAATATTATCATCACATTATTTGTTAATTGGGTTAACTTTGAAAAGTCCCTTTGTTATGGTTTGCTGTACAGTATCCAGTATCTTGTATATAGCTGTGCTACTGGATGCTTCTAATCTCCTTGGTCTAGGCTTTTGAGAGAGTCCGCATATCAAATACATAGCCTATATATTAAAAAGATTCAGTTTGTCTTTTGAGAAACTTTGAGACATACAATTGATTTCCCCCCTCTCATATTAATTAACTACTGATTTATATGTCTACATTTTGCTAGGAGTGTACATAAACACCATTCCCACCACCAAAGGACTGTGACCCATCCCTCCCGCCCACTCCCACCCCTCACTGGCCCAGGAAGCTGCATGTCTACCCCTCACCACTGGGTTTTTACTTTGGTGCCCTACTTACAATTTGATCAGGTCCTGCTTTTAGTTTCCCTTTCAGATCTTCTTAGTCAGCTTCTGTTGATGAGTGGGATCATCCCATACTCATCTTTATCTTTCTGACTTAGTTCACTTAACATAATTCTTTCTAGCTCTCTCCAAGATGGGTCAGAAAAGGTGGGTTCATTGTTCTTGATAGCTGCATAGTATTCCATTGTGTATATATACCACAGCTTTCTCAGCCACTCATCTGTTGTCGGGCACCTGGGTTGCTTTCAGGTTTTAGCTATTATGAATTGTGCTGCTATGAACATAGGAGTACACACCTCTTTTTGGTTGGGTGTTATGGAGTCCTTGGGGTATAACCCCAGGAGAGGAATTATTGGGTCATATGGAAGGTCCATGTCTAGCCTTCTGAGAGTTTTCCAGACTGCTCTCCACAGAGGTTGGACCAATTTACATTCCCACCAGCAATGTAAAAGGGTTCCTCTGTCCCCACATCCTCTCCAGCATTTGTTGCTGCTGTCCTTTTTGATGTATGCCATTCTTACAGGAGTGAGGTGGTATCTTAGTGTTGTCTTAATTTGCATTTCTCTGACAATCAGTGACCTAGAGCAGTTTTTCATATGTTTGTTATCCTTTTGGATCTCCTCTGAGGTGAATGTTTTGTTCATTTCCTCTGCCCATTTTTGGATGGAGTTATTTGCTTTTTTGGTGCTAAGTTTGCTGTGCTCTTTATATATTTTGGTGATTAGTTTCTTGTCTGATGTATGGCATGTGAAGATCTTCTCCCATTCTGTGAGGGGTCTCTTTGTTTGTTTAATAGTTTCTTTGGATGTGCAGAAGCTTTTCAATTTGATGTAGTCCCATTGGTTTGTTTCTGCTTTAGTCTTCCTTGCAGTTGGGTTTGATTCATCAAAGATGTCCTTGAGGTGTATGTGGGAAAGTGTTTTACCAATGTTTTCCTCTAAGTATTTGATTGTTTCTGGTCTGACATCTAGGTCTTTGATCCATTTGGAGCTGATTTTTGTTTCTGGTGAGATAAAGTGGTTCAATTTCATTCTTCTGCATGTTTCAACCCAGTTTTCCCAGCACCATTTATTGAAGAGAGCCTCGTTTTTCCATTAAATCCGTTGGGCCCCCTTATCAAAGATTAGATGACCATAGGTGTTGGGATTTACTTCTGGGCTTTCAATTCTGTTCCACTGGTCTGTGTGCTTATTTTTGTTCCAGTACCATGCTGTTTTGATGATGGTGGCTCTATAATATAGTTTAAGTTCTGGGAGTGTGATGCCTCCATTTCTGTTTCTTTTCCTCAAGATGTTTTTGGCAATTCTAGGTGTTTTCAGGTTCCAGACAAATGATTGTAGTGTTTGTTCTATTCTCTTAAAGAAGCTTGGTGGAACTTTGATGGGTATTGCAGTAAATTTGTATATGGCTCTGGGGTGAATATTCATTTTGATGATATTTATTCTTCCAATCCATGAGCATGGGATATCTTTCCATTTCTTGGTATCAGTTTCTATCTCCTTGAGTAGCGACTCATAGTTTTCAGCATACAAGTCTTTCACTTCTTTGGTCAACTTTATTCCTAGGTATTTGATTGATTTTGCTGAAACAGTAAATGGGAGTGATTTCTGGATGTCTTCTTCTTCAGATTTAGTGTTTGCATAAAGAAATGCCACTGATTTTTTTACATTGATTTTGTAGCCTGCTACCTTGCTATATTGCCTAATAACTTCCAGTAATTTTCTACTGGATTCTTTAGGGCTTTCTATGTATACGATCATATTTACTGCAAATAGTGAGAGCTTGACTTCTTCCCTTCCAATCTGTATCCCTTTGATTTCTTTCTCTTGCCTGATTGCTATGGCAAGAACTTCCAATACTATATTGAAGAGTAACGGTGACAGTGGACCGCCCTGTCTAGTCCCCGATCTGAGGGGGAATGCTTCCAGCTTCTTTCCATTGAGTATGATGTTGGCTGTAGGTTTGCTATATATAGACTCCACTATCTTGAGGGATTTCCCATCTATTCCCATTTTTTGTAGAGTTTTGAGCATGAATGGGTGTTGGATTTTGTCAAAGGCTTTCTCTGCATCTATTGAGATAATCATGTGGTTTTTGGCTTTGCTTTTACGGATGTGGTGAATGACATTGATTGACTTACGGATGTTGAACCTGCCTTGCATTCCTGGGATGAATCCCACTTGGTCATGATGAACAATCTCTTTGATGTGTTGCTGTATCCGGTTGGCCAAGATCTTGTTTAACATTTTGGCATCTATGTTCATCAGAGATATTGGTCTGTAGTTTTCCTTTTTTGTTCTGTCCTTACAGCTTTTGGTATCAGGGTGATGTTGGCTTCATAAAAGGTGGAAGGGAGTATTCCTGTTTCTTCTATCTTATGGAATAGCTTAACAAGTATGGGTGTTAACTGTTTCCTGAAAGTTTTGTAGAATTCGTTTGTGAAGCCATCTGGTTCAGGACTTTTGTTGTTGGGGAGATTCTTAATAATGTTTTCAATTTCTTTGTCTGTGATTGGTGCATTTAGATTTTGTAGTTCTTCTTGGTTCAGTTTTGGAAGTGCATATGTTTCTAGGAATTTTCCATTTCTACCATATTCTCTAGCTTGGTGGCATATAGTTCTTTATAGAAGTTTCGCAGGATTGTCTGGATTTCTGTGGTGTCAGTTGTGATATCTTCTGCGTCGTTTACAATTCTATTAATTTGAGTCTTCTCTCTTTTTTGTATGGTGAGTCTGGCTAGGGGTTTGTCAGTTTTGTTTAATCTTTCAAAGAACCAACATTTGGCTTCATTGATCTTTTGTATGCTTCTTTTATTTTCGATGTTGTTTATTTCTGCTCTAACTTTAGTGATTTCTGTCCTTCTGGTTGCTTTAGGGTTCCTTTGTTCTTCTTCCTCTAAGTGCTTGAGGTGTGCAGTAAGGTCGTTCATTTGGGATTCTTCTTGGTGTTTAATATGTGATTGTATGGCTATAAGTTTCCCTCTCATTACTGCTTTAGCTGTGTCCCAAATATTTTGATAGGTTGTGTCTTCATTTTCATTAGTTTCCAGAAACATTTGATTTTCTTGCTTGAGTGAGCCTCTGACCCAGTGGTTCTTAACGAGCATGTTGTTTAGTTTCCAAATTCTATGTCTTTTAATAATTTTCCATATGTTGTTAAATGTTAGTTTTACTCCACTGTGGTCTGAGAAGATACTTGGGATTATTTCAATGCTCTTGAATTCATTGATGCTGTCTTTGTGGCCTAACATGTCGTCTATCCTTGAGTATGTGTTATGTGGATTTGAAAAGAAGGTGTATTCCAGTTTTTTGGGGTGGAGGAGTCTGAAAATGTCCAAGAGGTCTAGTCTGTCAATCTCTTCATTCAATTCTCTTGTATCTTTATTGGTTCTGTGCTTTGTTTATCTAAGTGTGAGAGTGGGGTATTGAAGTTTCCCACTATTATTGTATTACTATTGATGTATTTTTGAAATTCTTTCAGTAGATGCTTAATGTATTTAGATGGTCCCTCGTTGGGTGCATAGATATTAATAATTGTTAAGTCTTCTTGGCTGATTGATCCTCTAATCATTATGTAATGTCCTTGCCTATCTTTTATTACTTTATTTAATTTAAAATCTATCGTGTCTGAGATGAGAATGACTGTTCCTGCCCTTTTTAGTGGACCATTAGCCTGTATGATAGTTTTCCATCCTTTCACTTTAAGTCTGTGTTTATCGTGTTGTGACAGATGGGATTCTTGCAAGCAGCATATGGTTGGGTTATGTTTTCTGATCCATCCCCCCACCCTGTGCCTTTTGATGGGTGAGTTTAAGCCATTGACATTTATTGATATTATGGATTTAATGTATTGTAGTGCCATTGTTCTAAAAAAATTTGTTTACTCTGATATATTGCAAGTATTATAGTGATGTTCTTGTTTATAAGAGGTCTTTTAGTACCTCTTTCAGGGCCGGCTTGGTGATGGTTGCCTCCTTTAACTGTTGTTTGTCTAAGAAGGTTTTGATCCCTCCATCTAGCTTGAATGAAAGTCTAGCAGGATATATTATCCTTGGTTGAAACCCTTTTTCATTCAGGGCCCCAGAGATATCTTGCCACTCCCTTCTGGCTTTTAGAGTTTGAGTGGAGAAGTCTGCAGATAATCTTATGGGTTTTCCCATGTATGTGACTTTTTGTTTCTCTCTTGCAGCCTTTAGGATCCTTTCTTTATCCTTACTTCTTCTCATTGTGACTATGATGTGTCTTGGTGTCTTCAGGTCTGGGTTGATTCTGTTTGGTACTCTCTGGGCCTCTTGAATCTTGATTTCCTTTCTGTTATTCAGGTCTGGGAAGTTTTATTCTATTATTTCCTCTAGAATGTTTGCTTCCCCTTCCTCTCTTTCTTCCTCTGGCAGGCCAATTGTGCGAAAGTTACTTCTTTTGAGATCATCCCATATGTCTCTGTTGTTGTTTTCAGTGTCTCTCAATCTCTTTTTAAGCTCTTTCACCTCTTTCTTTGTTTTCTGTAACTCATCCTCTGTCTGACTAATTCTGTTTTCTGCTTCTGTTAGTCTGCTTTCCCTTGCCTCAGCTTCTTTCTTCATTACAGCTATTTCAGCTTTCAGTTCTCTAATTGCCTCAAGATAATCAGTATTTTCCTTGGGGGTCTCAACTGTTTTTTCCCTAATACTGCCATTCCTTTCCTCCAATGTTGTTTTCATTTCTGTGATTAATAAGTTTATTATTGCTTGCATACTTTTCTTATCTATGGTTACTTCTGGCTGATATGTAGTTTCTTCTGGGCTCTTGTCTTCATTCATTGGAGTAGAAGTTTTATTTGTTTTTGATCTACCCATTTTTTTTGATTTATGTGTTTCTTTTTTTTTTATGCTCTGTTGTTCCTCAGTTGTTGTGTCTTGAGTACAAGTAATACTGTACTAAATACCTTTATGACAATTGCACTCACCAACCTCCGGAATTACAGTAGCAACTGAGGTAAGTATTGAAGTAGTTTAATCGTTACCAGTTAGCCAAACAATTTCTCCAGTCCGTGAAAAAATAGTAACCAAATCCCAGTGAAGAAAGGGAAAAGAAAGAGAGGATAGCAAGAATAAACAGTTATGCAAATCTACTATCTACTGTATATTCTAGGGGTAACAAGAGGGGAAAGGGAACTAGAGCCGAGATACACACATAGAGAGTCCACTCTGGGTCAGATTTCTTCCCCAAAGTAATTCACAAATTCAGAAAGGCAAAGAAGAAAGAAGAAGTGTATGACAAGATAAAAAAAAGAGAGAGAGAGAGAGAAGAGATAGAAAAGGGGGAAGATAAGAAAAAGAGTTGTAATTAAAGAGCAGTGCAAGGAACTTCCCAAATGTGTATCAGTGAATTCAAAAAAAAATACCCTGTTTGGTGGTATGGGGTATCCTGCTAGGAGCTGGTCCCCAGGGACTACTTATGGAGGGGGGGCGGGAAGGATGTATGCTTGAAAATTAAAAGGAAGAAAAAAGCAGAAAATCCTATTGTTTCCAGGGAATTTGTTTGGAGCTCAGTGGCTAGCAGCTTCTCCATCCGCCATCTTCTGGGAAACCCCCCCTCCAGACTTTTTTAAAGGATTTCTCGAAAATGAAAACTAGCTCCAAGTCCTTTGATCCAATGAGAGCTATTCTCAAGAAGTCTTTGGATCCGCCCTCAGGGTCGCTGTGGTCCCTGGAGACTCCCAAAAGAAAGCCCCTGAGCTAAAGTACTCTCTCCGGGTCCTCTGCCCGCCGCCCAGCAGCGCTCTGCAACCGGCTGGCGGAGGAGCCGCCTTCCCGGTCGGAGGACAATGCCTGGCGCACTTGCCTTGCCCGGCGCTGCCTGGGAAATCTGGAGCCCCTCTAGTCCGTGTCACCTTTACTCTAATTCTTAACCCAAATTAAATTATAATCACCTCTTTGGTGTCACCCCTTATTGACAGGCCTGCTAAAGGCAGAAAATCCTACCGTTTCCAGAAGATGTGATCAGAGAACACACTGTTAGCAGCTTCTCAGTCCGCCATCTTACCCTCCCTCTCACTTTTCTTTTTTTTTTAAATATTTTATTTTATTTATTTATTCCCTTTTGTTTCCCTTGTTTTGTTGTAGTTATTATCGTTGTTGTTGTTGTTGGATAGGACAGAGAGAAATGGAGAGTGGAGGGGAAGACAGACAGGAGGAGAGAAAGATAGACACCTGCAGACCTGTTTCACTGCCTGTGAAGCGACTCCCCTGCAGGTGGGGAGCCAGGGTTCGAACCGGGATCCTTATGCTGGTCCTTGTGCTTTGCGCCACCTGCGCTTAACCCGCTGCGCTACAGCCCGACTCCCACACCCACTTTTCAATGGGATTGTTTATATGACATAGTATTTCAAGTGTGGAGAGTATTCCTACTTGTGCCAAAATCCTACATGAAATTTTTTTCTGGACTTTTGTCATGACACATTATACAAAGGGCATGAAAAATATGTAAGTTGCATCAGAAGAAATCTAGCAAGATTCTCAAAGTTTGAAGATTCCTCCTCTTCAGTCATCCCTAAAATCCTCCTTAAGTATCTCAGAGGGTGATGCTGCCTGTAAACTTTCAACCAGTTGCTTCACAAGATTGGAAGTTGCATGGGCATCACAATCCACCAAATCAGTTAGCAAGGAGGCATGTGTATTATTCAACCTTCCTCAACCGTCAGCCATGTTCTTTCAGTAGCTATTAGCAGGATTAAATATTCCAGTTGAAATTCAGCTCAAAGTGTGCCTTGTGATAGCTTTCCTGACACTTTTTTTGTTTGTTACTGCATATAGACAGGAATCAAGGGGGGAAGAGGATATAAAGAGACAGAGACATACTTACAACACTGCTTCAGCACTAGTGAAGCTTTCCCCCTGTAGATGGGGACCAGGGGTTTGAATGTGTGTGCTTAACTATGTGCACCTCCGCCTGGATTTGAGGTGGAGGTAGATAGCATAATGTTCTGCAAAGAGACTCCCATGCCTGAGGCTCCTAAGTCTCAAACTCAATCCCTCATACCACCATAAACCAGAGCTGAGCAGTGTTCTGGTAATAAGTAAAAAGCTTACACTTTTACTTGACTCCATACTTTATTTAATTTCTAGAGAAAAAAACTCTTGTATTTTCTTTTCTCTCTGGCACAGTAACAAATATATGACAAGTATTGATGACTACTCCAAAATATAATTTTGCCTCTTTTGAAATCTCCTTTGAAAAAGGCTCACATCAACTAGCTCTTTTCAATAATTTGGCTGTATCTAGTGATGACATCTTAAAAATGCAGTAAGATTCTATTATTAAAGTAAAAGGACTGGTAGAAAGTTTAGCAAAAAAAAAAAATCCTTTGGATGCTCTGGGGAATGCGCAGGGTAGAATAGCAAAATGTTTATGCAAAGAGACTCTCAGGTCTGAGGCTTCAAAGTCCCAGGTTCAATACCCTGTGCCATGATACGCCAGAGTTGAACATGCTCTGTTAAAAAATTTAAAAAAGAAATTAAAAAAAGAAAAAAATGAATGCTATGGGGAGTCCTGCACATTTTCAAAGAGACAACAAGAGCTCGTTTGAGATGAAATAGAATTACAATAGCCATGTTGTACATCAACCATTTCCCAAATAATAATGATATGATATAATTGATATGACACAGTTAATATGATAGAGTTTGATTAATGTAATACAGTGGAAAATCCTTTTTGGATGAGGAGATATCTATGAAGAGCTGGGTATAAAGTGGGGGAGAGGCTGATTAATTACCTCTGGACTTCATATCACCATTTGCTATTCCGGGAAATGAGAACTTTTTAGAAGGAGGGCAGAAAGAATTTCTTCACCTCAATTTAACATTTGACACGTATTCTTTGATGGAGTGTTTAATTACACTTTTGAACTGTTTTATGAAACTCCATGTGCCTGCCATCTCAACAGAGCTGTGAATTCCAGCTTTCTACTTGTTTCATGTTCATATTTATGTATCAAGCACATAGCACAGTTTATAAGTCAGAAGAACAGCTCAACATGCAATTTTTAAGTGGTTGAATGAGTACAGTTTCTTGGATCAACAAGACATAATTCTGTTAATAATCACTGACAGATATGTATTTCTGAATAAGACACTATTCTTGTGTTGGATCTAATAAGGCAATGGCTGCAAAGCAGATAGACACTGCACAGACACATGCTATAGGAAAGATAGATAAACAGAATAATAGTCATAATATAAAACTGGCATATTTTCTGCTTAATTTAACACTCTATTCTATAATAACATATAATTAATGCAGAACAAAGTTCTCTCATAAAACCATGAAAATTGGGCCCCTAGATTTTTGTTGGCATAAACAATTTCTTTCATTTTTATTGTATTTTATTTATAAAGTGGAAACAATGACAAGACCATAGGATAAGAGGGGTATATTTCCACACATTGCCCACTCCCAGAGCTCCATATCCAATCCCCTCCCTTGATAGCTTCCCTACTCTTTATCTCTGTGAGAGTATGGACCCAGGATCATTGTGGGGTGCAGAAGGTGGAAGTTGCTTCAAAAAGTGAATTTTTATATGAAGCTTCTCAATTATTATTATTATTTTTTTTGCTTCTTGAATCAAAAAGCACAAAATGAGTCAGTAAGTTAAAGTCAGGCCTCAGAAGAACAACTTGCTGATGTTGAGGTAATCAAAGGTGAGAGTCACCCAGACTCTGGAGACCTTGAGTTGGGTGATAGGAAGAAACAAAGTCGTTGATGTTCTTACTAAATTCCAGATCAAAGGGGAGCTATCCAGTCACAATACCGATCATGCTAATCAGTTGGAAAGATTGCAAAGAGACTTTCCCAGTTACTAGCAATTTTTTATCACTGGGCATAATTTTTGCTATTGCATAGTGATTTATGTTTCACTCATATAATCAGTGAATTATAATTATAATACCCGCTCATCAGAAAGATGAAAGGATATAGAGAAATCTCTCAATTTTGAAAACTTAACTGCTTTTAAACTTAGATATATTAGTGCCACACAGTTATTCTTAACACCATATTATTTTTCACTTTTTTTGTCTCATTTTCAAATTTTTCTGCAGTTCACAACTTATCATTGAATATGCATCATTTTGTAGGTTCTAGGTTAGAAACAAATAAAAACATGCACATAAATAACAGCAGGGGCTTATATGAAATTTCTTAATTTTTAAAACTACTGTACCCCTTTCATTTATCCTTTCTTTATGGGGGGGAGTTTAATGAATTACAGTGAAGTTGTTTACACATAGGTACAATCTCTCATCTCCCTCTGATAGGTGTCTTCAAACACTCTCACTCAGGCCTAGACCTTTTCTACCATCACACACCAGGATTTTTCTAGGAACATCTTGCTTGGACTATGGTTCAAATGACCAGTTCAACACTTATAACTGATGATATGTTTCTGATGACAACTGATACATGAAACTACCATTCCTATATAGAAAGTTACTTACTGGCTACTTTAATGTACCAGAACCAATTTCTCAAGACTCACATCTGTACATGTATTTGACCACACATCTCTCTTCTTGGCAAAACACTGAGAGAAGATTCTTATGTGTTCTTCCCTAAGGAATACCATTTCTGATTAAGTTTTAAACACACACATTAGAAGTGTGATTTGTTTGTTTACTTATCTTCCTCTGTCTTCGGGTCCGATATGCACATGGCCAATTTTCTATAAGAGTATATAAAGTGTTGTATTGGAGTTTAGTTATAGACAATTACAGAATTAATATAGGAGAGAAAAAAGTATCCCAGAAGAAGGAGCAGTATTTTTTTTTGAGGGAGGAGTCTGGAAAAGTAAACATCTTTGAAAAGTAAATGCAGAAGGGAATAGGCAGTGGTGCACCACTCGTGCGCAAGGATGCAGGTTTGAGCCCCTCGTCCTCATCTGCAGAGGGAAAGCTTCACAAGTGGTGAAGTAAGATTACAGGTCTCTCTGTCTGTCTATCTAACTATCTACCTATCTATCTATCTGTCTATGTATCTATCTATCATCTCCCCCTCCCCTTTCAGTTTCTCTGTCTCTACCCAATAATATATAAATTAAATTAAAAATAAACAGTGCCTGTACTGTTTTAAAAAAGTGCAGGAAAGAATGATGTGCTCATAGGAGTACAGGTAGTTGTTGGCCAGTTATCTCATCAAATATGCACAATACAGAAATACAGACAATATAATGGTTAATAAAGTTTTGAACTCGCAATGAATCCTTCGTGGGACCTCTAGCATCATTGCTGCTAGAATGATATTCTCTTTCTGTCTCTCCAACACTGATAAATAAATAAATTTTGATTAAAAAATAAAAAGGTATGACAATAGACAATAATGTTCATGGTGGTAAAAAGAAACAAAATAATCAGTATTTGGGGGTCCAGGCAGTGGCACACCAGGTTAAGTGCACATAGTATAAAGCCCAAGGATCTCGGTTCCAGCCTTCGCTCTCCACCTGCAGTAGAACATCTCACCAGCTGTGAAACAAGTCGGCAGGTGTCTGTCTTTTGTTCTCCCTTCTTTACCTTCCCCTCCTCTCTCAATTTCTCTCTGCTCTATCTAATGCAATAGAAAAAAAAATTCCTCCAGGAACAGCAGATTTTTAGCACTGGCACTGAACTCCAGCAATAACCCTGGGGCAAAAAAACAAAAACAAAACCCACTATTTTGAAATTTGTTTTAAATGCCATTGCAACATTGAGAAATAATTGTAGATTCTTTCAAAGTTCTTGTAAAAATGAACATAACCAAGCAACATTCAGAAATTACTGGTAACTTTTAACAGAAAAATGGCTAACATAACATGTTTCTAAGTGAGTTAGCCACGATTCACTATAGAAACTGCATAGTGTTTACATACAGACACACTCTATATTACATAAAGCATGTGTCACATGCAATTCTCTCTGCTGCCTGTTTTTAATTATCATTAATAAATGAGATGTGGGGACCACCAGTTGACTTACCAAGTAGTGTATTCATGTTGTCATGTGCAAGGACTAGAATTCAATCCCTGGGATATGACATGGAATGCCTATAATAAGAAAGTTTTACAAGTGCTGGAGTGGTGCTGTGATGTTTCTTCTTTCTCTCTCTACCTCTGTCTCTCATCCTCTATTTAGAGGAAAGAAAGAATGGCTGCTTTTAGCAGTGGAGTTGTATAGGTACTGTTTCCCAGCTGTAAATCTGGTGGCAAGCAAAAAAGAAAAAAGGAGGGAAAGGGAAAAAGAGAAGAAAGGAAGAAAATAAGGGAGTGAGAAAGAGGGAAGGAAGGGAAAAAGGAAGAAAAAAGAAGAAAGGGAGAAATAAATGAAGGAGAGAGATGAATTTCTAGGCCAGGAAGAATAAGAAGCAGTAGTATGCCAAACTTTTAAACCTGAGGTTCTGAGATTCTTTTTTCATTTCTTGGCACAACTGTAAGCCAGAATTGAGCAGTGCTCTGCTTATAAGTTCTTGTCTGTTTCATGAGATCACTAAAAATAAGGAAGTGAATTACTTCTGAAAACTTAAGTGACCTAATTCTTGCTACCAGTTTCTCCTAATTGAACAGTATAAAGCTTAGCCAACTCAACTATGTATTGTTCTGTAAGAGACAGTAAGTCTTTTTTGATGGGTTGTTGCTGGTCTGTAAATGAAGGTTTGCAAAGTAAATGTCAACAACTCTTTTACTCTCTGTAGATCTAAGCTTACTTTCATAAATTCTTTCCTGCAAAAATCATTCATCTATTAGATTGTTATTAGTATGAATTCTATTGACTTTTGCTTACATTATATTGGCATATACCTCTAAGTGAATAAACAACAAACTAGAAAGTATACTCTAAGCCACTGATATGATCCAATCTCATCAAAATTATTCTAACTGAATTACAGAATAGTTTTATCAGTTTAACCTACTATGGTTCTTCTAAAAAATTATTGCCCTGAGCCTAGCAGAAAGGCCCAAGGAAGACAGATCCCAAAAAACTAATTCTGGTTCGGTTTAACAAATGATACTCAATGTTTAAATAACTGAGAGAAAGTCTAAGATCATCAGATAAAGATAGGACGACAAAAGTTGGATAAGGGCAAGAGAACTACCCACTAAATAATGGCCCTTTTTGTCAGTATCACACCACGTCATCATCTGGGGCCTTAGTTAGAGAATCCTTGGATTCCCACACAGATATGATTGGCCTAGACCTCTAATAGATCCCTTTATCCACCACCACTGTTTGCTTCCATCAGGAACAGCATCCTGTAAACCCTATCAGGACCTTGTCCTCATCATAAAGCAGAGACTATAGGGATAGCCCCAATCTCCAAAGAGAGACTGAGGTATCCTACCCTGCCACTCAAGAAAGACTGGTCCTGAAGTAAGTGCAGCCTACAATGTTCCCAGCTGTTACCATGAGCTATGAGCTCAGAGTAGTAGGAATTTAGAGTTTACACAGGCTCTGATGCTAAATATATATATTGGCCCTGGGCCAGCTGGATGGAGGTTAATAATTTTATCCACATTTTTTATATTTATTTATTCCCTTTTGTTGCCCTTGTTGTTTTATTGTTGTAGTTATTATTGATGTTATCATTGTTGGATAGGACAGAGAGAAATGGAGAGAGGAGGGGAAGACAGAGGGGGGAGCGAAAGATAGACACCTGTAGACCTGCTTCACCACCTGTGAAGCGACTCACCTGAAGGTGGGGAGCTGGGGGCTCGAACTGGGATCCTTACACTGGTACTTGTGCTTTGCGCCACCTGCCTTTTTTTTTTTCAAGAATGGCTACTCACTGCCTTAATCTAACTTTCTAGCTCTTTTCTCTACTCTGACATCATTCTCTCAGACAATATCCTTATCCAACTTCATGCTAGCTATTGAACTCAAGCAAAACTACCATACTTGTGTGCCCTCAGGAACATGCCTAAAATGGACTTCCTGGCCTTCTTATACACTAAGATCTTTAATCTCATCTGCTCTAATCCTACTTTTTGGTTCCTGTTCATTAACCATTTAGTCTCAACTTAGGTCATGCCATCTTCCAGACACCAAATAACAGATGCTACCATGATTTATTCTTGCTTCTCTGGACAGACAACCTCACCAATGTATCCTGGATCCTCGCACCTCCAGAGCTCTACCCCACTAGGGAAAGACAGAAAGAGGCCGGGGGTATGGACTGACCTGCCAACACCCATGTTCAGCAGAGAAGCAACCACAAAATCCTGACCTCTTACCTTCTGCATCCCAAAAACAACCTTGATCCATATTCCCAGTGGAAGAGAAGTGATAGGAGAAAGATAAGAGGGCACTGAACTCCAGCTCCACCAGAAGAAAGAGAGAGAGAGAGTGTGTGTGTGTGTGTGTGTGTGTGTGTGTGAGAGAGAGAGAGAGAGAGAGAGAGAGAGAGAGAGAGAAGTAGAGGGACATAGGGATGTAGCAATGTTGTCATGAGTGGTTTGGAGGGGAAGAGAGGATTGAATCAGGGAAAAAATGGGGCTATTATCTATAAAGGTGGATACATAGTTGTAGAGATGATGGTTGGTCCATGTCTACAACCTTAGGGAAACTGTAGTGGATTGCAGTTGGGTGACTAAAGATTCAGAACCCTGGTAGTGGGAATGGTATGGATTTAAACCCCTGTTGACATGTAATTTTGTAAAATAAAATAAATAAGTAAAAAAGTAATTACCTTAGCTTGTGACCCAATGAAAAGGAGACACCTACCATTAATAATCTTATTGCATTGATCAATTACAGAACCTTGCTGGAATAGAAATTTTCTTTCACTAGTGATCTCAAGCATATCTTTCTATGTTCTCAGTAACCTCTATTAAACTTCTTCATTGGTAGTTGTGGACTAAAAATCAGGAAATATAGGTTTTGGGAGAGGGTGCACTAAGTGAATTCTGCAATTAGGAACAAGCTCAGCTGACAAAATAATTTGGTCACATGAAAAGAACATGTCAGGGGGAAGCTGCCATTGGAAAAGTCTGGAAGCAAACACTAAGCTGACATCACAGGATCAGCAAGTGTACATAGATTCTCTCCCTTAACTATCCAGCCTTTATTGTAAATATCAAATTAGTAAGCATGTTAGAGAGAGCTTCATTTTTCTGGGAAGGGGCTATTGTGTCTTCTCTTCTCATATTCCTACTTGACAGTTCCCTAGGGGGACAGGAGAAATAAATTCAGGCCTGCCCTGATGGAGGCAAGTCAGCTCATTAGCAGCTGCCATGACAGCACTTTACCTTCAGCTCACAGATGGAGATGAGGGCTTTTTGAAGGCAATTTGAAGGCAGCTTCGTGTGCAGCAGAATAAGTGGAGATCCTGAGAAGTGTTGTTTCCCTGGAAACTGAGTGCAACAAATACCCTGTTGTCATCAGTTCAGGATGTGTATAGTTCACACATAAATGCCAGGTTTGTATAGAAATTTGCACAGTGGATTGCCTGTGTAACAGATACATGTAAGCAAGAGGTCTTTAGGACTGTCAGTCTGATTTGTTTTATGAGTCATGGTTCCCCTTTGACAGAACAGCATGTTCAAAGGTTGGAAATAAATTACTCCTAGAATATATATATATATATATATGTATGTGTGTGTGTGTGTGTGTGTGTGTGTGTGTGTGTGTGTGTGGTTTAGAGTTCCTATATGAAATACAATATTCCCTTTTGCAATTTAGAAAGAAGTATCATGTTTTAACATAGAGGCTTATCTTGTTCATTTAAATCCCCAGATTCTTATTTATGGGAATTTTGTCTACTCTCTCAAGTAACAATACAATTCCATCCATTCAGTCTTATCCAATTCAAGATGTAACTATAAGAGAAGACTTTTTTCACAATGAATCTTAAGTATGAAATATATGATCATATCAGGCTTTAAGAAGTAACTGATTTTATGTGCTTTAACCTTTTGGATATTGTATCCTTATACCACAATATGATCAACACTTATTTAAACTTAATTTATTTTGAAGCCTCATGTCTGTACTTCTGGATTCTAGCTATGACATCAGATATTAATGTCAATCAAATTAAAAGATATATCCTCCAGAGGAAAATTCAAATAATTGTTGTTAAAAAGAAGAGTTAGTGAAAAATAAATTGGCTGAAGATAGTATAGATTAGAAGCAAGTTATTTGAGGGCCACAAAGACAATTTACTTGGGTAGTGCACTTCATTTGTCATGAGCACAATCCAGGTTCAAGCCCACCCTCCATCACACTGAGGGAAGCATCACTTCTGTGTTATCTTTTTCTATGTCTCTTCATTTCTTCTCTGAAAAAGCTATCTGAAAAAAGTGAGCCTGGAGAGGTGAAGCCCCACTGACAAGCAAAAATCAAACAACAGACAAACAAGCCCAAAAATAAACAAAAGAAAAAAAATTCACAGTAGGGGTTGAAATATGTGTCTAGGTCTCCTCACAGTATAACCACTGAGCTAAAAACCAGTCAAACAGGGCAATTTGGCTCTTAGTTGCATAATATGTTTTAGCTAGTAATTCAATGTTGCTAAAATTGTATTTTTATACTCATGAGAAATGTCAGCAACAGCATCCAAAACTGGTCTTTGCATTGCATGATTATTTTTGATATTTTTATATGTTCTACTAGAACTTTCACTGTCTGAGTGGCATTTTTGTTAAATATGTCCTAAAAGTATGAGGCTCAGGTGAATATTATTCTAATGTTACACATAGAGAAACAGCAGTAACGAAAGCTCAGTCGTCTTTCTGCATTTGTGTGGCAAATTATTAATAGAGTCAGGTCTTCAGATTTTCCATCTTACTGTATAATCACCAGTTTATGATAGGCTACAATTCACCTCTTACCTAATTAGTCTGTATAATCATCATGGCTGATTAGTTAATACAGACACATGTACTTACTTAGCTGCAATTTGGTCTACTTAGCTTTGAAATATGGTTTTGCACTGTCTAGACTGTCAAAAGAATGAATCTCTTCCTTTTATTTTTTATCTCTTGCATCTTAAATTTACCCTTGACTCTGCCATTACTGGATCAAAGCAGAATCTGGTCAACAGCTTCTAAGTAAACACCTAGTTTTCATTTTTAACTCTTAGTTATATAGTTCTAAATATATGACAAATAATGCTGAAGTTGAATGCTTTTTATTCCAATTTATGTTACTAATGAGATATTACAAAAAAAAAATGCCCTCTAATCATATTTAATCAAGCATTAAATATGCTTTGGTATGGAACTCAAGAGCCAGAATAATTTTTCTTTTGGTGATTTTTTTTTCTATTAAGATCACCTGGATTTATTTTTCTTTATCTCAATAAAGTAAAAATGGTAATAAATATGAGTGATCAATTCCCAGTAAGTGCTCTGAAATACTTCTATTTATTTGTACCTTCTATCTATATAAATGAAGCACCTACAGTTAAACTTTATATGCTTACCCAGTCTTGTCTCAAAATTTAAAAAAACTTCAAATCCATTAGATGAAAATATTGAAATGAGAAGGCTAAGAAAGCTAAGAAAACATAGTCCTTTGTGAAATTTCAGTGCTTCCTCTGTAAAATATTAAGAAAGTATTTTTTCCTTGGGTATGCCAAGGAAAATAATGATGAGTTACAATGCTATGGAAATTGGTTCAAAGTGAAAGCGATTTGCTTATATTACATTTATATATTATTAGCCATAGGAGTGATTGATTGGTCAATCAAAGTAATATCAGCAGATCATCTGATGGAAGATATAACATCCACATGAGAAATATGAATATGAGGAACAGAATATGAAGAATTTGATCTCAGCAAAACAGAAAAGTGTTGAAATACTTAGCTAAAGACTTGTGGTTGGCAGTTGGGCGGTAGTGCAGTGGGTTAAGGGCAGGTGGCGCAAAGTACAAGGACTGGCATAAGGATCCCAGTTCGAGCCTCCAGCTCTCCACCTGTAGGGGAGTCATTTCACAGGTGGTGAAGCAGGACTGCAGGTGTCTATCTTTCTCTCCTCCTCTCTGTCTTCCCCTCCTCTATCCATTTCTCTCTGTCCTATCCAACAACAATGACATCAATAATAACAACAGTAAAAAAAAACGAAAAATTTTTCATTAACAACAACAACAAAAGACTTGTGGTAAGGGCCTAAGTAGATCATCAAGGAGAGAGGAGCAGATGGCTTTCATGTTTCTCTGAAAGTAGATGTGTTTCCCAGACAGGAAGAATATTTCTACAGATAACCCTTTACTGAGTAACAGTCCCGACCTTCAGTTTTAGGTAGTTCATGAAATAGCAATAATATCTTCAATTCATGAGAAGAGCAGGAGCTTCTGTTGAACCTCCAAACTTCAGATGACCTTAGCTCAGTTTTGAGCTATTTGAACTTAATTCCAGACAGGATGACCCAAGAAAACCTGGTGACACCAACTCTGAAAATCTTGGTGAGGCTTGTCATCAGTATCTTCTGTATGTTTGCCATTTACTGCTTCCTCATCCTAGGTACACACACCACTTTCCTGTCCTACCTGCAGTCATGAGGAGGTGCTATTGGCAAAATAAGGGCCAATATTTTGTGTACAGAAGTGATATAAACCACCTTAAGCTCTTTTTCTTAAAAGATCGTTTTGAAATATGCTGCAGGTTTTTCTATCCTATCTGCGACAACCTTGAAATACACCTGTTCCGTATAGTATAGCTACAAGACAGAAGAAAGCTGAATCTCTGTAGCTTTTAAATGTGTCTATGTGTATTAAAAATACTTATGAAATACCTCTAAGCTCATCAGATTTCTTAAAGTTAATATTAGATTGATTTTGACAGGCATTGTGAAAGCAACTAAAACTTACAATTCTTAAATTATCTTTTTGAAGCTACTCTAAGAGTAGGATGGCCATGATAATTATTACTATATTGATCAATTCTATCTTTCACTTTGTTGTAATTAGGAAATTGAATCTATGACTGGTGAACTAGTCTTTAACATCAAAGTCATGCTTATGTGCTTTTTTTCCGAAGTGGGATGTGATGCTCACCTTGGACTCTTCCACTATGGGATGGTTTTGCCTTGAATTTGTCAAAACCATTGCTGGGTAAGAAAGTGGAGAGTAATTCTGGGACCATATATCCATGTTGCTGACTCTCAAACTTGATCATATTGGGAAGATGCTGAATATAGTGGGAGTCTGCTGGGCTGTCTCAAGTTCAATAAGGCACATAACTCCCGCACTTGCATTCATCCGTCCCCTTTGACATAATTGCTGAGTGCCTGCTCACAATTAGTTGTGTATGTGATTATTCTGAGGGAGCCATTTTGATCTAAACATGGGGTTTGATTTATTTTGGTTTTTCTGGAGTTTCTCCCAGGTCACTTCCTCCAGACTGATGCTAAGGAACTGTCAGAGCACAAACTGTTCAAAAGAACTTCCCCTCGACGGTGGATATTGTCGGTTCCTTTTATTTATTCAGGCAAAATACAATGATTTTGTTTTGACCATCTTAAATTATTACAATATGAGTGAAGATGTGTCTGTCTAGTTGAAATTAATCCCCCCTTGGTTAGATCAATTCTGTCCAACATTAGCCCCTTAAAAGAGTCAGAAAGAGGCCTCTATATTTTATGAAGAAGCTAAGCAGGGGGCTTGGAATGAATGGCCTACAAAAGTACAAATGTTGCAGCCGATTTATTAAGTACTGGCTCCAAACAAATGCCATGGAGTACAAGAGTAATTGCCAACATTTATGCTCCTAACTCAATTTAGTACAGAAGGAGCAGCTGAAAAAAAACTATTAAAAATCCATTACCTGTTGTTTAAGAAGCAAAATCACATTTTTCAGAAGCTCCTTATCAAGCAATTGGATGCAGCAGGATGTACAGTGGGAGTGAGGGTTAGGCTGGCATTGACATTTTGCTTCCTAGCTTAAATGATTAAACCTTCACTAAATTAGATCAAGGAATTTAATTTCTTTTCAAGCCTTTATGAATTTCCCCTAGTACAGAAATGATCTGAGACAGGACACTCAAGAAAATTAAGATAGCAGTAAAGAAATGTCTAAGTTGCACCCTGTAGAGGGCACTCATGGATCATCAAACACAGGGTTTTCTGGCCACCTCTTAGGTCGTTAAGGCAAATTCAGGTTCACTTGCTATATTTTCACAGCATATTCATGAGGCAAGACTTGAATGGTACAGCTAAGCCTGAAATGGAAGCAACTACTTATTAAGCTCTCATAAACACTTTTTATATAATTAGAGTCTAATGAGGTTTGAGTTACTAGGTGAATTCATATGCAACCGACATGGGCCGATCTCATTTCACAAGGGGTGAGACTAATAGTAAAACTGTCACTTTTTAACATGGGTCATATCACATATGACAGTGACCTGAGGGCCTTAGGGTAATGTAGCATCTTCCAGAACAGTCAAAGAAAGCTGTCCTTGGGTAAGCAAGGTTAGACAGCTAGGCTTTCATCTCAGGTCAAGACAGAAAGATTCATGATCACTGCCAGTCCAGTGTCCAAACCTTTTCATAATGTGTAGTGGAGATGGCATGGATTGCTTCTAGGAAGATTTTAGATGATCCCTTTAAAGAAAAACATGTGTTTATTGGTGTTAAAGTCAAACATTCAGTTTGTTGTTTGAATATTTTTTAATATAGTGCTATCTAAAGTTAAAATTTTAAATACATTCTAATTACAACTCGAGGAAACTCAACCCTCATCCTATTTTTAAACAAACTTCTCGTATTCAAGTCCCTTTTAACAGTAACTTCAACTCATAATCATCAGTGAAAGGAAGACACATCTTCTCAAAGAAGTGTAAAATCAAAAGCAGAACCTGCAATACTCTTGTCCCTTCAGGCCATGACTCTGAAAAACAAGAAAATTGACCACAAGGAATTAATATTTAAGCACATATGCATGCACTAATACTTGGAGAATGTAAGACATTAAGAATAAATTAATTTACCCAGGCCAAGAGTCATAGGGTAGGGAAAGAAACTGTTTCTGAGACCTGTGAGAATTATAGTGGTTATCTTTGGGAGGTGGGGAATGGGGATACAGAACACTGGTAGTGGATGTGGTATAGTATAATCTTATGATCTTGTAACATATTTTACTTTAACAAATAAACTATTAAATAGAGCAACAAGATTAATAAAAGACATTAAATGGAAAACTAGTGAAAAAGAATAACTGAAACACCACCAAACTCTTAAAATAAGGGAAATACCAGGCCACCAGATAATCTGGGGCTTTAGACAGGGAATTCTTAGATTCTTACATAGATATGATGGCCCTTGACCTCAACCAACATTGATCATTTCTACCAGGAATATCATCATACCCTCTCCAGGACCAGGCCCTCAGTGTCGAGCAGGGAAGGTAAGGACTGTCCCACTCTCTGAAGTGAGGCTGGGTCATCCTACTCTGCCACTTGAGGAAGACTTGTTCTGAAGTGAATGCAACCAGACTGTGACCATGGACTGTGAGCCCAGACCTACAGGGATACAGAGATTGCACAGGCTCCTGTGCTAAATATGAATATATATATATATATATATATATATATATATATATATATATATATGCCCTAGGTCAGATCAATGGGGTAAACAGTTAATTCTATTTATATACTTTCTTCAATTTTGGGAACTACTCTGCTCTAATTCAGTGTTCTAATCCTATCCTCAACTCTGACACCATCTTCCCAGACAACGCTCCTAGCCTACCTGCAAGTTAGCTGTTCGGCTCAGCCAAAAATTAGCAAAGTTATAGGTCCCTTGGAATATACCTAAAATAGGCTTCCTAGTTTCCTCCCATAGGAAGAACTAAAATTTCATCTACTCTATTGCTACCTTTGAGTTCCTGTTTATTAAACACTTTGTCCTGCTTTATATCTTCTTGTCTTTTAGCCAGCAAGTTACTGCTACCATGATTCAATCCTGATCTCTCTGAGTAGATGACCTCACCAATGTGTCCCAGAACCTCAAATCTCCAGAATCCTATACCACTAGGGAAAGATAGAAGCAGGCTTGGGATTGGATAGAGTAGCCAACCAACATATGCAGTGGAGAAGGAATTATAGAAGCCAGAACTCCCACCTTCTGCATCCCATAAAATTTTTGGTTTGGGAGTCAGGCGATAGTGCAGCGGGTTAAACACATGTGACACAAAACTCAAGGACCAACATAAGGATCCCAGTTCGAGCCTCCCCCGCTCCCCCCCCTTCAGGGGGGTAGCTTCACAAGAGGTGAAGCAGGTTTGCAGGTGCCTGTCTTTCTCTCCCCCCTCTGTCTTTCCTTCCTCTCTCATTTCTCTCTATCCTATCCAGCAATGATGACATCAATAAAAAACAACAATAACTACAACAATAAAACAAGGGCAACAAAAGGGAATAAATAAAACTTTTTTTTTTTGGTTCATACTCCCAGAGGGATAAAGAACAGGGACATTTCCAATGGAAGGGATGAAACATGCAACTCTGGTGGTGGGAACTCTTAGGAACTGTACCTGCATTATTTTATGATCTTGTTAATTATTATTAAATCACTAATAAAAATTTAATTTAAAAATAAAATCCCCTAGTATATTTTAAAGATTGTTAAAGGAAATTATATTTATATTTCCTATCAAATCAGCAGTGCAGTATTAACTGCCATGATACATGGAACTGTTTAAAGTAAAAAAAAAAAAATGACCATTGCCTTGTAGCTACTTGTTATATTTGTGATATCTTTTAATATTCCACCATAGGTAGCAGGATCTATATACATAAAAAGAACATTTAGATCAATAAAAATATACAATCTAAGTTGTTATTGACTTTAAAAATACCAAGGCTGTGGAAGTTGAAAAATGGTTGGTTTAGCTTTATTATATTCAGAACTGACACTAAAGAATTTGATAATTAAGACTTCAAGGTCAAGTAGTAAGTAATTAATTAAGCTTTGTTTTTCATAATATTTTTGGTGAGAGGCTTAAGCTGAAGGGCTCTAAATTCTGAAGTTGTACAAATTGATTTATCATAAAAATAATCAAAATAAGTGTTATGAATTTGTTAAAGCTACATTAAGCTTCATTGGGTATTCACATATTTATGAACAATGACTCAAGTAAAAGTAAGAAAAAAAACAAGTCAATTCTTTCTTTAGGAGATAGGCTGTTGTACCAAGTTCCACATTACAGAATATCTGAAATGCTTGTCAGTGTTGTCAGAGTGTACTTATTGGGATGCCGGAGTTTGAATTGAAGTAGAAAAAAATGAAATGAAAAATGAATGGCTATGTCATTTTGCTTTTTTATAGTTCTAATCTTTAGTTCAATACAGAACAAAGTATACTGTAGAGCAGCAGAACCTTGTAAATCATGACATATATCTCTGTGCCAGCCACTGACAAACTGTGCCTAGCTCTTTCAATGTAAGCAATAGATATACCTCCCAAAACATTTAAATTTTGGAAACCAAATAGCTTCTTCTTTTAATCCCAATTACACTATGTATAGAAGTGCATCTGGCTGTAAAGACACAGAGAAAAAGTAGTCCCATACTTCTGGATTCTTGGACTGGTCAAACAAATTGACATCAGAAAAAAAAAGAAGAAAAATGGCAAATTTTAATTACACATTTATAGATATTTTTCACAGCTGTCAATTTTTGCATAAATGGGGCAGGGTGACCAGCAGACTGAAGGTTTCTATCTTAAGCTAAGGAATGGGATATGGGTATAATATTTCAAAGGGAGAGGAAGGTAAATAAATATCTTGTGTGACAAAGAGAAGATGACTCATATGGCTTAACCAGATGTTCTAGATGTTTGACCTTCCTTACTTATCTGAACCAAGGGTAATCTTGAGATGATCCTAAATAAGTATCTTTCTTAAAGGTAATGCTATCTCTTACTCTTGAAGCTGGTACAATCTCTATTGATCTTTAATTCATATGCTGAGATGTCATATTATTGGAAAAGACAGATCTGGAAATACAGAGAAAGACAGACTAAAATTTTATGGGTGGTCTACACTTTATAGCATTGTTGATAGTTTCCTTTTCCAGATGAGGGTATGCATTTTCAAAACAGCTTAGTGAGTCATCTTCATTTTCTTTGTTTTTTTTTAAAGATTTTATTTATTTATTAATGAGAAAGATAGGAGGAGAGAGAAAGAACCAGACATCAGTCTGGCACATGTGCTGCCAGGGATCGAACTCAGGACCTCATGCTTGAGAGTCCAAAGCCTTATCGCAGTGCCACCTGCCGGACCACACTTCATTTTCTGTTATATATATTGCTTAGTGAAAACGATATTTGGACATGTTTTGAATGAACTTAAGTATGTATTTTAGAAACGTTTGCTTTAATTTCATATAGTACTCATTGCATTTTAGAGATTTTTTTTCCTCTAGGATTATCTCTGGGGATGGGTGCAGGCACTATGAATCCAATGCCGCTGGCAGAATTTGTTTTTATTAGATAGTACAGAGAGAAATTGAGAGGCTAGAGGGAGATAAAGTGGGAAGGAGGAAGATAGACACCTGCAGACCTGCTTCTCTACTTAAGTAGTGCCCACCCTGCAGGTGGGGTGCTGGGGGCTCCAACTTGGGTTGTGGGTCCTTGTGTTTCATGCTATGTGCACTTAAGTTGACATGCACAGCCCAGCCTCCTAGTTAGAGACATATTTACTTTCCGTTTAATTAAATCCATGACCTTTAGGGAGTGACTTACATCAATAGTCCTTTCCTCACTCTTCCCCATGCCATGGTAGGCTTCCTTGAAACATTTTTCATTGACCATCCTTGCCAAAAGGATATGCTATCATCATAACATAAAATTTTAATTATGTAATGTATCATCTCAGGCACACTATCAAATACTCTATGATACTGCCCTTGGCACTCAATTTTTTGTTTGTTTGTTTGCTTATTTTGTTTGCAACAAGGGCTGTTATTAGGGCCCAATACCTGCATGATTCCATTGCTCCCAGAGGCATTTTGTTTTTGATAGAGGGCAAAAGAAGGGGAAGAAGGGATAGTGACGCCTACAGTACTTCTCCATCCCTCATAAAGCTTTATCTCTGTAGGTAGATATTGGGGACCTGAACCAGTTACCTCATACATAGTAGTTTGTACTCTATTCAATGAGTAACCACAATCCATCAGACTAATTTATTTACTAAGGATATATACATATCAGCCCCAAACATTATTATTATTAGGGTCCATGAAATGCCAGGAAATGAACTTAATATTTCAGTCTATTATGTATGACGTTAGCCACTGAACCTCGTCCTGGACTTTTGAAATTTTTTAAATAATAAATAAATAGTAAATAATAGATGATAATTGGAAAATTCTTCTATGTTTAAATTGTACAATTATATTTATAAATTAATTTACCAAATTATTTGGTTATTATTGCATAAATTATATAACTAATATTATTAATATTGGTGGGTGTGGTGTGGAACTCTGCCTTGTAACCTACAATTTTACTTACTGTTAATCACAAAAAAATAAAATATAATAAAGAAGACTTCTAAGGGTTATGGCCATCAAGTAATAACAGACACACATGTTCCCACAAAAGAGAAAGCATTAAGATCTATTTAACTTAGAAAATTTCATCATACTAGAGCTGAGACATCTACAAATGCTGCATTGTAGCCCCAGATGGGTACTCACACATGGGCAGGGGCTAGAAGGGGCACAGGATTACATTCAGATACAAAGAAGCTGAGAGTGTCGTACACAACAGTGCCAGCTAAATAAGAGAGGAAACTATATTTTTAACTAATGACCTCAGGGGAAACAGGGAACTGAACTGCTGGCAAGGACATACTACCGTGACAGGGAAAGTATGTAGTGAAGATGTATGATCTGTCTGGACACTTAGGAAAACATAAAAGAAGGTAAACAGATTGCTCGTGGCTGGTTTCCAAATGGAACAGTAAGCCTTGCTTCTTCAAACATACCAAAGAAAGTGGCCACTACTAGAGACATCTGCTTATAGGATGTAAGTCTACAAAGAAACCTGTGTACATACCACGGAGTTTAGAAACAGCAGAAATAACAAAAATATAATCCCAGCCTCCACACCACTACTCAATATATAAACACAGTGAAAACCAGTAGCATAACAATAGTCCCACTGGCTGACACAGTATTCTGTTAATAGAATGCTGTATGTGCAAACAATACAGTTACCAAACACAGAACTCCTCCCCTCCCCCCTCCCCCCCAAAAATGACAGAAAAGCTGCAAACAGATAGAAAAGAAGTGGAAGAAATCCAGGAAGTGGTAGACTTGGATGACCTATCAGAAAAAGACTATAGAAAACACATTATGAGGGTTATCCAAGAACCTAAGCTTAGCATGGATAATTATATTCAAGAATTAAAATAATATTTCACTGTGGAGGTAGGAAACACAAAAGAACAGCTCCAAACAGAGTTTACTAAAGAGTTAGGAAGCATGATAGACAAGCCTCAAGCAGAGCTGCAGTCTGTGAAAGACACTTTGGATGCAGTACAAGCTCAAATAGCAGACTTAGGAAGTAGATTCATTCATAGAGAAGTCAGAATATCTGGGCAAGAAAATGCAATGAACTCATTCTGTCAATTTAAAGATGATGGAGAACAAGTGTTCAAAGAGAATGAACCAACACTTTATGAAATAGCAGACCAAATATAAAGGCTGAATGTAAGAGTGAGAGGAATTTCTGAAGAATTCATAAGGACAGGTTGAGGGAACAAAGACCATATTCAAGGAAATCATAGCAGAACATTTCCCTCAATTGGGCAATTGTCAGGACTTAGACAAGCTAGAAGGAGAGCTAAAACTCTGGTCCCTGATTCCAAAATGACCAATAACAAGACACATTATTGTAATGCTATCAAAATTAAATCATATGAAAAAAATATTGCAAAGTGCTGGGAAAGGGGAAAAAATGACAAGCAAAGGTAGAATTATCCAACTTCCAGCAAACTTCTGATTACAAATCCCAGTAAATAAAAAAAAAATACCCTCATCTACATCTATCTATCATCTATCATTTTCTGAGTTTCTGAGTTTAATAGGGAAGGTTTGAAAGCCTATGTGAAAATGAGGATAGTTTCCAGGTAAATAGAATGTATTTAGAAAAACAGAACTTATTAAAATAGCCCAATGAGACTTATCACAGGCTCTGCTCTTATTTGCACTCTCTTTTTCTTTGCATCCCACCTATGCTGTAATTAGAATATTTTTGAAAGAAGAGTTATAAAGACTGCAGCAGACACACTATCCTGATTACCCTGTTTTTCCCAGTTTCTCATGCTTTTTTCTTTCTCCCTTTCTCTCTCTCTCTCTCTCTTTCTTTGTAACAAATTCAAACAGAAGTAACCTTCATTTACAAGGCTTTAAATATCATAGAAATTCAATTTATCACCTCTTCAAAATGTGTTACTATAATTCACCTTCAAACACCAAACACCATTTGTTGGTATGCATGAGACCCCTTCTGTTTCATTTGGTTTAAATCCCCCCTGCTTAACACTATTCTATTTACATAACCACTTCATTCTATTTATATAACCGCTGTTAACAAGTACCTCCCTCCAGGGCATTGGTTCAATCCCCACTGTTTCATGATATGTTTTTGCTCCACCCCCCCTCCTTGTCACACCCTGATCCTCTCCTTGTCACACTCTGATTGTCACCAGTCACTTTTCTCTCCACCCTCTCTATGTCACACCCTGTTTCCACCCTACTTGGCAAGTATATATAAAGACAGCATTGTGAGTTTTAGAGTACTTTACCTTGAGTTTAGCTTAGCTCGTCTTAGATTGTGCTGCGTCCTGCATGAATAAAGAAATACTGCCTACAGCTCAACTATGAGTCCCTGGTCGTCTGTTACCTGCCCGTGAAGCCAGCCCGGTGAAAACAACCTAACCCGTCGAAAACGACAACCATTAGAGATCCTCCAGTCTGACAATCCACTCTCCTAACACCAACTTCCTTGACAACTATAGTTCTGCAATCTTAAATCCAAGACTTGTCTTCATTTAATTTTTTTACCCTAATAACAGTTTCAGATTCACAGATAAATCATGAAGATATAGCATATATTCAGATTCCATTTCCCTACATGTGGATATATTGGTATTACCAGGATACATTCCTCATAATTACTCAATAATTCTAATTAAGTTCACCTTTTATCAATATTTCCTCAACTTTTGTGCTCCAGGATTTTATTCAAGACACCCTATTTACATTTGGTCTTTATTTCCCCTCTAAGTTTCTCTGGACTATGGTAAATTATTGTGTTTCCTTAAATGCAATGACAGTTTAACTTTGACAGCTCTGAAGATTCAATTATTTTTTTAAGTGCACTTCCATTGGAATTTGTTCAATTTTTTTCTCATGATTAGTGTGAGGCTATGAGTCTCAGGCAGAAAGATCACAGAGGTGAAGTGCCACTTATATCACATCATATCAAAAATATATAGTGTCAGCATGACATCACTTTTGATAGTGACATTTATCACTTGGCTGGGATAGGTTTTGTCAGATTTCTCAACAGTGATGGTATCATTTTTTTTTCCTATGAACACTGTGATAACCCAAGTATGGAAGCAACTCAGAGGCCTAAGAACAGATGAGTGCTTACAAAAGTTATGGTACATATACACAATGGAATATTACTTATTAATTCATCTTTGAATTAAAATTGATGAAATCATCTCCTTTACATTTTGGATAGAACTTCATGGAATCCTGGTAAGTGAAATCAGGCAGAAGAAGAAAGATGAATGAAACCAGTTGATCTAATGATAGGTGGAACTTAAGAAATAAGGAAAGGAAAGCTAGACACAGGGGCAGAACTTGAACAAAATGTGATCTGTGGAAGTTGGAGGTGGGGCTACCGTAGACACTGGGGACTCAGAACAGAATGGTGTAAAAGACCCTTAGTGGTGAAATCAGTGCAGACATCTCTCATGGTAGGATGAGCTGCTGTACTTTCCTTATAATAATTAAAGAAAACAGATTCTGTGTAAATTTATATTAAACTATTATTCATGCTAGTCCAGAATTTTATACTGTGTGTGTGTGTGTGTAGTTGGTTTCTTGCCAATGCCAGTTAATAACACAAGAAAAATATTGAGCTGCATTTGGTCTTGAAATAAGTGTTGAAGAAGTATGCCAAATCTTAGTAAGGGCTTTTATCTGATACTTGTTTCAATTTCTATAACGTTTTTATGTCATTGTATTTTTTGATTGAAGTTTTAATTACTTTTCTTTGCATAAACTTCTTTGAGTTTTAAAATGTTGATATGAATATATTACAAAAATAATATAGTGATACTTATTAAATATAAGAGACAATGTAGTATTTTATCTCTGAGGAGAGTTTTAAATGCTTATCACCATTTCACCTGTAAGATTTGTTAACTTGCCACAAAATATTAAAGATTAATATATGTATTTGATTAACTTGATTTTCTGGGACATTTTATTTATTTTCCCATTTGTTGCCCTTGTATTTTATTGTTGTTGTAGTTGTTTATTATGTCAATGTTAGATAGGACAGAGAGAAATGGAAGAGGAATGAAGGACAGAGAGGGGGAGAGAAAGATCCCTGCAGATCTGCTTCGCTGCCTGTAAAGCGACCCCCCTGCAAGTGACAAGCCACAACTCAACTGGGATCCTTAAGCTGGTCCTTGTGCTATAAGCCGCATGTACTTAACCTGCTGAGCTACCGCCTGACTCCTGGACATTTTATTTCTGTGTCTCTCCCTTTTTTCTATCTGAAAAAGTCAACCTAAAGTGGTGAAGTCTGAGTGAAAACAAAACAAAACAGAAAACAAAATCATCCTGAAGTTGAGCTTTATTCTACAAAAATTGAGACTATTATGTAATATAGTAAAGTATCTTGCCATTGATTAGATATGTTTCTGATTATCTAGCTCTCGCATCCCAACTTCATGCCTTCTATTCAGAAACTCCCAGGGACCTCAGAATTTCCTTATTCAGGTTGGGTGATAACTGACTACCAAATTAACACATCAGTCATTACACAGGATGACTCAAAGTGGCTGTGTCTTGACAGGACTATATATATATATATATATATATATATATGTATATATATAGTTAATAATAGATTTCTCTGGAAAGCTTTGATCCTCAGTGCCTTTCTATTTTTATCTAACCAAAAGTATCCAATCAGAGGTAAAACTGTCAACTTTTTTCACAACTGTTCAATGTATTTTAGAAGATTTCTTTGAATTATAACTAGGATTTAAAATGTATTGTTTCATAAAATTCTTATGATTTTCCCTAAACATCTAAAATTACTACCAGATTACAATACTCTTATCAAAAATAATTATTTTACTATTTAAATACCATGTTATTTCGAATAAGCTTATTAATGGCAAACGCTAGAAGAAGAAGAAGCTTATTAATTAGTCTATTAAATTTTAATTTAATTTTTTCCATTGAGAAAGTTAGTGTCTTACAGTATGGTTGTTGACATATGATCACATCAATACTTCAAAATTCTTTTCACACCATCCCAAACATTCTGTCCCCAGAGTCTTTTGCTTTTGTCCAGTGTACCTTACCCAGTCCAAAGTTTTCTTTGTGGTGTATTTTTCTGGTTTGTTTCCTAAGTTTCACGTACAAGTGAGATCATCTGGTATTTGTCTTTCTCTTTTTGACTTATCTCACTTAACAAAATGCATTCAAGTTCCATCCAAGATGAAGCAAAGGAGGTGATAATCATCACTTCTTATTTTAATTTTCAATTTTTATTATATCTGTTTATTTATTATATAGAGATAGAAATTGAAAGGAAGAGGAAGATACAGAAGGAGAGAGACAGAGACACTTGCAGCATTGCTTCACCACTTTTGAAGCTTTATCCCTGTAGATGGGGACCAGTAGCTTAAGCCTGGGTCTTTGCTCACTGTAACATATGAACTCAACCAGGTGCTTCACCACCTAGCACCCCCTTAATAGTTTTTGACATATTTATTTATATATTTATTTATTTAATAGAAATATTTACAAGACCGTAGGATAAGAGGGGTAAATTTTCACATAGTGTTTAACACCAGAAATCCCTATCCTATCCCATCCCTTGAAAGCTTTCCTATACTTTATCCCTCTGGGAATATGGATCCAGGGTCATTCTGGGATGCAGAAGGTGGAAGATATGGCTTCTATAATTGTTTTTCCACTGAATGTGAGTATTGGTAAGTTAGCACATACTCCCAGCATGCCTCTCTCTTTCCTTAGTGGGGCAGGGATCTGGAGTGGTGGCGCTCCAGGACATATCAGCAGGGTCATATGTCCAGGGAATCAGGCTGACATCATGGGAACATCTGGAACCTGGTGGCTGAAAAAGAGTCAAGACATAAAGCAGAACAAATTGTTGGCTAATCATGAACCCAAAGGCAAGGATATTGCAGTTGAATATTTGGGGATTTCAATTTTGGAAAAAGCAAGTAGGTTTATTTTAGGTATATTCCAAGGGACCCATGGCTTTACTAGTTTTTGCCTGAACCCGACAACTAACATGCAGGTGGACCCAAGGTATTGTCTGGGAAGATGGTGTCATAGTTGGAAAAAGGACTAAAAATCTGGATTCGAGAAGAGAGTAGCTTCCCAAAATGGAAAAGTATATAAATATTATTACCTATAAACCCCATCAATTTGATCTGGGGTCCTTATTCAGCACAGGAGCCTATATAACTTTTGTGTCCCTGTAGGTATGAGCTTGCATTCTGTGGTCATGGCTAGAAACATTCCAGGCTGCACTAATCTCAGGACCCATCTTCTTCTAGTTGTAAAGTTTGCTGCCCACCCTCCCTTAGGTGAATGGAAGAGTCCCTACTATTATTGATCCACATTTAGGGCAAAGTACTGTAGGGGTCCATTATATTGTTCCTGATGGTGATGACCAGTAGAAGTGGAGAGAGGGATCTGTTGGAAGTATAGGCCCATCATGTCTGTATGTGAAAACCAGGACTTCCTGACTGGGGCCTCAGCTGAGTTTAACAGCTGAGAAGTCTTCCTACAATATATGTGTGCCGCAACTTTTTAGCCACTCATTTGTATTTGGACATCTAGATTGTTTCCAAGATTGGGCTATTACAATATTATTATATCATGCTGCTATGAACATAGGTGTACATAGATCTCTGGATAGGTGTGCTTGCTTCTTATGGATATATTCCCTGGAGAGGAATTGTTGAGTCATAAGGTAAGTCAAGTTCTAATGATTTGAGAGTTTTCTTGACTGTGTTACACAGGACTGGACCAATTTGCAATCTCACCAGCAGTGTAGAGGGGTTCCTTTTTTCTCTACATCCTCACCAATAATTTTTGTTAGTGTAAAGTTATATCTCATTGCTGTCTTTATTTGAATTTCTCTGACAAATAAATCACAGTTTGTTTGTTTTTTAATGTTCATTGGCCATTTGGATCTTTGTTTATTTGTTTTGAGTTTTTTTCCACTTTATTGGAAGGGAAGGGTACTGGTTTACAATACAGCTGCTGACACATAGGTAAAACTACAATACTTTTGCTAAGATCTGCTTATATTTGGATCTTTTTTTACTATGATTCAAAGCATACTGATTCTATTGCTAGCCTAATGATTTTAATTAAAACATAATATGTAGGTAAAATCTTCACAAAAGTGGCAATTGAATACTCAGAGATCAGAACATTTTGAAAAAAATAATTTTTTGTTCATCACAGAACCTCCCTTATTCTTATTTAGCAAAATTTCACTAAATATAAGGACTAAAATAAGAGTTTTGCATATAACATTTAAAATTTTTTTAAGCTTTATTTATCTATTTATGTATTTCCCTTTTGTTGCCCTTGTTGTTTAACATTGTTGTGGTTATTGATGTCGTTGTTGTTGGCTAGGACAGAAAGAAATGGAGAGAGGAGGGGAAGACAGAAAGGGGGAGAGAAAGACAGAGACCTGCAGACCTGCTTCACCGCCTGTGAAGCAACTCCCCTGCAGGTGGGGAACTGGGGGCTCAAACCAGGATCCTTATGCTGGTCCTTGCACTTTGCACCACCTGCACGTAACCCACTGCGCCATGGCCCGACTCCCCGCATATAACATTTTTTAAAGTATTTGAAAGATAATTGGTCTGCTGTTTACCTTTTATTCCCTTAATAGCATGATTTATTTTAAAGGGTCAATAAAATTTATTATTTTAAATTTAATTGCAAATCATAAAAATGTGTAACCTTAAACTAAGTATCATATACATATGCCATTTTTTAAATACTAAGTCATTTTAAAGAGATTAATATTTAAATGATCTTTATAATAGTTAGAAATTAAGCATAAAAACGAGAGGAAGGTTTTAGATGATCAATTACTCAACAAATAATATAGAATGGTTCAATTCAACCAGTTAAAATTGACAAGCTAGCTAATAATGAATTGAAAGTATTAAGGAAATTATGATACTTGCTAATGTTAATATAACAAATAACAATGTTTCTTGGGAATTACTGTCTTACTATTTCAAGACAGGAACTCTGTCATGTCCTTTAAATTGTACACACACATACCAAAACACATAGAAAATTATTGAATTTGTTAGAAATCTATGAGCTTATTTATATTAAATTGGTTAGTTTATATTGAGTTAGTTATTTAGAAAAATAAATCATTGTTAGAAATTATGCAATACTAAAATTTAAGCTCAAATACATATCAGCAAAATTCATATGAGGAATGTCAAGATGAAATATGTGGAAATATCTACATTTCCAAACAGCATTAGTGACAGAAACTTACTGGCAGATTTTAATTTTGTTCTCAGTAAACAGTTCCAGGAATACATATGGATAGAATCAATTTAATTTAATAATGATTACTGGATTTGAAGGTGGTATGTAAATCTTAGAGACAATTACTTGGACCTAGATTATACTGTTTCCAAAGTTTTATTGACCTAACTCATCCCACATAACCTTTCCCAAATGATACTTATATTATCAGTTTGTTTGTTTTTTTTCCCCTCATGAGGATTTTCTCTGGGAATCGATGCCTACACAATTTCACCATTCTCGGTGGTCATTTTCTTTGTTTCTTTTTTGATAGAGGATGTGAGATAGAGAAAAATGAAGAGAGAGGCAGAAAGATACCTTCTGTATTGCTGTAACAACTCATGAAGCTTTCTCCTTGCAGGTGAGGGCCAGAGACTGAACCCAGGTCCTTTGCATGGTAACATATGCGTTGTACCAAGTGAGCCACCATTATGTCCCTTACAAAGTATTTTAGAAATCATATAGTATCATATCATATCATGTCATATCATATCATATATTTAAGGTATGTGTAGGGTCTGGAAGATACCTAATTTTGTAAGATGCAGGCTTTACCATCTACTGGGAACTGAATTCAAGCCTCTGGCTGCCAAATGGGTGTATCTACATAGAGGAAGATTCAGGAGCCGTAAAACTGTGCTGTGTTGTCTCTCCTACCCTTTCTGTCTCTATTCCTCATTGTTTCTTTACCTCTTTCCTTCTTCTCTGATTCTATGATTCTCTGAAAGCTCATAGATTTCTAGCAAATTTAATAATTTTCTATGTGTTTTGGGTATGTGTGTGCACAATTTAAAGGACATGACATAGTTTCTATCTTGAAATAGTAAGACAGCAATTCCCAAGAAACATTTTTATTTGATAAGTTAATATTAGCAAGCATTGCAAATTCCTTAGAGAGAAAGGATGAAATAAAAAAAGAAGGAAAGAAGAAAGAAAGACATTAAAATGTCAGCTGGGAGTAGTGGAATCATGTAGGCACAGAACCCCAGCAATAAACCTAGTTGAAAGAAGAAAACAGTGGTGTAATTGGTAGAGCACACAAAAACAGTGTTTAAGATTCCCGGTTCAAGCCCCAGACACCACTTGCGGTAGAAGTTTCATGAGCGGTAAAAACACTGCTACAGTTGTCTCTCTATCTGACTCTTTCATCTGAATTTCTCTGTCTCTGTCCAAAATAAATAAAAATACCGTAATAATGCAAATACCCAAAACTTTAACTAAAGTTTGTGCTCTATGAGAGAGAAAATTAATATTTAATAGTTAATTATCTGTATTTAGAATTCTATGTAACAAGAATAATCACATGGGAAATTTTTTTAGAATGAAAAGCCATGATGACATATTTAGTTAAATATCCTTGGGGGCTTTGTGATAGCTTACCCTGTTAGAGCTCTAACTTAAATACCAAGGGTCCCTGAACCCCCAAGTTTACTCCTTAGAACTGTTTTGTGCAAGGTTTGAACAATATTTTAGGCCTTTCTCTCTCTTTTATTCCTCTCTTATTCTTTTCAAATTATGCCTTTAAATTATATTAAACATATTTATGAATATTTGTTTTTCTTGCTTTCATATTAATATATATCTTAATCATCTCTTGCTTGGATTACAATAATCTAGATGGTGCCTTAACTTTTACTTTTTCAGGTTGTGATCTTAAAAAAATAAAACATGAACCAGATCACTTTATTTCCTTAATTAAAACCTCTCATATAAAAAGCAAACCTCTCATATCATTGGAATTAATCTAATATCTTGTCATAGCTTTCAGGTTATAACAAGGTTTCTAGTTATTCTTTATTACTTTTTGAGCTATATATTTGAGCTATATATAAAAAATTCTAAACTTTGATAAGCAACAAACATTTCACTGGTTCACATATAAAATATCATCAGTATTTTTCTGTGTCTTTTTTTTTTACATTTTTATTTATCACTTGAGCATAACCAATGGGAGTGACTGTCTTTGAGTACTCAAATGCAATTACAAAAAGACCCATACACAAAAATAAACAAGCAGAGCTATATCGAAGTAAAAAAAAAAAAACTTCTGTAGAGGGAAGGAAAATGTTATCAGAATGAAAAAGCATCTTACTGAAGGGGATAGGATACTTATAAATCAATCAAATGTTTGAAAAGGGGTCAATATCCAAGATACATAAAGATCAAAGCCTATAATTATAACAAAAAATCTAAATTACAAACATTGGAAAAGGATATGAGTAGACACATCTGCAAAGAAGATATATACATAATAGGCACATGAATGTTAAGAATGTCTTATTATTAGCAAAATGGTAGTCAAAGTAACCTCACACCTATGAGAATAGTTATAATCCAACAGACAAGAAATAGTAGGTGCAAGAAAGGATGTGGAGAGAACTCTTGTATTGTATACTGGTGGTGGCACTGTAAATTGGCACAGTTACCACAGAAAGAACAGAGATTTATCAAAAGTCCATGTGATCAAGCTTTTTGTCTTTAATATTTACCCAAAGTATACAAAAAGATAATCAAGAAGATATATGAACCTACATGATGTCTACTCTATTATTTATAATAGATATTATTATTATTTATACTCTATTATACTCTATTATCTATTATTTGTAATAGCAAAGAGATTAAAAAAACTTAAGTGTCTTTCAACAGGTGATTGGATAAAGATGTGTTACAGCTACAACTGCATACTATTCAGAAGTAAAATTCAGATGACAACTTGCCATTAGCAGTAATGTTTGGACCTACAAGATATTATGTTTAGTGGAATAAGTCTGATGCAAAAAGACAAAAGCCTAATGATTTTATTGATACATCATAAGTGAAGAATCAAAGCAAACTTGTATAGGCTTATGTGGTCCAGAACATTGATAATGTTGTATATAATGAATACATAACATGTTTTATGTATATTAACTTTATAATTTTATGTATATTAACTTTATAATTTAATATAGTACACAAATACCTAGGAATTAAACTTGAGACATATGTACACAACTACTAAACTATACATGGCAATGCACGCTTCTACTCTACTACTCTACCACAGTTATAATTTCATTATCACCTCCTGTTATTACTGAGGTGAACTCTAGAGTTATAAGGATTCACTGAAAGTATATGTTGTGTGAGTATTATCTCTGTGTGAGCATTTAGTCTTAGGAGTAAATTGTATGTAGCAGTAAAAATGTTCTCTAACTATATGTTTAATTAGGTTGAGTGCAATATCCAAAGAAAATTAAATGACACCATAGAACTCATACATCAATATTACCACTATTGATTCTAGAAGTGGTTCAATGACAGCCATGGTATTACAAAAAAAGGCTAAATTGTTCAATACATACCATATACAATGTCAATGTAGATATTGGTGAATTATTCATGTGGTGAAAAATAGTACATTTTCAGTATCCATAGATATGATTTAGTTCTGTGAACTTATTTTTATATCCTCTTTTCTCTAGCTTTATTAACTCTAAAAATTCAATATATCATGCCTATAGTACAAAATATGTGTTGTTGGGCTGGGGAGACAGCATAATGGTTCTGCAAAAAACTTTTATGCTGGAAGCTTTGAAGTCCCACATTCAATTCCCAGCACCACCATAAGCAAGAGCTGAGCTGTATCTTTCTGTATCTTTTATTAAAATAAATAAATATTTTTAAAAAGAAGCATAAAACTATGTGTGTTCAACTGTTTATGTTATAGGTGGGGTTTTTGATATACATTATACTAGTTTCCAAAACTTTAGGATTATAATCATGCATTCCATAAATCAGCCACCTAGTCCCTCCCTTCTTCTTTTTCTCTTCATTCCTCCATTTCTTTCTTCCTCTGACATTTTAGCTTGGCAGCCAGTCTGTAGCTTATATAGTTTTTAATTAAATTTCTTTACTGGGGAATTAATGTTTTACATTTGATAGTAAATACAGTAGTTTGTACATGCATAACATTTCCCAGTTTTCCATATAACAATACAACCCCCACTAGGTCCTCTGTCATCCATTTTGGACCTGTAGCTTATATTTTTAAACTCTGGGTAATTTACATTGTTACTTTGGATATTTCTTACTCTGTTTTCTTTTTCATTTTCAGCAGTGGTATGTATGTTAGGTCCAGCTCAAGTTATGTGCATATTTATTTACTTTGATATTTTAATTATTTATAGAAACTGTGTTTTACTTCATTTCTATTTTGTTTTATAGTTTTTTCCACTATCCCTTCAATATTATTTTTGCCTCAATCTCCTTCTCTTTTAACATAACTGACAAAGTTGAAAAGAATTATGAAGTTTAAAATAAAATAAATAAATGTCTTCAAACATGGAAATAGAGAAGTTTGAAGACATTTATTTTATTTTAAACTTCATAATACTTTTCAACTTTGTCAGTTATGTTAAGTAATCAATAAACATTAGACCTCTAATGCATCCCTTTCTCCACCATCACTGGTCATTTCCATCAGGAATGTCATCACAATCCCTCTTGTGGGCCTCTCCAAGACCTTGCCTTTGCTGTAGAGCTGCATTGTGAGAGAAGGCCCCACTCTCTGAAGAAAGTCAATGTACTCTGCCATTCCAGAAAGATTGGTCCTGAAATGCCTGCAGCCTATAAAGCTTCCAGCTGTGACCATTGACTATGAGCTTAGACTGATAGGGACTCAGAGGTTTCACAGGCTCCTGTGCTAGATATAAATGGGCTTTAGGTTAGATTACTTGGGTTAACAGTTAATTTATATGTTTTCCTCATGTGCAGGAGCTGCACTCTGCCCTAATCTAGCTTTCTAGTCCTGTTCTCAGCTCTGGCACCATCTTCCCAGACAGTATGTTTAGTCCACATACATGCATGTTAGCTAGGGAGCTAAGGAAAAAATTACTAAACTTATGTAATACATGGAACATACCTAAAATGGATTTCCTGGCTTCTTCCCACACAAAGACCCTTAGTTTCATCTGCACTAGTTTTACCTTTGAGTTCCTGTTTATTGAACAGTTTATTTTGTATCTTGCCTCATTTCAGCCACTAAGTAGCAGACACTGTCATGGTTGCCATCCTAGCCTTCCTGGGCAGAAGACCTCACCAGTGTGTGTTAGAGCTTTGCCTCTTTGGAGCTCTACCCCTCTGGGAGGGATAGAAATGGGTCTTGGGGTATAGATCGACCTGACAAAGTCTATTTCCAGTGGGGAAGCAATTACAGACCATCCTCCTTCTCTACCCCATAAAGAATTTTGGGTCATACTCCCAGAGAGAGATGAAGAATAGGGAAGTTTCCAATGAAGTGACACAAAACTCTGGTGGTGAGAACTGTGTGGAGTGTACTCCTGGTATCTTACAGTCTTGCTAATAATTATCATCAAATCCCCAACAAGATTTTTTAAAAATTAAAATTTCCTTTTCTATGACAATAGCTTTCATTCTTTTCAAAGTTTCCATTTTTGTCACAATTTACCATGCTAATGTTATTTTCTTGCACAAACACAGGTTGTTCTATTTTAAATGAATTTCTTAATTTACATGGGGCAGAAACAAATTTGAACATCACTTAGGTATAGGTATGTCAAACATCAAACTGGGAACCTCATGATATCAAATGCTGCGTTTTGACCTACTGCACCCCTTTCCTGGCCATAAGTTGTTTTAATGGCTATGAAACTACCTTTTGTATATGGATCACATATAAATCAGTCTGTATTTTTTTCTGCTGTTTTTGGAAGTTATTCTGTTTATATAGTAGTTCTTATTGCATTACATATATTTTGCATTAAAACAGATATATTTTAATGTATGTGTATAATGATAATATATATCTTAAATTACGGTTTGTTTTAGTCTGCCAGTTAGATTGAGGATATATCACTTAGAATTTATCTGGATTTATAGTTCTTTTGACTGTTACTCTTTGTCTTTTAACATACTACCATATTAAAATATTTTAAAATTTATGCAAGAGATAGAGATCAGAGGACTTCCCAGCTCTGTTATAAAGCAGTGCTGAGGATTGAATTTGTGACCTTGGAGCCTCAGGCATGAAAATTATTTTACATAACCATTATGCTATCTCCTCAGCACCACAATCAAGTTTTTTTTTCCACAGCTGAAAGTCTGTGATATTAACTAAGTCCTCCAGTCTTAGAAGATCCTGAGCTACCATTTTTTATCTGATGCTCAATATAATTTTTGTCTTTCCATTTCTACCTTTTCATTCTACAGTCCTTATGTTGGGAATTAACAAATACTCTAATATGGAAAACTATGAGATTCTTTTCTCTCTGTGGTCTCTGTTTTCTCCCACAGGTCTACATAATAGTCTTCTTAGCTCTGCTATGCAATAAACAGAATATAAAAGTATATATTTTTCTTTTTTTAAGTTCTCAAAATGGGAAGTTTTTTGTTATGGAACAGCTATTTAGTTAATACCATCTTTACACACTTCCTTATATATTATAAATGTGCTTTAAATACAATGCAACATAGCCCAAGTCTTACAAATAGAAATAATAAATAGAAAGAATAGTAATATAATGTGTTGAATTGATTATGATAAAAATGAACTTTATACTATCCATTAACACATTCAAATTATGCACTCAAAACAATTACTGCAATTATGAGCAGCATTAGGCAAGACCTTATTTAATATATCTATTTGTTGGTCACTTAATCTTAACACAATAACTTATTATTGATTTTTTTAACCACACACATAAATTTTATTTCATTAATGAGTTAAATATTGATTTTGAATAGTTTTCTAGGTAGACCACCAAGAAAGCCTTCTGATATGAAACATTAAATATGTTATTAAATATTAACTATACTTGTGTTATAAATTTATGTGATTTTGTAGATTCAGATCTCACATGGATAAAATCTAAATTTTGTCTATCTCTATTTAACTTGTGTTTCTACTTGGCTGTAGCAATTAGCAGATGCTTATAAAGTGTCCCCCACATGTTATTTTGACACAAAATGTAATCCCTAAAGGTACATCCTTGTGCACTGAAGAAATGTTTAAAATATTAAAGGAGCTCCATTATTTTCTTAACTTTCAGATTGTTTCCTGGTTCATCTTTATATGTGACTATAAGAATAAAAGCTATACACATTACACATCTAATAGAGAGGTCTGCATGACTGACAATACTTTTTCTGTATTCATATTCATTTCTAAAACGGTTCTAAATACTATTCATGTGCTTGTCTATCAACCAAAATAGACAAAGGGGTCAAAAAACATACCTTAAACTTTATTTCTGATAGTGAATAGATCAAAGAAGAGAGTTAATAATATTCTATGGAATATTTATTTTGAGAAATTACTAGAAAGGTCTGTAGATAACAAGCGCTGTTAGCTGTTACAATATCTGAGAAAAATATCAAGGATTACTACTACTACTACTACTATTACTAATAATAATACCAATAACTACCATTTTCCTCCTACCAGACTAAGAGTTTATTAGTCTTTAAGTAATTATGTATTAACAAGAGAGAGAAGGAGAAAAAGAGAGAGAAGCAGAACATCACTCTGGCATATGCAATACTGTGGACAGAATTTGAGACCTCATACTTCTAAGTCCAATGGTATTGTCACTGAGCTACATCCCAGGCCACCAGTTTAATTTTATTTTCCACTATTTCCAGTCTCTATGGGCTCCACTGAATTTTCATTTTCATCCTCTAACTTCTTTTTTCTTCTTGCTTTTCATTCTAGATTACATTGAGTAGTGCTTCATTTTTCTCTGTGATGTATTTTAGCAGTGAATTACTCCTTCTGGCTAAGAGCTTCAAATCTTCAGTGGTAATCGTGCTTACTTTCATATGTCTGGTGGTAAGAGAATTGCTGATACACCTTTGGCCCCCTCCTTCTCCATCTCAGCAAGCCAGTGGGCAGGTGAGGGGCAGAAAGAAGCATAGGACCCAGTGCCTAAAATCGATTTTCCCGCCTCAACACCACAACTAACATTCACTGAATCTCAGTTTTGAATTATTTAAAATGTGATCTCATATTCAACAAATATAAGAATTCTTTTTCTACTATTACAGAGAAAGATGTGAAAGTATAAAAAATCCTTAAGTAAAAAAGTCGCAATTCAGACTTAAATCTGTCTCTAGGCAATTGGAGATTATTTTGTGAAATTTAGAGAAAAGATATTTTAACTTTTGAATATTTTGATTTTGAGAAGGAGTTGGGGACACTAGTGAAGTAAATTTTATTAAGTATCTTTGCCTGAATCTCTTGAAAATGAACAGTGTGGGCTAGGGAGACAGCCCAACTGTGTTATGCAAAATACTTTCATATCTGAGTTTCAAAATCCAATCCCCAGCACCAACATAAGTCACAGCTGAAAAGTACTGTGGTTGGTATCTATCTGTCTGTCTGTCTATTTATCTATCTATCTGTATCTATCATCTATATATCTATCATATATATATATCATCTATGTATCTTTTTGTCTCTCTTATTAAAATAAATATTCTATTAAAATAAAATGAACCATGTAAGAAAGTAACAATGTTTGAAATTGATTCAATTTTTTGTGTAAAGAATCACAAAAAGGGAAAGTATAGAAAGAGAAATAGAACAGGTACTTCATGAAAAGATGAAGGGAAATGAGCAAAAGAAGAGCTTAAAATACAGGATAGAATGTTAAATCTGCAATGACTTGGAACCCCACCATGAATATTCCAAGTAATTGGAGATTGTCAATAACATTAGTACTGCAAAAAGGTTAAGCAAAATAGAAAGGTCAACCATAAAATCCAATTTCATGTGGAGATTGCTACCTGCACTTGCTAAGCTAAGTAGTACCTCCAATGAATTTGCAAGACTGTTAGGCAGCCCTATCCATGCCTTTCCGATTAAAAAATGATATGCTACAACATTGGTATACATTGCTAATAAGATTTTGTCTGAATGTAGCTGTTCAGAACAGAGTTGACTAAATTACAAACAGTGCAAGAAAGAATGTTTCAAGATATAATTTTAATTTAGAGTCATTTGTAGAAGGGCCTGGTGATAGATTTTCTTCTTTTTAGGCAAATCTATCTAAAGATACAAAAATAGTAGAAAAGACAATATGAACCCTAGAGATGCATCTGAGCTGAAACAGAGTTAATATTTTGAGATTAAACTTGTGTTTAACCAATACCCCTAAGCCTTTTTTAGGAGTATACGGTCCTTTTTATAAGCCATAGCCTCATTATTATATAGCTGATGTCACTTAAATCTTTCTTTTGCCAGTATCCTTATTTCAATGATGCCAAAGAATTTCAGGAGAGGATATTTCAACTTTGTATTATGAGTGGTAACGTGAACTTTGTTTAAATTTAGCTTATATGAATTTTGAGTAAAGGTTTATGTACAAATGTGTGTAAAAATTAAAGACAATGTAAAAGAGTCAACTGAGGAGCAGATTCAACAATGTAAATTGGCCAGAAACAAATTTCTGATGTTGTGACCCAAGCTCAGAGACTTCAAAGTGGTTATTTCAGGAAATGGAAGCATATTTAATATTGTTTTGTTTCCATGCCACAACCACATCAAAACCCACAGATTGATAAGATCTTGAGGCACCTAGACTCCCATTTAGAGAAGATATAAGGGCAAGAGACTGGTATACTTTCAAGATGACTCTTTAGTCACTATCAGGACATCCCATTAAATGGGGCCCTAGTCAGGGAGTCCTGAGATTCCTAAACAGACATGATGGGCCTAGACCTTGAATAAAACCCTCTCTCCATTATTACCAGTCATCTTTATGAGGAACAACACAATAGACCCCTTTGTGGGCCCCCATAGAACTTTGCCCCCAACGTGGATCAACAACAGTAGAGAATGTGCCATCCTCCAAGGGAGGCTGAACAAAATATTCTTATGTTCATTCTGAGGAAGATGGGTCCTGAAATTGGGGCAGCTTGGAACGTTTCTTCACATGACCACAGAATGTGAGCTCAAATCTACAGGGATGCAGAGGTCACATAAGTTCCTAAGTTGAATATGGGCCCCAGATCAGATCAAATTGATGGGGTTTACAGTCAACAATATTTATAAACCTTTCCCATATTAGGGAGCTACTCTCTTCCCTGATCCAGCTTTCTGGTCCTTTTTCCAGCCATGACATCACCTCCCCAGACAATAACTTGGACCCACCTGCATATCAGATTTCAGGCTCAGGGGAAAAAATTAGTATAGCCATAGGCCCTTTTGAATATAATTAAAATATGCCTACTATCTATTTACAAAACAGTGACCCCCCAAAAAATCTTCATCTGCACTATTACAGCCTTTAGGCTCATGATTAGTCAACAATTTGTTTGGCATTATATGCTAACTCTCTTTCCAGCCACCAGGTTCCAGATGCCAGCATGATGCCAAACAAACTTCCCTGGACAGCCAAACCCACCAATGTGTCCTGGAGCTCTGCTTCCCACTAGGGAAAGAGAGAGGCAGGCTGGGAGTATGGATCGGCCCCTCAATGCCCATGTTCAGCAGGGAAGCAATTATAGAAGCCAGACCTTCTACCTTCTGCATCCCACAATGACCTTGGGTCCATACTTCCAGATGGCTAAAGAATAGGAAAGCTATCAGGGGAGTGGATGGGATATGTTGGTGGGAATAGTGTAGAGTTGTACCCCTCTTATCCTATGGTTTTGTCAGTGTTTCCTTTTTATAAATAATAAAAAAAGAAAATTGTTGACAAATATAAATTGTATTGTCATTACTAGAGATAAGCTAATCTGCTAGAAAATAATATGGTTTTACTGATAATTTTTTAATGCAGTGAATGAATTACTTCATATGCACAAACCAATGGCAGATAAGCTATACATTATAAGTAAAATATATTGTGCGTCTGATATGTGTTTGAGCATGGATGGTTGACCCCCCCCCCCAAACTCTTCTATCAGTCTCCCCTTGGCATGCCAGCCTTGTGGTCAAGTGTGATGTGGCCAGAGTAAGTGGGGGAATTCCAACCTTCCTATCAGTCTTGCAGCATCACCCACCCCTCCCCCCTTTCTGGTGGACTTTGCATTCCTTATATTTCTATTTCCCTGTTCCTGCATCACCATCCATACCCTCTCATTGCCTTGCTCTCTTTTCTTGCTCTTGACCTCATTGGCCAGCTGGCTACTTCCCAGGTACAGTTACCCCTTTATAAACTTATAACTGTGTCAATAAAGTGCTCACATTACAGAGCACAAGAAACCAAGTTCAAGTCCCTCTTTCCCCCTTGCAGGGGGAAAGCTTCATGAGTGGTGAAGCAGGGATGCAAATGTCTCTCTGCCTCTTTTCCTTCCTCTCTCCCCACCCTCTCTCAATTTTTCTCTATCCAATAATAAATGAATATATATATATATATATATATATATATAAAATGTTTAAAAGATAACATGAACTCATTTGAATTAAGTAAATTGCATTTTCTTCTTTTGTTCTAGTTTTGGTTGCTAGTTACTGATTTCTTTGTATTATTAGTGCATGTGTTAAAGTGTACATTTATAATTTCATCTCCTCTCAAAACACCTTTTAAAAAATATTTATTTATTTCCTTTTTTTTTGCCCTTATTGTTTTATTGTTTTAGTTATTATTGTTGTCATCATTGTTGGCTAGAACAGATAGAAATGGAGAGAGGAGGGGAAGATAGAGATGGGGAGAGAAAGACAGACACCTGAAGACCTGCTTCACCATTTGTGAAGCGACTCTCCAGCAGTAGGGAGCTGGCGGCTTGAACCAGGATCCTTATGCAGGTCCTTGCTCTTTGTGCCACCTGTGCTTTGCGCCACCTGCACTTAACCAACCGCGCTACAGCCCTACTCCCTTCTCAAAACACTTTAAAAGTGATTTTGCTCCCTGTTGATTTTAGCTCAAAAACAAAGAAACAAACAAAAAAGTAAGAGAAAAAAAGCTATCTCCATTACTGTCTAAGTACCACATGCTAACTGATTGTGCCACCAGAGCTCCAGACATCCTTTTTCACTGTGTACAACTTTGGAAAGGTAAATGTCTACTGCCTATATACTACAAAGGATCTTTCCATTTACCTATGGCACAGTGAGAATTTTTACAATATATTAAGAAATGACATGCTGCCAACAGTACTAACACATATACTTTTATATTTCATAACCCAAACCATATATCTCTCTCTGAGAAATCTGGAAATTTACTATGCCTCATTGATTCATAGGAGATATACAAGTTTGAATGGAATAAAAAAAAAGATTAAAAACAGCCACTGATTTGCATAAATACTATTCTGGTATTCTTGACTGTTAATTTTACAGAAATTACAAAATAGGGAGTCGGGCGTTAGCGCAGCGGGTTTTGCAGCAGTTAGCGCAAAGCTAAAGGATAAGCTGAAGGATCCTGGTTTGAGCCCCCGGCTCCCCACCTACAGGGGAGTTGCTTCACAAGCGGTGAATCAGGTCTGCAGGTGTTTGTCTTTCTCTCTTCCCATCTCTGTCTTCCCCTCCATTTCTCTCTGTTCGATCCAATAACGATGAAATCGATAACAACAACAATAATAACTACAACGATAAAACAACAAGGGCATCAAAAGGTAAAAAATAAATATTGGAAATTACAAAATAAAAGACTATGGGTGCAGCTTGGCATCGGCTTAAGATAAATCATAAGTTTATTAATCCCAGTACAGTGGTATGAAACGGTATTATTTAGGTACAGCAAGATAGGCTTTGGCAAATAGTAGCAATACTGGCTAGTCATTTGGGCCATAGAGGCGTGAGTCATTTAAGCTAGTTTTACCAGAGCTGAGCTCCAAGTGTACAGGTCCCAGGAGAAGCAGTCATGAGGGTCCTTGGGTAGGAGAGCAGGCACCTAGAGTGCAGAAAGAAGAGAGGCTGGAGAAGAGAGTTCCAGACTTACATACCTCCTTAGTGCTTAAATCACTTGGTTTGCTTAAGTCTGTCAGCCTTCAAAAAAATCTACTCACATGCTGGCTGTGTCACAACTTTACTGCAACCAACATTTCTATTTGCCCACTGGATGATCTTGTATTTGTTTTCAGAAGATTCTCATCCTCTGTGTATAATTTAATCTGTTTTTTAATTTTTGTATTTTCCCTTTTGTTGCCCCTTGTTGTTTTATAGTTGTAGTTATTATTGTTGCTGTTATTGATGTCATCCTTGTTGGATAGGGCAGAGAGAAATGGAGAGAGGAGGGGAAGGCAGAGAGGGGGAAAGATAGACATAACATTTCTCAGTTTTCCAGATAACAATTCAACCCCAATTGTCTGCTGTCATGTTCCAGGACCCGAATCCTAACTATTCTCATATTTTTTATTCTGAGCATATTACTTTTTATAAGAAATGCCTTTTTTATATTTAAATACACACACACGTTCTTTAATGGGAGATTGAAATAGAGTAGTGAATAGCATCCAAATTATCAATTATTTTAATCTTGAGTGAGATTGTGTCTTCATGGAGAAAATTCATCTACTTCTTTTCCACCTTCCACTGAGCAAGGTTTGTTAATCTGAGAAACTTTTATCATTATCTTAGCCTTTAAGCTTAAAAGTACAGTTGTGAATCATTCACAAGTCACATAATTGTCTACAGACTGATTGCTGTCTGCTTTCAAAGACTAAACATCATTTGTAATCTTATGATATGATGGTAGGTGAGCACTATCTTAAGGCAGTTCCTTTCCTATTAACCTCACTGTTAGCCCCACAATTTGTTTATGACAAAAACAAATCAGTTAATGCTTTTGTAATGTTCATTAGTAGCACAGTTCTCTTCTCTGATTCAGAATCAAAATCCTTGACTGATGTACTTATCACATTCTGACTTCTTTTCCCCACGCAGTATTAAAAAATAGCATGTGATTCCTTTCAAAGAGAATTGGAGAGTTTTCCAGACTGCTCTCCACAGAGGCTGTACCAATTTATATATGACCCACTAATTCCTCTCCTGGGGTTATACCCCAAGGACTCGATAACACCCAACCAAAAAGAGGTGTGTACTCCTATGTTCATAGCAGCACAATTCATAATAGCTAAAACCTGGAAGCAACCCAGGTGCCCAACAACAGATGAGTGGCTGAGAAAGCTGTGGTATATATACACAATGGAATACTATGCAGCTATCAAAAACAATGAACCCACCTTCTCTGACCCATCTTGGACAGAGATAGAAGGAATTATGTTAAGTGAACTAAGTCAGAAAGATAAAGATGAGTATGGGATGATCCCACTCATCAACAGAAGCTGACTTAGAAGATCTGAAAGGGAAACTAAAAGCAGGACCTGATCAAATTGTAAGTAGGGCACCAAAGTAAAAACCCAGTGGTGAGGGGTAGACATGTAGCTTGCTGGGCCAGTGGGGGGTGGGAGTGGATGGGAGGGATGGGTCACAGTCCTTTGGTGGTGGGAATGGTGTTTATGTACACTCCTAGCAAAATGTAGACATATAAATCAGTAGTTAATTAATATGAGAAGGGGAAATCAATTGTATGTCTCGAAGTTTCTCAAAAGACAAACTGAATATTTTTAATATATAGGCTATGTATTTGATATGCGGACTCTCTCAAAAGCCTAGACCAAGTAGATTAGAAGCATCCAGTAGCACAGCTATATACAAGATACTGGATACTGTACAGCAAACCATAACAAAGGGACTTTTCAAAGTTAACCCAATTAACAAATAATGTGATGATAATATTAACTATCGATTGTCTTTTTGAACCCTAAGACAGCAGGAACCTCACATCTTCACTATAGAGCCCCTACATCCCCCAGTCCTGGAACCCTTGGATAGGGCCCACTTTCCCGTATGCATCTTCCAATCCAAACCAAATAATATTGCATCCGCCGATCACAACCTAACCAAAGCAACGATTGCCACCTCAACATGCTTCACCTCAGGCTGTATCCAGAGACTTCACGTGTGGAATGACAACCCTTCAGCTTCATTACTCGGGTGAGACCTTTCCTTTTATAGTACACTCTAATTTCATCTCAGTTAGTTCACTTTCTAACAAAGTCCCATAACCTAGATATACACCAGTTTCTGTGAGAGAGAGCTTATGTGCACACGTATCCATAAACTACTGCAAAATATATACCTGAAAGCAGAAGTACACTAGAGTTTGCAGTGAGTACCTCCCTAACACTTCCTCTCCACTATTCCAAGCTTGGGATCCATGATTGCTCAACAAATTGTTTGGCTTCGTATGTTAACTCTATTTTCAATCACCAGGTTCCAGATGCCACCAGGATGCTGGCTAGGCTTCCCTGGATTGAAGACCCCACCAATGTGTCCTGGAGCTCAGCTTCCCCAGAGACACACCTTACTAGGGAAAGAGAGAGGCAGACTGGGAGTATGGACCGACCAGTCAACGCCCATGTTCAGCGGGGAAGCAATTACAGAAGCCAGACCTTCTACCTTCTGCAACCCTCAATGACCCTGGGTCCATGCTCCCAGAGGGCTAGAGAATGGGAAAGCTATCATGGGAGGGGGTGGGTTATGGGGATTGGGTGGTGGGAATTGTATGGAGTTGTACCCCTCCTACCTTATGTTTTTGTTCATTAATCCTTTCTTAAATAAAAATTAAAAAAAAAAAGAGAATTGAAGTCTGAGGCAAATCAAAGCTAGAATTCTGTAATCTTCAATATGCTCTTGAGAGCTGCCTCGACTTCTCAGCTGAGTCTGTTTCAGCTTTCCAAGTCTTAAGTGTATGTGTGGCTTCTCTGAACACTAAGATGTATAGTTTGTGAATACTTCACTGCTTTAAAAAAAATGATAGGTAATGACTCCAGGAACTTGATCTTGAACCCATCTTGTTTTTGATAACAATTGAGTCAATGTGGACAAATATAGATTACCCTTCTAAAAATGATTGATTTCTTATTTTCTTTTTGGCTCCTTATCCTTGACAAAAGAAGTTGGTACATTAATATTATTTTAGCATAAAGATGTACAGGTTTATTGTTGAAAATTATGCATGCAGTTTCAATTCATTTTATAAAACGTTTGTGTTCATGTGATACACAAAAGATTTACAGGTAGCCTTAATCCACCCTGTGTAAACCACATAAAATCATTCTTTTTCCTCACAGCATAAACTACTATTAATTTTATTAATGAGCTCAACTTTAAAATAACACAAAGTCCTTTGATAAAGGCAAAGGTCATATCCACTGTGAGTTGGGCATTTAAAAATATTTTTGAAAGGTCAAACTAATTTAAAACACTAGGCTATTCCCCTTCAGTCCTTTTGATCCAGAACTCTGTGTACCATTGTTTGAGTTTAGAGTACACACTCTAATAAAAAAAAAAGACAGAAAATAAAGCAGTGACTGTCACTGCCAGAGGTCAATGCTGAATAAACCTTCTAAATTCTATTAATAAAGTTAACATATGAATTGAGTTAACATATAAAGTTAATATATGAATTGAGTAAATGCTGACAGGCAGTACTTTATCAACTGCTCTAAGATTACTTACTACTTTTGCATGATAATTTTTCATTGTTGTCATACTTTGAATAGCTACCATCAAATAACATTGCTGAGAATCTAACACTATATAGTGTCAAATCTAGTGTGGTATTTCAGAAAGGACGACATGATTTCAGTCTTCTAAATACATTAAGGCTGGTAGAAAAATAGCTGGTGAAAATAAACATGAAAAATATTCTAAGATCACTGCAAGCTTATCGAAAAATTGTATCACACCAATCAAGAAACATTAGATTAGGTGGATTATGTGAGAGAAATTATGCATGATCACTTACTTTCTCAAAACTGATCTAAAAATTCATATAAAGAGTTATTTATCGAGTCAACAAAATAGTCAGCTTGGATGGTTTACACCTTTGCCATGTTTTTGACCCACGTTCAAGCCCGGTTGGTACCCCACTGAAGGAAACTTCAGTGAAGTGTGTTTTCTTGCCTTCTCTCTCCCACCCTGTATATATATTTTTTGTCTTAGATTAAACAAACAAAACAGAACAAACAGAAAGAAACTGAGATAGAAAGGGAGAGAAGGAGAGAGAAACAGAGATACTAGCAGCACTACTTCACCATTCATGTAGTTGTTGTTCCTTGCACAAATCCATTAAGAGAGGAATTACTGAGACATAGGGTGATTCCATTTCTAGTGTTCTGAATGACCCACAGATTGTTTCCACAGAAGGTGAATCAATTTTCATTTCCACCAATATGTAAAAATCTTCCTTTGTTCCAAATCCTCTCCAGGACTTTTTGTGTCCTTGCTGAACAATGCCATCATCACAGGTTATATTTCACTGAGTTATTTGCATTTTTTACAGTAAGGGACTTGGAGCATTTTACACATATCCATGTTCTTTCCTCCCATTTTTATTGGGATTGTAATTCTATAGCTGAATGTTATGAGGTTTATTTTTTTCTATGTTTTTAATGATCTCTTTGTCCTCTATAAAGCACAAGCATTTCTTTTCTATATTTAAATTTTTGCTTGGACATGCATAACATTTCCACATAACAATACAGTTCCCACTAGGTCCTTCTCTGCCATCATGTTCCAGAACCTGTAGCCCCACCACCCCAGAGACTTTCATTTTTGTGCAACTCCAGTCCAAGTTCTGCTTAGTGTTTTACCTTCTGATCTTGTTTTTTAACTTCTTTCTATGAACGACATTATCCCATAGTCATCCTATGTTTCTGGCTTATCTCACTAACATGATTTCTTCAAGCTCCATCTAAATAGGGTGAAGGGATCAGGGTTAGGGGGTGAAGAAGATGAAATCACCATTTTCAATAGCTGAGTAGTATTCCATTGTGTATATATGCCACAACTTGCTCAGCTACTCATCTGTTGTTGGATACTTGGATTGCTTCCAGGTTTGGGCTATTACAAATTGTGTTGCTATGAACTTAAGTATATACAGATCTTTTGGGATGGGTATTTTTAGTTCCTTAGTATATATGCTGAGGATAGGAACTGCAGGGTCATAGGGTAGGTCTACTTTTAGCCTTCTGAGTGTCCTTCAGACAGCTCTCCATTGAGGTTGGACCAAATTACATTCCCACCATAGTGCAGGAGTGTTCCTTTGTCCCCACAACCTCTTCAGCATTGATTACTGCTACCTTTTCTGATGTAGGACATTTTCACAAAGGTGAGGTGGTATTTCAATGTTGTCTTTATTTGCATTTTTCTGACAATCAGTGATTTGGAGCATTTTTTCATGTTTGCTGGTCTTTTAGATCTCTTCTGTGGTGGATATTCTGTTCAAATACTCTGCTCACTTTTGGATGGGGTCACTTTTTTCTTGTTACGTTTGGGGAGCTCTTTATATAGTTTGGTTATTGGCCTATTGTCTGATGTTTGGTATGTTAAGATCTTCTCCGACTCTGTGGGAGTTCTCTTTGTTTGGGTGGTGGTTTCTTTTGCAGTGTAGAAGCTTTTTATTTTGATGTAGTCCCATTGTTTTTATTTTAGATTTACTATTCTTTGGATTTGTTACATTAAGATGTCTTTAAAATTAGATGTGAAAGAGTTCTATGACTAGTCTCCTCTAAGTATTTGATAGTTTCTGGTCTAAGATCTGAGTCTTTGATCCACTTGGAATTTACTTTTGTGTTTGATGAAATACAGTGGCTAACTTTCATTCTTCTGCATGTTTCAGCCCTTTTTTCTAACACCACTTGTTGGAGACTCTCCTTTCACCATTTAATAGTCTGAGCACTTTTGTCAAAGATTAGATGTCCATAGGTGTGGGGGCTTACCTCTGGGCTCTAGATTCTATTCCACTGATCAGTGTGTCTATTTATGTTTCAGTACTAAGCAGTTTTGACTACAATGTCCATATAATACAATTTTAGATCCAGGAGTATGATGCCTCCAATTCTGTTCTTTCTTCGCAAGATTGTTTGACAGTTCTAGGTCTTTTCTGGTCCCAGATAAACATTTGTAGCATTTATTCTATTATCCTAAAAACTAGGTAGGATCTTGGATGGAATTTCATTAAATATGTGAAAAGAAGATGAAAACTAATGGAAGAGTTATTATAGCACACCAATGCAATGTATTTATAAAGGCATATTCAAACACAAATTGTAGTAATAGTTTCCCTATTTAAGCTACATATATATATATATATATATATATATATATATATACATACATATATATATATATGGAATTTTACTTTTCTGACAATATGTAAAAATTGTAAATGTAAAAAAATGTAGAAAATAGTAGATATTAAAATCCATTTTTAGAACTACTTTATTAAGAATTCATTTTCTACTCAACTTTTTCTGTTAATCAACTTTTAGTTTCATCTCTTACTTTCTTTTCTTAAAAGCACTGTGTAATAATCGCATAATTGGATAGATAAGAGAAAAATGTCCTAAAAATTTCTCAGCCAACCTACGGCTTACATTTTCAAGTGCTTAAAAATGTGATGAATTGAAAACTGAGTTATGTAGGCCTATGCATCACCTAGGAAATGTACAGAAAAGATGCTGAATGCTAAAAGACTTTTTGTGTATGTGATAATAACCTCAGGATTTCATCAGGCTTTTACAACAGCTAATAGATGATGGATGGCAGAACTTGACAATGCAAGCGATGATGCTCTATTTCTGTAAGTACTTATATAATACCAATCACAGTAGCACTTAGTCTTTAACAAAAGACCAAATGAGTTCTTTCTGAGAGTTACTTAAAATATAGAACAGGGCAATAAAGAGTCTTGAGTGATACTGTGTATTGTTCAAAAGAAAGGACAGAGGGCTGTAAGAGTTGGACAAAGCAATAGATATAACTGAGACAGCTAGCTACCATATTACCTTAATACTATATATGTATTAACAGATGCTACCTTGAACTAAGCTTTTAATGTTCTTGCATCTTTAACTGATCATTTACAGATATTGGGACTTGTCAAATTTTATAACCACACAAAAGATTTCTTTTGTTTTTCAGATACTTATTTTTTAATTTTTATTGAGGCAATCATTTAGACAGTTATCAAAGGGTTATAACTTCACATCTAATATTTCACATTTTAAGGGATTTATTCTGGCAGCCACTTACAATATTTTATACTTATGACTAGAGATGGTAATTTGTTGCCTTTGCAAAATTAACCAGAATTGTTAACAAAAAAAAATAAAGTATGTAAGTACTTCCATCATTTTATAAAAACTTGTACTTTGGAAGTCGGACAGTAGCGCAACGGGTTAAGCGCAGGTGGCGCAAAGCACAAGAACCAGTGTAAGGATCCCGGTTCGAGCCCCCGGTTCTCCATCTGCAGGAGGGTCGTTTCACAGGCAGTGAAGCAGGTCTGCAGGTTTCTGTCTTTCTCTCTGTCTTCCCCTCCTCTCTGTCTTCCCCTCCTCTCTGTCTTCCCCTCCTCTCTCCATTTCTCTATGTCCTATCCAACAACAATAACATCAATAACAACAGTAATAACTATAACTATAAGACAACAAGGGCAACAAAAGGGAATAAATAAATATTTAAAAAACGTGTACTTTGATGCATTTGCATGATTCAATTTAGCTTTTTATATTATGAGTTCATCCATGAATCCATATCCATATTTCAACACAATGGACATAATTTAAGTTGTTATTCAATTCTCACTAGAAGTAAGGGTTTAACAACATTGATGAGAAAATTGGAATGAATTCAAGAAAACTAGTAACATGTTAACTTTTCATTTAGATTAGTGTTATCCTGAGACACAGAAAAACAAAACATAGATGTACGGGGAAAACATATTTGAGGAGTGTGGTTGTAGTTTAGAGCCCTATGATAGAGAAAGATAGAATTTTGGTGGTGGGTAAAGCATTCTACACCTGTTTTGGAGAGCTGTGAAGCCATACAGTGTGATAACAGTTTTGTAAAAATATCTCTTCAGCAATAATAAATTAGTACTTAAAATATAAGTATCTGAAAATTTTTTAAAAACCTGTGTGATTACAAAAATTTACAAGTTCCAAGATCTATAGATAATAGTTTCACAATGCAAGATCATCATAAGTTTAGTTCAAGTTCACATTTTGATAAATTGGAGATTAGAAAGCATATGTTTCATTTGGACTCCAAAATTAGGAAAAAAAAAATGTCACGCTCAAATTTAAAGGTAGTTAGGCAGTAGAAATTTTCTTACTTGTAGAGGATCAGTATTCAGGCATTTACACTAATTGTTTAATCCCCACCCTGGGGGAGAATAATTTGCTTTTCCCTGTCTACCAATCTAAATGTCAATCTCATGTGAAAATAGAATGTTTAATGAAGGTGAAATCAGTGACTGGGGTAAGAAGGTAATAAATATTCTTGGAATGCATCATTTTACTCACTAGACTAATAAAAGGATATCTTTAATAATGATTCACACAGACAAAAATAATTTCACATTTTTTGTTCATTCAAAAATGTTTAAGCATATACTCTTCCCTATATTTTATAGGGAAAAGACATTTAAATATTACTCAGTTCCTATTGGTTCCTTTCAAGTCTAATCATAGAACAAAAACTATTTGCCACAATCCATAAATCAGTATGCACTCATAATTCTGATTGTTTCTCCTTCCAACTATGTAAGTATTCAGGTACAGCACTCAAAAGTTATTCCCAGGTATTTCCTTATTGCTCACAGATGTCCCAGAAAATTACTTTGGTACTGTAGTTGTTCATGTTAAGGTCGTGCCAGCATATTACAGAATCATGTGCAACCCAGACCTCTGTCTTCTCTTCTTTTGTGGACTAATTTTAGGGAAAGACCTATAAAGTTAATGGTTAAGACTGTAAGAACTAAAGCATTTTGAGAGGAATTGGAGCCATAGGAAATTGAGCCACCATTTTTTATATCTTACTTGTGCTCTTAGGCTCAGTTCAAACATAAGGTATATACCATGTCTGTTTTATGATGATGTGATGTTATGTATGCAAGCCTAACTTTGTACCTCCTTGGGCCAAATCACACCTGTTCACAATGAACAGCTCAGATTGTATAGAAGTTACTTAGCTCTTAGCCGGTTCATAGTTGTGTGTTAGGTCTGTATAAATTCCCACTAGTAGACCAAGATATGTTACTCAAAAGAAATGGCAGGTTGTTTCATTCAATGCTGAGTCTCAATGTGACTATTCTATAGGGACATGCTAAATACAGCAAAGACAGTATCTAGCCCTTTTTCCATCCATGACATAATCTCTCCAGACAATTACTTGGGTCCATCTGCATATCAGATGTCAGGCTCAGGAAAAAAAAAAAAAAAAAAACCTAGTTTAGTCTTGGGCCATTTGAAATATAACCAGAATAGGCCTGCTAACTATGTTCTAAATAGAGACCCCAAATCTTCATCTGCAATATTTCAGCCTTTAGGTTCGTGATTAGTCAACAATTTGGTTCTATACGTTAACTCTTTTTTCACCAGGTTCCAGACACTAACATGATGCCAACCAGACTTCACTGGGCATATGACCCTACCAATCTGTCCTGGAGCTCAGATTACCCAGAACTCTACCCCACTAGGGAAAGAAAGAGACAGGCTGGGAGTATGGATCAACCTGTTAATGCCCATGTTCATCAGGGAAGCAATTACAGAAGCCAGACCTTCCACCTTCTGCACCTCAGAATGACCCTGTGTCCCTAATACCGTGTCCCTACTACCAGAGGTATGAGAATAGGAAAGCTATTAGGGAGGCAATGGGATACAGAGTTCTGGTGGTGAGAACTGTGTAGATTTGTACCTTTCTATCCTATGGTTGTGTTAGTGTTTCCTTTTTATAAATAAAAATTTAAAAAATCCTATTAAGATATAGAGAATGCTTTAAGACTAACACATGTATTAAAGTAAATTGAGCTGAAGAACAAAATAAGTTTTTTCCCATATCACCGGATACTCATGGCAGTGAGTCTTGTTATCTTATAAGCAATTACTAATATCATTAATTATTAATTATGTTTTCATATTTCAGCTACAAAGTTAGTTACTACTTGATTAGCCTATATTCCAGAAATAAATTTTGCTATGCTAAAATAATTTAACATAAAATAGACAATTTTATAAGTTTTATAAGTTTTTTTAAGTATAATACATTGCTGGAAAAATTAAAGAACATTAATAGCATTTACTTCTCCATTAAAATTACTATTAATATTATGATGAAAGAAAAGCTACAAAGCGAAGATTTGTGACATGAGATAGAATAACAAAAACAGCTGATTACTGACAAGGATAATTAAGGAGGAGTTACGAAACGTAATAATATTTTATCATGAATGATCTCTGTACATTGTCACAGGCATTAAAGGAGGGTGAAAGAATGGGTAGGAAAACTGGTATAACAAACAAGTTAGTTCTCAGATAACAACAGAAAGTCCATAATTATTCACAAAATTAATTAATTTTTGTTGTTGTGGCGGTCTGGTGTCAGGCTGCACCACGGAGAAGAGAGTGGACGTCCAGAGCAAAGGGGTACACAAATCTTTATTATAGGATGGGGGGGTTGGTTTAGACCACGTGGGGCCAGCCGGCAATGGCCGTCCCCACTACCTGACCATGGGGGGAGAGCAGGGGGTGAGATCTCAGAGAGGGAGAGCTGAGAGCCCAGAGGGGGGGGGTGAGAGGGCTTTTTGTTGGGCGACAACCAGGGGTGACGTGTGGGGCCAGGATTGGTTGAAGGGGGCACTGCTAGGATTTCGCGGGGCATAGTAAAACCTGGGGGCGGAGACTGCATCAGAATAACTCCTCAGCAACATCTCCTCCTATCCCTTTATATCTAAATGGACACAGTAAAGAAAAATGAAATGGAGCAGGATTAAATGTTTTTAAGGAATGCCGTGCTCAGGTGGGAAGATGTAGGACTTTCTGTGGAGGAGGGAAGGCTTAAATGGCTGCCAACCACATGAGATTTATACGTCCTCCTGTGCTCAACCCCTCTTTAGAGAGAGAGAGAGACTTACCTGGAGAGACTCATCTCATAGGTTTAAGCGCAGCCTGATCAACCATCTCTTCACAATATCTCTACATCTTTTCTATCTTTCTATCTAGTAATAGCATAAGATGTACAAAGTCTGTAAAAGACTATCATGGAGCAGAAACCTTTTGGGCATAAGCCTGATTGATATAACAAAACAAGAAGGGACAAGTAGGGGAGTAGTAAAAGCCAGTGTGGTGTGAAGGGAAGGATTGGTGTGTAAAGGAACATTCCTTGCTTGGGGTGGGGGAAGGGCAAGGGTACATAAAGAGGGGGAGGTGGGAGGGCATGACCCACCAAACAGAGGGGCTATTTGGCATTGTATAGTCCTCAGGGAAACAGCCTGTAAAGTCTATGAATTACTCAGGATCAGTCTATGAAAAACCAGCAGCGTGAAGGGAAATAAGCTGCTTCAAAATTGTGTAAAATGTATATAGGGTATGTCAGAAAGTCCGATACAAGTCTCAGTCCGAAGTAGATGGCTAGGGGAAGAATTGGCAGGGGATGCGACGCTGCCTGAGGGAGGTCAGCCGCTGGAATTTTGCTTTTCTGTAGATAGCCAGCTGGAACCGCCAACACGTGACAGGCAGGTCAGAAGCAGGAACGGCAAGCAGGCATGAAGAAAGTTCTGTTCTTGTAGTCTGTGTATCAGGTTCTTCAGATCGCATTGAGTGACATCTAGGGTTTCGGGGGGTGTGCCACGGTAGTCATGCCATCTAGTGGGTGACATCAGGGTGTGCAGGGGTTCAGATGGTTTTTCTGGGATTCCTGTGAAAGAAACACAAACAATATGCTTCTCGTGGTTAATTTGAACTTGTAACAAGTTATAGGTTTGTTATAGTTGATACCTCGATGATTATAATTGGTTTAAAATCTCTTTATGATTTTATTTAAAGGTAATCTAATGTGACCTCCTGTAGCATCCTCTACCGCAGGATCTTGTGACCAATTTTAGCTAAAATATGTATTTTAAACAGACTTAAATTGCTTAGAGAGTTAATGCATATTTGCGACAATGATTTTAACGTTTACAGTGCCAGATTGATGCCAGATCTGTTGTGAATTAATTTCCACAAGATAGTTTACAGGGCACCTTTGGGGGCCCTTCAAAGGTGTCCTGTATATAAAATTTATATAGTTTAGTTTTGGGAATGAATAGTCACGTTGAGCATTTAGACTTTTACCTAAATAGTTACCTTAACAAATTAATTTTTACCTTGTCTGGTAAAAGTGTAGCTGTAGGCTTACACTTTTGACTGTTAAGTTAGCGTTACCAAACTTGAGACATACCCATAAACATTTAGTTATAACAAACTGGAGGAAAAAGAACTTTTGTTATAAAAACACATTATTTAAAAACAAATTTATATCTGTCATTAGTCACACAGTTTAAGACTAAACACTTACATATATACCTAAACTATATATAAAAATCAAAAGAGGGAGAAAGAAAAAAAATTTTGGAATGTTTCTGGACGTCTCCAGAAATTTTGGCTGTGTCCAGCATTTTTATATAAAGCCAATTACCTTTTAGAGTACTCCGAGCAGATGGGTCATGCAAAAAAATTTTTTTTTTCTTTCATTCAACACACTCACTCACAAAAACAACTGGCCAGTTATAACATAAGACATACAGGGAAAGGGTAAGAGAGAGGTCTCTGTGAGCCAGATTTTGTAGGTTCTGCCATGTCGTATTACGGGTCCTGGGATGTATCCTGCATCTGGTCCTCTTGTAGTATTTCTTGTTCTTCAGGAATAACAGCGCAATCCTGCGGGTATTGTCGGACATGGCGGGCAGGAACCCAGGCAGGTTTAGAGAAATTTTGAGGGAAAATGCATGCAAAACCCCTTCCCATGGTCAATAATGGGTCAGGCCCTTTCCAAATTTTATCGAGTGGGTCTCTCCATTTGACCTTAATAGATGGGAGGGTAGATGGTGTTTGCTAGTGAAGAATAATAGGGGGTAAGGCCAAGTTATTGTAAATATTAAAGATATTTAACGTAGTTAAGGCTTTTGCTTGCTGGATATTGGGGGGATATGTTCCTCCTTTATCTTTATTTAGTTGAGCCTTCAGAGTTTGATCGGCCCTCTCGACAATGCCTTGTCCCTGTGGATTGTAGGGAATGCCCGTGGTATGAGTAATATTCCAGAGGGAACAAAAATCTTTAAATTGTTTGCTTGTAAACATAGCTACATTGTCTGTTTTCAAAAATAATGGGACCCGCATAACGGCAAAACAAGAGAGCATATGGCTTACAAGCTTTTTAGCACTTTCTCCTGTCTGAGCTGTAGCCCACATAAATTTAGAAAAGGTATCAATTGAGACAAACACATATTTTTGTTTGCCAAAGTTTGGTATGTGGGTGACATCAATTTGCCAAATAGCATTAGCTTTTAAACCTCGGGGGTTAACCCCAAGGGTCTGGATAGCAGGTGTCTTTATGAGACTTGCACAAGAAGAGCATGTAGCGAGGATATGTTTTAACTGTGGTACAGGAACATCAGGAAATCGAGCTCAAAGGCCTTTAAGATTAACATGGGTTAGAGAATGAAAATTAGCAGGATCAGAGACAGAGACTGGGAAAGTTCCTGTGGAGGCAAGGCGGTCAACTGCGGCATTCCCTTCGGACAGGGAACCAGGAAGAGGGCTGTGGGAATGAAGGTGTTGAATATACAGTGGTTGGGTTTGAGAACAGAGCATAGAGGCGATTTGAATCAAGAGAGGGGAAAGTGGGTTGTCATCAATTTTCACATAAGAATGAGCAAGCCATGGAAGTAAGTTAACAGTATACACACTTCCAGAAAAAAGGTTGAAGGATTCTGGTACAGCTTTTAGTGCAAGGAAAACAGCATAAAGTTCTTTGTACTGAGGGGAATTCTCAGGAAGCTCAGTAAAGAGAGGTTTAGGAGATTGTTTGTCTGGGTAATATATAAGGGCAGCAGCTCCCCTTTTTACACCATCAGTAAAGATTGTAGGAGCAGAGGGAATGGGATCCCGAGAGAAAAGTTTAGGTGCTAGTAGAGGCAGAAGAGGTAAAGAAGCTATCAATTTATTAGAAGGAAAATGGTTATCTATTTGTCCTGGAAACCCCACGAAGCTTATGGCAAATCAGGAATGATGGCATATAAGCCACTCTGTATCTGTGAGAGAAAAGGGCAGAATGATTAAATCCGGTTCTTTCCCTAAGACCTGCACAGACCTATTTCTCCCTTGGAGAGCCATGAATGCTAACGCGTCTATCTCAGTGAGGAGTCTTGGAGCTCCTCCTACTGGCATGTGAAGCCATTCGAGAACCCCATGGTCTTGCCACAGTGCCCCTACTACTGTGGGGGTGGAGTTATAGATTAGAAGGTTTATCGGAGAGGAGGGGGAGAATCGAACAAGGTGCATGTCCTGGAGGGCCTGGTTAACCCTTTCTAGTGCCAAGGAGGCCTCAGGAGTTAACTTACGTTTTGAAGAGGGCTGTTTGTTTCCTTTCAACAGGTCAAACAGTGATTGGAGGCAGCTTGTGGGCAGATAGAAATACTGCCTAAGCCAATTTAAATTTCCTAGAAAACTTTGTAAAGAAGCAAGAGTAAGGTTAGAAGGAAAGGTAACATTAGGTTTTATGGGACGAATTTGCGTTAGAGAAATCTCTGAACCTAGGAAGGATATTGGAGGCATTAGCTGTATCTTCTCAGTGGCTACATTAAGGCCACTTTTCTTTAATGGAGGAATGAGAAAATCACGTAAGGCATAGAGATCTGTATCTGATTTTCCCCATATTAAAATATCATCTGTATAATGAAAAACATGAAGGCCCTTATGAATATATGGGACAAGGGCAGATTTAACAGCCTCCTGACAAATTGTAGGACTATTGGCCATACTCTGGGGTAGCACCACCATTCAAATCTATCAGCAGGGCTGGCGTTATTAATAGATGGAACAGAGAAGGCAAAACGTTTACAATCTTGAGGATGCAAGGGGATAGAGTAAAAACAATCTTGTATATCAATAGCTATGATTGGAATTCCCGTGGGAATTGCAGAAGCAAGAGGCAAACCCCTTTTGGGAGAGCCCCAGACCTGCATGGTTTTATTTACTGCACAGAGATCTTGCAGGAGGCGCCATTTTCCTGAGCGCTTTTTAATCACAAAGACAGGAGTATTCCATGGGCTTCGAGAATGACGAATGTGTCCCAAGGACAACTGCTCTAGGACGAGCCCTTTTAAAATTTTTAGCTTATCCCTAAGTAAAGGCCACTGTTCCAACCAGACAGGCTCATTAGAAAGCCAGCTTAAGCAGGGTGTTTTGCTACGAACAGTGGCATTTAGTATTGGGGGTGCTGAATAGACCTGGTATCACGGGAATGAGTTTTACGCTCTGCAGAGACGTCTGTTGATATCCTAACATCAAGACATTCCAGAAGATCCCTGCCCAGTAAGTTGGTGCTAATATTAGCTACCAAAGGGCGGAAGTGTCCGGTAGAACCTTCTGGGTCTTCCCACATGAGCGAGTCTCATGTGCAAAATGCTCTGGTCATCCCTCCTATTCCATGTAAACTGGGTCCAGGGATAAGTTCCCAATCTTGGGGAACCTCTTCTTGCCTTAAAATCGTCTTTTCTGCCCCTGTGTCAATCAAAAATTTAAAAGGAATATTGCCAATCTTTACTGTCATAGAAGGGTGGCCCCGTTCTAAAACAGGAGTGGTCCACAAAATCTCAGGCCCCGAATTTGTACCCATTCAGGGGCGAACCATCTTTATGAAATTGGGACCAACAATCTCTCTTCCAATGAAACCCCTTACGACATTTTGGACAAACAGTACGTGGTCTCTGGCTCCCTGACTGAAAGCGGGGTTGCTCTGGCTGGAGGCGTGGTTTCCCTGACTGGAGGCGTGGTTGCAACTTCTCAGGACATTGGTTACGCCAATGTCCTTGGCAACCGCACTGAAAGCAGGCCCCGTTTTGCTTACGTGGGGCATCTGCATAGACCTGCGTCATAGCGGGTGCCCCATAATTGCCTGATGTAAGTTCCTGTGTCGCTAGAATCCAATTATCTGGGTGTAGGTGTTTAAGATTAAGGCATACCTGACGGAATTGTGGTGTCATGCCTTCCCAGACAATAGAGCGCAGGAGTAGTGCACGGACATCAGGATTATAAACCTTTCTCTCTAAGCTTCTCTTCACCCTTGAGATGAAGCTCTCCAATGATTCATCAGAGCCTTGGTGAAAAGAGTTAATGGGAGCTGACGAATCTACATCAGGTGTGGTCACCCTTTCCCATGCTTGTGTTGCACAGATGCGTACCTGTTCAAAATAACCGGTTGGAAACCTGGCTTCTGCCTGCTGAGTTCCAGATTCATAAGCTCCTGTTCCAAACAAAGCATCAGAATTCCATTCTACCTGTTTGTTACTATTTTCCTGCGATTGTCTAGAGCACTCATTGCGGAAGCATGCCTGCCACTGAAGATAGAGTGGGTCTGGGAGTGCAGCACGAGCCAGATCTTTTCAGTCTTGTGGTGTATTTAGATGCTGGTAAAAGCTGCTTAAGATGGACTTGGTCCATGGAGAATGCACCCGTCCTCTCTGACCGCTTGCCTGAGTGTTCCAATACCTTTAGAGGAATATGGCTGCCACGGCTGAGGGTTTTGTTTAGAAGGGGCCAAGTTTACCGGGAAGGTGTGGATTTGGTCTGATGGTGCGGGAGAGGGAGCTACAGAAGTGGAAAGTGCCATAGAAACTGCTGTAGTGGCCGCAGGGGAGACTGAATGCATATCTACGGGGACGGACCTCCCAGGGTGGACTGCACATGGTTTAAAGTCCTTAAATGCTGAAAAAATATCCTTTAGCTCTTGTATCTCAGCCACTAGGTCCCTTAATGATGACGTATCAGCAGGGGACGGTGTGAGGGACGAGGAAGCCTCAGGCAGATCTGAAACCTCTGCGGCAGGGGCCAGGGGCGGGGTCAGGAACACAGAAGCTGCAGGCAGAGCTGAAATCGGGGCGCCAGGGGCAGGGGGGGTTCAGGGACTAAGAAACCTCAGGCGGAGCTGAAACCGGGGCAGCAGAGGGCGGGGTCAGAGGAGGAGCATCCGAATATGTGTGCGTGTCTGTGGGAACGGAATTTGGGTCTAGCTGCTGATCGCTTAGGATGTCTAAGACTTAAGCACATGTGATTTAACTCTCGTACCTCAGCCTCAAGGTCACTTATCCTTATGGCATACCACGTTTTACATATCTTGAAAGTGACGACCACAGTTAAAAAAATCCAAGGGGTAGCGAAAATTAAACCATTTATGACAGCGCGAATCTGTCCCAGGTCAAGAGATAATGACTGGGACACCTCCTCATAAAACAAAAAATTTCCCATGGTGGAGGGAAACGCGGGGCCACAGAAGTGGGCGGATGCCACTTACCTGTGTCTGGGCGGTCTCAGGGACCTCAGGCCAGGCCACCCGGCAGGGTGTGGGTATGGAACACGATGGGCGCCAGATGTTGTTGTGGCAGTCTGGTGTCAGGCTGCACCGCGGAGAAGAGAGTGGACGTCCAGAGCAAAGGGGTACACAAATCTTTATTATAGGATGGGGGGGTTGGTTCAGACCATGTGGGGCCAGCCGGCAATGGCCGTCCCCACTACCTGACCACGGGGGGAGAGCAGGGGGCGAGATCTCAGAGAGGGAGAGCTGAGAGCCCAGAAAGAGAGGGGGGGGTAGGGGGCTTTTTACTGGGCGACAACCAGGGGTGACATGTAGGGCCAGGATTGGTTGAAGGGGGCACTGCTAGGATTTCGCGGGGCGTAGTAAAACCTGGGGGCGGAGACTGCATCAGAATAACTCCTCAGCAACAAATTTTTTTGACAAGACTGAATAATGCATATTTTATTTTTACATAGCACCAAGAGAAGCTCTGGTACTATAACCTCTCTCTGAATAAAATAAATAAACATACAACAACCAAAACAACCCCAACTTGACCATAGAAGTTAAATCACTAAGTACAAGAGCTAAGCGGCAATAAAAGGAGAGAGGAGGGGGGTGTAGAGAGAGGGAAAGAAAGACAGAGAGAGGAACAAAGAAGAAAAAAAATTCACAGATAGAGCTGGTGATTTAGCTGTGTCTTCATATTTGTCACGATATAATTTATCTTTTTTGACTAGACTCTACTTGAATCTGGCTCATGGTGATGTTGATTATTAATTTTGGGACTCCAATGGCTCAAAACAAAATAAAACAAAGAAAAACACATTAAGACATGGGTAGAGGACATGAATAGAATCTTCACCAGAGAAGATATTCAACTGGCCAATAAACATGCAAAAAAATATTCAAAGCCATAGATTATCAAAGAAATACACATAAAGGCCAGATATCAATTCACATCTGTGAGAAATTAATATACTATAAAGAGCAGAAATAAGTGCTGGCAAGGATTTTGGGACAAAGAAGGAACACTTTTACACTGCTGGTGGGAATTTACATTGGATGAGCTTCTGTGGAAAACAGTATGGTATTTCCTCAAAAAATTAACAATAGGCATACCCTATGACTTAGCATTTTCTCTCCTAGCAATGTATACAATGAAAACAGAACACTTGTTAAAAGGTAATTAAGTATATTTATGTTTATAGCAACACTATTTATGATAATCTAAACATGGAAGAGATCCAGATGCCCAGTGACATAATATTATGGCATACATCCACAATGGAATACTATTCACCTATAAATAGAGCCATAAAAGAGGTTATATAATTAAAATTATGAACATTCAAGAAAAAAACACTTGATGAAGAAAATTAACATTTTAATTAACCCAGAAATGACAAAATACTAGAAATGACTCCCTTTAAGGACACTGGAAGGACCTTGTGGTCACACTACCAACTCTCTATCAAGGGAACATGACCTTAGAATCATATTTTCAATAAATTTTTATTACATGTACATTGAAATTGCTCTCAGAAGTGAAGAACTGCTATGTGTGTAACACAGCATTATTCCTCCAGGGATAATACGAACTCAAATTCCATGACTTTGACTTTTTTTGTTTTATCTTTTTATTAATTTATTGGATATAGACAGCCAGAAATTGAGAGGAAAGGGATTGATAGCAAGGGAGAGAGACAGAGAGACACCTTCAGCCCTGTTTCTCCATGTGTCTACCTTTCCCCCCTACAGGTGGGGACCATAGGCTTGAACCTGGGTCCTTTTGCATTGTAATGTGCTCTCAACCAGGGGTGTCACCACCAGCCCCCAGCTTCTGATATGATTGCTTTTCTTGCCATTGCCCACAGACTCAGCTCTACCCAAAGTTCAGGATCAAACATGCAACAAGCCTAGAAAAATTTAGAAAACTGTAATTCAGTTGCAAAAGCACACTTGATGCTGAGTCTTGTATGAAAATAGTTTCATTCTACCTCACCCATGTGAGCCACCTCCACCTAGTGTACACTAGCTAGATTCTAATGCCTCCTAAGATGAAGTCTATTGCTCTTCTCTCTCTTCTTATTTTCAAATACCATTGGTATTCAACTTCTTGAAAATTGTGTTTTCTTTGTCCTGTTATTTCTTAATAGTCCTGTGAATAAAAAGGAAAAAAGAAAAAAGAAACTTTTGGCAAATAAAATATCGCCAAAGGAGGGGAGGAAAGAAAGGATAGTTAATTTATTAAATAATGAAAAAGTCACATTAATATAAATGTAGAGACTTTTTTTTGAATGAGACTGACTGAGCTAGATTGATTTATAAGTCTTTAAATCTTCCTCACCTAATTTTTTCTAGTTTGTGCATATAAAAGGTTTTTTTTTACACTTTGAGTATAACTTTTTTAAAGTTTTTAATTTATTATTGGATAGAGACAGAGAAATTTAGAGGGGAGAGTGAGACAGGGAGAGAGACAGACCCCTGTAGCCCTGCTTCACCAGTTGTGAACCTTTCCCCCTACAGGTGGGGAACAGGGGCTTGAACCTGGATCCTTGTGCACTCTAATGTGTGCTTTTAACCAGATGCGCCAGCACCTGACCCTCAGTACAACTTTATCAAGGGAATGCAGATTTAAATTATTGCTATTTTCAGAGGGTACATTTCCATATTACCCAATATATATATGTGTCAGTGCATCAAACCCTCCACTGAAGCACCATCCTGTTTTACCATCAAACATTACATATTCAGCCTCTCCTAGTGCTCATTCCTTTTCTTTTCTGGGTCCCCATCCTGCTACAATAAGTTTCAGTCATTTTGAGTATCCTGAGTGGTCCTTTACTTTGTATCTTAGATCCCATCTCTGAGTGAAATCAGCTGGCATTTGTTCTGGCTTGTTTTACTCAACATGAGTACCTTGGTTCTTATAGCTGCATAGTTTTCTATTGTGTATAAATACCTCAACTTCTTTAGTCATCTGTTGTTAGACACTAGATTGTTTCCAAATCTTGGCTACTATAATCAGAGCTTTCATGAACATATGTGTGCATAGATTTTTTTTTTTTGTATCTTTGTGTATATGCTTAAGAGAAGAATTGTTAGATCATATGATGGGTTCATTTTTAATGCTTTCCATGACCTCAAAACTGACTTCTGCAGGGATATATCTGCGTCTATTTGCAAAGATAGTCATTTTGGACATTCAAGTCAAGTTCCATTTTCACTTTGAAGTTATTACCAAGCTGTGTGAGGTATAGAAAAATACTGAATAGCTGAAGAAATCATGAAGCGGCTAAAGAAATCATGAAATGATTGTGAAAAGTCCGTAAGAGTTGAACTGAGAATTAAACTAGGAATGAGAATCGAGGAAAAAATTTAAATATTGAACAGGATCCCAGTAAAATAAGAATTGGAGGTCCATTGGAGCAAATTTTTAAAAAAAATATTTAGGTCTCCAGGTCAAACTCTTAGCAGATTGGGCTTGACCAATGGGCTTTACTTAGACATTTATTTACATATTACTAATGAAAGCCTAGGTCATTTTTTGTCCCTGATGGGCCTAGTAGTTCCCAGAACTCTGATCAGAACCAAAAGCACTTGCAATCTCAGATGAAAGGGTAACCTCTGAAAATCAGACCTGAGACCAGGGTTCTGGTACTCTTCCTCTAATGGCATCAAAGTTCTCTAACACCCAGACTTGAAACCTTGTTTAAATCTGCATTTGTTTTTCATATGTCTAAGACAAGAATCAAAGTGTGTTCTACCACTGCAATATCTCCCATCTGTAGACTATCACTTTTTATTCAGATTGCCACTATTTGTTCTTTACAGTATATTTACCACAATATATAAGAAAACAGATAAAATTACGTGTCTATGCCTTTAACATACCGGGAAGAATTGAAAAAAGGGAAGATGATAGATGTGAAATTCAATGTCATGACCAGGATAGACCCCTTATTTAGGTTTATGTGCCCCACTCGTCCATAGAATATCCTTTAAGACACCAACTAAAGTAAACTATTTTCTTTTCCATTCTTGTTTGTACTATTTTCACTTTGCCCCTTTGCTCATGATGGTTATAATTTTAACTCTGAGATATATACTCATATTTATGCCTTTTATTCAACATATATATATATATATATATATATATATATATATATATATATATATATTCATTCCAACTAAAACAAGTGACCATGTAGTCTTTCTTAATATTTATGCCAATATATTATCTTGCTTTCCTTTGAATCTCATAGCATTTTTATATAAGTTAGCTTGCCAGAGGCATGGAGAACCCATGATATGTTTTATTCATTTGAGTTAGAAATGGTGATGTGCCACCTTGAGTTTCTTTCAGCTGCTGGAAGTCAGATTGTAGATAGCCTCCAGATAGTATCCAATTTCATCTGAAGAGCAGAACCTCACCCAAGGGCATGTTCCCTTCCCGAGGGCCTGCATGAATTATTGGCTAATGTGTTGCTTGAAACCCCCAACCTCATTTCTCTATGTGCAGTTCACTCCAAAAATATTCCTCACTGCTGAGCTCCTCATTGAGACTGTCACTGGACATTCCACCATCCCTACCTAATCATGCTTCTTTCCTTTTCTTCTACAGGTGATAACCCTAAAAATATCCACCAATGACTGCTGTGTGTAATTCTATTTTGACCTTCTTTTTTAATACTTTATATATTACATATTGGATAGAGACTAGATTAATCAAGCAGAGAGGAAGAAATAAAAAGGGAGAGATACAGAGAAGCACATGCAGCACTTCACCACTTGCAAAGCTTTCCCCTATAAGGTAGGGAGCAAGGACTCAAACTGGAGTCTTTTTGCATTCATTGAATAATAATAGGTGCTCAAATGGGTGTGCCACCACCCAGCCCCTCTTTGTGTAATTCTTTTTTTTTTAATTTTTTTTTATTTAAGAAAGGAGACATTAACAAAATCATAGGATGGGGGGGTACAACTCCACACAATTCCTGCCTCCCAATCTCTATATCCTGTCCGCTCCCCACTAGCTTTCCCATTCTCTATCCCTCTGGGAGCATGAACCCAGAGTCCTTGTGGGTTGCAGAAGGTGGAAGGTCTGGCTTCTGTAACTGCTTCCCTGCTGAACATGGACATTGACTGGTCAGTCCATACTTCCAGTCTGCCTCTCTCTTTCCCTAGTAGGGTGGGTCTCTGAGGAAGTGGAGCTCCAGGACACATTGGTGGGGTCTTCAGTCCAGGGAAGCCTGGCCTGCATCCTGATGGCATCTGGAACCTGGTGGCTGAAAAGAGAGTTAACATACAAAGTCAAACAAATTGTTCTTTGTGTAATTCCTATCTCAGAATGTGCTTCTTTATGAAGAATTCAAACTAGTATTATCCATGAACTGAAAAAAGTATTCACATTTTTATGTGCTAGGCATGATTCCAAAGCATGATTGAAATAAAAAAAATAAACAGAAATTATAAATCTTTACTTTATTCTTCAAAATTGTAGGATGCTATATGAGTGACTATAAATACACACACATACACATAACACACACACACCATGTTATTAAAATATATATAAATAAAATACACAGCGATGCTGATACAGAAATTATACTTAAAAATTTCCTATCTCCCTGGGGCAATATTAAACATCTTTACTGCATGATTATGTTTCTAAAGATTGCTTTTGCTACCCTGCTGTAGTCACTGACTTGAACAATGTTGGAAATCAGTGTGCAGTTGTTGATCTCATGCTGTATTATATTGAAAAAATATCTGAAAGAAATGTTTAATAGAACTTAAGCAATGACATGAGTAACTATGAATTAATCTGAATGCCCAGGGAATAATTTTATTCATGGATTTATTTATTACTGAAACCATGAATTACAGCCAAACAACAGAGTCAGAAGTGTCAGTACTAAAAACTGGGGGGGGGGGGGGGAAGTACTCAGCTTTACATTGACAGGAAAAACATCTGCAATTTCAAAGATACTCTCATTGATTGGTTCAACTTCCTAGATAGTACTGCCCTCCATTTGCAATCATATAAACTCTATTATATTCTGTATTTTTCCAATTCTAATTTGGTTCATCTCTAGCATAACCTCTCTGCAAGCCTAATGCACAAGACCATTATTTGTTGATTTTTCACAGCAAGTAGTTTAAGAAATTTTGAGACAGTTATATGGGTCACTAAGTGCTAAGTCTAAAGAAAAGAGAGCTATGTTTCAATGTCCTACAGACTTACCTTATGCAACCTAAAAGAGTTCTTGTTTCAAGGAAGTAAATAGGTGTGATTCAACAGCCTGCCTAAGAAAATAACCAACATTAATTATTGATGATAAATTGTTAAATAATCTGTTTTTCTTACAAATAGGGAATAATGTATTCCTGCTAACGCTAATATATAAACACACTTTAGAAAGCATTAATATTTGCTAAAAAACAAAGTATTTACATCTAATGCCTATTATAAATGTGACAAGATACAGACATGCTTAGTTGATCATTTCTTGAAAGTTAGTAATTGTGTGTGTGTGTATGTGTGTGTGTGTGTGTGTGTGTGTGTGTGTGTGTGTGGTATGTGGTACAAGTGAAAGATGCCAGGAACTTGTACTCTAGCATTGAACAGCCTCCCTGGCCCAATTTTTTATTCTTTGTATGCATGAAAGACAGGAAATAAGTGGACACATAGGAAAGATACCACAGCATTGTTCCACTATCCTTAGCACTCATATACTCATATGTGGTGTTGGGGTCTAAACTCACAGTCTCCTGGGTAGAAGGAGTCTCCTGGTACATGATCTACCAGGTAAACTATCTCTGAGGTCATTCATATATATATATTATTGAAACTATTATTGAAATAAAATGGAATAAAAAATGAACTGAAGTTTTGAATACCCATAAACAAAAGTGTGGTGATTTAAAGTTCATATTCAGAGCTAAAATATCATAAACATTTTAAATTACTCTCACACTTTTCACCCACAAATGACTGAAGAAGGGTTGATGTGAGGTTTCATATCTAGTTCCCATTATCCAATTAATTTTTGAATTCCTTAATTAAAAGAAACTTTATTAATGACTAATGAGCAATTTATTTTTCAGAAATGTCAAAACAAGTTACTAGAAAAAGATGATTTTTGTGTCATTTGATTCGGATGTTAATGGTTTCCAGCACATTCCTAACACATGGGTCCAATTTCTCATCTCCCCTTGATAAGTGGCTGCAGGACACTCTTACCCTTGATTTTCCACCATTACATACCAGGACTCCAACACCATCTCCATTACCTACAAAATGATTTGCTAAACTTAATATGGGTTCTTATATTCCCTCTTTAATCTCACAGACTTGGCACCTACCCTTTGGTAATAGTTTCTCTTCCTTGTTTAAAAATGTAGTAGAAGTATCTGAGTGAAGAAATTATCCCAAACAGTACTTCAAAACTATAAAGGACAATCTCCTGCTTTTTAATCTTCTGTAGTTATTTAACTTTTTGCAGGAAGAGAATCTTGACTCTCCTGAAAATGCTATTTCTCTTGGGGATCTCTCAGTGGTAGCACTTACTTTCATGCTCTTAATATCACAGGTCTTGAGGAGAAATTGCTTTTTTCATTGTATAAGGTTGGATTGTTTTGCTTTGCTTTTTCCCTTTTAAGTGATTTGAGTATGTTGAAATTGACCAAAGAGTGAACAGTATGAAGTACTGAAAATTTAGATATGTGGTTTGGTTATTGACTAGCACTGAAACAGAGAGTCAGATATCATTAACTATGTCAAAAATATGCATCTATACTTCCTTCCTTTCCTTTCTCCTTTCTCCTTTTCTATGACATAGATGGAAGTGGAAGAAATTGTGTTGAGTAAAATATAGCAGAAGAAGAAATCATCAGGGGTGAACTCACTCAGAAGAAATCTAAGATACAATGCAAAGGATAACACAGAATGAATTCTCAGTGGATTTTGAGCTATTATAGCAGACTTAGAGACTTAAAAGGTTGAAAGGATATATATTAAGGGACAGATGGGCATCTAAGACATTGTATTGAAACTGGATAATGGTCTGTCAGAGGATGAAATGTATTTACTTCCATCTGGTAAAATTTGGAAATGTGGCTTTGTGACAGCAACATGCCAGCAAATCCACATTTCCTGAGTAAAGTGATAATGAAGTTGGAATTGACATCTCACTGAAGAGAATATATTTTAACAGATTAGCTTTTATGTTTTCCCAAATATTCAGATACTGTTGTGAGATAGAAATTATTGAATATTAGTGTTTTCACTGTATCTTTTAAAATAATAGCATTTCTTTCTTTCTTTCTTTCTTTCTTTCTTTTTTTTTTTTTTTTTTTTGGAAAATGTGGTCCTGATACTACCTTTCTGTAAACAGGGAAATGTAACTTGGTAATTAATAGCTGTGTGTGTTCTTCTCAAACTCTTGACTATTCCTTTCTTTCTTTTCTATCTTATCTATCTGAACATTCCATCACTCCCCTTTTTTAATATTCAGTAATCATAGCAGACCAGTAAGACTTTTACTTTATCTTCAGAAATAAAATAAATTTCTGATGCAAAACCGAAAAAGAAAAAAAAAAGTCAAATCTTCAGCAATTCAGAGAGACAAAAACCAAGTGGACTCGCTATTCTCTTTGTTGGGAGAAAGAGTATATATTCAAAAAATAAAAGAAAAGAAAGTCTTTATATTCATTATCCCAATAAGAATACTTATATGTGTATTAAGGTGATAGTTATTTTAATGGACATAACATATTCATATAATAACTTCCAGTAAATACATTGCAATTAGTTTCAGTTAGTGAAATTTATGGCAGACTATTTATGTTGAATGATGAATGAATACATATCTATAATTGAGAGAATAGGGGCTTTCTGGGAATTTTGTGACATGGATAATTTCTTAAAAGATTAATTTATGATGATTCTCAACAAAATGAACAGTTTCCAGAAAAATGTAGTTTTGAAATATAAAGAGATATTCTCCTTAGGATTTTGAGAAGCAGAGCAAGAGCATAATGGTTTGATATTTTAAATTTGAGACATTTGTACAACCTCACTGACTCTGTATTTATGCCTGAAATTATCCCTATCTAAAGTGGGGGAAAATGGACTCTTTTTAAACTGAGCTTAGTTTTTTTTTTTTTTTTTTTCGCAGACCAGGCTTCGGAAATGCATGGGTCTTCAGACAGAATGTGATTTTATATGCCCTATCTTTAGTAACTACATAGAATAATACATTTTAGAATTTTACTTATTTCTCAAATTCTATACTGTACCTGGACATATTAACTGATATAATGCATTATCCCAAAGAACATGAGCACATCGCCATCTTCTTCCAGTTCTAAAGACACTATTTTTGTTTTAAGAAAATTGATTTCTTGTTGGGTAGTATGCCAGCTCCCCCTGGCTTCTGCTTAACCATATGCCTATATAGGGATTGAATTGATCCCATTCAAAGCTTTGGTCTATTTACATAAATCACTTTTACATTTACATAAAGCATCACACTCCCTCCAGGGCATTGGTGGTTTAGTGGTAGAATTCTCACCTGCTCCACCCCCTCTCCTTGTCACACCCTGATCCTCTCCTTGTCCCTGATCTTCCACCAGTCACTTTTCGCTCCACCCTCTCTATGTCACATCCTGTTTCCACCCTACTTGGAGAGTATAAAAACAGCTGCTCTTCTGATTAAAGACACTTGGAAATTGCTTTCCAGCTCCGAGAGTTCCAGAGTGTATCTCCTGCGAAGTTAGTGTGGCACGAGTTCCTGATCCCTCTCCCACGCAGCAGCCTAGATCAGCTCCAGTTGAGTTCTCTCCAACCCAGAGAGCACTAGCTCAGGAAGAAGCACCCTCAGGCTATCCCGGCAATTTCTTACCATTTATTACTGTGTTCATGTACACTCCCCCCCAAAACAAAAGATAGTTCAACTGAAAGGATGACTAATTTGCTATGTCCACAACCCAGACTGAAGGTTGAACTTCCACCACACTGAAAAAACTGTGGTATTTCCCCCTATACAATTATCTGTTTGTCTCTGATTCTTAAAGACATTCCATTTGATTTATTTTTAATGAAAGAGAAACAGAAAGAATTACTAAAAATTCTAAAACATGTTTGACACAGCTCTTAAAGTTTGTATTCTCTAAAAAATAACTTTAGGTTAAAATATGTTAAGATATTTAAGGATTATTCTCACGAGAAAGAAACAGACAAATACAGGAATATTGCTTGGCTTTGGGATATAGTGATGCCTGGCATTGGACTAAAACATCTTACGTTCGGTTATACAAGCTGGGTGTGCTAATATTGTGTTATCTTCCTGGTCTAAAGTAGCTATATGAACAACAAAATATGTAATAACTATATAGTAATAATTACACAATAAAAATTGTAATTACCACTAGGGTTATTGCTGAGGCTCAGTGACTACACAACAGCCCTACTCCTGGTGGTAATTATATAATTTTCTAGCTAGAGGGGGACAATCAGAAAGGGAGACAGAGAGAGAGACAGAGAGGAGGAGAAACAAAGTAGAACCATTCCATGACTCATGAAACATAATCCTTCTACAGGCATTCCCAGATTGTGACCCAGGACTGGAAGCAGAGTGCTTAGAAGTGTGTAAACTAGGTGAGTGGGTGGTAGCGCAGTGGGTTAAGTGCACATGGTGCAAAGCACAAGGGCTCCTGTAAGGATCCCAGTTCCAGCCCCTGGCTCCCCCATCTGTAGGGAGGTCACTTCACAAGCGGTGATGCAGGTCTACAGCTGTCAATCTTTCTCTCCCCCTCTCTGTCTTCCCTTCCTGTCTCCATTCTCTCTAACAACAATGACATCAATAACAGCAATAATAACTACATCAACAATAAAAAGGGGCAACAAAAGGGTAAATAAATATAAAAAAAACTTAAAAAAAGGAAGTGTGCAAGCTCTCCTAGGTGAGCCACTTGCTGGCCCCTCAAATTTCATTATTTTAAAATGAATACCTATTTTAAATACCCAGAATCATTATATAATGCTTATAACAATTTCAAAACTTAAAATAGTAGGTTTTACAATATTGAGTCTTCTGTTTGTTGATTTAGTAGCTGTGATATTAAGGTACAGAGGGTAAATTAGGTAGTCTGTAACACCAATTTACCACCCACACCGTCTCTAGAGTTTTAGGTTCCAATTGTACTTATACAAAAGTAATAATTAGTCCATTCTGTTTTATTGCAGTTGAGGGGGGGAGATGTTTTATTTAACTACCAGGTACCCTAGATTAATATCCTTAAAGCAGTAACTTATTCTACCTTTCGAATACCAAGTTGAGTACATTCAAAAAATGAGAAATGTCACCTTCTTGAATACTGTGGTCTATTAATTATGTCACTCACTGCAGTAAGGTTTATTGGCACAATTAGTTGACAGATAGGAATATCATTCTTTATAAAATTGTATGTAGTGGAGACAAGGTTAATACTAACTTAATATGAATTACTATATGATTTAGTGCATCCAGCAATGAGAGTTGTGAACTTGGTGAAAAGTCATATTCTGATTTGATAAGAAATTTGAAAATAAGCAAGTGGTTAAACTAGGTATTTTTGTCTCAAGCATAGGTTCACTCACAACATTTAGCTAGTTAAGAGTGAGTAATTATAATTATTTTTTATGTAGACATATTATTTTGAAGGTAACTTCTCCATCATTTTAAATACAATTACCTGGGTTACTATAGGGCATTTCATTGCTAAAAACCTACACACATGTGGCTGCAATATAAGAAGTACAATAAACACTTAATTGTAGTCAAAAGTGGAAGTGAGTATACTCATTTCAAAATAATTTTAAACACAAAGTAAAAGTAAATATTGGACTAGAGACAGGCAGAGCCAAGATAGGGATTTAGAGGTAGCTGCTGGCATGAGCTCCAATAAGCAGCAGCTTGTGACCTAGGATTCACTGGATAGGGTAGGATAGTGGGCTGTCAGCAGGAGGGTGAATAAGGGGTCCTTAGTGTGACACCAAAGAGGGGTCCTATACCTCACTTTTGGGTTAGAAAATGGAGAAAAAAGAAAAGAAATCTTTTGATTATTTCTGAAGCTCAACTCTCCCCTCACCCCAGAACCAGACCTCAGGGACTGGACAGCCAGTTCTAGCAGGCTTCCCACTGAGCTATTTTCTTTATCAAGATTCCTGGCTCCAACAGGGGTGTCATTTCAATCCTTTTCTTTTTTGATTTCCTTCTCTTTTTTTTTTTTCTAAGTGGCTGGAGCTCTATTTGTGTGACAAAATATCTGACCAATCAGTGCCTCTTCCCTGCCTGGAAAATACTACCTGGAGGGTTTTTTTTTTTTTTTTTTTTTTGCGGGGGCGGGGGTTATTTCTTACAATTGGCTGTCTTGGCTCAGACTGCTGAGCCAAGATAGAGCCTTCCAAGCTTCAGAATGACTGTTAGGGTTCAGAGTCCTTCACCCCCCCAAAATGCAATACACATTATTTTCAAATCCACACAGCACTTACTAAAGAATAGACCACATGTTAGGCCATAAAGACAGCATCAAAAAATCCAAGAGCATTGAAATCACCCCAAGTATCTTCTCAGACCACAGAAGAGTAAAGCTAATATTTAACAAAAAACAGAAAATTACTAAAAGTCATAGAATTTGGAAACTCAACAACATACTGCTTAAGAACCACTGCTTCAGAGAGACACTCAAGCAAGAAATTCAAATGTTCCTGAGAACAAATGAAAATGATGACATAAGCTATGAAAATATTGGGGACACAGTTAAAGCATAACAGATAGGGAAATTCATAACCATATAATCCCATAGTAAAGAATAAGAAAAAGCTCAAATAAACGACCTTACTGCACACCTCAAGGACTTAGAGGAAGAGGAACAAAGGAACCTTAAAGCAACCAGAAGGACAGAAATCACTAAAATTAGAGCAGAAATAAACAACATCAAAAATGAAAGAACCATACAAAAGATCAATGAAGCCAAATGTTGGTTCTCTGAAAGATTAAACGAGATTGACAAACCCCTAGCCAGACTCACTAAAAAAAAAAAATAGAGAGAGAGAAGACTCAAATAAATAGAATTGTAAATGATAGAGAAGATATCACAACTGACACCACAGAAATCCTGAAAATCATGCGAAACATCTATGAAGAACTATACACCACCAAGCTAGATAATCTGGAAGAAATGGAAGAATTCCTAGAAACATATGCCCTTCCAAAATTGAACCAGGAAGAAATACAAAACTTAAATGAACCAATCACAGACAAAGAAATTGAAACAGTTATTAAGAATCTCCCCAACAACAATAGTCTTGGACTAGATGGCTTCACAAATGCATTCTACAGAACCTTCAGGAAATAGTTAATACTTATACTGCAAAAGCTTTTCCACAATATCGAGGAAACAGGAACACTCCCTTCCACCTTCTATGGAGCCAACATCACCCTGATACCAAAAGCTGATAGGAACACAACAAAAAAGGAAAACTACATACCAATATCTCTGATGAACACAGATGCCAAAATATTAAACAAGATCTTGGCCAACTGGATACAGCCATATATCAAAAAATATTGTTCATCACAAACAATCAAGATTTATTCCAGGAATACAAGGCTAGTTCAACATACGTAAGTCAAACAATGTCACTAACCACATTAAAGTAAAACCAAAAACCACATGATTATCACAATAGATGCAGAGAAAACCTTTGACAAAATTGAATACGCATTAATGCTCAAAACACTAGAAAAAATGGGAATAGATGGGAAATTCCTCAAGATAGTGGAGTCTATATATACCAAATTTACAGCCAACATCATACTCAATAGACAGAAGCAGAAAGCATTCCCCCTCAGATTGGGGACTAGACAGGGTTGTCCACTATAATCACTACTTTTCAACATAGTATTGGAAGTTCTTTCACTATTCGCAGATGATATGATAGTGTACATAGAAAAACCTGGAAGATATTAGGCAATATAGCAAGGTGTCAGGCTACAAAATCAATGTAAAAAAATCCGTGTCATTTCTTTATGCACTAAATCTGAAGAAGACATCCAGAAATCACTCCCATTCACTGTTGCAGCAAAATCAACAAAATACCTAGGAATACAGTTGACCAAAGAAGTAAAAGACTTGTATACAGAAAACTATGAGACACTATTCAAGGAAATAGAAACTGATACCTAGAAATGGAAAGACATCCCATGTTCATGGATTGAAGGACTAAATATCATCAAAATGAATATTCTCATTCAAATGAATGAGAATTAATATTCAAAATGAATATTCTCATCCCCAGATCCATATACAAATTTAAGGCGATATCTATCAAATTTCCACCAAGCTTCTTTAGGAAAATAGAACAAAAACTACAATCATTTATCTGGAACCAGAAAACACCTAGAATTGCCAAAAAATCTTGAGGAAAAGAAACATAAATGGAGACATCACACTTCCAGATATCAAACTATATTTTAAGGCCATCATCAAAACAGTCTGGGACTGGAACAAAAAAAGGCACACAGACCAGTGGAACAGAATTGAAACCCCAGACTATACCCCCACAACTATGGACATCTAATCTTTGATAAGAGGGCCCAAATAATTAAATAGATGAAGGAGGCTCTCTTCAATAAATGATGCTGAGAAAATTGGTTGAAACATGCACAAGAAAGAAATGGAACCACATTATCTCACCAAAAACAAAAATCAACTCCAATGTGATCAAGAACATGGATGTTAGATAAGAAACTATCAAATACAAAGAGAAAAACATTGGTGGAACACTTTCCCACCTAAGCCTAAAGGACATCTTTCATTAGCAAACCCAATTGCAAGAAAGACTAAAGCAGAAACAAACAAGTAGGACTAAATCAAATTGAAAAGCTTCTGCACATCCAAAGAAACTATCACACAAAACAGGAGACTCTTCAGAGAATGGGAGAAGATCTTCATATGCCATACATCAGACAAGAGACTAATAAGCAAACTATACAAAGAGCTCAGCAAACTTAGCATCAAAAAGCAAATGACCCCATTCATAAATAAGCAGAGTATATAAACAAAACATTCACTACAGAGGGGATCCAAAAGGCTAACAAACACATGAAAAATTGTTCCAGGTCAGTGATTGTCAGAGAAATACAAATAAAGACAACACTGAGATAAGACCTCAATCTTGTGAGAAAGGCATACATCAAAAAGGACAGCAGCAACAAATGCTGGAGAGGCTGTGGGGACAGAGGAACCCTTCTGCACTGCTGGTGGGAATGTAAATTAGTATAGCCTCTGTGGAGAGCAGTCTGGAGAACTCTCGAAGGCAGGATATGGACCTTCCATATGATCCAGTAATTCCTCTCCTGGAGATATAGCCCAAGGACTCCATAATATCCCACCAAAAAGATATGTGTACACCTATGTTCATAGTAGCACAATTTGTTTTGTTTTTTTTTTGTTTACACATTTTTATTTATTTTATTTAAGAAAGTATTAATTAACAAAACCATAGGGTAGGAGGGGTACAATTCCACACAATTCCCACCACCCAATTTCCATATGTCCCCCACCCCCTGATAGCTTTCCCATTCTCTATCCCTCTGGGAGTATGGACCCAGGGTCATTGTGGGTTGTACAAGGTAGAAGGTCTGGCTTCTGTAATAGCTTCCCCGCTGAACATGGGCGTTGACTGGTCGGTCCATACTCTCAATCTGCCTCTCTCTTTCCCTAGTAGGGTGGGTCTCTGGGGAAGCAGAGCCCCAGGACATTGGTGGGGTCTCCAGTCCAGGAAAGCCTGGCCAGCATCCTGATGACATCTGGAACCTGGTGACTGAAAAGAGAGTTAACAAACGAAGCCAAACAAATTGTTGAGCAATCATGGACCCAAAGCTTAAAATAGTGGAGAGGAAGTGTTAGGGGGCTACTCACTGCAAACTCTAGTGTACTTCTACTTTCAGATATATATTTTGCAATAGTTTATGGATACGTGTGAACATAAGCTCTCACAGAAACTGGTGTATATCTAGGTTATGGGACTTTGATAGAAAGTGAACCACCTGAGATGAAATTAGAGTATACTATGAAAGGAAAGGTCACACGCGAGTAATGAAGCTGAAGGGTTGTCACTCCACATGAAGTCTCAGGACAAAGTCTGAAGTGATGCATTTTGAGGTGGCAATCGTTGTGTTGTTTAGGTTGTGATCGACAGATGCAATATTATTTGATATGGATTGGGAGAGGCATACGGGAAAGTGGGCCCTATCCAATGGTGCAAGGACTGGGGGAAGTAGAGGCTCTATAGTGGAGATGTGAGGTTCCTGCTGTCTTAGGGTTTAAAAAGACAATCGATAGTTAATGTTATCATCACATTATTTGGTAATTAGGTTAACATTGAAAAGTCCTTTTGTTAGGGTTTGCTGTACAGTACCCAGTATCTTGTATATAGCTGTGCTATTGGTTGCTTCTGATCTACTTGGTCTAGGCTTTTGAGAGAGTCTGCAAATCAATTACACAACCTATATATTGAAAAGATTCAGTTTGTGTTTTGAAAAACTTCGAGACATACAATTAATTTTCCCCCTCTCATATTAATTAACTACTGATTTATATGACTACATTTTACTAGGAGTGTACATAAACACCATTCCCACCACCAAAAGACTGTGACCCATCCCTCCCACCAACTCCCACCCCCCACTGTCCCAGGAAGCTTCATGTCTACCCCTCACCACAGGGTTTTTACTTTGGTGCCCTACTTACAATTTGATCAGGTCCTGCTTTTAGTTTCTCTTTCAGATCTTCTTAGTCAACTTCTGTTGATGAGTGGGATCATCCCATACTCATCTTTATCTTTCTGACTTAGTTCACTTAACATAATTCCTTCTAGCTCTGTCCAAGATGGGTCAGAGAAGGTGGGTTCATTGTTCTTGATAGCTGCATAGTATTCCATTGTGTATATATACCACAGCTTTCTCAGCCACTCATCTGGTGTTGGGCACCTGGGTTGCTTCCAGGTTTTAGCTATTATGAATTGTGCTGCTATGAACATAGGAGTACACACCTCTTTTTGGTTGGGTGTTATGGAGTCCTTGGGGTATAACCCCAGGAGAGGAATTACTGGATCATATGGAAGGTCCATGTCTAGCCTTCTGAGAGTTTTCCAGACTGCTCTCCACAGAGGCTGTACCAATTTACATTCCCACCAGCAATGTAAAAGGGTTCCTCTGTCCCCACATCCTCTCCAGCATTTGTTGCTGCTGTCCTTTTTGATGTATGCCATTCTTACAGGAGTGAGGTGGTATCTTAGTGTTGTCTTAATTTGCATTTCTCTGACAATCAGTGACCTAGAGCAGTTTTTCATATGTTTGTTAGCCTTTTGGATCTCCTCTGTAGTGAATGTTTTGTTCATATCCTCTGCCCATGTTTGAATGGGGTCATTTGCTTTTCTGATGCTAAGTTTGCTGAGCTCTTTATATATTTTGGTGATTAGTTTCTTGTCTGATGTATGGCATGTGAAGATCCTGTCCCATTCTGTGAGCGGTCTTTTTGTTAGTTTAATAGTTTCTTTGTATGTGCAGAAGCTTTTCAATATGATGTAGTCCCATTGGTTTGTTTCTGCTTTAGTCTTCCTTGCAGTTGGGTTTTATTCATCAAAGATGTCCTTGAGGTGTAGGTAGGAAAGTGTTTTACCAATGTTTTCCTCTAAGTATTTGATTGTTTCTGGTCTGACATCTAGGTCTTTGATCCATTTGGAGTTGATTTTTGTTTCTGGTGAGATAAGGTGGTTCAATTTCATTCTTCTGCATGTTTTCCCAGCACCATTTGTTGAAGAGAGCCTCCTTTTTCCATTTAATTCTTTGGGCCCCCTTATCAAAGATTAGATGTCCATAGGTGTGGGGATATATTTCTGGGCTTTCAATTCTGTTCCACTGGTCTGTGTGCCTACTTTTATTCCAGTACCATGCTGTTTTGATGATGATGGCTTTATAATATAGTTTAAGGTCTGGGAGTGTGATGCCTCCATTTCTGTTTCTTTTCCTCAGATGGTTTGGCAATTCTAGGTGTTTTCAGGTTCCAGATAATGATTGTAATGTTTGTTCTATTCTCTTAAAGAAGCTTGGTGGAACTTTGATGGGTATTGCATTAAATTTGTTTGTGGGTCTGGGGAGAATATTCATTTTCATGATATTTATTTTTCCAATCCATGAGGATGGGATATCTTTCCATTTCCTGGTATCAGTTTCTGTTTCCTTGAGTAGCGATTCATAGTTTTCAGTATATAAGTCTTTCACTTTTTTGGTCAACTTTATTCCTAGGTATTTGATTGATTTTGCTGAAACAGTAAATGGGAGTGATTTCTGGATGTCTTTTTCTTCGGATTTAGTGTTCGAGAGTAAGGGAGAGGGTTCCTGAGTTCCAGAGAAAAAGAAAGAGTGCTTGCGCCGCCGCAAAGAGACAGCCGAGTTCTGTTTGGTGATTAGTTTGTCTTAGTTTGTGAATCGTTGTTCCTGAATAAAGAAATACAGCTTCCCTGCCCAGCCGTTGTCTCCGTGTCTCTGTTCACCACTGTGAAGCCAACCCGGCTGGTAAGAGCCTACAAATTTTAAAACAAATGGCGCACACGTGGACCTGAGCTGCACATCTCTCAGATAAGTAAAGACAATTTGGCTACCTATGCACTATGGCCTTCTCTTCTGCTTGTGAAGAGATCTCCAAAGGCCTCTGCTCTTTCTTCAGGAGACTGTTTTGCTGTTTCTGGAACGTTTATCTCTGGACCACTCTGTGGTTTCCACTCGCTCAGGCGAACTCAGAACAGCCAGCTGGAAGATAGCGGGCGGGAGGCAAGGCACGGAGCTGCCGTTTCCACCTGGTTAAATAGCCAGCCAGCCGGCTGTGCCCAGACAACCCCGTGCACCGCGCCCGCAGCCTCGCAGCCCCGCAGCCCACAGGAGGCCAAAGCCAGTAGACAAGAGCCCCTGGAGCCTGAAGCCAACACACAAGAGCCCGAGGCCAACACGCAAGAGCCGAGGCCAGACCACAGGAGCCGGCTCTCCACTGCGTGGAGCAGGGCACTGGACGAGTGATCCCTCCACGCTGCTTGGCCACTGCGAGCAGGGCAGCAGACATGGCAGGGCCATGGGGCAGGGCCGCGGCCTATCATGGCCGCCACCCCTGGGCACCTAGGCCCACGCCTTCTACAAAGATGGCCTGCCTGCCCTCTTTCTATGAATTCTGGAACCATCCCGGGCCTCCTGGACCCCCGGGCTCCCTGCCGAAACTGGGCACACGAGATCTCCAGCCGCCGGTCCGGTCTAAGACAGACAAGCTGGAGTACCCAGAGATTTGTGCAGAGATCGCAACCTGCAATTCCTAGAAGTGGAGCTGCACCGGAAGCCACCTCCGGATGGTGACCCCCCCCAACCACTAAGACAGAACAGATTTAAATTCGTGTTTAAAATGACATGTCTTCATAACAAAGGTTTCTCTCCTTGTGTATTAATGACCATGTTTATGTGTATGTTTAAAGTTTGGTAAACAGTAGCTTTAAGGCTAAATTCTTACTAGTCAAAGTTAAATGAAAAAAGTTTTCAATATAATTCTCATAAAGATAAAATTAACTTACATTTAAAGTCTAAGGTAAAAATTAGTTAACAATCAATATATTTTAACTAAGTTAGTCTAAACAAAAGGTTAAATAGACTTGTTGATGTGTAAAACTCTCCACTACCTTCTCTATTAGAAATGGTAGATCGCACAATGGCTATGCTAATTATTCTCATGCCTGAGGTTTCCTCTCCGGCCCACACCTAGGGTGTGTCTTCATCTTGAATGGGTGTAACAAAAGGTTAAAAGACGTTGTTGATATGTAAAAGTCTCAAATTCCTTCTCTATTAGAAACGTTGGATTGTGCAGTAGATATGCTAATAACAAGTTTTGTTTCATAGTAAGTAAGTTGCAGCTAGCTTGCAACTGGGACTCTAGGCCATTCCCCGCCCCCATGCAATTGCCCGTCGAGGCAAGTAGCCCCCCAGAGGCAAGAAATGTTTTTTTTTCAGATATGGCCCCCTCAGGCCTTCCCTTGGCAACATGCTGGCTTTTGTTATATATGTTTCTGTTCACCCCAGACCCTTGATACTATAGTCATTTAGTTAAAAAGAAAAGGGGCAATTGTCGTATGCTTTACATTGGTTTGTTCTAGCCCTCCCCCGCCAAGAGAATTGGATCAGTCCTGTTAATTTCGCGGGCCTGCTTGGCCCCGCCCCAAGGAACCCCGGGAGAGGGTTCCTGAGTTTGAGAGTTTCAGGGGCAGCAGAGTTCTGTTTGGTGATTAGTTTATCTTAGTTTATGAATTGTTGTTCCTGAATAAAGAAATACAACTCCCCTGCCCAGCCATTGTCTCCGCGTCTCTGTTACCCGCCCATGAAGCCAGACCCCCATGGCAAGAGCCTCCGAAATTTTAACAACAAAATATCACTGATTTTTGTACATTGATTTTGTAGCCTGATACCTTACTAAATTGCCTAATATCTTCCAGTAGTTTTCTGCTGGATTATTTAGGTTATCCTATTTATACTATCATATCATCTGCAAATAGTGACAGCTTGACTTCTTCCCTTCCAATCTGTATTCCTTTGATTCCTTTCTCTTGCCTTATTGCTATGGCAAGAACTTCCAGGATTCGGAGTCTGGCGGTAGCACAGCGGGTTAAGCGCACGTGGCGCAAAGTGCAACGACCGGCATAAGGATCCCAGTTTGAGCTCCCGGGTCCCCACCTGCAGGTGAGTCGCTTCACAGGCAGTGAAGCATGTCTGCAGGTGTCTGTCTTTCTCTCCCCCTCTCTCTTCCCCTCCTCTCTCCATTTCTCTCTGTCCTATCCAACAAAAACGACACCAATAACAACAACAATAATAAGTACAACAATAAACCAATAACAAGGGAAGCAAAAGGGAATAAAGAAATATTTAAAAAAAAAAAAAGAACTTCCAGTACTATGTTGAAGAGTAATGGTAACAGTGCACAGCCCTGTCTAGGCCCCGATCTGAGGGGTAATGCTTTCAGCTTCTGTCCATTGAGTATGATGTTGGCTGTAGGTTTGCTATATATATATAGACTCCAATATCTTGTGGAATTTCCCATATATTCCCATTTTTTGTAGAGTTTTCGGCATGAATGGGTGTTGGATTTTGTCAAAGGCTTTCTCTGCATCTATTGAGATAATCATATGATTTTTGGCTTTGCTTTTATTGATGTGGTGAATGACATTGATTGACTTACGGATGTTGAACCAGCCTTGCATTCCTGGGATGTATCCCACTTGGTCGTGATGAACAATCTTTTGGATATGTTGCTGTATCCGGTTGGCCAAGATCTTGTTTAATATTTTGGCATCTATGTTCATCAGAGATATTGGTCTGTAGTTTTCCTTTTTTGTTGTGTCCCTATCTGCTTTTGGTATCAGGGTGATGTTGGCTTCATAGAAGGTGTAAGGGAGTATTCCTGTTTCTTCAATCTTATGGAAAAGCATAAGATGTATGGGTACTAACTGTTTCCTGAAAATTTTGTAGAATTCATTTGTGAAGCCATCTGGTCCAGGACTTTTGTTGTTTGGGAGGTTCTTAATAATGGTTTCAATTTATTTGTCTGTGATTGGTGCACTTACATTTTGTAGTTCTTCTTGGTTCATTTTCAGAAGGGCATATGCTTCTAGGAATTGTTCCATTTCTTCCAGATTCTCTAGCTTAGTGGCGTATAGTTCTTTATAGAAGTTTTGCAGGATTCTCTGGATTTCTGTGGTGTCAGTTGTGATATCTCCTCCATCGTTTACAATTCTATTAATTTGAGTCTTCTCTCTTTTTTGTTTGGTGAGTCTGGCTAGGGGGTGGTCAATTTTGTATAATCTTTCAAAGAACCAACATTTGACTTCGTTGATCTTTTGTATGGTTCTTTCATTTTCGATGTTGTTTAATTCTGCTCTAACTTTAGTGATTTCTGTCCTTCTGGATGCTTTAGGGTTCCTTTGATACTCTTCTTCTAAGTCCTTGAGGTGTGCAGTAAGGTCGTTCATTTGAGCTTCTTCTTGGTGTTTAATATGTGATTGTATGGCTATAAGTTTCCCTCTCAGTACTGCTTTAACTGTGTCCCAAATATTTTGATAGGTTGTGTCTTCATTTTCATTTGTTTCCAGGAACATTTGAATTTCCTGCTTGAGTGAATCTCTGACCCAGTGGTTCTTAAGGATTATGTTGTTTAGTTTCCAAATTATGTGACTTTTAATAATTGTCTGTTTGTTGTTAAATGTTAGTTTTACTCCACTGTGGTCTGAGAAGATACTTGGGATGATTTCAATGTTCTTGAATTTACTGATGCTGTCTTTGTGGCCTAACATGTGGTCTATCCTTGAGTATGTGTTATGAGGATTTGCAAAGAAGGTGTATTCCAGTTTTGGGGGGTGAAGGACTCTGAAAATGTCCAAGAGGTCTAGTCTGTCAATCTCTTCATTCAATTCTCTTGTATCTTTGTTGGTTCCCTGCTTTGTTGATCTGTCTAAGTGTGAGAGTGGGGTATTGAAGTCTCCCACTATTATTGTATTACTATTGATGTATTTTTGAAATTCTTTCAGTAAGTGCTTGACGTATTTAGATGTTCCCTCATTGGGTGCATAGATGTTTATGATTGTTAAGTCTTCTTGGCTGATTGATCCTCTAATCATTATGTAATATCCTTGCCTATCTTTTATTACTTTATTTAATTTAAAATCTATCGTGTCTCAGATGAGAATGGCTATTCCTGCCCTTTTTGTGGTCTGTTAGCCCATATGATAGTTTTCCATCCTTTCACTTTAAGTCTGTGTTTATCTTGTTGTGACAGATGGGATTCTTGCAAGCAGCATATGGTTGGGTTATGTTTTCTGATCCATCCCCCAACTCTGTGCCTTTTGATGGTTGAGTTTAAGCTATTGACATTTATTGATATTATGGATTTAATGTATTGTAGTGCCATTGTTCTAAAAAAATTTTTTTTTGTTTGTTCTGATATATTGCCAGTATTGTAGTGATGTTCTTGTTTATAAGAGGTCTTTTAAAACCTCTTTCAGGGCCGGTTTGGTGATGGTAGCTTCCTTTAACTGTTGTTTGTCTAAGAAGGTTTTGATCCCTCCATCTAGTTTGAATGAAAGTCTAGCAGGATATGTTATCCTTGGTTGAAACCCTTTTTCATTCAGGGCTCGATAGATATCTTGCCATTCTCTTCTGGCTTTTAGAGTTTGAGTGGAGAAGTCTGCAGATAATCTTTTGGGTTTTCCCTTGTATGTGACTTTTTGTTTCTCTCTTGCAGCCTTTAGGATCCTTTCTTTATCCTTACTTCTTCTCATGGTGATGATGATGTGTCTTGTGTCTTCAGGTCTGGGTTGATTCTGTTATGAACTCTCTGGGCCTCTTGAATCTTGATGTTCTTTCTGTTATTCACGTCTGAGATGTTTTCTTTTATTATTTCCTCTACATTGTTTGCTTCCCCTTCCTCTCTTTCTTCCTCTGTCAGGCCAATTATGCGAAAGTTACTTCTTTTGAGATCATCCCATATGTCTCTGTTGTTGTATTCAGTATCTCTCAATCTTTTTTTAAGCTCTTTTACCTCTTTCTTAGTTTTCTTTAACTCATCCTCTGTCTGACTAATCCTGTTTTCTCCTTCTGTTAGTCTGATTTCCATTGCCTCAGCTTCTTTTTTCATTACAGGTATTTCTACTTTTTGTTCTCTAATTGCCTCAAGATTATCAGTGTTTTCCTTGGGGGTCTCAACTGTTGTTTCCCTAATACTGCCATTCCTTTCCTCCAATGTTGTTTTCATTTATGTGATTAATAATTTTATAATTGCTTGCATACTTTTCTTATCTATGGTTACTTTGGCTGATTTGTAGTTTCTTCTGGGCTCTTGTCTTCATTCACTGGAGTAGTGGTTTTATTTGTTTTTTATCTACCCATTTCTTTTATTTATGTTTCTCTTTTTTATGCTTTAGTGTTCCTCAGCTGTTGTATCTTGAGTACAAGCAACACTGTACTAAATACTTTTATGAAAATTGCACTCACCAACCTCAGGAATTACAGTAGCAACTGAAGCAAGTATTCAAGCAGTTTAATCACTACCAGTTAGCCAAACAATTTATCCAGTACGTTAAAGAATAGTAACCAAATACCAGTGAAGAAGAAAGAGAGAGGAAATAAGGGATAGCAAGAATAGACAGTTATGCAAATCTACTATCCACTGTATATTCTAGGAGTAACAAGAGGGGAAAGGGTAGTAGATCAGAGATACACACATTGAGAGTCCACTCTGAGTCTGATTTCTTCCCCAAAATACTTCACAAATTCAGAAAGGCAAAGAAGAAGGAAGAAGTGTATGACAAGATATAAAAAAAAGAGAGAAAAAAAAGGAAAGAAGAGACAAGTGAGAGAAAAGGGAAAAGATAAGAAAAAGAACTGTAATTAAAGAGCAGTGAAAGGAAAGGTTTTTTTTTTTGATTACTTTATTTTTAATTTAATTTTTTTAATTAGCTACGAGGAGGAGGGAGGGTAGAGTCTGAAGAGGAGGTAGGAGTATGGAGATAAGTTCCTCCCACAATAGATAAGATAACCACTACCCTAGCAATGAGAGATACCCTAAGATTTAATTCAATCAACCTAATGGGGGGGGAGATATGCCTTTATATAATATTAATAATAAAATAGTGCAGAGTAAAAAAAAAAACCCTGTCCCAGATTACCTCAAACCTCGTGATCAGAGGCAGCTGATTGTTAATAATGAGGAAAAAAAAAAAAAAACCTCAGGACTAGACAAGGATAGCTGAAATAGACATTTATGCAAATCTACTATCCACTGTATATTCTAGGGGTGGCTAAAGGAGGAAGGGAAGTTGAGCAGAGACACTCGCAGTGGGAGTCCACACTGAGTCAGAATTCTTCCCCAAAATAATTCCAAAATGTGTTTCAATGAATTTAAAAAAACACACTGTTTGGTGGTGTGGTGGCTGGGGCTTGTGGCTTTGGAAGCTATAGGATTAAGGAAGAAAGGATGACAAGAATGAGAAAAAGAATAAGAAAAGAAAGAGAGAGAGAAAGAAGAAAAATATAAGAAAAAACAGTCATAAAAGAGTGGTGAAAGTAAAAGAGTGGTGAAAGGAAAGAGGTCTTTTTATTATTTATTTATTTTTAATTATTTAATTAGGTATGCCGTGTGAGGTGGGGGGCATTGGCTACTTAGAAAGAAAAAAGGCCAGAGGTTTCAGAAGGGTACAGACTTAGAATGAATTATACTCCCTGGTGGGACAGGAATTTGGTAAAGACAGAAGCTCAGCAGGGGAGCCTGCTAGGAGCTGGTCCCCAGCGACTGGTTATGGGGGGGGGGGAGGGAGGCGGTGTGCTTAATAATTAAAAGGAAAAAGATTTTTTGTTCCCTTTTTTCTACTCTATTTCTTAACCCAAATTAAGTTATAGTCACCTCCTTGGTGTCACCACTAGGACCCCTTATTGACTGGCCTACTAAAGGCAGAAAATCCTACCGTTTCCAGAAGCAGCTTCTCAGTCTGCCATCTTACGGAAACCCCTCCATAGTAGCACAATTTGTAATAGGTAAAACCTGGAAGCAACCCAGGTGCCCAACAACAGATGAGTGGCTGAGAAAGCTGTGGTATATATACACATAATGGAATACTATGCAGCTATTAAGAATAATGAATCCACCTTCTCTGCCCATCTGGTATGGAGATAGAAGGAATTTTGTTAAGTTAGCTAAGTCAGAAAGATACAGAGGAGTATGGGATGATCCCATTCATAAACAGAATTTGAGAAAGAATAGCAGAAAGGGAAACTCAAAGTAAGATTTGATTAAATTTGTAGTAGGGCACCAAAGTAAAAACCCTGGCTTGAGGGTGATGGTGGATGTTCAGCTTCATAGGGTGTGGCGGGGAATGGGATGGGGATGGGATGGAACACAGTCTTGTGATGGTGGGAATGTCATTTATGTACACTCCTATTAATTTGTAGTCATATAAATAATAATTTAATTAATATGAGAGGGGAAAATTGATTGTATGTCTCAAACTTTTTAAAGCACAGACTGATTCTTTTTAATACTTAGACTGAGTATTTGATATGATGACTCTCTTAAAAGCTTAGACCAAGGAGAGCAAAAGCAACCGCTGGCATAGCTATATGCAAATAATATCAAAGGACATAAATATGATGATGGTGTGTATGATATAGCAAATCCTAACAAAGGGATTTTTCAAAGTTAACCCAATTGCTAAACAATGTGATTATAGCAATAACTACCTATTGTCTTCTTAAACCCTATGACAGCAAGAACCTCCCACTTCCTCTATAGAGCCTATATTTACCTGTTGTTGCAGCGGTCTGGTGTCGGGCTGCACCACGGAGAAGAGAGCGGACGTCCAGAGCAAAGGGGTACACAAATCTTTATTATAGGATGGGGGGAAGGTTTGGTTCAGACCACGTGGAGCCAGCCGGCAATGGCCAACCACAGGGGGAGAGCAGGGAGCGAGACCTCAGAGAGGGAGAGCCGAGAGCCCAGAGAGAGAGAGGGGAGGGGTGAGGGGTCTTTTTATTGGGCGACAACCAGGGGCGACGTGTTGGGCCAGGATTGGTTGAAAGGGGGAACTCTAGGATTTAGCGGGGCATAGAAAAACCTGGGGGGCGGAGACTGCATCAGAATAACTCCTCTGCAACATTTACCCCATTCCTGGAAGCTCTTGGTTGGGGCTCACTTTCCTGTATGCTTCTCTCAAGTCATCTTAAATGATATTGCATCCATTTATCGCAACCTAATCAATACAAGGAGTGCCACCTCAGCATGTTTCACTTCAGGCTGTGTCCAGAGACATCAGGCATAGAATGTCAACCTTTCACCCTCATTACTTGGGTGAGATATTACCTTCCATGGTATTCTCTAATTCCATTCCAGGAAGTTCACTTCCTAATGAAGTCCCAAAACCTAGATATAGTCCAGGTCCCATAAGGTAGAGCATATGTTTACATATATCCATTAATGAGGGCAAAATACATACCTGAAAGCAAAAATACACAATAGTCTGTAGTGAGCCAGTATCAAGTTCATAATGAAATAGTGTCTACTTAGACTTAGATACCTTCCTCACCTACTTCCTATTATAGTTCTCTTATTCACTCCAAAGCTAACCTTATCAAAGCAAGGACTGCAAAAGCTGAATAAGGGCAAGAGACTGGCCTACTTTAACGATGTGTCTTTAGTCACTATCAGGCCATTCCATCAGCTGGGGCCCTTATCGGGAAGTCCTGAGATTCCCAAATAGACTTGATGGGCCTTGAACTTGAATAAATCCCTCTCTCCATTGTTACCATTCATTTCTATCAGGAACAAAAAAATAGACCCCTTTTCAGGCCCCCATATTACCTTGTCCTCAACTTTGATCAACAATAGTAGAGAATGTTCCATCCTTTGAAGGGAGAATAGACAAAATACTTTCTGCTATACCTGAGGAAGATGGGTCGATATTGGGGCACCATGGAATGTGCCTACTCATGACCACAGAATGTGAGCATATTTCTATAGGGATGCAGAAGTCACACAGGCTCCTAAGCTAATTATGGGCCCCAGATCACATCAAATCAGTGGGGTTTACAGTCAACTATATTTATACCCCTTTCACATATTAGGGACCTACTCTCTTCCCTGATCCAGCTTTCTGGTCCTTTTTCCAGTAATGGCATTATCTCCCCAGACAATAACTTGGATTCCACTGGCATATCAGATTTCAGGCTCAGGGGCAAAAAGAAAAAAATAAAAAGAAAAAAAAGAACTAATATAGCCAAAGGCCCTTTGGAATTTAACTAAAATATGCCTACTAGCTATCTACAAAATGGAGGTCCACCCCCCAACTCTTCATCAGCACTATTCCAGCCCTGAGGTCCATGACAGTTCAAAAATTTGTTTGGCTTTGTATGTTAACTCTCTTGTCAACCACCAGGTTCCAGATGCTGGCACGATGCCAACCAGACTTCCCTGGACAGACAACCCCACCAATATGTCCTGGAGCTCCACTTACCCAGAACCCTTCCCCACTAGAGAATTCAGAGACAGGCTGGGAATATGGACCTGTCAATGCCCATGTTCAGTGGGGAAGCAATTACAGAAGCTAGACTTTCAACCTTCTGTATCCCACAATGACCTTGGGTCTATACTCCCAGAGGGTTAAAGAATAGGAAAGCTCTCAGGGGAGGGGATGCGATATGGAGTTATGGTGATAGGAATTGTGTGAAGTTGTACCCCTCTTATCCTACGGTTTTGTCAGTGTTTCCTTTTTATAAATAAAAAAAAAATAAAAAATAAAATGACTAGAATTACATGGATAAAAAGTAAATATCAAAACATTACCCAGAATATTTTTAGAGACTCACAACCTTACAGAGGTTTAAGAATATCTCTTTTTAATTTTTTTAAAATTTGATTTATGATAGAGATAGAAATAAATAGAGAGTAAAGGGAGATATAGAGAGGGAAAGAAACAGAGAGATACCTGCAGCACTGCTTCACCTCTTGCAAAGCTCTGCCCCAGCAGGTAGGGACTGGGGCTTGAAGCTTGTCCTTGCACATTGTAAAACTTGAGCTCAACCAGGTATTTCACTGCCTGTCCCCAGGTTTTGGAATATTTCTATGTAATCTTTTCCATGTTAGATATAAAGAATTTAAAAAAAAATAGATTTTTTTTATATTTATTTATTTTCCCTTTTGTTGCCCTTGGTTTTCATTGTTGTAGCTATTGTTGTTGTTATCGATGTTGTCAGTTGTTGGATAGGACAGAGAGAAATGGAGAGAGGAGGGGAAGACAGAGAGGGGGAGAGAAAGATAGACACTTGCAGACTTGCTTCACTATGAAGCAACTCGCCCTGCAGGTGGGGAGCCTGAGGCTGGAACCAGGATCCTTAAGCTGGCCCTTGTGCTTCCTGTCACCTTTGTTTAACCCACTGTACTACCACCTGACTCCCCATATGAAGAATTCTAAGAGAGATTTAAATCTCAACTGACATCTTATATAAACTAGAAATGATGTGAATATTTGTTTGTATATTAATTATATTAAAAGTTATAATTAAAATAATTCAAGCTCTTGTATTCTTTTAGTGGGAGTTAATTTGTAATTCTTTAGTCTATGTTTTAATTCTTTCAACTGTGAAATAGAGGAAAATGTCAATACTAAGAACAAAGCAGGATTTGCATAGCAATGGAGACAACTACATAATGACAAACAAATCTTGAATTAGCTCTGGAGCTGAATAATGTCATGATTTTTGTACTCAGAAATTTATTTTTTAAATCCATATATACCATGCAAGATTGATGAAGGCAGCTGCATTTTTAATTCAAGTAGCATCAGCTGTTTGGCAGACTAGGCAGAGCTAAGAAAAATTGCTACAATGATTTAAGTGAAGTGAGGAAATCAGAGACAAAGTGAAGCACAATGAAGTCATCATGCAAAAGAAAAACAACATGAAGTATAACTTGAGTCATTTCAAAAAGATAGTAAGCCTAATTTGCTTTTCATTGTGCCTCCCACTGTTTATATACCCTCTTCAAAGTTTCCCTAAATAAACATCCCTTGATGAGGACTTAAGAGACTCAAAGTTAAAAACATAGTAAGAATCAAGACTGTCATGATTGCTTACCTGGAAAGTCCCCTGCTTTACTGTACAAATTATGTACATTTGAGTCCTGTCCCAAACACATTGAAGGAAGTTTTAGCTCCATGGTAGTTTATCTCTTTTGTTTTTAGATCTTAAATAGTTAGTTTAGATGGTTGGGGGTATAGCATAATGGTTATGCAAAGAGACTTTCATGCCTGAGGCTCTAAAGTTCCAGGTTCAATCACCAGCCAGAGTTGAGCAGTGTTCTGGTAAAAAAAAAAAAAAAAAAAAAAAAGAAAGTCAGTTTAGAGCAGTGAAACCCTGATTATTAAACACACACACACACACACACACACACACACACACACACACACACACACACACTAATGATTTAAAGAAACATAGCCCTTTAGTTGTGTTGGTCACTTTTTTGCTATTAAAAACAACACCTACTTTTCAAGGTTTTAATTTAATTTTCTGTGATAAATTCCTCCAATTGGTGTGCTAATTCCTGCCTGGTTTCCCTGTGTCATTTCCTGTTGTGGGTACTTTACTGACCTGGAAGAGAATATCTCAACTGATCAGATCTTTATTCTAGTCATTAACACATATTCTTGCGTAAATTTTACTCATTTCCCACTGAAAGGTGCCTCCTATAATAGCTAAATTTACCCACCAGCATTCCAATTGATTCTTTCCATTGAATCTGTTTGCTAACTATCTAGTTTAACTAATACAAAGAGCTGTCTGTAAATTTGTCCATCACCCGCCCTCCCCCTTTATTGTCACCAGGTTTATCACTGGGGCTTGTTGCCTGCACAATGAATTAACTGCCCCTAGTACCTATTTTTTTCCTTTATTTGATTTCCTTCATTTGATAGGAAAAGGGAAATTGAGAGTGGAGGGGAGATAGAGAGGGAAGGATAAAGAAAAAATATATATACCTGCAGTGCTGTTTCATCACTTGGTGACCTGTTCATTCTACTTTGTGTACCACAACCCACCTGCAATATGCCTTCTTTAGACAGCACTGTTAGGTTTATGAGTTGTTTTCCTATCCTAGAGTGGTTTCTGGGGAGTAGGGGCTAGGGAATAATTCTAAGTTTAATTTCAGAAGTTTGCTCTACTTAATGGTTTAAACAAATATACTTTGGGACAGGGAGAGTATTTGTTGGGTAGAACAAATACTTTATCATGCAAAAAAAAAAAAAAAAGTCCAGGTTTGAGTCCTCCTCCTTACATGGGAGCACCATGAACACAGCAATCTTCATGAGTGGTGAAGAGGTACTGTGCTGTCTTATTCCCTCTGTGTCACTCCTGTTTCTCTTTATAGGAGATAAAAAGGGAAAAAAAAATCTGCCCGGAGAAATGGGATCTAAATTGAGCCATATAAAATCCAGATGATAGCAGCGTTTCCGTGGTGTAGTAGTTATCACGTTCTCCTCACAAAACCCAGGTGAACTTCTGATGGCGAAAAAAACACATAAATCAGATCTTCACCTGGGCTTTGCACCTTCAGTCCTGCTTCTTCAAGTATTATGTCTTTTCTCATGATCCTTATATAGTCAGTACCTATACCTGGGTAAAATGGAAACTAAAAAGAAAAACACACACGCACACACACACACACACACACACAAAATAAAACACCAGTGGGAGCCAGGCGGTGGGGCAGCGGGTTAAGCACACCTGGCGGAAAGCATGCAGACTGACATCAGGATACTGGTTAGAGCTCCTGGCTCCCCACTTGCAGATGGTTCACCTCACAGGCCATGAAGCAGGTCTTCAGGTCTCTCTCTCTCTCTCTCTCTCTCCTCTTTCTTTCTCTCTCTCTCTCTGTCTGTCTTCCCCTCCTCTCTCGAGTTCTCTCTGTCCTATCCATCAACAATGGCAGCTATAACAATGACGACAATAAACAACAAGGGCAACAAAAGGAAAATAATAATAATAATAAATAGCACCGGTAAGTATTGATTTAATACTACTAATAAAATTGACTTTTCTAGTTCTTAGAGATTAGTAAACTGAATGTGCTATACACTACAGTAATTAAGAAGTTAACGTGATTAAAATAAATGATCAGGGCTTGTACATAGATAATTAGATAAATAAAATATATTCTTTTCTTGGGGGGACTAAAGTGCATATCTGCAGTTTCAGCACTCTGAACCATTTTTTTCATCTTTCTGTGTGTCATGCAATAGGGACACTTTCTCCTTTCTCAGAATCCTTTGCTTTGGTCCAGGCTTTTAGTCATTGAACTATAACTCCCAGGCCATTGTAGTGTTGCTTCAGTAAAAGTTTAAGAATAGTGGGGCAGAGTTCTGGAGAGGTAGGGTTCCAGGGTATATTGGCGAGTTTGTCTGCCCAGGGAAATCAGGTTGCACCTTGGTGTCTGAAAAAGCATTAATATATAAAGAATAACACATTGTTTGATAATCAGGAACCTAAAGGTAAGAATATAGCAGATGAGATTTAGGGTCTCCATTTTGGAAAAAGCTAGTAGGTCTATTTTAGATATATTCCAAATGGCTTATGACTTTACTAATTTTTGCCTGAACCTGACACTAACATGCAGATGGACCAAAGGTATTGTCTGGGGAGATGGTGTCAGAGTTGGAAATAGGACTAGAAAGCTGGATCAGGGAAGAGAGTAGCTGTCAAATATGGAACAAATATGTAAATGTTGTTAACTGTAAACCCCATCTATTTGATCTGGGGCCTGTATTCAGCACAGAAGCCTGTGTAACCTCTGCATCCCTGCAGGTCTGAGCTCGCATTCTGTGGTCATAGAAGGACCATTTTAGCCTGCTCCCATTGCTGGACCCATCTTCCTTGAGTGGTAGAATATTTTGGCCCAATCTCCCTTCAGAGAATGGGGCAGTCTTCACCATTGTTGACCTAGTTGAAGGCAATGTCTTGTTGGGGCCCCCCCAGATAGTCCATTATGTTGTTCCTGATTGAGATGACCAGTGACAGTGGAGAGAGGAATCTGTTAGAGGTCTAGGCCCATCATAACTATGTGGGAATTCCAGGTTTCCCTGACTAGGGCCATGTGAGTGGAGGTAGCTTGGTAGTGACCAAAAGAATAGCCATTATAAAAGTATGTTGGTCTCTCGCCCTTATTCAGCTTCTGGAATCCTTATTTTGTCTGACAAGGTTAGCCTTGGAGTGACTGAAGGAAGTGAAATAGGAAGTAGGAAGTAGGTGAGGAGAGTATCTAGGTCTAAGTAGAAACTATTTGATTAAGTACTTTATGATATGTTGTCTTTTTTTTTTTTAATCTTTCTACTTGCTTGCTGCACTTACTGGAGTCACTGCAAACTATTGTGTACTTTTACATTAAGATGTATAAAGTGCCCCCTCTTATTCTATGGTCTTGTCAATATTTTTTATTTTATAAATAAATTTAAAAAAAAGTGTTAGAATAGAACTGGAGAAAGTTGACTGAGATAATACCTTAACAAAATGGGCACCAGTTAACCTAGAGAAGACAAATTTCTGTGAGAACCAACTGTATCGCATACTCATTGATAATGAATTCTAAAAAGATGACAAGTTTGCATCATTTTGGGGGAGGTTGTTATAAAAATAACTCATCAGAAACAAAAATGTATAAGACACAAAAGGAAAATAATATAATTTGAAAGTTATTTTCATAGTGGGAAAATTTGACTGAATAATTTGTCTTCTATATATACTGTTTTCACAAAAGCAGTAAAATATAATATAAGGTAATTGAAATTATATTGGAAAATTAGTAACATATGTATAAAGTGGACCTTGCAATAGTGTTTTCATTAAAAACTTCAGTAGTAATTGATTCAATTTACCATTTTTACTGCATTTGTAAAAGAAAGTGTTCCCTAAGGTTTAACAACGTATGCACAATATCCTTCTGTTCATTGATATAAACAAATATAGATGTTTAATTTGACAAATTAAATTTATTCCTGCTTTGCAGTGATATTATAAAATGAAGAGTTGGTGCTAATTGATTAGAAATTCCCTTTATTAAAAGACTGTCAGCAAGAACAAGCCTGAAACTAGCTGCACTAGATGCCAGGCTCACCAAATTCCATATTTCCTCTGTCCCTAGAACAACACCAAAGCAGGTGTTATATTCTGATCATCAGAAAGCCATTTTGTTTAACATGAATAACGTCATTCAGAAGGTTAGCCATCTGTTGGCTAAGTGCTTGTCAGACCAACATCCACATCAGCATTAAAATAATACATATGGGGACCATAATCATGTATCTTCAAAAAAATCCCCTTGTTTCTTGTAAAAGAGAAATGGAATTATTTTAAGAACTAAGTTATATTAGAACTAGAAACACTTAAGTACTGTGGTTTTGGCTGTTTCATAGACCCCAAATATATAAGTCAGATATTAAAATTGGCTTTTTACTTATAATTAAAAAAATTTATTTATAAAAAGGAAACACTGACAAAATCATAGGATAAGAGGGCTACAACTACACACAGTTCCCACCACCAGAACTCCAGATCCCATCCCCTCCCCTGATAGCTTTCCTATTCTTTATCCCTCTGGGAGTATGGACCCAGGGTCATTATAAAGTACAGAAAGTGGAAGGTCTGGCTTCTATAATTGCTTCCCCGCTGAACATGGGCATCGAAAGGTCGATCCATACTCCCAGCCTGTCTCTCTCTCTTTCCCTAGTAAGGTGGAGTTCTGGGGAAGCAGGACTGTAGGACACATTGGTGAGGTTGTCTACCCAGGGAAGTCCAGTTGGCATCATGTTAGCATCTGGAACCTGGTAGCTGAAAAAAGAGTTAACATATAGAGCCAAATTGTTCACTAATCAATTCCATACAATTCCCACCACCAAAGTTCCATGTTTCCCCCCACCGCCACTGAAAATTTCTCTCTATCTTTTATCCCTTTGGGAATATGGACCAAAGATCTTTATGGGGTGCAGAAGATGTGAATTGCTTCTCTGGTGAACATGGGTGTTGACAGGGCAATCCATAAACCCAGTCTGTTTCTATCTTTCCCTAGTAAGGTAGTGCTCTGGAGAAGTGAGGTTCCAGGACACACTGTTGAACTCTTCTTCCCAGGGTAGTCAGGCTGACATTATGGTAGCATCTGCAACTTGGTGGCTGAAAATCATTAAGATATAAAGCAGAACAAATTGTTTAATGATCAGGAACCAAAAAGGCAAGAATATAGCAGATGAAATTTTGTGTCTTCATGTTGGAAGAAGCTAGGAAGTCTATTTTAGGTATATTACATATTTTATTATTAGGTATATTAGATATTTTAGGTAATATATATATATACATACATATATATATATATATATATACATATATATATATATATATATATATATAGTAATTTTTGTCTGAGCCCAACAGTTAACATGCAGGTGGGCTAGAAGTATATACTAGGAAGATGGTGTCATAGTTGAGGATAGGAATAAAAATCTAGATAAGGGCAGAGAGAAGCTCCCAAATTTGGGAAATATATATAAATATCATTGATTGTAAACCCCATCGATCAGAATTAGGATCGATGCCTATTCATATTTAGCACAGGAGCCTGTGCAATCTTGGTATCTCTGTAGGTCTGAGCTCATATTCCATGGTCATAACTAGGAACATTCTAGGATGCATTCATCAGAACCAATATTCCTCTTGTGGCAATGTATGTTGACCCAGCATCTTTCTCAAAAGTGGAGCAATTTCTACCACTGTTGTTCTAAATTGAGGGCAATGTCCGATAGAGGCCCATAAGAGGGTTCACGATGTTATTCCTGATGGAGATGACCAGTGATAGTGGAGCGTATGATCTGCTAGATGTTTAGGCTCATCCTATCTATATGGGAATCCAAGGATTCCCTGAATAGGGTCCTGGGTGGTGGGTTGGTCTGGTAGTGACTAAAAGGTCCCTACAATCATTATAGATTCTTTAAAATATTTCTTGTCAGGCTATTGCTAGTAAATGAGTGATAACCAGTCTAAAATTGTTCTGAAGTAAGCCAAGTTTATGCTGAGCAATATTTGACACTTTAAATAATTTTAAATATGTTTGAAAGTCTATAAAATATTTTAAAGAATTTGACTCATCTAAATGCATGGATTTTTTTTTAAATAGTTAAAATAATAAGAATTTTTCTTGGTTTTTCTATTAATATTTCTTAAAGACTTATTTTTATTAGGGGATTGATGGTTTACAGTAAACACATTTGTGATACATGAGTAAAATTTATCAGTTTTCTAAAAAAAACTCTCTAAACACCAGATTAGGTCTACCTTCACCATCGGGCATCAGGGTCTGAAAGCCCACCTGCCTCCTCCACACTCCCAGAGTTCTTTACTTTGGAGCAGAATACCAAACACAGTCCAGCTTTGATTTTGTGTCTCTCCTTTCTGGTCTTATTTCTCAACTTCTGTCCTTGAGTGAGATCTTCCCATATTCATTCTTCTCTTTCTGGTTTATTTTACATAAAATAATTCCTTCCAGATTCACCCAGATTAGGTGAAGAAGGTGAGCTCATCATTTCAACAACTGAGATGTATTCCATTGTGTATATAGACCACAGCTTTCTCAGCCACTTATGTGTTGTTGGACACCTAGATTGCTTCCAGGTTTTTGCTATTAACAAATTGTGCTGCTATGAACACAGGTATAGCAGGACCTTTTTGGATAGGTGTGTTTGAGTCTTTAGAATATGTCCTCAGGGGAGGAAAAGAAACTTAACTTGTATGCTTTCTTTTTTAATTGATTTTATTTATTTATTTATTGGATAGAGACAGCCAGAAATCAAGAGATGATAGAGAGGGAGAGAGACAGAGAGACACCCGCAGTACGGCTTCACCACTGTCAAAGTCGTGCTTCAGGTGTCCTTCTTTCTCCCTCTCTGCCTGCTCCTTCCTCTAAATTTCTGGTTGCCTCTATCCAATAAATAGCAATAAATAGAGATAACAAAATATAGACTTCTTTAAAAAAAAAGAGGACCACTAAATCACAACATTAATACATGAAATTAACAACAACAACAACAAAAGGTTAGTATTGGGGTCAGGAGGCGACAAACTTCATTGAGTGCACATGCTACAATGTGCAAGGACCTGGGCTTGAGCTCCTGGTCCCCACCCACAGGGGGAGAGTTCTGCAAGTCCTGAAGCAGTGCTGCATCTCTCTCTCTCAATCTCTCTCTCTCCCTATCCTCTCAACTTCTGGCTTTCTCTATACAATAAATAAAGATAATAAAAAATAAATCAATTATTACTTATGGATATGAATTCAATAAAAGAAAAACATCAGGAAGTTAAAAATTACTCTGAAGGCATTGGAATGTCCTTACAGTGGCTTAAGAGAGTTTTTTGTTTTTTATTTTGTTGTTTCCTTGTTTTATATATTGCAACCTTGCTTTAAATAGAGTATAAGCTAACGATATAAACATTGCCCTTAAGGGAACATTGAATTATATCAAGAAAACTCTTCAAGCACTGCAAGGGAAAAGAATTCATTCCACAGGTGATTTGAAGTATGCCTGTGTATACTGTGGACTTAAGTTTGCACAGGAGCCCATTCACTTTGTCTACTGTGGAAAAAACTACTTTGACCTGGATTGATTTAGAAGACCTGCTTAAAATGGATGCAGAAGCTCAACTCTTGGACATAATATGTATGCACAGGGTGTAAACTATTGGGAGGAGTGTTGATATTTTCATTTTATTCTGTGTGCAGTGAAATTATGAAATATTGAAGCAAATGCAAATGCAAAAGTAGAAAGCTTGACAGGAAACTTGAAGGCTGTGGGAAACATATTGAAGATTTTTTTTTCCTATCATGGTCGAACATAGACAAAGACTAAACCACAATCTCCCGGAGGTGGGGGGGGAGTGAGACCAAACCAAATATAGCATACCAACAATAAGTAAGAATGAAAAGGATGGGTATGAGATGATTTCGTAGGTAGAAATTAAGAAGTAAGAACAGAAAGGGGACATTCAAAGTAAAAATTGTCCTGGTTTGTTGTGTTGCAACATAGCAGAGGATTCTGGGGGGAAGATAATCAGGAGAGGGCTGTGGGGAGGGAAGGCTTTCAGGTCCTGGTACATGATGATAGACCTAAATTGGGGGTGAGAGTGTTTTGCAAACACCTGTCTTGATGATAAATTGTACCCACTTGCCAACAACTGAGGTTAACCTATTAACCTACCTCACAAGAAAAAGAAAAGTAAAATTTGAACCTAGGGTGTTATGAATACGTTTCATGTGATCTCTCATTCAGTCAGTTCTTGAGGCCTATTTTTTTGAGAAATCAAAGCAGCACACCACCTTCCATGAAGTTTTCCTTGTTCTGTTTGGGTCATTGTCACACAATGGTGGCAGTCAATGAAACCTAGAACCTAATACACATGGCTTGTACTCTATTGAGGAGATACACTATTGACCACTTTATTAAATTTTATTATGATTGTTCCCTTACATTTTTCTCCATTCATATCATTCCTAGTCACAATTTTGCTTCATTTTCACCTAAAGTTATTTACTGAACTTGTTTAATAAATGTTTATTGAACAATTTGCTTTATATCTTAACAACTTTCAGCCACCAAGTTGCAGATGTTACTATGATGCCATCCTGTCCTCACTTCATCTCTCCAGAGCCTCATCCTACTAGAGAAAGGTAGAAACAGACTGGGGGTATGAATCAACCTGTCAACACCCATATCCAGCAGAGAAACAATTACAGAAGCCAGAAGTCCCACATCCTGCACCCCATAAAGAATTGTGGTTGGTATTCCTAGAGGCATAAAGAATAGGGAGCCTTCCAATGGAAGGGATAGGACACACAACTTTAGTGGTGGGAAAGGTATGGAATTGGACCCTTGCTATCCTTCTCTCTTGCTAATCATTATTAAATCACTAATAAAAATCCTTTGAAAAGTTTCAACCTTAGCAAACCATACTCTCAAGATTTCTGAACCTGAATGTGAATAATGAACTCTATGACTTTATAAGGTTGGGATATAAATTTCATAATGGAAAAATGACAGGAAGAGAAAGTGTAGAGTCAGAGACTGTACAGTAGCACATCTGGTTAAATACGCATACTACGCAAGGACCCATGCAAGGATCTGGGTTTGACCCTCTGGCTCCCCTTCTGTGAGGGATGCTTCAAACGGTCTGTAGGTGTCTAGCTTTCTCCCTCTCTGTCTCCCCCTCCTATCTGACCCAACAAAATGGAGAAAAATGGCAGCCAGGAACCATGAATTAGTTGTACTAGCACAGAGCTCCAGCAATGACTGTAGAGGCAAAAAAAGAAAAAAAAAAAAAAAAAAAGAAAGAAAGAAAAGTGTAAAGTCAAAGTAGACTTGTTAGTTATGAGGAGTAATTATGGGAGTTTTTCTGAGTATGCATTAACACATCCGTGTTTTTATATTTAGTATTAACTCTACCTCAGTTCTTTTCTGTCTCTCTCTCTCTCTCTCTCTCTGTGTGTGTGTGTGTGTGTGTGTGTGTGTGTGTGTGTGTGTGTGTGTGTGTTTGTGTGTAGATAAAGACAGAGACTAAGGTATTATCATTTACAGTGTTTCATTGTTTTTCTCTCTTATGGTATCAGGGGTGAAACATAGTATCTCACACTTGCAATGCTTTTCCACTTATGCACATTACTACATATCTATCATCTACCTACCATGTATATCTATCATCTATCTACTCATCCGCCTATCTACCTATCTTATAAATAACTGCTTGCCTAGCCTTTATCTACACACACACACACACACACACACACACACACACTCACACACATACACTCATATACACCTATGTCACTCAGTTATCACACCAACTCTGAAAGTGAAGATAGCAATTTTACTCTTTTTTATGAATAAAGAAATTGAAAAAGAGGCTACACAACTGGTAACTGGTAAGAATAGGACCAAGACCAACATTTTCTGACTGTGGAAACCTTTCCTTTAATCCCTCAACAGTAAAGAAAGACAGCAAGTTTACTTGTAGAAATCAAAAGAGCCTGCACATTCAGGAGTAATGTAAGGGTCACTCAGACTTTGCACAGAGGAAAACAAGGAGGAAAAGCAGCAAGCATGGAAAAATTGTTTGAAGTTTTGTAAACAGGAAGCTCTGGAAGAAGAAACGACAGGTGCTGGCACACTTAGTGCTCTTTGTACAGCTTCTCAACTATAAGGTGTCCACTAAAAAGTGGGTCTTCCCATGAATCATGAAAAGGGAATATATTTTCTCATCTTCAGAGGAAAGGAAATCCCTTTAACCTACCCTGTTTCATTCCTCTTTCTGGGATGTGGGCTTTGTTGAGAGTCTCTAATATTGAACCCTTAGTAAAAATCAGTGGACAGTGCTAGTCTTCTTTATTAGTAGTCATTTCCACAGCAGAAGTATAAGGTTAGATGTGCTTATATTTTTCAGGTTGTTGCTGTAATATGTTTAACTCTGCTATAGTGAGTAGAAGAACAATACGAGTCCCAGAATGAGTTTGGCAGGTGATAAAGGACTTGTAGGAGTGTGGAAGACATACTCTCACTTTAATTGGGAAATAAATTTTCTTAAATTTGTCTTCCACAGAGAGAATTTTTTAATTTTTCAAATATTTATTTTTGTATTTATTCCTTTTTGTTGCCCTAGTTGTTTTATTTTTGTAGTTATTATTGTTGCATAGGAGAGAAATGGAGAGAGGAGGGGAAGACAGAGAGGGGGAGAGAAAGATAGACACCTGCAGACCTGCTTTACTGCCTGTGAAGTTACTCCCCTGTAGGTGAGGAGCCAAGGGCTCAAACCAGGATCTTTATGCTGGTCCTTGCTCTTTGTGCCACATGTGCTTAACCTGCTGTGCTACCACCTGATTCCCCCCTAGAGAGAATTTAAAAGAGAAGTCTAGCCATCATGTGGGCAATGATCTCCAGAGATAACTCTGGTGGCAGTAAATAAAATAACTCTCATGAGTTCTTTTATGAGTCACTATTCAAGGAAATAGAAAATGATACAAAGAAATGGAAAGTTACCCCATGTTCATGGACTGGAAGAATTAACATCATCAAAATGAATATCCTATCCAGAGACAAATACAAAATTAATGCAGTACCCATCAAGATCCCACCAATTTTTCTTTAAGAGAATACAAAAATTACAGTCATTTATCTGGAACAAGAAAACACCTAGAATTGCCTAAACAATCCTGAAAAAAAGACACAGAAATGGAGACATCACACTTCCAGATCTGAAATTACATTATAAGGTCATTGTAATCAAAACTGCATTGTATTGGAACAAAAATAGGTACACAGACCAGTGGAAAACAATTTAAAGGCCAGAAATAACCCCCCACACCTATGGACATTTAATTTTTGATAAAGGGGCCCAAATTATTAAATGGGGGAAGGAGAGTCTCTTCAATAAATGGTGCTGGGTTGAAATATGCAGAAGTATCTCACCAGAAACAAAAGTCAACTCCAAATAGTTTATGGACCTTGATGTTAGAACAGCAACTACTAAATACTTAGAGGAAATTATTGTTGGATCACTTTTACATCTAAATCTCAAGGACATCTTCAATGATACAAACCCAATTGCAAGGAAGACTAAAACAAAAATAAACCAATGAGTCTACACAAATTACTCTTTCATCTCTCTGAGAAATACAGGCTCACAATCTGATACAAAATTACACATTGTAGCTACCATTCTTCCAATAGCTATATATTTAACCAAGAAATATCATTTCTTTTATCAAGATTCAGTGAAAAAACCACTAATTATCTTACAAATAAAATCTTTCATTCCTTTGGTTAAGTTTATTCCTAGATATTTTATTGATTTTTCTGTGATAGTGAATGGAAGTGATTTCTGCATTCCCCCCTCTTCTGACTTAGTGTTTGCATAAGGAATGCCACAAATTTTTGTATATTAATTTTGTAGCCTGACACCTTGTTACATAGTCTAGTGATTTCCAGAAGGTTATTTTTCTGGATTCCTTGGGGTTTTCTATGTATATTATCATATCATTTGCAAATAGTGAGATTTTGATTTCTTCCCTTCTAATATGTATTTCTTTGATTCCTTTTTAAATTTTTTTATTGTTTATTTTAATTTATTTTCCCTTTTATTGCACTGGTTGTTTTATTGTTATTGTAGTTATTATTGTTGTTGCTGTTGATGTCATTGTCGTTGTTGGATAGGACAGAGAGAAATGGAGAGAGGAGGGGAAGGCACAGAGAGAGGGGGAGAAAAAGAAACATCTGCAGACCTACTTCACTGTCTGTGAAGCAACTCCCCTGCAAGTGGGGAGTCGGGCCTCTAACAGGGAACATTGCACCTAGCACCACGTGCACTTAACCCACAGTGCTACCACCCGACCCCTTCTTTGATTCCTTTATCTTGCCAGATTGCTATGACAAGAACTTCCAATACTATGTTGAAGAGTAATGGTGATAGTGGACAGCCCTATCTGGTCCCTGATCTCAGTGGTCGGCTTTCAACTTCTGTCAGTTGAGTATGATGTTGCTTATAGGTTTGCTATATATGGATTCCACTATCTTAAGGATTTTTCCATCTATTTTCATTTTTTGTAGTGTTTTGATTATGAAGGGATGTTAGATTTTTTCAAAAGCTTTCTCTGCATCTACTGAGATAATCATGTGGTTTTTGATTTTGCTTTTGTTGATGTGGTGAATCACATTTATTGACGTATCTTGAACCATCCTTGCATTTCTGGGATAAGTCCCACTTGGTCTTGATGAACAATCTTTTTAATATACTGATATTCCTGATTGGTTAGGATTTTGTTCATTATTTTAGCACCTTTGTTGATCAGAAATATTGGTCTGTAGTTTTCCTTTTTTGTTGTGTCCTTATCTGCATTTGGTATCAGGGTGATGTTGGCTTCATGGAAGGTGAAGGGAGTATTCCTATGCCTTTGATCTTTTGAAGTAGCTTTAAAAGTATAGGCATTTTTAATTTTTTTATCTATAAAACATAAATATTAGCAAGACCATAGGATAAGAGTGATATACTTCCATATAATTCCCACTACCAGAACTCCCTACCCATACCCTCCCTTGAAAGTTTTTCTATTCTTTATCCCTCTTACAAAGCAGAGCATATTGTTGACTAACCATAAAGCTAAAAGCAAGAATATTGCAGATGAAGATTTGGATGCCTCCATTTTGGAAAAAGCTAGTAGATATATTTTAGTTATATTCCAAGGGGCTCCAGGCTTCACTAGTTTTTGTCTAAGTCTCACAGCTAAGATGCAGTTGGATCCAAGGTATTGTTTGGGGAATGGTGTCATAGTTGGAAAAGGGTCTAGAAAGCTGGATCAGGGAAGAGAGTAGCTCCCAAATATTGGAAAAGTGTATAATATTGTTGACTGTAAATCCCATCGATTTGAGCTGGGGTCCATATTCAGCACTGTTTCCTGAAGGCGTTGTAGACTTCATTTGTAAAGCTATCTGCTCCTGGACTTTTATCGTTGTACTGTTGTCTCTCTCTCTCTCTCTCTCTCCTTCTCTATCTCTATCTCTATCTCTCTATCTCTTCCATTGTTGTTGCTGTTGACAGGATGGAGAGAAACTGAGATAAGAGGGAAAGACAGAAAGGGTGAGAGAAAGATAGACACCTGCAGACTTGCTTCACAGCTTGTGAAGCAACTCTCCTGCAGGTGGGCAAGTAGGGGTCCTTAAGCTGGTCCTTGCACTTCTTACTATGTTTGCTTAACCTGGTATGCCCTTTCCCAAGGAGGTTCTTAATAACTCTTTCAATTTCTTTGTTTGTGGTTGGTCATTTAGGTTTTTGTAGTTCTCCTTGGTTCAGTTTTGGAAGGATTTGTGTTTCTAGGAACTGTTCCATTTCTTTGGGTTCTCTAGCTTGGTGGTATATAGTTGTTCATAGAAGCTTTCATAGTATTTTGCATTTCTGTGGTCCTGTTGTGATATCTCCCCTATCATTTGCAATTCTCTGCATTTAAGCCTCCTCTCCTCCCCCTCCCCTCCCCCCCCCCCCGTTTGTGATTCTGGCTAAGGTTTATTCAGTTTTGTTGCTCAAACCCTGATCCCTGCACTTAGTACTATGTGCATTTAACCAGGTGTGCTGCTGCCCAGTCTCCAACTTTGCACTTTCTCTTACTGTGATTCTTCCATTATGAAATTCATATCCCAACCTTATAAAATCATCAAGTTCACTATCCACATTTTGTTTCAGAAATCCTGAGAGCATAGTTTGCTTAGGCTGAAACTTTTTCATGAGTCTTACTAGTGATTTAATAATGATTAACAAGATTGTAAGATAGCTAGGGTCTAATTCCACACAATTCCCACCACAAGGGTTCCATGTCCCACCGCCTCCAATGGAGGTCTTATTTTAGAAAACATACACTCTTTATGCTGGGTAGTAAGTACACTTGCTTGTATTTTGCTGTCTAGGTGAGATTATCTGCATTATCTCAGATTTTAAGCAAGTGACACTTTCCTTCAGAGGGAGGGAACCCAAAACATACTTTTGAAATGTATGCAAATGGCCTAGGCAATAAATAAGAAGACTCAGAAAACCAGTAAAAATGTCTGTAGAGCCCAAACCATGTATGTTTCTTGAATTATTAGACCAACCAAAGGCAAATGTGCAAGAAACTAAGTTTTAGAGAGTTGCACTATAGAAACCACCAGCCTGTACCAAATGACTGAGGTTGGTTATAACCCACTAAATGATCCTTGGACTTTCAATTTTCTGCAGGTCAGAGAAAAGCTATGAAAATTACTCAGTCACCAAGGAGGGTATATTCTACAATGTTATCTCCAAATGTAGCCTTAATAGTGTAATAGAGAATTACCTATCAGAAGATGAAGTCAAAATCACCAGGTAACTATAAGCTAGAAAAATTCTATGGAGAGGGCTAGAAGTCTAATAATAAATAATGTTATTTTTGCCATTGAGATTTCAGAGATATCATGGTGTAGCAAATGTGTTATTTCTTTTATTCTGACTTGTGTTTATCTTTATTGTCTTTATCTCACTGTGTTCATTCTCCTGTCACTACATACATAGTGTGAGATGAACAAATAATATTTGTGACTTTTATGTTGTTGGGCTTTTATGGATTTGTTTTGCTTAGTTTTTGCTAGTTCAATAGAGTGATATTTCCCTTAGAAAGCTGGATGTGAGTCTGATGTTAGGATGAAATTCTACTTTGTTCTGTCTTCCCTAGAGAATGTGTGAGTTTACTTCTGTACAGAACAGAGTCTAGCAAATAAGTTGATAATATTTGATTGTATAAGACTATCTCTTTTTCTACTGGTAAAAAATATGGTTTACAGTATAATGGTTGAGACATGGATGCAATTTCTCATCATTCATGACAACTTTCTGCAAAACATTCTCATTTGCAACTTAGATCTTCCCCTCCATCATTCTCCAACAACCCACTGCAATCTTTTCCGCTTTCCGTTCTTCCCAGAGACTCCATGTAACTTTGCTTTGGTTCAATACACCACATCTAGTCAAAGTTTAATTTTCTGTCCTCCCTTTCTTTCCTTATATGGAAGACTTTCTTTCTTAATGTATTCTATTTTATTTATTTATTTATTTATTTATTTACTTACTCATTTACTTAAACACAGAGAGAAATTGGGGGACCAAGTACCAGTGAACCTGGTAGAATGCAAAACTCATCATGCATAGGGATCCAGGTACAAGGCCTATATCACTGCAGGCAGGGGGAAAGTTTTTAAAGTGATATAGGCATATTTAAGATACCTCTGTTTCTCTTTCCTTTTCTCTTTACTCTCTATTTTTTTCTCTATCTCTATAATACAGAAAAAAATGAAAATAGCCAAATGGCCATCAGGAGTAGTGGAGTCCTCATGCAAGCACTGAATCCCTGGTGGCAAAAGAAAAAAAATATGTATATATATATATTGCATTCTCCAAGTCAGTTTATTGGGGTGTTAATGCTTTACATTACAGTTGCTGAAAAATGGGTAAAATGTCTCATCTCTCTATAATAAATATCTGCAATCCCCCTTCCTAGGTCCTTTTCCACTGCCATTTATAAGAACTTCACACACCCCTATATTTACCTCTTCCTCTCCTTTCCTACTGTCCTTTGTTTTGGTGTAATACAACATAACCAGTCCAAGTTTTATTTCATGTTTTCTCTTTATATCCTTGTTTCTTACATTCCACTTATGAACAAGATCATCTAGCATTCATCTTTCTCTTTTGGGTTTACCTTGATTTCTTTAAATTCCATCCAAGATGTGGCAAAGGAGATGACTTCATCATTTTAACAGATATATAAATATCTTATCCATTCATTTGTTGTTAGACACCTGGGTTGCTTCCTTTGTTGGGTTATTACAAATCATGTTGCTAAAACCAATTTATATATCTGATATCTTTGGAGATGTGTTTTTGAATAAAACTTTGTTTACTAGACCACTGAGGTTTGGGAGAGACTGCAACAAGAGTAGAATGTCCTATTCTATTACAGCAGCTTTCTTCTGTGTTAGCAAATCTTTGTTTTCTCCAGTGAGTTTATCTGCACTATTCTAGGTGAGAACTAAGAGATATTTGCATAAAAGTTGGAATATAGAGGTAAAGCATTAGACATCATTTGCTAGTGGTCAGACTTGGACATTGAGGACTATTATATTTTTACATGGTGTTGCTGATCTGTTGGATAATCTTTTTGGAATCCAATAACAAATTCTCTAGCTCCCATCCAAACCTTTCACTTCTCAAGGAACTACATCATGTAGGTGGAACTTCATGATAGCTAAAACATCTTCTGTAGGTTACCTGCATCAAGAATTTTTAGGTGGCGATAAAAGTGTTAAAGATTGAATTTAGGGGGTTGGGCAGTCGCGCAGCAAGGTAAGCGCACATGGCTCAAAGCACAAGAGAGGGCCAGTGTAAGGACCCCCGTTAGAGCCCCCCCCCCCCCCCCCCCCCCCGTGCAAGGGGGTTGCTTCACAAGCGACAAAGCACGTCTGCAGGTGTCTATCTTTGTGTCCCCCTCTGTCCTTCCCTCCTCTATTTCTCTCTGTCCTATCCAGTGATAGCTACAATAACAATAACAACCACATCAAGGGTAACAAAATAGGAAACATAGCCTCCAGGAGCAGTGGATTCGTAGTGCTGGCACTGAGCCCCACCAATAACCCTGGAGGTAATAAATAAATATTATAAAAGATTGAATTTCTCTTTGTGAATTCAAATTTAGATCACAAATCTCACTCCCCTCCCCACAACTATATATCTGGTATTCTCATCTCACATTTATTTCTAGAATTTCATAAAATTATTATAGTCAGATCCTGCAGTTGTTAAGATCTAATCCTTGTAATGTACCCATTTTCCTATACATCTAATATTGTTTTTGTCTCTCTGATTGAGTTCTAACTCATTAACCTCACTCTCTCTAGTCACAACTGCAATACCATGTTTAAATGTTTTATTTCATTATTTCTAATTCTTGCAATAGTTCTTCAGGAGAGGAATGACTTTATCATTTAGAGATTATAAGCCTAGGACAAAATCATTGGATTGCAAAGTTAAAATATCCAGTGGGACTTTTGTTTGAACAATGTTCCTTAAACTAAGCTAAGCTACTCATTGTAAAAACTTTAAAATATATATATATCATTGGTGATGCTTTGTTGATCTACAGCACTTCAGTTCAAAGATCCTTTGCATACTTTTACTGCATGTTGCAATCATTTTTTGAAGTATGGACTACAAAGGTGAACTTGTGTAGCAAAACCACACACCCATTTTAGAGGTCAAAACATGGCAGTGGCGAATATAACCCACAGACTATTGCTTTGCATGCTGCAGTGCATTTACACTCAGTAATGAAGGCTCTAATATCAGCTGGAGAGAGGAAAGTGACAATGAGCATTAACGCTGAACTCCTGCATTCTCTATCAATGGAGCATGAAATAAGGCATGTCATCATGTCAGCCCATGCTAGGAAGGATTTTCTTAGGCCCTCATCCTTTCAGTGCAGTGAACTGACTTCATGATGAGTAAGGTTTTCCTACATTTTGACTCTTCTACCTCATCATTTCCCTCTGTTCAATCCTCTGCCTTTACAGTTCCACTGTGATGCTAATTACTACCTTGTCAGAAATATATATATATATAGCCTTTTAAGCTTCTCATACAACTTTAAAGTTTCATGAAAGGTAGGTTGTTATGACAGCAACAAAAAATATCATTTTGTATAAGGAAAAAGACATGGAGCCATTATAAAAATGCATCTACATCAGTACTGGCTTTTTTATTTACCCATACCATGTAAATTATGGATTTTATGTATCAATAATAATACTAAATTCCACCAGTAACCAAAACCCATCAATAATGTTCATTTAAAAAATATGTGATATATATTTTTTTGTCTATAGTAAAATGAATATTAACATGTCAGGTTAAGATATTACTATTTCTAGGCCTCACATAAATGATTCACTTGTAAAAACAAGAGCAAGTATAATTTCAAAGCTAAATTTTAAAATAACCTTGCTGACTATTTTTCTTTTTCTTTTTAACTTTTTATTGGGGAATTAATGTTTTGCATTCAACGGTAAATACAATAGTTTGTACATGCATAACATTTCTCAGTTTTCCATATAACAATACAACTCCCACTAGGTCCTCTGTCATCCTTTTTGAACCTTTACTCTCCCTCCTCATCCAGCCAGAGTCTTTTATTTTGGTGCAATACACCAATTGCAGTTCAGGTTCTATTTGTGTTTTCTCTTTTGATCGTTTTTTTCAACTTCTGCCTGAGAGTGAGATCATCCCATATTCATCCTTCTGTTTCTGATTTATTTCACTTAACATGAATTTTTTCAAGGTCCATCCAAGATGGGCTGAAAATGGTGAAGTCACCATTTTTTGTAGCTGATTAGTATTACATTGTGTATATAGACCACAACAATGCTCAGCCACTCATCTGTTGTTGGACACCTGGGTTGCTTCCAGATTTGGGCTATTATAAATTGTGCTGTTAAAACATATGTGTACACAGATCTTTTTGGATGGGTGTGTTCAGTTCCTTAGGATATATCCCCAGGATCATAGGATAGGTCCATTTCTAGCCTTCTGAGAGTTTTCCAGACTGTTCTCCACAGAGGCTGGACCAATTTACATTCCCACCATCAGTGCAGGAGGGTTCCTTTGACCCCACAACCTCTCCAACATTTGCTACTGTTACCTTTACTAATTATGACATTCTCCCAGGAGTGAAGTGATATTTCATTGTTGTTTATTTTTCATTTTAAAGATATTTATGAGATAGACAGATAGATCCCAGAATGTACACTGGCATATGTGGTGATAGAGACTGAACTCAGGACCACATGAAATTTCCAAGCTCCACTTCATGAGCCACATCTTTGGACACTGTGATTATTTTTCTAAAGTTTGCCTCATTCCTTATAGAATTACATAACCCCAGGCCAAACTGTGGCACACCTAGTTAAGTGTACACATTACAGTGCATAAAGACTCAAGTTCAAGCCCGTGTTTCCCAACTGCGGTTGGAAATTTCACAAGTGGTAAAGCAGGGTTGTAGGCATCTCTCTCTCTCTCCCTCCCCCTTTCCCTCTCAATATATCTCTGTTTATATCCAATAATAAATTTAAAAAAATAAATTAGAATTACTTAGCCCCTTAATGATCAAGGTATATATTTAATAATAGAGAAAAAATACTTGTATTCTGTTTCAAGATTTCCTTCACATTATATAAAGCATGCTAACATAATTATATAAGAATCTATTAATAATAGAAAAGTTCTACTAGATACACTTGTCATAACAGCAAATAGTTTAAAGTTAAAGCAGTAATAGATTTCAACCTTGTCTTTTTTCATTAAGCTGATTAAACTGTTATTTGTTCTCTGTAAATCTTTAAGCAACATTTTGAAGACACAGTGTAAAATTATGGCTAGAACCATATCTAGTGAATGCTAAAATGTAGTTCAAATATAGAAGACACACCCTACCAGGGAAAGAGAGAGGCAGACTAGGAGTATGGATCGACCAGTCAGTGCCCATGTTTAGCGGGGAAGCAATTACAGAAGCCACACCTTCCACCTTCTGCAACCCACAAAGACCCTGGGTCCATGCTCCCAGAGAGATAGAGAATGGGAAAGCTATTGGGGAGGGGATGGGATATGGAAATTGGGTGGTAGAAATTGTGTGGAGTTGTACCCCCCATCCTATGATTTTGTTAATGTCTCCTTAAATTAATTAATTAATTAATAAAAAATAAATAAAATAAAAAGTCCATTTTTTCTTGATCCTGTTTTTAAATTTTGTTTTATTTTGAGAACTCAGTAGGCACTCTAAATAGATACCTTGGAAGTTTAACAGAACTTGCTGAGGTTAGATTTATAGTAGTTTCAAGCATCATGAAGTAGAGTAATTTTTAAATGATAATGAATGCAAGATTACTTTGAAAAGTATTAAAACATAGTATGTAGTTTGGATGAAATAGAACTTTAAACATCCAACGTTTAATATATATGTATTAAAACCTCACATGTAATTAGAAAATGAACTTAATAAGGGCTGGGTGGTGGTGCACCTGGTTGAGTGCACGTGTTACAGTGTAGACGGATTTGGGCTGGAAAGTCCAGTCCCCACTTGCATGAGGAAAGCTTTGCAAGTCCTGTAACAGTGTTGCAGGTGTGTCTCTTCTCTCTCCCTCTTTCCCTCCACCTTCCCTCTCAGTTTCTGATTGTCTCTGTCCAATGAATAAGTAAAGATAATAATAAAAATAATAAAGAAAATAAATTATGTTTGTAGAAAATTTTCATTCTTTTTTTTAAACTCAAGACTAGTTGTTTGGAGTTCAAAATGCACCATTCCGCATTTTCATTGTGTAGATCTGTCTGAGTGAAACAGAAAATAATTTTCATTCATGTCACCTTGGTATCAGAACTGGTCAAAATCTTTGACACGCAAAATTTTCATATATATAAGGAATGAAACTACTTTGAAACTGTGCATTTTAAAACTGCCAAATCTTAGCTGTTAGCTTACTAAATTTTGCTTCACTTTATTGAGTCATAATTCAATTTATAATGTGAAACCTTAACAAATGTGCAGTTCTGTTGTTTTTGAATTATTAAGTGCAAATGCTGTCCCAATAGCAAATCTTGAATGAAAACAAACAAACAAACAAAAAACAAACAAACAAAAACAACTCATCTCCTGCAGTCTTTGTTTTCCAGTTAGTGCATATTCACATCACAGCTGGGTGTCAACATGGGAAGGGGGCTCTTATATCTGGTACTCCTTTTGCCCTTTATACTTTCAAGAGGAAAACATATTGACCAGAATCCAAGATGTTCACAGGCATTTGACCTTTAAGAGAAAATGAGTCTTTATAGGAAGCAGATAAAAAAAAAAATCATAAGATCTGTTTCCATTCTTTCAATACACAGCTGGGTTCAGAGGAATGTGTTTCTTTACGGCAAGTCACTTTGACTTCAGAAGTAAATCAAATGTTTTAATATATTGCAATAGTTTGCCTAGTTACACAAGAGCTGACAAGTACATTTTGTTTATTAATGATTAAATATGATATCCAAAATTACAAGATAACCAGGTTACAATTCCGCACCTTTCCTACCACCAGAGTTCTGTGTCCTCATTCCCTTCATTTGAAGCCCCAGTAGTTTTCCCAAGGTCACAGATAAGGTTTGACTATCTATCTATCTATCTATCTATCTATCTATCTATCTATCTATCTATCTATCATCTATTTACCTATCTATCTATCTACATATCTATATCTATATCTATCTATCTATCTATCTATCATTACCTATCTACATATATTTTCCTTTTTTATGGTCCTACCTTCTCTTCCTTTCTGAGTCACACCTGCACATATTACTATTTTCAAATGTCCTTCTTTTTGTCCTCTTCTCTCTGGGTCCTGATGGAATTTGATTCCAGAGCCCTCTGGTCATCTTCCACTAACATATTTCCCCCTATGAGTATATAAACTAAAAGATCTTTAGGGGTGCTGAAGGTGGAAGTTCTGACTTCTGTAATTGTTTCTCTGCTGTATATGGACATTGTTAGGTAAATGCATATCCCCAACTTGTTTTCTTCTTTCCCTTGTGAGACAGGACTCTTGAGAGATAAAGTTTTGGGAGGTCTAGAAGGCCCAGGGACTTCAGGATGAAATAATAGTAGCATCTCCAACTTTGTATCTGAAAGGTAGTAAGATATGAGACAGGACAAAATGTTCAATAAATACAAACCAGAAAACAGGAATAAACCAGGTGAGAATAGGGACTTTAGAAGGTAAGAAGCAAGGAAGTCTATTTCTAGGTATGTTCTAGGGACCTGGACTTTCTCCCAGATGTTAAAGCATTTGATGTCTGATACATTGCTACATTGCCTGATACTTTTCACAAATTTCTTCCCTGATTGTAAGGTTTTTCTGTGTATACTACATATCATCTGCCAATAGTGACAATATGACCATTTGTCTTCCAGACAGTATCCCTTTAATTACTTGCTCTTATCTGATTGCTATGGCAAGAACTTCCAACACTATATTAAATAGTAATGGTGATAATGGGCAACCCTGCTCTGAGGTGAAATCCTTTCAGTTTCCCACCATTGATACCGTTATGGCTGTAGGTTTGCTGCATATGGGACTCCACTAGGTGAAGACATTTTCTATCTATTCTGCCCTCCCCCCATTTGCATCATTTTAATCATGAAAGGATCTTGGATTTTGTCAACAGCTTTATATCTATTGAGAAAATCATGTGCCTTTGGGTTTTTCTTTCATTGATGTGGTTGATCACATTTATTGATATAAATTATAGAAAGTTCCTTGCATCCCTAGGACAAATCCCACTTGGTTGTTATGTACATTTTTAAAAATATCTTGCTGTATCTAGTTGGCTAGAATTTTGTTTAATATATAAGTGTCTGTGTTCATTGGATATTTTGATCTGTAGTTTTCTTTTTTGGTGACTCATAATTAAGTACATTTCATCTAGAAATTCCTGTGATTTCACGAATATCTAACTCAAGTCCATACCAAATATTTAGGTACTATCTTTTTAGACAATATTTTTGTCTTTGTTATATTTTGTAACAATGGTCTCATTTGTTTCTGTTTAGTTATTTATCTATTTAATTTGATGGTATAGAGAGAACATTGGAGGGAAAAGAAGGGGAGAAAGCAACAGAAATCTATAGCACCCCCCTATTTATTGCACTAAGAATAATCACTTCCAGTTCCATCTATTTGGTCCCCAAAAAAAAAACAATATCATCTTTTCTGATTGCAGAGTAGTATTCCATAGGATATATATTCTATAACTTCTTTAGCTAGTCATCTGTTAACTTGCATTCAGACTGCTTTTAGTCATTGGCCAGTGTGAATAATATAGTTATGAATTTGGGGATAAATTTCTTTATAAGTCAAAATCAATAAAATAATCTTATTATCAAAAGAACATAATATTCCATCAAAATAAACTATTTACAGTATTTATATATAATACTAGAAATGGGGAATCATTAGAGAAGTTTACTTTTAATTTTAATACTCTGTTTATGAGAGACTGAGAGATAAATATGTTGTTTTATAGCTGTGCTAAATTCTTTGATTTATATCAAAGTATGTTCACTTAGATAACTATACTTCCACTTTTCTTTTTTTTTATTTTTTTTTAAATTTTTTATTTAAGAAAGGATTAATGAACAAAAACATAAGGTAGGAGGGATACAACTCCACACAATTCCCACCACCCAATCCCCATAACCCACACCCACCCATGATAGCTTTCCCATTCTCTAGCTTTCTGGGAGCATGGACCAAGGGTTGTTGAGGGTTGCAGAAGGTAGAAAGTCTGGCTTCTGTAATTGCTTCCTCGCTGAACATGGGCGTTGAATGGTTGGTCCATACTCAAAGTCTGCCTCTCTCTTTCCCTAGTAAGGTGTGTCTCTGGGGAAGCTGAGTTCCAGGACACATTGGTGGGGTCTTCAATCCAGGGAAGCCTGGCCAGCATCCTGGTGGCATCTGGAACCTGGTGATTGAAAAGAGAGTTAACATATGAAGCCAAACAATTTGCTGAGCAATCCTGGATCCCAAGCTTGGAATAGTGGAGAGGAAGTGTTAGGGAGGTATTCACTGCAAACTCTAGTGTACTTCTGCTTTCAGGTATATATTTTGCAGTAGTTTATGGATATGTGTGAACATAAGCTCTCTCTCACAGAAACTGGTGTTTATCTAGGTTATGGGACTTTGTTAGAAAGTGAACCACCTGAGATGAAATTAGAGTGTACTATAAAAGGAAAGGTCTCACCCGAGTAATGAAGCTGAAGGGTTGTCATTCCATACGTGAAGTCTCTGGATACAGCCTGAGGTGAAGCATGTTGAGGTGGCAATCGTTGCTTTGGTTAGGTTGTGATCGGCGGATGCAATATTATTTGGTTTGGATTGGGAGATGCATACGGGAAAGTGGGCCCTATCCAAGGGTTCCAGGACTGGGGGAAGTAGGGGCACTATAGTGGAGATGTGAGGTTCCAGCTGTCTTAGGGTTCAAAAAGATAATCGATAGTTAATGTTATCATCACATTATTTGGTAATTGGGTTAACTTTGAAAAGTCCTTTTGTTATGGTTTGCTGTACAGTATCCAGTATCTTGTATATAGCTGTGCTATTGGATGCTTCTAATCTACTTGGTCTAGGCTTTTGAGAGAGTCTGCATATCAAATACACAGCCTATATATTAAAAAGATTCAGTTTGTCTTTTGAGAAACTTTGAGACATACAACTGATTTTCCCCCTCTCATATTAATTAACTACTGATTTATATGTCTACATTTTGCTAGAAGTGTACATAAACACCATTCACACCACCAAAAGACTGTAACCCATCCGTCCCATCCACTCCCACCCCCCACTGGCCCAGGAAGATGCATGTCTACCCCTCACCACAGGGTTTTTACTTGGTGCCCTACTTACAATTTGATCAGGTCCTGCTTTTAGTTTCTCTTTCAGATCTTCTTACTCAACTTCTGTTGATGAGTGGGATCATCCCATACTCATCTTTATCTTTCTGACTTAGTTCACTTAACATAATTCTTTCTAGCTCTGTCCAAGATGGGTCAGAGAAGGTGGGTTCATTGTTCTTGATAGCTGCATAGTATTCCATTGTGTATATATACCACAGCTTTCTCAGCCACTCATCTGTTGTTGGGCACCTGGGTTGCTTCCAGGTTTTAGCTATTATGAATTGTGCTGCTATGAACATAGGAGTACACACCTCTTTTTGGTTGGGTATTATCGAGTCCTCGGGGTATAACCCCAGGAGAGGAATTACTGGGTCATATGGAAGGTCCATGTCTAGCCTTATGAGAGTTTTCCAGACTGCTCTCCACAGAGGTTGGACCAATTTACATTCCCACCAGCAATGTAAAAGGGTTCCTCTGTCCCCACATCCTCTCCAGCATTTGTTGCTGCTGTCCTTTTTGATGTATGCCATTCTTACAGGAGTGAGGTGGTATCTTAGTGTTGTCTTAATTTGCATTTCTCTGACAATCAGTGACTTAGAGCAGTTTTTCATATGTTTGTTAGCCTTTTGGATCTCCTCTGAGGTGAATGTTTTGTTCATAACCTCTGCCCATTTTTGGATGGGGTCATTTGCTTTTTTGGTGCTAAATTTGCTGAGCTCTTTATATATTTTGGTGATTAGTTTCTTGTCAGATGTCTGGCATGTGAAGATATTCTCCCATTCTTTGAGGTGTCTCTTTGTTTGTTTAATAGTTTCTTTGGATGTGCAGAAGCTTTTCAATTTGATGTAGTCCCATTGGTTTGTTTCTGCTTTAGTCTTCCTTGCAATTGGGTTTGATTCATCATAGATGTCCTTGAGGTGTAGGTGGGAAAGTGTTTTACCAATGTTTTCCTCTAAGTATTTGATTGTTTCTGCTCTGACATCTAGGTATTTGATCCATTTGGAGTTGATTTTTGTTTCTGGTGAGATAAAGTGGTTCAATTTCATTCTTCTGCATGTTTCAACCCAGTTTTCCCAGCACCATTTATTGAAGAGAGCCTCCTTTTTCCATTTAATCCTTTGGGCCCCCTTATCAAAGATTAGATGCCCATAGGTGTTGGGATTTACTTCTGGGCTTTCAATTCTGTTCCACTGGTCTGTGTGCCTATTTTTGTCCAGTACCATGCTGTTTTGATGATGATGGATTTATAATATAGTTTAAAGTCTGTGAGTGTGATGCCTCCATTTCTGTTTCTTTTCCTTAAGATGGTTTTGGCAATTCTAGGTGTTTTCAGGTTCCAGATAAATGATTGTAGTGTTTTTTTTTATTCTCTTAAAGAAGCTTGGTGGAACTTTGATGGGTATTGCATTAAATTTGTATATGGCTCTGGGGAGAATATTCATTTTGATGATATTTATTCTTCCAATCCATGAGCATGGGATATCTTTCCATTTCTTGGTATCAGTTTCTATCTCCTAGAGTAGCGACTCATAGTTTTCAGTATACAAGTGTTCACTTCTTTGGTCAACTTTATTCCTAGGTATTTGATTGATTTTGCTGAAACAGTAAATGGGAGTGATTTCTGGATGTCTTCTTCTTCATTTTAGTGTTTGCATAAAGAAATGCCACTGATTTTTGTACATTTATTTTGTAGCCTGATACCTTGCTGTATTGCCTAATAACTTCCAGTAATTTTCTACTGGATTCTTTAGGTCTTTCTATGTATACTATCATATCATCTGCAAATAGTGAGAGCTTGACTTCTTCCCTTCCAATCTGTATTCCTTTGATTTCTTTCTCTTGCCTGATTGCTATGGCAAGAACTTCCAATACTATGTTGAAGAGTAACGGTGACAGTGGACAGCCCTGTCTAGTCCCCGATCTGAGGGGGAATGCTTTCAGCTTCTGTCCATTGAGTATGATGTTGGCTGTAGGTTTGATATATATAGACTCCACTGTCTTGAGGAATTTCACATCTATTCCCATTTTTTGTAGAGTTTTGAGCATGAATGGGTGTTGGATTTTGTCAAAGGCGTTCTCTGCATCTATTGAGATAATCATGTGGTTTTTGGCTTTGCTTTTATTGATGTGGTGAATGACATTGATTGACTTACGGATGTTGAACCAGCCTTGCATTCCTGGGATGAATCCCACTTGGTCATGATGAACAATCTTTTTGATGTGTTGCTGTATCCGGTTGGCCAAGATCTTGTTTAATATTTTGGCATCTATGTTCATCAGAGATATTGGTCTGTAGTTTTTCTTTTTTGTTCTGTCCCTATCAGCTTTTGGTATCAGGGTGAGGTTGGCTTCATAAAAGGTGGAAGGGAGTATTCCTGTTCCTTCAATCTTATGGAATAGCTTAAGAAGTATGGGTATTAACTGTTTCCTGAAAGTTTTGTAGAATTCGTTTGTGAAGCCATCGGGTCCAGGACTTTTGTTGTTGGGGAGATTCTTCATAACGGTTTCAATTTCTTTGTCTGTGATTGGTGCACTTAGATTTTGTAGTTCTTCTTGGTTCAGTTTTGGAAGTGCATAGGTTTCTAGGAATTGTTCCATTTCTTCCAGATTCTCTAGCTTGGTGGCATATAGTTCTTTATAGAAGTTTCGCAGGATTCTCTGGATTTCTGTGGTGTCAGTTGTGATATCTCCTGCATCTTTTACAATTCTATTAATAAGAGTCTTCTCTCTTTTTTGTTTGGTGAGTCTGGCTAGGGGTTTGTCAATTTTGTTTAATCTTTCAAAGAACCAACATTTGGCTTCATTGGTCTTTTGTATGGTTCTTTTATTTTCGATGTTGTTTATTTCTGCTCTAACTTTAGTGATTTCTGTCCTTCTGGTTGCTTTAGGGTTCCTTTGTTCCTCTTCCTCTAAGTCCTTGAGGTGTGCAGTAAGGTCGTTCATTTGTGCTTCTTCTTGGTGTTTAATATGTGATTGTATGGCTATAAGTTTCCCTCTCAGTACTGCTTTAGCTGTGTCCCAAATATTTTGATAGGTTGTGTCTTCATTTTCATTAGTTTCCAGGAACATTTGAATTTCCTGTTTGAGTGAGTCTCTGACCCAGTGGTTCTTAAGGAGCATGTTGTTTAGTTTCTAAATTCTATGTCTTTTAATAATTTTCCGTTTGTTGTTAAATGTTAGTTTTACTCCACTGTGGTCTGAGAAGATACTTGGGATGATTTCAATGCTCTTGAATTTATTGATGCTGTCTTTGAGGCCTAACATGTGGTCTATCCTTGAGTATGTGTTATGTGGATTTGAAAAGAAGGTGTTTTCCAGTTTTTTGGGGTGGGGGAGTCTGAAAATGTCCAAGAGGTCTAGTCTATCAATCTCTTCATTCAATTCTCTTGTATCTTTACTGGTTCTCTGCTTTGTTGATCTGTCTAAGTGTGAGAGTAGGGTATTGAAGTCTCCCACTATTATTGTATTACTATTGATGTATTTTTGAAATTCTTTCATTAGATGCTTAATGTATTTAGATGGTCCCTCGTTGGGTGCATAGATGTTAATAATTGTTAAGTCTTCTTGGCTGATTGATCCTCGAATCATTATGTAATGTCCTTGCCTATCTTTTATTACTTTATTTAATTTAAAATCTATCGTGTCTGAGATGAGAATGGCTGTTCCTGCCCTTTTTTGTGGACCGTTAGCCTGTATGATAGTTTTCTATCCTTTCACTTTAAGTCTGTGTTTATCTTGTTGTGACACATGGGATTCTTGCAAGCAGCATATGGTTGGGTTATGTTTTCTGATCCATCCCTCCACCCTGTGCATTTGATGGGTGAGTTTAAGCCATTGATATTTATTGATATTATGGATTTAATGTATTGTAGTGCCATTGTCCTAAAAAACTATTTGTTTACTCTGATATATTGCAAGTATTATACTGATGTTCTTCTTTATAAGATGATTTTTAGTACCTCTTTCAGGGCCGGCTTGGTGATGGTTGCCTCCTTTAACGGTTGTTTGTCTAAGAAGGTTTTGATCCCTACATCTAGCCTGAATGAAAGTCTAGCCGGATATATTATCCTTGGTTGAAACCCTTTTTTCATTCAGGGCTCGATAGATATCTTTCCACACCCTTCTGGCTTTTATAGTTTGAGTGGAGAAATATGCAGATAATCTTATGGGTTTTCCCTTGTATGTGACTTTTTGTTTCTCTCTTGCAGCCTTTTATTATCCTTTCTTTATCCTTACTTCTTCTCATTGTGACTATGATGTGTCTTCAGGTCTGGGTTGATTCTGTTTGGTACTCTCTGGGCCTCTTAAACCTTGATATCCTTTCTGTTATTCAGGTCTGAGAAGTTTTCTTCTATTATTTCCTCTAGAATGTTTGCTTCCCCTTCCTCTCTTTCTTCCTCTGACAAGCCAATTATATGAATGTTACTTCTTTTGATATCAACCCATATGTTTCTGTTGTTGTTTTAAGTGTCTCTCAATCTCTTTTTAAGCTCTTTCACCTCTTTCTTAGTTTTCTCTAACTCATCCTCTGTCTGACTAATTCTGTTTTCTGCTTCTGTTAGTCTGTTTTCCCTTGCCTCAGCTTCTTTCTTCATTACAGCTATTTCAGCTTTCAGTTCTCTAATTGCCTCAAGATAATCAGTATTTTCCTTGGGGGTCTCAACTGTTGTTTCCCTAATACTGCCATTCCTTTCCTCCAATGTTGTTTTCATTCCTGTGATTAATAAGTTTATTATTGCTTGCATACTTTTCTTATCTATGGTTACTTCTGACTGATTTGTAGTTTCTTCTGGGCTCTTGTCTTTATTCATTGGGGTAGCAGTTTTATTTGTTTTTAATGTATCCATTTTTTAATTTATGTGTTTCTCTCTTTTTTTATGCTCTATTTTTCCTTAGTTGTTTTGTCTTGAGTACAAGTAACACTGTGCTAAATACCTTTATGACAATTGCACTCAACAACCTCCGGAATTACAGTAGCAACTGAAGTAAGTATTCAAGGAGTTTAATCGTTACCAGTTAGCCAAACAATTTCTCCAGTCCGTGAAAAAATAGTAACCAAATCCCAGTGAAGAAAGAGAAAAGAAAGAGAGGATAGCAAGAATAGACAGTTATGCAAATCTACTATCCAGTGTATATTCTAGGGGTAACAAGAGGGGAAAGGGAACTAGAGCAGAGATACACACATAGAGAGTCCACTCCGAGTCAGATTTCTTCCCCAAAGTAATTCACAAATTCAGAAAGGCAAAGAAGAAAGAAGTGTATGACAAGATTAAAAAAAAAATAGATATAGAGAGATAAGAGAGAGAAAAGGGAGAAGATAAGAAGAAGAGTTTTAATTAAAGAGCAGTGCAAGGAACTTCCCAAATGTGTATCAGTGAATTCAAAAAAAAAAAAAAAAAACACCCTGTTAGGTGGTATGGGGTATCCTGCTAGGAGCTGGTCCCAGGGACTGTTTATGGGGGGGGGGAGTGGCAGCGGGAAGAAAATTAAAAGGAAGAAAAAAGAATTTTTTACCTACTCTTAATTCTTAACTCAAATTAAGTTATAGTCACCTCCTTGGTGTCTAAGGACACCTTATTGGGTGGCCTGCTAAAGGCAGAAAATCCTATTGTCTCCAGGGGAGTGTGTTCGGAGCTCAGAGGCTAGCAGCTTCTCCGTCCGCCATCTTCCGGAAAACCCCCCCCCTCCTGACTTTTTTATAGGATTTCTCGAAAATGAAAACTAGCTCCAAGTCCTTTGATCCAATGAGAGCTATACTCAAGAAGTCTTTGGTTCCGCCCTCAGGGTCGCGGTGGACCCTGGAGACTCCCAAGAGAAAGCCCCCAAGCTAAAGTGCTCTCTCCAGGTCCTCTGCCCGCCACCCAGCAGCGCTCTGCAACCGGCAGAGGAGCCGCCTTCCCGGGTGGAGGACAATGCCTGGTGCACTCGCCTTGCCTGGCGCTGCCTCGGAAGTCTGGATCCCCGCTAGTCCATGTCACCTTTACTCTAGTTCTTAACCCAAATTAAATTGTAATCACCCCTTTGGTGTCACCCCTTATTGACAGGCCTGCTAAAGGCAGAAAATCCTACCGTTTCTAGAAGATGTGATTAGAGAACACGCTGTTAGCAGTTTCTCAGTCCGCCATCTTCACCCGCCAGTCCAAAAATCCGAGACTACCTATTTTTAACTACTACTTCCACTTTTCTAACTCTATTTCATTTGCTATCAAACTCCTTCAGTGTCTTTAACCAGGAAGAATTACTAAGTATGTAATCAGCCTTAATTTTGAAAGATAGCATTCAGCAACTTGTTGATCAAGAATGTATTTGTTCAAAATAAGCATCTCAAGTCAAGATTTTAGCAGTACTGAAAAGCATTTACAACTGTGGATGTACCCAGATGCTAACCCTAACATTATGTAAATTAATTGTTCTATTTTTGTGTTTGTTTTGTAAAATCAGGTCTCATGCATGTTCAGTTTCACTATTCTGCACTGCTTTTTTTTCTAGATAGATAAACTCAGAGACAGAGAGATACCATAGTATCTGAGCTCTGTCGGGTATCATAACATCCCTAAGGAGCACCCATGCTCACATATGTTCATGGCAAGGAATGCACCGTATTTGATAAGTTCTCTCTCTCTCTCTTTTATTTTTAATGTTCTATGTGTTTATTGTGGCATGTTGCATTTTTAGTTCTATTATTATTAGGAAATTTAAACATGTATTTACTTATTTATTCCTTTTTGTTGCCCTTGTTGTAGTCGTTGATGGATAGATCAGAGAGAAATGGAGAGAGGAGGGGAGACAGAGAGGGGAGATAAAGATAGACACTTGCAGACCTGCTTCACCACCTGTGAAGAGACTCCCCTGCAGGTAGGGAGCTGGGGACTTGAACCGGGATCCTTATGCCAGTCCTTGCGCTTTGTGCCACCTGCACTTAACCTGCTGCACTATAGCCCGACTCCCAAATTTAAACATTTTTATATATGCCTTGTGTCTATAAAGTATCTTAGCTCTCTTCCTTCAAATTCTAATGGCTTCAACATCTCTGAATCTCAAAGTTTTTCAACTAGATCACATCAATCATTTTCTGATTTTTTTTTTTATTGCCTATTGAGGACAGTGATAAGTTTAAGCTTCTTTGATTTATAATTTCTATTTAGACTTTGATAAAAATAAGCAAGGCTCCTGAGGAAAAATATGAACAGAATATGTACTCATATCCTGATAAATATTTCATTAAGTTGACTGCATATTTCCTTATTTTAAAAAGCTGTTAGAGAAATTATGCTTTACAGGACAATTTTTGCCAGTTGTAAACACGTTCTTTTTAGGGGAAGGGGCTCTTGCTTTTATTTTTGCCCCATATTTATTGGGTGGTAATGATTTAAAGTTCAATGGTTGACAATAAGATACACCTGTCCAAATTTCCCTGTGTGTTTTCCCATTGTTCTTCCCTTGCTTAAGTTATCCCTATGAGTGAGATTATCTGGTATTCATCATTTTTGTACTTTATATAGCTTACCAGATTCCTTCAAGTTCTTTTTTTTTTTAATTATTTTTTTATTTAAGAAAGGATAAATTAACAAATACATAGGATAGGAGGGGTAAAACTCCACAAAATTCCCGCCACCCAATCTCCACATCCCACCCCCTCCCCTGATAGCTTTCCCATTCTCTATCCCTCTGGGAGCATGGACCCAGGGTCTTGTGGGTTGCAGAAGGTGGAAGGTCTGACTTCTGTAATTGCTTCCCCGCTGAACATGGGCATTGACTGGTCCCACAGGAGGCTGACGCCAGCACGCAGGAGCCCTATGCCACCACACAGGAGGCTGACGCCAGCACGCAGGAGCCCGATTCCACCACACAGGAGCCCGATGCCAGCACGCAGGAGCCCGATGCCACCACACAGGAGCCAGATGCCAACACGCTGGAGCAAGATGCCACCACGCAGAAGCCCAATGCCAGCACGCAGGCCAGCCCACAGTAGCCGGCTCTCCACCGCGTGGCGCAGGGCACTGGACGCGTGATCCCTCCACGCTGCTCGGCCACTGTGAGCAGGGCAGCAGACATGGCAGGGCCATGGGGCAGGGCTGCAGCGGCCTATCATGGCCGCCACCCCTGGGCACCTAGGCCCACGCCTTTTACAAAACTGGCCCGCCTGCCCTCTTGCTATGAATTCTGGAACAATCCCGTACCTCCCGGACCCCTGGGCTCCCTGCTGAAACTGGGCACACGAGATCTCCAGCTGCCGGTCCGGTCTGAAGGCAGACAAGCTGGAGTACCCAGAGATTTGTGCAGAGATCGCAACCTGCAATTCCTAGACGTGGAGCTGTACTGGAAGCCACCTCTGGATGGTGAACCCCCCCCCAACAACTAAGACAGTACATATCTAAATTCGTGTTTGAAATGACATGTCTTCATAACAAAGGTTTCTCTCCTTGTGTATTAATGACCATGTTTATGTGTATGTTTAAAGTTGGTAAACAGTAACTTTAAGGCTAAATTCTTACTAGACAAAGTTAAATGAAAAAGGTTTTCAATGTAATTCTCATAAAGATAAAATTAACTTACATTTAGAGTCTGAGGTAAAAATTAGCTAACAATCAATATATTTTAACTAAGTTGGTCTAAACAAAAGGTTAAATAGACTTGTTGATATGTAAAACTCTCGATTACCTTCTCTATTAGAAATGGTAGACCGCACAATGGCTATGCTAATTATTCTCATGCCTGAGGTTTCCTTTCCTAACTCCATCTTGAATGGGTGTAACAAAAGGTTAAAAGATGTTGTTGATATGTAAAAGTCTCAAATTCCTTCTCTATTAGAAATATGCTAATAACAAGTTTTGTTTCATAGTAAGTAAATTGCAGCCAGCTGCCTTTGGGACTCTAGGCCATTCCCTGCCCCCATGCAAATGCCCGTCGAGGCAAGTAGCCCCCCAGAGGCAAGAAATGTTTTTTTTTAAGCTGATAAAGTTTAGCCCACAGAGGCAGAAATGGCCCCCTCAGGCCTTCCCTTGGCAGCACACTGGTTCTTGTTACTTGCTTACATGTTTCTCCATGTTTGTGCCAGGTTCTTTTTTAAAAATGCCTGTACGATATATGTTTCTGTTCACCCCACACCCTTGATACTGTAGTCCTTTAGTTAAAAAGAAAAGGGGGAATTGTTGTATGCTTTACATTGGGTAGTTCTCCCCCGCCAAGAGAATTGGATCAGTCCAGTTAGTTTCACGGGCTTGCTTGGCCCCGCCCCGAGGAACCCCGCGAGAGTTCCAGAGTTCGAGAGTTCGGGAGTTAGAGGGTTCCAGAGTTCGAGAGTAAGAGAGAGTGCTTGCGCCGCCGCAAAAGAGACAGCAGAGTTCTGTTTGGTGATTAGTTTGTCTTAGTTTATAAATCGTTGTTCCTGAATAAAGAAATACAGCTTCCCTGCCCAGCCATTGTCTCCGCATCTCTGTTACCCACCCATGAAGATAGGCCAGCTGGAGCCTACGAATTTTAACAACAGGTATATATTTTGCAGTGGTTTATGGATACGTGTGAACATAAGCTCTATCTACTGGAACCTGGTCTATATCTAAGTCTGGGGACTTTGTTAGGAAGTGAACCACCTGGGATGGAATTAGAGAATACTATGAAAGGAAAGGTCTCACGCAAGTAAAGCTTTTGAAGGGTTGTCATTCCACACCTGAAGTCTCTGGACACAGTCTGAGCTGAAGCATGTTGAGGTGGCATGTTGTGTTGATTAGGTTGAGATCAGCAGATGCAATATTATTTTATATGGATTGGGAGAGGCATGCAGGAAAGTGGGCCCTATCCAAAGGTTCCCGGACTGGGGGAATTAGAGGCTCTATAGTGGAGATGTGAGGTTCCTGCTGTCTTAGGATTCAAAAAGACAATCAGTAGTTAATGTTATCATCACATTATTTGGTAATTGGGTTAACTTTGAAAAGTCCTTTTGTTAGGGTTTATTGTACAGTACCCAGTGTTTTGTATATAGCTATGCTATTGGTTGCTTCTGATCTACTTTGTCTAGGCTTTTGAGTCGTCATATCAAATACACAGCCTATATATTAAAAAGACTCAGTCTGTGTTTTAAAAACTTTGAGACATACAATTAATTTTCCCCCTCTCATATTAATTAGTGATTTATATGTCTACACTTTACTAGGAGTGTCTATAAACACCATTACCACCACCAAAAGACTGTGACCCATCCCTCCCACCCACTCCCACCCACCACTGGCCTAGGAAGCTGCACGTCTACCCCTCACCACAGGGCTTTTAATTTGGTGCTCTACTTACAATTTAGTCAGATCCTGCTTTTAGTTTCCCTTTCAGATCTTCTTACTCAACTTCTGTTGATGAGTGAGATCATCCCATACTCATCTTTATCTTTCTGACTTAGCTCACTTAACATAATTCCTTCTATCTCTGTCCAAGTTGGGCCAGAGAAGGTGGGTTCATTGTTCTTAGTAGCTGCATAGTATTCCATTGTGTACATATACCACAGCTTTCCCCAAAATAATTCACGAATTCAGAAAGGCAAAGAAGAAGGAAGAAGTGTATGACAAGATAAAAAAAATTAAAGAAAGAAAAAAAAGAGACAAGTGAGAGAAAAGGGAAAAGATAAGAAAAAGAGCTGTAATTAAAGAGCAATGAAAGGAAAGGTTTTTTTGATTACTTTATTTTTAATTTAATTTAATTATTTTTAATTAGGTAGGAGGAGGAGGGAGGGGAGAGTCTGTAGACGAGGTAGAAGTAAGGAGACAAGTTCCTCCCACAATAGATAATATGTCCACAACCCTAGCAATGAAAGATACCCTAAGAGTTAATTCTGATCAACCTAAAGGGGGGGAAGATATATGCCTTTATATAATATTAATAATAAAATAGAGCCAGGTTAAAAAAAACTCCCAGATTACCTCAAACCTCTTGATCAGAGGCAGCTGATTGTTAAGAATGAGAAAAAAAAAAAACTCAGGACTAGACAAGGATAGCTGAAATAGACAGTTATGCAAATTTACTCTCCACTGTATATTCTAGGGGTGGCTAAAGGAGGAAGGGAATTGAGCAGAGACACTTGCAGTGAGAGTCCACAGTGAGTTAGAATTCCTCCCCAAATAATTCCCAAATGTGTATCAGTGAATTCAAAAAAGCAAACTGTTTGGTGGTGTGGGGGCTGGGGCCTGTGGCTTTGGAAGCTGTAGGATTAAGGAAGAAAGGATGATAAGAATGAGAGAAAGAAAAAAAAAGAAAGAGAGAGAGAAAAATGAAAAGGATAAGAAAAAACAGTCATAAAAGAGCAGTGAAACGAAAGAGTTTATTTATTTATTTATTTATTTTTAATTATTTAATAGCTATGTGGGGTGAGGTGGGGGGGGGTTGGCTACTTAGAAAGAAAAAAGGCCAGAGGTTTCAGAAGGGTATAGACTTAGAATGAATGATACTTCCAGGTGGGATAGGAATTTGGTAAAGACAGAAGCTCAGCAGGGGAGTCTGCTAGGAGCTGGTCCCCAGGGACTGGTTGGGGGGGGAGGGGGAGGGGGTGTGCTTAATAATTAAAAGGAAAAAAATTATTTTCCCTTTATTTTACTCTATTTATTAACCCAAGTTAAGTTATAGTCACCTTCTTAGTGTCACCGCTAGGACCCCTTATTGACTGGCCTACTAAAGGCAAAAAATCCTACCATTTCCAGAAGATGTGGTCAGAGCTCAAGCCACTAGCAGCTTCTCAGTCCACCACCTTCCGGGAACCTCTCATCATTTCTTACAACTCGGTAGCATTCCATTGTGTATCTAAACACTTATTTTCATAGTCACTCACCTTTCAAGTAGTATGGGAATATAAGGGGAAATATACATTATCATAGATATTTTTTAATGATGTGCATCTACCAAGCAAGCTTTCTTGAGCACTGGGTTTCATATTCAATGTATTATTTTTAAACAATATTTCCACTTTTAAGTCTTGAATTCTTCTTGAAAATAATATTGATAGAATATATATTTTTAATTAATTAATTAATTAATTTTAAAAGGGAGACATTAACAAAACAGTAGGATACGAGGTGTACAACTCCACACAATTCCCACCACCAGATCTCTATATCCCATCCCCTACTATGAAAGCCTTCCCATTCTTTATCCCTCTGGGAGTATGGACAGAAGGTCATTGTGGGTTGCAAAAGGTGGAAGGTCTGTCTGGCTTCTGTAATTGCTTCCCTGCTGAACATGGGCATTGACTGGTTGGTCCTTACTCCCAGTCTGCCTTTCTCTTTCCCTTGTAGGGTGGGTTTCTGGGGAAGCAGAGTTCCAGGACATATTGGTGGGGTCATCTGTCCAAGGAAGTCTGGTTGGCATCATGCTGGCATCTGGAACCTTATGGCTGAAAAGAGAGTTAATATACAAAGCCAAACAAATTGTTGAACAATTATGGACCTAAGGGCTGGAACAGTGCAGATGAATGTTGGTGGGAACTCACTGCAGACCATCGTGTACTTTTTCTTTCAGGTATATGTTTTGCCCTAGTTTATGAATACATGTGAATATATGCTCTATCTCAGGGGACCTGGTCTATATCTAGGTTTTGGGACTTTGCTAGGAAGTGAACTACCTGGAATAGAATTAGAGAATACTATGAAAGGAAATGTCTCACCCAAGTAATGAAGCTGAAGAGTTGTCATTCCACACCTGAAGTCTCTGGACACAGTCTGAAGTGAAGCATGCTGAGGTGGCACTTGTTGTGTTGATTAGGTTGTGATCAGTAGATGCAATATTATTTGATATGAATTGAGAGGAGCATGCAGGAAAGTGCGCCCCATCCTAAGGTTCCAGGACTGGGAGAAATATAGGCTCTATAGTGGAAATGTGAAGTTCCTGCTGTCTTAGGGCTCAAGAAGACAATGGATAGTTATTGTTATTATCATGTTATTTGGTAATTGGATTAACTTTGAAAAGTTCCTTTGTTAGGATTTACTGTGTAATACCCAACATCTTGTATATAGCTGTGACACTGATAGAATATATCTTTACTAAGGTAATTTTGTGTGAATATATAGTTCTTTTTGAGAACTTTTTTTTTCTTTCTTTACAGATATAGTTCTCAGATTGACAGAAAAACATATATTTATGCAAAGTCAACCTTTGGTATTCTTTATAATCCTCTTGGATTTAAATCTAAGCTTTGATAGATGAACCTCTATAGCAAGAAAATTATCTGATTGCCTATCATGAAAGTGAGGAAATGTTTTATTTAACAAAACAAAATGCTCCAGTGCAAAGAATTGTGATTTATTTTTCTTTTCAGTCAGTTTGTATTTAGAAGATGGTGACAAGATAAATTATCTAAGTCTCAGCCCATGGAGGCAAATCCAAATTTTGTGAACTGAGTAAAAATAAATGGCTAGAGATTAAAAAAAAAGAAAGAAAGAAAGAAAGAAAGAAGCATGAGAATCTTACACTTGCAAGAGTCACTGTAATATGATCAATTCCTGTGCCTTATTATGGTTTCCATAATTTCTTTACTCACAATTCATTATGTTTTTATTTCTAATTCTACTTATATATATACTTTAGTTGATTTCATTTCATCACAGCCATAATTTCTGAATCAAAACTTACATTTATTGATTCCTTTTTTTGTGATTTAATATAGATTTATAAAGTTATAAGATAGTACAGGTTTAATACCACGCCATTCCCACTGCCAGAGTTCTGTGCTCCTATTCTCTCCATTGGAAACTACAGTGTATGTCCCACAACTACCTCTACTTCATATCATATGCTACTTCTACTTCATATCCTCCTCCTCTCTCTTCTTTTTGTATGTATAAGACTCAAATCAGTGATCTTTATTTCATTGTTAAAGGCTCCTTTCCCCAAAAACCAAGTATTACTCTTAGGATTTCCCCACCCCACCCTGCTATTTTAAACTTGTAATAAGGAAAATGAAAAGGTGTGTATCAGAGAAGCACATGGGACATTTGGCTAAATTTTTCTGACCTTATGTAGAAGTTGATGCCCATTTTTTCTTTTTTAATATTTATTTATTTATTCCCTTTTGTTGCCCTTGTTGTTTTATTATTGTAATTATTGTTGTTGCGCCACCTGCACTTAACACGCTGTGCTACCGCCCGACTCCCCAATGCCCATTTTTTTATCCCTTTATAGTACCCTTCCTTCACTTCCTTCCTAAGCTACATTTACACCTTTTTCAACTTCCAGATGCCTTTACTGCCTTTCTCCTCTTCTCTCTCAGACAATGGAAACAACTTATGACTTCCTCAGATGTTTTTCAGGTTCTTATCCCTTTGACCAATGGGGATAAAACAGTTTCCTGATCATAAAAGTTCTGGTTCCTACTAGAACTGGGATTCAGAACTCTCTGGTTATCCTCTTCTAACATTTCCCCCATTGGAGGTATGAACAACAATTCTTTTTGAATTGCAGAATGATTTCTCCCCAGACATGAATGCTGGTTGCCTGATCCATACCCCTGCCTGCAATCTATCTTCCCCTAGTAGGATAGGGATAGTTGAAATTCTGACATGTTAGTGAGGTCATCTTCACAGGGAAGTCAGGATGGTATTGTAGTAGCATCTGGAATTGGTGGCTGTACGGCAGTAAGATAACAGGAAAAAAAAGTTAAATAAATGGTTACAAAAGAGTAGGACTAGAAAGAATGAAAATAGAGACCCTATGGTGGATTGAAGCTAGGATGTCAATTTTAGGTATATTCCTATGAGCACAAGACTTCAGAAATATTTGCTTCAGTGTGATAGCTAACATGTAAATGGACTAGAAATATTATCTGGGAGGATGGTGTTAAAGTAGATAATAGCACTTGAAAGCTGAGTTAGGCCTGAGAGTGGCTCCCTTACTTGAGTAATATATAAACACAATTAACTGTTTACCACAGTGATCTGACCTTGAGCCCAGGTGCATTCATCTTTAGCACTGGAAAATGTATAACCTCAGGGTTTCAATAAATGTGAGTTCACAGTTCATGTTCATATCTGAGAACATTCTAGGCTACACATATTACAGGACCGGTACTCCTTGAGTGACAGAGTAGGATAACCCAGCTTCCCATCAGAAAGTGAAACAATCCTTACCATTGCCAGTTTGTAGTGAGGGTAAGTTCCCACAGAAGCCCATAAAAGGGCTAGTCATTCTCTCTCTCTCCCTCACCCTCTCCCTCTCCCCAAATCTCTATCTCTCTCTCTCTTTCTCTCACTCTCTCTCTCTCTCTCTCTCACTCTCTCTCTCTCCTGTCTCTCCCTGTCTCTCTCTTCTTCTCTGTCTCTCTCTCTCTAGAACAGAAACTAATTGAGAGGGGGTGGGGTGATGGAGAGTGAGAGAGAAAAAATACTCCTGAAACACTACCTCACTACTCATGAAGCTTCTCCCCTATATATGGGGAATAGGAAATTTAACTGGGGCCCTTCTACATGGTAACATGTGCACTCAACGGCATGCATATTGTTCACTCCCTCAAAGTCTTAATAATTACAGGTTTTAAATAGTGTGTTGAAACATCTTTATTAAATGTGTCCATAATTATTTCACTGTATTATTTCTATTGCTGCATTTTACTATCTCAGGTCATTAAAATAAGGCCAATTTGATTACAGCTTGCCAATATATTTCTTAGAAGACATCTTTAAGTTTTCTTCAATATTTTGCTCCATGCTTCATAGGATTTTTATCAATTCCACTTGCTAAAATATCACTATTCTAAAAATAGTCTGCTAAAGTTTCCATAAAAAACATATTCATTATAAGTGTGCTTCTGCACTCTAGTACATTAATTACAGAATGTGTATCATTTCCAGTCAATACATTTAGCACTGTCCTAAATACAAGTTCTTTCTTAGGAACATTTTTATAGAAAGTATTGTAAACTTGTTATTCATTGCATGCATTACAGAAAGAATGTCACTTCCATTCACAAATAACACTACACCAATGTAGTTTTCAGGTATCTTTGTTATATGTTCATTGTACTTCTTCCTGATAGGATTATATAAATAGCATTGCCACATTTAAATCAGTTAATTTCTTCCTTTTAGTTTATTTTTTATTTAAGAAAGGATAAATTAACAAAACCATAGGGTAGGAGGGGTACAACTCCACACAATTCCCACCACCCAATCTCCATATCCCATCCCCTCCCCTGATAGCTTTGCCATTCTCTATCTCTCTGGGAGTATGGACCCAGGGTCGTTGTGGGTTGCAGAAGGTGGAAGGTCTGGATTCTGTAATTGCTTCCCCACTGAACATGGACATTGAGTAGTCAGTCCATACTCCCAGTCTGCCTCTCTCTTTCCCTAGTAGGGTGGGTCTCTGGGGAAGTGGAGCTTCAGGACACATTGGTGGGGTCTTCAGTTCAGGGAAGCATGGCCAGCATCCTGATGACATCTGGAACCTGGTGACTGAAAAGAGAGTTAACATACAAAACCAAACAAATTGTTGAGCAATCATGGACCCAAAGGTTGGAATAGTGGAGAGGAAGTGTTGGGGAGGGGGTACTCACTGCAAACTCTAGTGTATTTCTGCTTTCAGGTATATATTTTGCACTAGTTTATGAATACCTGTGAACATATGCTCTCTCTCACAGAACCTGGTCTATATTTAGGTTTTGGGATGTCATTAGAATGTGATCAAGCTGGGATGGAATTAGAGAATACTATGAAAGGAAAGATCTCACCCGAATAATGAAGCTGAAGGGTTGTCATTCCACACCTGAAGTCTCTGGACACAGTCTGAGCTGAAGCATGTTGAGGTGGCATCGTTGCTTTGACTAGGCTGAGATCGGCAGATGCAATATTATTTGATATGGATTGGGAGAGGCATGCAGGAAAGTGGGCCCTATCCTAAGGTTCCAGGACTGGGGGAAATATAGGCTCTATAGTGGAGATATGAAGTTCCTGTTGTCTTAGGGTTCAAAAAGACAATGGATAGTTATTGTTATAATCACATTATTAGGTAGTTGGGTTAACTTTGAAAAGTTCTTTTGTTAGGGTTTGCTGTATAGTACCCAGTAACTTGTAAATAGCTGTGCCATTGGTTGCTTCTGATCTACTTGGTCTAGGCTTTTGAGAGAGTCCGCGTATCAATACAGAGTCTATATATTAAGAAGACGCAGTCTGTGTTTTAAAAACTTCAAGACATACAATTAATTTTCCACCTCTCATATTAATTAACTAGTGATTTATATGACTACACTTTACTAGGAGTGTACATAAACACCATTCCCACAACCAAAAGACTGTGTCCCATCCTACCCACCTACACAGACCCCCTGCCAGCCCAGGAAGCTGCATGTCTCCCCCTTATTACAGGATTTTTACTTTGGTGCCCTACTTTCAATTTAGTCAGATCCTGCTTTTAGTTTCCCTTTCAGATCTTCTTTCTCAACTTCTGTTGATGAGTGGGATCATCCCATACTCATCTTTATCTTTCTGACTTAGTTCACTTAACATAATTCCTTCTAGCTCTGTCCAAGATGGGTCAGAGAAGGTGGGTTCATTGTTTTTTGATAGCTGCATAGTATTCCATTGTGTATATATACCACAGCTTTCTCAGCCACTCATCTGTTGTTGGGCACCTGGGTTGCTTCCAGGTTTTAGCTATTATGAATTGTGCTGCTATGAACATAGGAGTACACACCTCTTTTTGGTTGGGTGTTATCGAGTCCTTGGGGTATAACCCCAGGAGAGTAATTACTGGATCATATGGAAGGTCCATGTCTAGCCTTATGAGAGTTTTCCAGACTGCTCTCCACAGAGGTTGGACCAATTTACATTCCCACCAGCAATGCAAAGGGGTTCCTCTGTCCCCAAATCCTCTCCAGCATTTGTTGCTGCTGTCCTTTTTGATGTATGTCATTCCTATAGGAGTGAGGTGGTATCTCAGTGTTGTCTTAATCTGCATTTCTCTGACAATCAGTGACCTAGATAAGTTTTTCATATGTTAGTTAGCCTTTTGGATCTCCTCAGAGGTGAATGTTTTGTTCATATCTTCTGCCCATTTTTGGATGTGGTCATCTGCTTTTTTGTTGCTAAGTTTGCTGAGCTCTTTATATATTTTGGTGATTAGATTCTTGTCTAATGTATGGCACATAAAGATCTTCTCCCATTCTGTGAGGGGTCTCTTTGTTTGTTTAATAGTTTCTTTGGATGTGCAGAAAATCAGTTAATTTCTTAAAAGTAAAACTTAAATTCTAAAAATGGATTTAGCCATCTAATGGCTAGGTATTTATCTAAAAAGAGCGAAATTTTACAAAACAAATATTTCTATAAAATAATTGCAAATGATTTATTTGTGAGAATATAAAGCTAGGGACCAAGTGATGGCACATCTGCTAGAGGAAATTACACACATTATAAAGTTCTGAGAACAGGGTTCAAGCCCCCATTCCTCACCTGAAGGGAGTAATATTCAGGAATAGTAAATCAGTGTTGTAGATGTTTTTCATTCTCTCTTCCTTTCCTTCTCCCCTCTCCTATTTCCCTCCATCTGTCCTATGATGTAAAAAGAAATAAATCAAAGTGTGGGAGATGATAATGACTGCCAGGAGTAGTGGATTTGTCCTGTAGGCACAGAGTCTCAGTAATCATTCTGGTGGCAAAAAAACTACACTATGTAAAGCTAGAAACAGCTGTGAGAAGCCCACCAGGTTAGGCGAACATAGTAGAAAGCACAAAGATTCTGATAAGGATCCCGGTTCCAGGTCTCAGTTCCCTACCTGCAGGGAGGTCACTTCACAAGCAGTGAAGCAGGTCTGCACCTTTCTATCTTTCTCCTCTCTCTCAATCCCCCCACTTTCAATTTCTTTCTGTCCTATCCAAAAAATTGAAAAAAAAAAAAAAAAGGTTACAGGAGCTGAGGTTGCGTAGAGCAGGTACCAAGCCCCAGTGCTAACCCTGGAGACATGGAGACAAAACAAAGAAAAAAGAAAAAAAAGAAACAGCTCTGGTGTCCATTAATAGATGAAGTGAGAATATTCACATAGTAGTAATCAAAAGAAATTCTCTAATAGGACTGAGGATTGTTTCTTGCATCTTGGATCTTGGATGTTGGATTTGCCTTTCCATGCAGCCACAGAAAAACCTAAAGCTACACTGGAGAAATTTCCTTGGAATATTTAGAAAAGTAAAATTTACAATAAATAAATAAATAAATAAATAAAAGTTACTTAGTTAAAGGGGCAAATCTAACAGCAAAATAATGCACACATATAAATAATAAACATAAAATAGAGACAAATTCATTCTGTTACTAGAATTTAACATTCATTGTTGAAAATGCCGCTATATTTTACTTCCAATCAAAATGTCATCCATTTAATATTACTTTACTTATACATTGCATTTTATAGAAATAAAAATTGTCAAGAAAAAAGAAATCAAAGGATCCTGAAGATTGGCAAAATGGAAAGAATTACTCTCTTGGGTATCAAAAGTTAGCTACAAGACTAAATTGACTGTATCTGTATGTTAGTACCAGAATGGTGAGAAGTAAAGTAATGGATCAAAAATTGGTCTTATAGAATCATATTTGCAAATCATGCATTTGACTCTCAACTCCAAGTCAAAGTGCCCAGTAAAGAATCTCAAGGGTTCTCAATAACCATGTTGGAACCATTCACTATTCAAAGGGGAAAAATCTGTATCTTAGGCTCTTTCTCCTTCCCAAGGCATCTATTTCTTTCAGATATTTTATAGAAATTAAAGGTAAACTAGAATAATGTACAGATACTATTTTGGGAATATATGCTTTTATAGTCCTTTGATAGTGGGGGAGAAGTGATAAGAGGAAGAAGATAAGAGGGATCTGAACTCCAGCTCCATCAGGACCCAGTGAGAGAGGAGGACAAAGGAAGGGTCATTTGGATGTAGTAATAGGGTCATGAATGGCTTGGAGGGGAGGAAAATGTGGGAAAATATGTACAAATGTAGACAGATAGCTGTAGAGATGACAGTTAATCCATGTCTGCAACCTTTGGAGAACTGCTGTGGCTTGCAATGGAGGGACCGAAGAGTCAGAATTCTCTTGCTGGGAACGGTATAGAAATATACCTCTGTTGAAATGTAATTTTGTATATCAATATTAAATGACTAATAAAATTGAAAAAACGGGTGTAATAATAGAATAAAACAGTGAAGAATTAAACTTCATTAACATAAAGACCAGTATTAAACAAGTACATTCACTAAGTCATTGAAAAAGTAAAACAATGGACTGGAGAGAATGCTTATCAGGTCAGGCATAAACCTTGCCATCTGTGGCACAAGTCTGAGTAACAGGACCACATGGAGTATCATGGAACAGGTGGGGGTAAGCTCTGGGAATGTGATTTCTTTCACCTTTTGAATGGCAAAAGGTCAGCTCTAGAGTAGTGACACTATATATGCATGAGGACCTGACTCAAAAAACAAAACAAAACAAAAAGAGTAAGAGCATGTGTTTGTAGTACATACAAATCAGAATAGATTATATACAGAATACACACATTTTCCTTTAAAATCATAAGAAAATAAGACCTAATAGAACATTTAATAATTTTGGAAAGAAACAATATAAAATGGGATAAAAGTGGACAATAAATCAGCATATGAAAATGTTTTTTGACAACTATTGGATGTTTTTTTTATATGTAAAATATAGGGAGTTAAAACAGATGAACTTGGAAACAAACAAAAAAAAAAGGTGAGCATGGTCTCTAAGATTTTGAGAGAACCATGGTGATTATCATGGAGGGTGGTGCTGGGAAATTGTGCAGATGTGGTTGAACATTGGCAGGGCCCACAAACCACTATATTACCATGCAAATATTATTTACATATCCCCACCACGTTATCCCCTCAGGGTATTGCTAATACCACCAGCTTTCTACCTTCCCAGAATGCCTTTTTCTTTTCTCCACCCTCTTCCCTAGCCAATTGAGTCCCAACTTCCCACTTCTGGAATTCTCCTATAAAAGTCACTTCTGTTTCTTCTCTCTCTTCTTCTCTCTCTTTCCTCTCTTTCTCTTCCACATCCCAACCTGAAGAAGACTTGGAGAAGGGCTGGCGTGCATAGCGGGAGGCAGCCATTTTGCTAGCTCCACATGGTCTAAACCCGCTATGCTCACACCCAACTCTGGGGTGTCTGCATCAGTGAAGATAATGTATTACCACGAAGCCACGAGTTTTCTTGTCTTTCTCTCAGGTGAAGCTAGCCCAGCAGGGTGGGGTCACATAACTTTGGTAGTGAGTGCATTGTGGAACTTATGATTTTGTAAATTGTGATCTTATTGATTTTGTAAATTATTAAATAACTAATGAAGTATAGAAAAACAATTCTCTGATAACTTCTCAGTAAACAGCTATGTTCAATAATAGCCCAAGTATAGTAGGCTTTAATATATTATATCAGCTTATTTGTAAAAAAAAATATTATTTATTCCAAAAATAAGAAAATGCTATGATGTGCAATTTGATTTTCTACTTACAGTATAATGCAGTGGTCTTACATCCATAACTCTGCCTCCTTCAAGGACTACATTTGAAAATTAATCTCTCTGAGGACACAATATGAACACTTCTCTGCCAATTGTTGTTTATGAAGAAATTATGGCAAGTGTCTCACCAAGATATTCAATATATACAAGTTATTATAGTAGTCTGTAAAAGTTGATATTTTCATTTTTCCCTGATTTCTTAGGTGATAAAAATAAGACAGAAAAATTGAGGAATTTGTTCAAGATGACAGGAGAGTATAAAGTTGGAATTTTAATGAACATAATCTAAATCTTCAAGGCTTTACTAGAAAGAAAAAACCTGCTTTTCAGAAATTTATCTATGATGAAGTCATTTAATGATGGCAGTGGGGTGGACTAGATCATGAATAAGTGAGAAGAAGTCATCAAAGTAAATAAAGGAAAAGCAAATTTATCAGAGTTTTCCAAAGTGAATCATAGAGTGGGCAAGTTAAGGAAGTAGAGATTTGACTGTCGAGTGCTGGGGAGAAACAATACCTATACTTCTAATTTTGGGGGGGATCTATATTCCTTAATGGTACTTAGTTGTATCCTTGTGTAAACAACTGTACTGTAGTTTATTAATCTTTCAATAAAATGATAGAAAATAAAAGATTAATTAAGAGTTTATTTGCTTCTAAATCAATTACTTGATATGAAGTAAGAGTTTTCTTTATCAAAATATTTTATCACAATGAGTTGCAGCTAGAATTTCAAACCTAAATCTTTCCGGATTTTTATGTCTTCAGGTAGGCAAAATGCCATATGATTACTAATTTTATGTCACAATATATGTGTCAGTATTAGAAATACTGACATATGTTAAATTCATTCAGGAATATTTAAGAGCATGGCTGCTTAATGAAGACTTATACCCTCTCTTTAACCATATGTCAGAAAACTCAACTACTAAATTATATTTTTGAGAAGTCACAATGAGAATATTGACATAGAAATAGTTGTGAATTGTTACTAAGTAAAAATCCACAAGTGAATTCTCCTATATTTAATAAAATACTGGATCTGGTAAAATGCCCAGATGATTTTATAACCAGGTCAAATTAGTAAAGTTACATTTTTTCCTAAATGTATGCAAATCTTTTAATTTCTATCACTTGTTATCTTCTCTCAGGAAAATAGAAGTTTGTGTTCTAAAATATCTATTAAAAGAATACATACATATATGTATGTATGTTTGTATTTTTTTTCCATCAGGGTTATTGCTGGGGTTCAGTGCCTGCACTATGAATTCACTGCTCCTGGAGGCTATTTTTCCCATTTTGCTGCCCTTGTTTTCCTTGTTGTAGTTGTTATTGTTGTCATAGCTGTTGTTGTTGGATAGGACAGAGAGAAATTAAGAGAGGAGGGGAAGGTAGAGAGGACGAGAGAAAGATAGACACCTACAGACCTGCTTCACCACTTGTGAAGCAACCCCCCTGCAGGTGGGGAGCTGGGGGCTCTAACAGGGATCCTTACACCCAACCTTGCTCTTTGCGCCATGTGCGGTTAACCTGCTGTGATACCGCCCAGCCGCTATTAATTTTTTTTTCTATTTTATTGTCACCAGATTTATTACTAGAAGTCGGTGGTTGAACTATGAATCCACCACTCCCAGAGGCTATGCTTACTTTTTCCTTTTTTTTTTTTATAAGACTGAGAGAAACTGAGAGGAGTGTGAGAGAGATAGAACTGCAACACTGCTTTACCACTCCTAAGTTTTTCTTCTGCAGGTATGGAGAAGGGCTTGGTCCTGGGACCTTGCATATAGCACAGAGTTTTTTAAAAGATTTAAATAGTAAATTAAGGGAATTTAAGAAAATAATTTGTAAGTATAAACTAAATTATATGAATTTAAATTAAGGCAATATAATTTAAAACAAGTGAGTTATCGATACATACCAGAATGGCTGTATTAAATGATCTCTAATGTTAAAGTTTATTGAAGATGTAAAGCATCTAGAAAAAATCTTACATTATAATAGGACATGCATAAACTAAAACCTCTTGGAAATTTCTAAGTATTGAACAAAATACTTTTTGCTCCTCTATATTCTGTCTTTGTCTAAACACCATATGTATGCAGTATAATGTGTCCATTTCATAAAGAATAGTTTTCAAGGTTATGATTATCCGGAGGTCCTCAGTGACTGATACTATAGGTGATGACATTCCAACAATAATAAATTCAGTGTTGCAGACCCACAAGTTAGTGTTCTGGATAGGAAATTACACACTAAGTATGAAGTTCCAAGTTTGCATGTGCTAAAGTGATGCTCTGGTTCTCTCTTCCTCTCTCTGATAAGTAGATAGATGACAGATAGATGAGTAGATAGATATTGGCCTATTGAAAAAGTTATGATACATTTTTCAGAAAAAAATATGCCATGACTATAATTATACTCACAAATGGAACAAAGTCATATTACTCAACTAAAACCGTACATGCCTGAGCAGGACCTTTTACCTCACAGTACACAGGGATGAATTTTCAATAGGTTAAAGATATAAACATAAGGCATAAAACTTCTTATAGGGAACATAGGAAGAAAGCTTAGTTTTGGTCAGGCTAGCAGTTTCATAGATTCCTTACAAAAGCAGAAGTTTGTGTTAAGAAGAGTTCAATAGTATATGAAAATGCTAGTATGCCTAGCTTGATACTCAGTTCCAAGTACATGATAATCAGTATCATTCTGCTTTGGAGAGAAAATTACTAATCTTCAATTATAGATATTCTATTTCTGATATGATTTGTGGAATTCTTAAATATATACTCTGCCTTGTTTACCCAATAGTTCTTATTACCTTTCCATGAACTATCTGACTTTTCCCATGATGCATTTTCACATCCTTCTTTGCAAAATAACTTTTTCAAGACTTGAAGTTCTTACAACATAGAGATATGCTTAGTTTTTATATTGCAGTCTCTTATTATATACGGTATTCCTTACAAGACAAATCTTATATTATTTATCCCTTTCACTGCCTCAGCACTTGGCACATATAAAGATTTCAGTGTATTTTAGATTGTTAAGCAAAATAATGAATAGAATTTTGAAATTCTATGTCTTTCTGATTATTTGTAGAAGCTTAAATGAACACATTTTACTAAACATAGACACATGGAGTTGCATTGATTACTTCTAAGACTTGAACCATTCAGAATTTAATTAGTGAATAAAACTAGATATCAAGATTCTTCTTAGAACATGATTTGATTTTAAATTTAATCATCACTCACTCATGAATGCCATTGGAATTTAACTTATTAGGTACCATCTGCTGCCTAAATAGCTAGGGAGTATTTTTAAGGAATATCTTTCTAGAGGAAATGATAATCTTGTGCCAACTTGTTTATCACTTATCTGGTTGCTGGCATTTAAACCTTGTAATAACAAAAATTATAGTTGAGTGCATAAGGCAATAAATGAGGACTAAATATGATAAGACCACAATGAAAATGCAAATGACTTTCCTCACAACAGCCCCCCCTCCCCCAGATTCATTACTTCTAGTACCATAATGAGCTTAGTGAATGTGAGATTATGTTACAAGGCAATAGACGAGTGATTCAGGTAGTAAGCTTCATTCAAGCAGATGCTAGTTTGGAGTGCTGGCTATACATTTGAATATTTTTGTAAACTTAGATAGCAGAAAAATTACTTTGCTTACATTCTAATCATAAATGATGAATAACAGAAAGCTTAAAATAGTAGTAGCAATTACTTGTCCATTTAAATAATATATTCTGGTACACAAAATTGGAGTATGTTGGTCATTTACAACCAAATGAAAGCAGGATATTTAATACAGAGTATTGTCTTTCCCCCTAAGGATTTAATTAGATTTCTTATAACAAGTAGATATCAGTGTATATTCTATTCTGGCTACTATAAATTGCTGTATAGTGAACACAGGCAAAATGTCAGACAGTGAATTTACCAGTGATTATAGAAATCTGTGTAGGAAACATGGGAAAGGACCATCTCACAGATACCAGATTTAGAATGTTGAAATAAGGGGTCATTGCTGGTGGATCCGGTTAAGTGCACACATATTTTGTGCCAGGACAGACTATTGAATGAATACAGAATACCTGAAAATATGCCACTTTGGCCTTACAGAATTAATTTGTGGTGAAGGCATTTGAAAATCATTAGATTAAGGATGAGTACTCTACTCTTCTCTATTCTGTCTAGAAAAAAAAAACAACAGAAATTTCCATCGTGAAGGCAGTACACTTTTCCTATGTGAAGATCTGTAATTCTTTACCAAGAAGAGGAAATTTATGATGTAATTTGAGACATAGTGATAATTAAAATGAGTCTATATACACAAAGTGCATAATAAAATTAACTCTCATCTTCCATTACCCTTCTTGATATGGTTCCTAGTTGCTCTAACACAGTTTATCATCTTTTGAAGCTGAGATGTCCTTTCCTTTATTAGGATATATAAAGGTGAGATTGATAACTCACCAGGGAGGCAATCTGTCTCCTCATGCTTCATCCTAGATTTGAAGTCCACCACTACACTATGGGTGGTATGGTTGTGCTGGAAAGAACTCATGTATCATGATGTTTTCCCCTCTCTTTCTTTGTTTCTTTCACTTTCTTTCTTTCTTTCTCTCTCTGAATAAAAAAGTGGCATGGAGCAGAAAGGTAGTACTTTCTCCAGCTCCACAAGAAACAATTTAAAAAATAAATACACACAATAAATGATATGTAACCTTAATGTGTTATCCACTTAATTTGTTTCACTATTGTGTGAAATCTCACATAGGTAAATATGAACAAAATTGTACATACTTTCTCTTATTAATTTACCTTTATTAGTTTTATTTGTACATACCCAGACACAATGCCTGGAAGAGGAGAAAAAATAAATTTTCTCTCCCCACAGAGCTTTGAGATAGTATGTGTTGCTCCTTTAATAATGAGTGTCTCTACTAAGAATGAGATGCTTTTTAAGAAGTTGTCTAGAACAAATGTTAAAGATAAAAACAATAAGCTGGATAAGCCTAATTCTGCAAGTTACCTAGGTCACAAATGTTTCTAATTAGTAGGAGCTATTTATCTCTACTTTCACTTTGGCCCCAAACTGTTTTGATATATAGTGGAAACACTGTACTCAATAAATGTATTCATAATTGCAATGCCTCTATATTATTTTTTAAGTACTAATTATTTTTAAGCAGTTGTATTAGTTTCCTAGGGCTGCCATAATAAATTACCACAGACTGTAGCTTAAAACAACAGAAATTCATTCTCAGTTCTGAGGCAGCATTCCCACTAGAGGCTATTGGGAAGAATAATCTCCTGGCTTCTAGAGACTTCAGCTGTCTCTCATCTTGTCACTGTTTGACTCAGATTTCTACCTTCTACCCATGCCCGCTCCTCTCTGCAGCTCTCTCTTTTTGTGTTTCTTATAAGGGCATTTGGAGTTAGTGCATAATCAAGGAAAAGTTTATTTTAATAACTGAACTCAGTTCAATCTGCAAATACTCTTTCTTCTAAATAAGGTCATGTACACAGGGTCTGGGGATTAAAACTTGAATAAATGGGGATTGGGGGAAGGACTATCATTCAACTATTTGTAATATATCATTTAAGTTACTACAAGTTTCCTAAAAAACATGTGTCATAGAAAGTTATAATTTTTCAAATATATTTTTGTCTTTCCCCCTAAGGATTTAGATTTCTTATAACAGGTAGATATCAGTGTATATTATATCCTGAGTACTATAAATTGCTGTATAGTGAACACAGGCAAAATGTCAGACAGTGAATTTACCAGTGATTACAGAAATCTGTGTAGGAAACATAGGAAAGGACCATCTCACAGACACCAGATTTAGAATGTTGAAATAAGGGGTCATTGCTGGTGGATCTGGTTAAGTGCACTCATATTCTGTGCCAGGACAGGGATTCAAGCCCAACAACCTATAGGTGGAATACTTCATAAGCAAGGAAACGTTGATGCGGGTGTTATTCTCTCTCCCTCTCTATCTCCATCAATTTATTTTTGTCCTATCAACCAGAAGATAAAAGGACAAGGTAACCACCAGGATCAGAGGATTCTTTATATAGGGAGAATCACAAAGATATACTAGTGGCAAAAAAAAAAAGTCAAAATACTTCTGAATTTTTGTGACTAATTTAGAATATCACAGTATCAGAGACAAATCCGGAGATTTTCTGTGTTTAGGAAGTACTCTGAACCACTATTTTTTGATGTTCACTTTTACATTGTCTTGAAGAGAGAGAGAGAGTCAGACTAGTCAGGTTTTTTTTCCGCATTTACATCAGGTCTGTACATTATGTACTAGTTTTCCTTTTGCTGAGTCAGGAGTTACTGTTTCTTTGTCATAAATCATATTGTTCTGTGCTTATTTATAACAGCTTCTTGCTATAAAATGCAGCTCTTATCTACTTAGGAAAAATCTGGCTAAGCTACGTGACGGGCGTTACATTTTTCATTACCTTAAAATTCTGTGCTGGTGCCAGTTTCTTAGGTTTTATATATAAACCATCTCTGGAAGATTTTTCTATTAAATTGTTCTACTATTTCAAACCTATAATATCTCCATATTTTGTACTCTCTTTGGTTAGCTTTACATCTTTCTTTAAAATCAGGCTATCTTAACACTTTGAATAATTTACTGTATGGAAAAAAATATTATTAACTCCTCTATTTTTGAACTTGATAGTGAGATCTTTAAATGTTTCCACACTGTAATTTGTAATGAATGTGGTAGAACTTGCATGCTTTTCTCAAAAATATTAATGTAGTAAATGTATAAAACACTTTATTCAGATATAAAATGTTGTCTCTTTGTGAGCTCTTCTTGTATCATTCCTCTACTAGTTTTTTTTTCAATATCATAACTAGACACAATTTTATTATTTTTATTTTTATTGGGTAGAGACAGCCAGAAATTGAAAGAAACAGGGAGGTAGAGAGGGAGAGAGACAGAGAGACCCCTGCAGCCCTACTTCACCACTCATGAAGCTTTCCTTCTGTATGTGGGAACTTCACTGTAACATGTGTACTCAACCAGGTGCACCACCACCCAGCCCAGACACAAGCTGTTGTTTTTTTAAATGCTCAAAAATGTATTTTTAGTTTGAGAGATAGTTCATCTGGTAGAAAATAGCTTGCTATGTATGAAGTATCAGGTTCTCGGTATAGCACCCCCTGGAGGTACCTTGGATGGCACCAGGTAGCTACTGTGATAGTGGAAGTCCTGTGGTGTCTGACCTTTCTCTCCATACCTCTCTCTCTCTTTGTATCTCTCTCTATACCCTCCTATCTAAAATACAGAAAGAAAATTAGAACCTAGAATGTTGCCTAGCGGTGTTATACAAACATAATGTTCTAGGTTCATTCCCATGTATTGCACTAAAGAAAGAGGGACAAGAGGGAGGGAGCAAAATATCAATAGCTCAGTTAGACATTGTGAATGCTTTCTTTTTTTTAAAATTTTTTATTTAAGAAAGGATTAATGAACAAAAACATAAGGTAGGAGGGGTACAACTCCACACAATTCCCACCACCCAATCTCCATAACCCACCCCCTCCCATGATAGCTTTCCCATTCTCTAGCCCTATGGGAGCATGGACCCAGGGTCATTGAGGGTTGCAGAAGGTAGAAGGTCTGGCTTCTGTAATTGCTTCCCTGCTGGACATGGGCGTTGACAGGTCGGTCCATACTCCCAGTCTGCCTCTCTCTTTCCCTAGTAAGGTGTGTCTCTGGGGAAGCTGAGCTCCAGGACACATTGGTGGGGTCTTCAATCCAGGGAAGCCTGGCCAGCATCCTGGTGGCATCTGGAACCTGGTGATTGAAAAGAGAGTTAACATACGAAGCCAAACAATTTGTTGAGCAATCATGGATCCCAAGCTTGGAATAGTGGAGAGGAAGTGTTAGGGAGGTACTCACTGCAAACTCTAATGTACTTCTGCTTTCCGGTATATATTTTGCAGTAGTTTATGGATACGTGTGAACATAAGCTCTCTCTCACAGAAACTGGTGTATATCTAGGTTATGGGACTTTGTTAGAAAGTGAACTACCTGAGATGAAATTGGAGTGTACTATAAAAGGAAAGGTCTCACCCGAGTAATGAAGCAGAAGGGTTGTCATTCCACATGTGAAGTCTCTGGACGCAGTCTGAGGTGAAGCATGTTGAGGTGGCAATCGCTGCGTTGGTTAGGTTGTGATCGGCGGATGCAATATTATTTGGTTTGGATTGGGAGACGCATACGGGAAAGTGGGCCCTATCCATGGGTTCCAGGACTGGGGGAAGTAGGGGCTCTATAGTGGAGATGTGAGGTTCCAGCTGTCTTAGGGTTCAAAAAGATAATCGATAGTTAATGTTATCCTCACATTATTTGGTAAAAGGTTAACTTTGAAAAGTCCTTTTGTTATGGTTTGCTGTACAGTATCCAGTATCTTGTATATAGCTGTGCTATTGGATGCTTCTAATCTACTTGGTCTAGGCTTTTGATAGAGTCTGCATATCAAATACACAGCCTATATATTTAAAAGATTCAGTTTGTGTTTTGAGAAACTTTGAGACATACAACTGATTTTCCCCCTCTCATATTAATTAACTACTGATTTATATGTCTACATTTTGCTAGGAGTGTACATAAACACCATTCACACCACCAAAAGACTGTGACCCATCCCTCCCATCCACTCCCACCCCCCACTGGCCCAGGAAGATGCATGTCTACCCCTCACCACAGGGTTTTTACTTGGTGCCCTTCTTACAATTTGATCAGGTCCTGCTTTTAGTTTCTCTTTCAGATCTTCTTACTCAACTTCTGTTGATGAGTGGGATCATCCCATACTCATCTTTATCTTTCTGACTTAGTTCACTTAACATAATTCCTTGTAGCTCTGTCCAAGATGGGTCAGAGAAGGTGGGTTCATTGTTCTTGATAGCTGCATAGTATTCCATTGTGTATATATACCACAGCTTTCTCAGCCACTCATCTGTTGTTGGGCACCTGGGTTGCTTCCAGGATTTAGCTATTATGAATTGTGCTGCTATGAACATAGGAGTACACACCTCTTTTTGGTTGGGTGTTATCGAGTCCTTGGGGTATAACCCCAGGAGAGGAATTATTGGATCATATGGAAGGTCCATGTCTAGCCTTATGAGAGTTTTCCAGACTGCTCTCCACAGAGGTTGGACCAATTTACATTCCCACCAGCAATATAAAAGGGTTTCTCTGTCCCCACATCCTCTCCAGCATTTGTTGCTGCTGTCCTTTTTGATGTATGCCATTCTTACAGGAGTGAGGTATCTTAGTGTTGTCTTAATTTGCATTTCTCTGACAATCAGTGACCTAGAGCAGTTTTTCATATGTTTGTTAGCCTTTTGGATCTCCTCTGAGGTGAATGTTTTGTTCATAACCTCTGCCCATTTTTGGATGGGGTCATTTGCTTTTTTGGTGCTAAGTTTGCTGGGCTCTTTATATATTTTGGTGATTAGTTTCTTGTCAGATGTCTGGCATGTGAAGATATTCTCCCATTCTGTGAGGGGTCTCTTTGTTTGTTTAATAGTTTCTTTGGATGTGCAGAAGCTTTTCAATTTGATGTAGTCCCATTGTTTTGTTTCTGCTTTAGTCTTCCTTGCAATTGGGTTTGATTCATCATAGATGTCCTTGAGGTGTAGGTGGGAAAGTGTTTTACCAATGTTTTCCTCTAAGTATTTAATTGTTTCTGCTCTGACATCTAGGTCTTTGATCCATTTGGAGTTGATTTTTGTTTCTGGTGAGATAAAGTGGTTCAATTTCATTCTTCTGCATGTTTCAAACCAGTTTTCCCAGCACCATTTATTGAAGAGAGCCTCCTTTTTCCACTTAATCCTTTGGGCCCCCTTATCAAAGATTAGATGCCCATAGGTATTGGGATTTACTTCTGGGCTTTCAATTCTGTTCCACTGGTCTGTGTACCTATTTTTGTTCCAGTACCATGCTGTTTTGATGATGATGGCTTTATAATGTAGTTTAAGGTCTGGGAGTGTGATGCCTCCATTTCTGTTTCTTTTCCTCAAGATGGTTTTGGCAATTCTAGGTGTTTTCTGGTTCCAGATAAATGATTGTAGTGTTTGTTCTATTCTCTTAAAGAAGCTTGGTGGAATTTTGATTGGTATTGCATTAAATTTGTATATGGCTCTGGGGAGAATATTCATTTGATGATGTTTATTCTTCCAATCCATGAGCATGGGATATCTTTCCATTTCTTGGTATCAGTTTCTATTTCTTTGAGTAGCGACTCATAGTTTTTAGCATACAAGTCTTTCACTTCTTTGGTCAACTTTATTCCTAGGTATTTGATTGATTTTGCTGAAACAGTAAATGGGAGTGATTTCTGGATGTCTTCTTCAGATTTAGTGTTTGCATAAAGAAATGCCACTGATTTTTGTACATTGATTTTGTAGCCTGATACCTTGCTATATTGCCTAATAACTTCCAGTAATTTTCTACTGGATTCTTTGGGTCTTTCTATGTATACTATCATAACATCTGCAAATAGTGAGAGCTTGACTTCTTCCCTTCCAATCTGTATCCCTTTGATTTCTTTCTCTTGCCTGATTGCTATGGCAAGAACTTCCAATACTATGTTGAAGAGTAAAGGTGACAGTGGACAGCCCTGTCTAGTCCCCGATCTGAGGGGGAATGCTTTCAGCTTCTGTCTATTGAGTATGATGTTGGCTGTAGGTTTGCTATATATAGACTTCACTATCTTGAGGGATTTCCCATCTATTCCCATTTTTTGTAGAGTTTTGAGCATGAACGGGTGTTGGATTTTGTCAAAGACTTTCTCTGCATCTACTGAGATAATCAAGTGGTTTTTGGCTTTGTTTTTATTGATGTGGTGAATGACATTGATTGACTTACGGATGTTGAACCAGCCTTGCATTCCTGGGATGAAACCCACTTGGTCATGATGAACAATCTTTTTGATGTGTTGCTGTATCCGGTTGGCCAAGATCTTATTTAATATTTTGGCATCTATGTTCATCAGATATATTGGCCTGTAGTTTTCCTTTTTTCTTCTGTCCCTATCAGCTTTTGGTATCAGGGTGATGTTGGCTTCATAAAAGGTGGAAGGGAGTATTCCTGTTCCTTCAATCTTATGGAATAGCTTAAGAAGTATGGGTATTAACTGTTTCCTGAAAGTTTTGTAGAATTCGTTTGTGAAGCCATCTGGCCCAGGACTTTTTTTGTTGGGGAGATTCTTCATAACGGTTTCAATTTCTTTGTCTGTGATCGGTGCATTTAGATTTTGTAGTTCTTCTTGGTTCAGTTTTGTTTACAATTCTATTAATTTGAGTCTTCTCTCTTTTTTGTTTGGTGAGTCTGGCTAGGGGTTTGTCAATTTTGTTTAATCTTTCAAAGAACCAATATTTGGCTTCATTGATCTTTTGTATGGTTCTCTTATTTTCGATGTTGTTTATTTCTGCTCTATTTTTAGTGATTTCTGTCCTTCTGGTTGCTTTAGGGTTCCTTTGTTCCTCTTCCTCTAAGTCCTTGAGGTGTGCAGTAAGGTCATTCATTTGAGCTTCTTCTTGGTGTTTAATATGTGATTGTATGGCTATAAGTTTCCTCTCAGTACTGCTTTAGCTGTGTCCCAAATATTTTGTTACGTTGTGTCTTCATTTTCATTAGTTTCCAGGAACATTTGAATTTCCTGTTTGAGTGATGTCTGACCCAGTGGTTCTTAAGGAGCATGTTGTTTAGTTTCCAAATTCTGTGTCTTTTAATAATTTTCTGTTTGTTGTTAAATGTTAATTTTACTCCACTGTGGTCTGAGAAGATACTTGGGATGATTTCAATGCTATTGAATTTATTGATGCTGTCTTTGTGGCCTAACATGTGGTCTATCCTTGAGTATGTGTTATATGGATTTGAAAAGTAGGTGTATTCCAGTTTTTTGGGGTGGAGGAGTCTGAAAATGTCCAAGATGTCTAGTCTGTCGATCTCTTCATTCAATTCTCTTGTTTCCTTGTTGGTTCTCTGCTTTGTTGATCTGTCTAAGTGTGAGAGTGGGGTATTGAAGTCTCCCACTATTATTGTATTAATATTAATGTATTTTTGAAATTCTTTCAGTAGATGCTTAATGTATTTAGATGGCCCCTCATTGGATGCATAGATGTTGATAATTGTTAAGTCTTCTTTGCTGATTGATCCTCTAATCATTATGTAATGTCCTTTCCTATCTTTTATTACTTTATTTAATTTAAAATCTATCGTGTCTGAGATGAGAATGGCTGTTCCTGCCCTTTTTTGTGGTCTGTTAGCCTGTATGATAGTTTTCCATCGTTTCATTTTAAGTCTGTGTTTATCTTGTTGTGACAGATGGGATTCTTGCAAACAGCATATGGTTGGGTTATGTTTTCTGATCCATCCCCCCACCCTGTGCCTTTTGATGGGTGAGTTTAAGCCATTGACATTTATTGATATTATGGATTTAATGTATTGTAGTGCCATTGTTCTAAAAAATTGTTTGCTCTGATATATTGCAAGTATTATAGTGATGATCTTGTTTATAAGAGGTCTTTTAGTACCTCTTTCAAGGCCGGCTTGGTGATGGTTGCCTCCTTTAACTGTTTTTTATCTAAGAAGGTTTTGATCCCTCCATCTAGTTTGAATGAATGTCTAGCAGGATATATTATCCTTGGTTGAAACCCTTTTTCATTCAGGGCTCGATAGATATCTTGCCACTCTCTTCTGGCTTTTAGAGTTTGAGTGGAGAAGTCTGCAGATAATCTTATGGGTTTTCCCTTGTATGTGACTTTTTGTTTCTCTCAGCCTTTAGGATACTTTCTTTATCCTTACTTCTTCTCATTGTGACTATGATGTGTCTTGGTGTCTTCAGGTCTGGGTTGATTCTATTTGGTACTTCTGGGCCTCTTGAATCTAGATATCCTTTCTGTTATTCATGTCTGGGAAGTTTTCCTGTATTATTTCCTCTAGAATGTTTTCTTCCCCTTCCTCTCTTTCTTCCTCTGGCAGGCCAATTATACGAATGTTACTTCTTTTGAGATCATCCCATATGTCTCTGTTGTTGTTTTCAGTGTCTCTCAATCTCTTTTCAAGCTCTTTCACCTCTTTCTTAGTTTTCTCTAACTCATCCTCTGTCTGACTAATTCTGTTTTCTGCTTCTGTTAGTCTGCTTTCCCTTGCCTCAGCTTCTTTCTTCATTACAGCTTTTTCAGCTTTCAGTTCTCTGATTGCCTCAAGATAATCAGTATTTTCCTTGGGTGTCTCAACTGTTGTTTCCCTAACTGCCATTCCTTTCCTCCAATGTTGTTTTCATTTAGTTTCCAGAAGATGTGATCAGAGCTCACACCGCTAGTGGCTTTTCAGTCCGCCATCTTCCGGGAACCCCCGTGAATGCTTTCTTATGTGTGTGACCCAGGTTAAAGCCTGGTCCCCTGTACACTAGAGATCATTGCAGTGCTGTGTTGGCTCCACCACATCTCTGTCTCTGTCCACCTCCTTTTTTTAAATTTATTTATTTTTATTTAAGAAAGGAGACATTAACAAAACCATAGAATAAGAGGGGTACAATTCCGCACAATTCCCATAACCCAATCTCCATATCCCATCCTCTCCCCTGATAGCCTTCCCATTCTCTATCTCTCTGGGAGTATGGATCCAGGCTCTTGTGGGTTGCAGAGGGTGGAAGGTCTGGCTTCTGTAATTGCTTCCCCACTGAACATGGGCATTGACTGGTCAATCTATACTCCCAGTCTGCCTCTCTCTTTCCCTACTAGGGTGGGGCTCTGAGGAAGCAGAGCTCCAGTACACATTGATGGTGTCTTCTGTCCAGGGAAGTCTGGTCAGCATCTTGCTGGCATCTGGAACCATGGCGGCTGATAAGAGAGTTAACATACAAAGCCAAACAAATTGTTGAACAACCATGGACCAAAAGACTAGAATAGTGCAGATGAAGTGTTCGGGGGTATTCCCTGCATGCTTTTGTGTACTTCTGTTTTCAGGTATATATTTTGGATCGGAACAATAAATATCATTTAAATGAATATTCTTCCCAGAGCCATATACAAATTTAATGTGATACCCATCAAAGTTCCACCAAGCTTCTTTAAGAAAATAGAACAAAAACTACATTCATTTATATGGAGCCAGAAAACACCTAGAATTGCCAAAACCATCTTGAGGAAAAGAAACAGAAATGGAGGCATCACACTCCCAGATTTCAAACTATATTATAATGCCATCATCATCAAGACAGCATGGTACTGGAACAAAAGTAGGCACACAGACTAGTGGAACAGAATTGAAAGCCCACATTCAAACCCCCCACACCTATGGACATCTAATATTTGATAAGGGGGCCCAAAGGATTAAATGGAAAAAGGAAGCTCTCTTCTATAAATGGTGCTCGAAAAATTGGGTTATAATATGCAGAAGAATCTGATTGAACCACCTTATCTCACCAGAAACAAAAATTAACTCCAAATGTCCACCTCCTTCTAGTTGGAAAAGTCATTATGGAGCAGTGGTACTCCAAGGTTGGACAATAATAACAACAAAAAGCATCAACACAGTGGGTCCAGCAGTAGCACTGTGGGTTAAGCACGTGGCGCCAAGCACTAGGACCAACATAAGTATCTGGGTTTAAGCCCCTGGCTCCATACCTGCAGGGGACTTGCTTCACAGGCAGTAAAACAGATCTCCAGGTGCGTTTCTCTCCCCCTCTTTGTCTTCTCCCAGTCTCTATCAATTTCTCTCTGTCCTATCCAACAATGGCATCAATAACAACATTAATAACCACAGCAATGATAAAACAACAAGGGCAACAAAAGGGAGGGGGGCAAGCACCAGCAGAAATTCATTGGGTCCAAATGTGGTAATCATTTCTTCTCCCAACCTTACCATTCTTTGGTTTCTGCCAATTGCTTATCAATATGATGTATACATTTCAGCACTGTTCACTGAAAACTCTTATTGGCTCCAAGTAAAATGTTTTCCAAAAAAAAGTTTAGATGGATTAAAGTCAGAAGATCTGCGATTTAGTCATAGTTCTAGCGTTCACCAGTTTACTCCATACCCAAAGCTGCTGCTTTTCCTCTCAGTATTTTCATTTCCCTTTTAGAAATAATAGCATTTGCTTGTTTAATAGTCATTAGCCTGCTTTTAGCTCTGTTCATCTATGCTAAAGTAGGGCAGCTCTAGGAATTAGACACAATTTTTGAGAGAACAAAGCTATATTTACTATCACAAAGATGTTTAAAAGCCAGTAACTGCACATGACTGGCAAGAAGGTGTTTGTTGTTGTTGTTGTTTCTGCATTTCTTTTATTTTTAATTTCTTTATTGGGAAATTAATGTTTTACATTCGACAGGAAATACAATATTTTGTACAGGCATAACATCTCCCAGTTTTCCATATAACAATACAACCTTACTAGATCCACAGTCATATTTTTTGGACCTATATTCTCCCCTTACCCACCCCAGAGTCTTTTACTTTGGTGCAACACACCAATTCCTGTTCAGGTTCTACTTGTGTTTTCACTTCTGATATTGTTTTTCAACTTCTGCCTGAGAGTGAGATCATTCTGTATTTATCTTAACACATGCTCAGCCACTCATCTGTTGTTGGACACCTGGGTTGCTTCCAGGATTTGGATATTACAAATTGTGCTGCTAAGAACATACGTGTACACAGATCTTTTTGGATGGGTGTGTTCGGTTCCTAAGGATATATCCCTAGGAGAGGAGAGGAATTGCAGTATCATAGGGTAGGTCCATTTCTAGCCTTCTGAGAGTTCTACAGACTGTTCTTCACAGTGGTTGGACCAATTTACATTCCCACCATCAATGCAGGAGGTTTCCTTTGACTCCACAACCTCTCCATCATATGCTGCTGTTACCTTTTCTGATATATGACATTCTCACAGGAGTGAAGTAGTATCACATTGTTGTCTTTACTTGCATTTCTCTGACAATCAAAGACTTGGAGCATTTTTTCATGGGTTTCTTGGCCTTTTGGATCTCTTCTGTGGTGGATATTCTGTCCATGTCATCTTCCCATTTTTCAATGGGTTATTTGTTTTCTTGTTGTTGAGTTTGGCCAGCTCTTTATATATTTTGGTTATTGGCCTCTTGTCTGATGTATGGCATTTAAAGATCTTCTCCCACTCTGTGAGGGGTCTCTTGGTTTGGGTAGTGCTTTCTTTCACTGTTTAGAAGATTTTTAATTTGATGCAGTCCCATAGGTTTATGCTTGCCTTAGCCTTCTTTGTAATTGGATTTGTTTCACTGAAGATGTCTTTAAAATTTATATGGAAAAGAGTTCTGCCAATATTTTTCTCTGAGCATCTGATAGTTTTTGGTCTAATATCCAAATCCTTGATCCACTAGGATTTTACTTTTGTATTTGGTGAAATATAGTGGTTCAGTTTCATTTTTCTGCATGTTTCAACACATTTTTTCCAACACCATTTGTTGAAGAGACTCTGCTTTCCCCATTTAATATTCTGGGCACCTTTGTCAAAGATTAAATGTCCATAGGTATGGAGGCTTACTTCTGGGCTCTCAATTCTATTCCACTGGTCAGTGTGTCTATCATGTTCCAGTATCAAGCAGTTTTTATTACAATGACCCTATAATACAATTTGAGATCTGGGAGTGTGATGCCTCCAGTTCTGTTCTTTATTCTCAAGATTGTTTTGGCAATTCTAGGTCTTCTCTAGTTCTAGATAAACCTTTGTAGCATTTGTTCTATTATCCTAAAAAATGTGATTGGGATCTTGATGGGGATAGCATTAAATTTGTAGATGGCTCTGTGTAGTATATTCATTCTGATGTTAATTCTTCTAATGCATGAACATGAAATATCTTCCCACTTCTTGAAGTCTTTTTCAATTTCCTTCAGTAGTGACTCATAATTTTCAGTATACAAGTCTTTCACTTCTTCTGTTAGGTTTATTCCTACATATTTTATTATTTTGTTGCTATAGTAAAAGGAATTCATTTCTGGATTTCAACTTCTTCTAACTTAGTGTTTGCATAGAGGAATGCCACTGACTTTTGAATGTTAATTTTGTAGCCTGACACTTTATTGCCTGATAATTTCCAAAAACTTCTTGCTGGATTCCTTAGGTTTTTCTATGTATACTATCATGTCATCTGCCAATAAGGAAAGTTTGACTTCTTCTAAGAAGTGTTTTATAAAAGAGATATAAGCCTATCAAATGTCTTTTTATATTTTATGCTACATGAATTGATCTATCTGCACAACTTTCCATAAGTGTATATTTTATTTGTTCAGAATCAGCAGCTGATTTGAATATATTTTTTACTACCTCCTGAATTCAACATGGACGTGTTAGACACTCCCTGGTTTGTATATTTTGACATCATTGAAGAAGTATCATTTATGCTTATGTCTTGAGAAGTTTATAGGAAAAATTTTATATGCCAAATTTCTTGACAGTATTTATAGTATTTCATAAATCAGCAGTAGATATAATCAGTGGTGAAACTCTATTACATTAAATATGCATATCTTCTCCAACTGATTTCTTTGTTTTCTCTTTACTTGAATTTAATTTTCCCGGACATAACATAAGATTCAAGAGCTGCAGAAAATACATTTACTTCAACTCTTAGAAGTATTACTAAATATGTCTAACTTCAAGTCTGTATTTATTTATTTACTTACTATTGTAATATTTTTTTTGTAACAAAGCACTCCTAAGTTTTGCTTCTGGAGGTCATAGGGATTGAAACTTGCAAGGTATAGCCTCAATCATGAAAGTCTTTTTGCATAACCAGTATGTGTCTTCTCAACCCTGGTTCTTTTATTTTGAATTTTTAAAAATATTTATTTATTTTTCCTTTTGTTGCCTTTGTTGTTTTTTTATTGTTGTAGTTATTATTGTTATTGATGTTGTTGAAGTTGGATAGGACAGAGAGAAATAGAGAGAGGAGGGGAAGACAGAGAGGGGGAAGGAAAGACAGACACCTGCAGACCTGCTTCATGGCTTGTGAAGCAACTCCCTTGCAGGTGGGGAACCGGGGGCTCCAACCAGTATCCTTAGGCTGGTCCCTGTGCTTTGTGCTAAGTGCGCTTAACCTGCTGCATTACCGCCCAACTCCCAACCCTGGTATTTTTATTAAAACTATATAATCTGCCTGTTTAATCTATCTATCACTTATCATTCATCTGATTAGCTGCCTCTGTTAGCTACTTATGACTTTAGTTAAAAAAAATCTTAAAGCAACTTCGTTCCCACATATTGTTTTAATCAGAATACATTTCAAATTTATAACATTTAATCTATACTATAGATTAAATTTAATGGGGAACCCATATTAATGGTATATTATTTGAAATTTATAGTTTTTTGTGTTTAATAGTAAGAATTAATGTTGTAATTTTCTCTAGTCAGATCAAATGTCCATTTATTGTAGGACTTTTCTATAGAATGACCAATAGCACTTCTCAAGATAAAGCATAACAAAGAATATACTAGAATGCAGTCAAGTTAAAATAGTTTATATTTTATGACAACTAAATATTTTATTAAGACTTGAATAAATTCCTTCTGATTGAAGAGTGTGGAAAAGTGATATTATTTACAGTCAATAAATCTAATTTTTAAATATTGATGTCATAACTAAATGAGTGGTGGAAGACCTTTCCAAGCTTTTGAAATTGTTTTAATTATATGAGAAATAATTGAAATAGTACTAATTTTTTTTAAATCTAATATTTATTGGTTTTTATAGTATGTACTAGGCAGTTATCTAAGTGAAATGCTGTATTAATAGTTTATTGAATACTGACAGGGTTCCCAATGGATAGGTACCTTTTACAACCAATTTACCCTATACCATTCTTCATGCCTGATTATATCATGCTATCTAAATTTCTGTGTATTTTTTTTTCCTTTTCCTAATCATATTATCACATTTAGTGATTTGCCTGAATGATTCTTTTCCATCCTTTATTTTGACTTCAAGTCCTCTGGGAAACCTACTGTAATTCCTCGAGATAAACTTATGTACAATTTGATCAACATGCTGTGTTTTCCTGAAGATGACTTCAGGAATATAGTGCTATGTTAATTTCTACTTTGTTTGATGCTTATCAATCTTTTACTAGATATGAACTTCTGAAACTAGGGTATAAAGTATAGCTCATCCTGTGTTCTTACAGTTCTTACAGATTTTAGAGCTGTAGTTTCATTTTTCAAATTTCATTTCTACTAGAATTATTGCTGGGACTCAGTAACTGCACTTTTCTTTTGATTAAGGAACAAGACTGATAAGTAGAATGGGAACCACAGTGGGAGAGACAGAGACACCTTGCAGCACTATTCTACCTCTCATGAAGCTGTCTCTTTGCATGTGGGGACCCAGGATTGAAATTTGGTCTTCATACATTGGAGTATATGTATAGCTCTACAGTGCTATAGTTTGGTTTTAAATTTGGTATAAAGAACTTTATATAACTCCACTAAATCTTGTCATCATCAACATCATTAGTTTTCATGCTTATCATGCCAATTATTAAGTGAAAAAATTAATGATTGTTATCTGAATAATTAATTCATTATTCACTCTGATAGGCTTTACTATTATCATATATATATATATATATATATATATATATATTATGAGACTGAGTGTAGAGAAACACATAGGTTCACTTCAGAGTCCTTGGTTGTATTTATTTTTTTCATGGAACTGGGCCCTCACACATGCACAGTTTCACAGAGCAATGGACACAGAAATGCAAGACAAGATGGAACAGCACTGGAACTTCTGTTTGGGTTAAATCTGAAAAGGTAAATGCCCTGTCTAGTGAACTATCTTTCTACTCCTAATAACAATGACTTTAATAATAAATTGCATTATTTTAGTTCAATGAAGAAATTCACAAATTTTAGAGATATATTGATTTCTCATGAGACAGAGAACGAGTGAGAAAGAAAGGAGAGGAAGAAAGAGTATGGGAGATAAAAGTCAGTCATTCAGGAAGTCGGGCAGTATCAGGGCGGGTTAAGCAAATGTGGCACAAAGCACAAGGAACAGCTTAAGGATCCTAGTTTGAACCCTGGCTCTCCACCTGCAGGGGAGTCACTTCACAGGAGGTGAAGTAGGTCTGCAGGTGTTTCTCTCCCCTATCTGCAGGTGTTTCTCTCCCCTTTCTATCCTCCCCTTCTCTCTCAATTTTTCTCTGTCCTATCCTACAATGACGATATCAATAATAACGACAACAACTACAACAAGAAAACATCAAGGGCAACAAAAGGGAATAAATAAATAAATAATAACCAATTTAAAAAAAGAGTCATTTAGCTGTGGTAAGGTGGTACCAGACAATGAATTTGTGGCCTCTGAGACTTTAGACATGTAAGTTTGTGCTTTCATAGGCTGAGTTAAGTCCCTGGCTAGGGCATAATAATCATACAAAATTATTATAAAGGATGTAATGACTATAGCTTGTTAATGACTGGATGTTTTTAACCAGTAAAACTATTTTATCATTTTTATTTATTTATTTTTAATCTCTTTTTTAAAATTTTTATCTTACTAAATTATTGGATAGAGACAGACATAAATTGAATGAGGAGTGCGTAAAAAAGGAGAGAGACAGAGAGACACCTGTGGCCCTGCTTCACCACTTGTAAAGTTTTATCCCTCAGGTGGGGACTAGGGGCTTGAACCCTGGGTCACTGCACACTGTAGTGTGTTTGCTTAACCAGGTGCACCACCTGACCCTTATTTTATCCTTTACATGAGTTTCTAATGCCTACCACATGCGTTCAGAGTGATAAATAGAAGACTTTGAAATATTTAACTGGAGTGGGAAAAAAAACAAAAAAACAGTTTTCCATAATCTTGAATGAGTCATATGTAAAAGAGAATGTCTAGTGTGACTTCATTTGTATAGCTTTATAGATGAGGATTTGGTTTAATAGTTGAAGAAAGAGAACATTGAGATAAAGTGATTACATAAAAATTCACTAAGTTTGCCATAACTAGAAGTGATTATTCATATTTTAAATGGACATGCAGTGGTAACAGTGTGTTGTTAGAGTTTAAGTTGTTGTAAATATGACTGGAAAAGATAAAAGTTAAGATCTATTCCAATCTTATTTTTCAGTAGTATTGAAATCATATTTCCATTGACTTACTAAAATTTAAATGATTTTATATTATAATAATTATATTATTATTGCTGACACTCTAGCTTGCATGACTTTACCACTCCTGGCAGCCATTTGTTTTCCTTTTTTTCCCCCTAGAGAGGGTAAGAAATAGAGAAGAGAGATAATAAGGAATCATTCCATCTCTCATAAAGCATTCCCTCAGAGGTACTGATATGAACCACTCATGGTAATGCGTAAACTCTACAAGGTAGGTCAGCTCCTGATTCAAAGGTGCTTACCGCTTTAAAAAGTATCTTTCATTATAGAAACTTTGATAAGTTCCATGCATTTCCAAAACATGAAACATCATACTCAAGTTTCCCTGTCAGAACTTGATATATTGTGAAAACAAGTGAATTATTATTCAGAGAAATGGAAAAATGTATTTTTAAATGTCCTCATAAATCTGTTTCCCAAAGTCTATGTCAGATATTACACATTTAGAATGACAAGATGTAAATATCTAATGCCACAGCATTATAATGAATTGCTCAGAGCAAGCCTTCACAGTGCAATATATAAAGGAGACCCTTTCACAGTACTACCGCTTTTGTACTGAGGTTAAACATTAAGCATACATTTTGGAAATTTTTTCGTCTTGATAAAGCATTTTTTTTTCTAGGGGATAATGTTTGAACAAAAGACTCTGGACTGGGAGATAATGGATAGAAGGTTTTCTGGTATGCTTCACATGATAATGCAAGACTTGAGCTGGTGATTGAAGAGGTATGTAGACACATAGGGTGGTAAGAACTGTTTTAACAACTGTCCTCTGAACTATTATTTTCCCCAGAAAATATTACAGAAGATGATAAAATGATTTTGAAAATCTAAAAAAAGTACTTAAACATGTAAGAAATACACATGATAAAATGTAAACTGGTTGGGTGAGGGACATAGTGTAATGGTTATGCAAATGACTTTCATGACTGAGGTGACAAAATCCCAGATTTGATTTCCCACATCACTGTAATTCAGGGTTGAGCAGAGCTCTAGTTATAAAGAGAAAGGAGGGGAGTCAGGAAGTAGCACAGTAGGTTAAGCACACGTGGCTCAAAGCTCAGGGACTGGCTAAGGATCCCGGTTCGAGCCCCGGCTCCCCACATGCAGGGGAGTCCCTTCACAGGCAGTGAAGCAGGTCTGCAGGTGTCTATCTTTCTCTCCCTGTCTCTGTCTTCCCCTCCTCTCTCCATTTTTCTCTGTCCTAACAATGAAGATATCAATAACAACAATAATACCTACAACAACAATAAAACCAACAAGGACAACAAAAGGGAAAATAAATAAATAAAATTAAAAAATATATAAAGAGAAAGGAGAAAGCATCCTGCTTTACTGAGATATCTAGGTATCATTCAGTACCAGCTTTCCTAATGCTTTTACTGAGACATAATTGTTAGCAAATAAATTGAACATATTTAAGATGGCAATTTGAAGATGGTCTACAGATCTTAATTTCTGTGAAGTCACTGGCAATATCAAGTGAATGAGTAAATAATACATTTTAGCTAGAAAATTTCTTGAGCCTGTGAGAAATCCTTATCTCTGCCTATCCTCAGCCTACCAATCCTAGGTGAAGGGAAACATTGATCAGATTCCTTTTACACTGGGTTATTTTTTTAGAAACTTTATTCAAGAAGAATAAATCAGAATGTGTTCTTTTGGCAGGCTTTCCCCCCCCCACTCATCTTCTCTATTTAAGAAATATTCAGGGGCTGGATGTTTGTAAAGTCCCAGGTTAATCACTCATGGTACAAAGGGCAAGGACAAGGTAAAGATCAGGATTTGAGCCCCCACACCCCCTACAGGGGAGTTGCTTAGCAAGCAGTGAAGCAAGTCTGCAGGTATCTTTCTCTTCTCCTCTCCATCTCCCTGGTTGCTCTCAATTTCTCTCTGTCCTATCCAATAAAGTGGGAAAAAAAGGCCTCCAGGAATGGATGCATACGGCCAGCACCAAGGCCCAGCAATAACTCTGGAGGCAAAAAGAGAAAAAAAAGTTTAGTTAAAAGAAATATTCACATTATAAAATTTATTATTTTTGTTGGTGTATTTTGTTGTATGAAGGTATCACAAAATGTTTTTCTATTCACTAGCTTCTAGTGGAGGATATCCTTTATTTATATTCCACTATGTTATAAATTAGCATTTCTGGGGGCTGGCAAAACAGTTCACTTGTATAGTACAATAATTTGCCATATGCATGATCTAGGTTCAAGTATGGGTCCCATTATATAGGAGGGAGTTTCTATCTCTCTGCTGTTTTGTTGTTTCTATCTAAAAAGAAAAAAAAAGGAAGAAAACTAAAACCAAATTAACATTAACATTTTCCTTAAAAGTGTTGTTTCAGGAGTTGGGTGGTAGCACAGTGGTTAAGCACACATGGTGCAAAGTGCAAGCGACTGGTGTAAGGATCCCGGTTAGAGCCCCAGCTCCCCACCTGCAGGGGAGTCCCTTCACAGGCGGTAAAGAAGGTCTGCAGGTGTCTTTCATAACCAGAAATACATTTAAAATATATATGTATATAATTGTCTTGAGATCATGTTCTAACCTAAACCTAGTTGGACATGTGTGTCGTTGAGGTTATTGTTTTTACTATATAACGTTATAATATAATTAATAAAAGTAATTAGATTGAATATAATCGACGCTGAATCTATTTCTGAATATCTTTAAAAATACTTAAGAATGCATTGGATAAACAGGACTTAGGAGCACAAAGTGCGTATTGATTATGTTATTGTTCAGTAGTGGCTTCTCTACTCTTTAATAAACAAAATCACTAATAAAACTTTTGGAATTAAACTGTCACTGTTACACTTTATGTAGACCCATAAGTCCTTAATGTAAAAAGTACTTTGTATATTATTTTAATATAGGGTAGGAATAAATACAAAGCAAATCATATTCTATTAGAACTATTAGTCATATAAATTCAACCATACTCTAAAGGAGAAATGGAATGCTGTTCTAGTCTGTAATTATTTTTCGAATACTATAAATTGTTTTCAACAAAAATAATTATATTAGTTTTGCTTTTCTTTTTAATGATATTTCTAACTACTGTGTTTAAGGAGAGCCTATAATTTAAGGAATTCCATGAAGAAAAGCCTTAATGCCTTATGTTCCAAAGAATGCCGTGGTAGTAGGAAAAGTGAGTTAGCACATATATTGGAGAACATGAGGAAATACAGGGACATCTTTGTCCCTGCAGCAATAATGGTTTTATAAAGATAAATTTGCTTAATAAAAAATCACTTTAAAAATGTCATTAGGGCTGATAAAACAACTCAATTGGATACTGTGGTGTTTGCGATGTGGAGCCTAATTCCTCCCACATTGGAGAACACTTCAATGATGTTCTTTCTCTCTCTCTTTCTTCCTTTCTTTCTTTCTTTCTTTCTTTCTTTCTTTCTTTCTTTCCTTCTTTGTTTTCCCCCTTACTCTTTATTTCCTTCTCTCTCTGTCTCTCTCTCAGTCTGAAAAAGTTATTCTGGAGTGCTGAGCCCCAACTATGGTAAAAAATGTATTAGCTCTCATTTAAGCTTGCTTTATGCTTGTCAAACCATATGTGAAATGGCACTTTTAATAAAAAAAAAACATATTAACTTTGCTTTTTATAATCAGAGTAAGTTCCAGAAAATATTCTAAGAAATAAATGTTAAACTTTACTGAAATCAATACTACCTCACAGTGAACTTTTTTAAAGTTAAGCTAAGGAGAAAATAGAGGACCTCTTGCATATTCTGCTACTGAAACACTTCCTTAGTTTAATTTTTATTTTCAGGAGGGAGAGAGAGATAGAAGAAGAAGGAGGAGGAGGAAGAGGAAGAGGAGGAGGAGGAAGAAGAAGAGAAGGAGATGATTGAGAAAGGAAAAACACCAGAGTTCTACTACCTCACTATGGTGCTCCACCCACTTTATTATTATTGTCAATGCTATTTGACCATTCTTGGCCAGTTTTTTTTTTTTCCAGATAAAAAGAAACAGAGAGATGAAGAGATACTACAGCAATGAAGTTTTGTCCATGCTATAATGTACCAATGCTGTATCCCAAAAATTTGGGTTGCATGCATAGCAAATCAGAATGCCTGGGATATCTCACACATCCCCTCTATACACTTTTGTCTTTAATGTGCTCAATATGTGCCAGAGCTTGAACCCAAGGCCTCACATATGGAAAGCATGCACTCTATTGATTAAGCCAACTCCCTGACCCTGCACAAGATAACTTTAATTTTATACATTCTCATTATGAAATTGTCTTGTGCAGAGAAAGAGGAACAAAATAAATCTTCAGTGGGCTCATGCAATAATTCAAAATAGTATACAGAATAAGATACAGACCAGAATCAGTGGGAACATGCTGAGGCATTTCTTAGGCTTCATGAATTTTTGGAATAAAAGATATTCCTGATTGTGATTGTGTACCTATGTAGGTATTGTGGTGGGGCATAAAAGAATGAAAAAGATACTAGTTTCAGTTTTTTTTGCAATTAGAAATGTGAAGTACTGTTGGAAGAAACAATCATCAGTTGGTTGTGAATTTGAAGTGTAATAAATGAGGCATTTACTCTAAAGGCGTTTTACAGTGCTAAACTGAGGAAGCTAGAGCTTGGTGTCATGATCAGATTCGTCTGAGTGACTTCCTCTGTCACAGGTATATCCATCAGCTTATATAAGCTAGTCATATACCTAGAACAAATACAAAATCAATCTTTGTTAATGAAGGGAAGATATCTTAATAATTTCATATATGTTGTTTAAAGGAGTTTGGTGTCTAACAGTCTTAAAGGAGAAGTACATTTCATAACATCAAAGAATCTTTGATCTTAGAAAGTCAACTCATTCAGATCTATTTGTGTTTGGTGTTAAGTTTTGGTTTCTGACCATACCCATTGCAAACTAAGACAAACTGAGGCTAACACAGGACATAGAGGAAGATAAAGTATTTATTTACACAAGCACATAGAATAGGCATTATAACAACTTACACATGTAAAGACACAGAAACTGACACACAAGGACCTCAGGAAAGCTGAGGGGTCCCCCCCCACCATGCCATAGTGCCAAAAGTGGCCCTACTGCCTGAGAGGGAGAGAGACCCAGAACCTTCAAACTCATGCCTTTTTATAATGGTCAAGAACAGAATGGTCACTCTTATCCCTAGGGGCAGAGGGGCAAAGAGGTAAAGGGGCATTTCTTTTGTGAGTTCTGTAATCTCACTATTTGTAAACAGTTGTCCTTGGGGCTTTCAGCAAGAGGGAATCTCTTTAACATCTGAAGAGCCAGTTGGCCTTGGGTGCTCAGCAAGAGGGAGTTTCCCAATATCTGAGGAGCCAGGTGGCCTCTGTCTGGCCCCCTGAAAAAGTGGAGAACTTTTAAAATGAGAGAGCTCTGAACAAAGCCTCTGGGTAACCTCACTTTCTCACATTTGGGGAGATAACATTGTTTGAATCTTGAATCTTAAAACGTAATGTACTAACATGCTGTTGTACTAGACAAGAGAACAAAGTCAGGTTATTATACTCCTTCCAGAAGTTAGGGAGCTTGACAGTGAACTTTCCCTTTGCTTTCTTTTTCTTTGTGGCTAAAACACACCACCAAACACAACACACCAAACCATTGTGTGACTTCTGCCTCTAAGGCAACTCTTCCATAGTGCAGGAACTATTTCCATTTCTATTCTGAATAAATGCAGAATTCGAACTTTTCTCTCTTTTTTTTCTTTTTTTCTAATTTTTTAAAATTTATTTTAAAACAGGAGACATTATCAAAACCATAGGGTAAGAGGGGTACAACCCCACACAATTCCCACCACCAGTTCTCCGTATCCCATCCCCTCCCCTAATAGCTTTCCTATTCTTTATCCCTCTGGGAGTATGGACCCAAGGTCATTGTGGGATGCAGAAGGTTGAAGGTCTGGCTTCTGTAATTGCTTCCCTGCTGAACATGGGCAGTGACTGGTGGATCCGTATTCCCAGCCTATTTCTCTTTTTCCCTAGTAGGGTGGGGCTCTGGGGAAGCAGAGCTCCAGGACACATTGGTGAGGTTGTCTGTCCAGGGAAGTCTGGTCGGCATCATGCTGGCATCTGGAACCTGGTGGCTGAAAAGAGAGTTAACTTACAAAGCCAAACAATTTGTTGAACAATTGAATTCTAACTTTTCCCTTTTTTATACTCAAATGTCAAGGAGTACAAAGTCAATTCCTAATGAGGAGTTGGGTTTCACTTGAAGTACTTAGTGCAAGAGAGAAACAGAAGTATGCACAGGTTTATAATCATAAGCCATTGAAATTTTTGGCTTCTGAGAGAGACAGGTTTGTGAATCTTACTGAAAAGAAATAGAAGTGATTTCTGAAGCTTTGTGTAAAAGCATTGTTTAAATATAAAATAACACTATTTAGTTCACATTTTCTGGGGGTTGGTTGCTAAGTAAATACAAATTCTTGATAAATATTATCAGCAGAGTTTTTACTGAGAAGTTAATTTATTTAATAAACATACAACAAAAAGAGGCCTTAATATAACAATAGTATCTTGACACTGAAATGAGGCTGTCAGTAAAAATAATAATAATAATAATAAGTGATTACCGGAGACTGAATTAGAATAGAGTCTTCCAACTATTAATTTTATTTATTTATTTTTAATTTTTGCAGAGGGTTCTCACTTGTTCTCTAGGAGAAAAATATGAAAATTATTAAATTGACTTGAACTCATGATAATTATTTTCACAGTGTAAAGTATTACTTCTGCCTCTAAAGTGTGAGCATCTTCATCTCTAAAGCATGCAATTATGTTAAATTACATGGCCTAAAGGCAGCTGCAGGTGAGATTAAGGTCATGAGCTTTGAGATAGGAAAATTATTTGTAACCACTTTAACTATCCAGGTGCTTAAGAAAAGAACACCTTTTTCAGCTATCACAATGAGAGAAGGAAGTGCAATGATGATCAGAGAGTTACTATGTTGCTAGCTTTGAAGGAGGAAGAAGTATCAAATAAAAGACTTCAGAAAATGCAAGGATGGCCTGTAGAAATCTTCTAAGATAAGGAAATGAATTTTTTCCTAGTTCTTTCAAAAAAAAAGGGGGGGAGTCTTCTAATGACTTTATTTAAACCCAGTGAAATCTGTATCCTAATGTATAGAAATGTAAGGATATTTTTTTAACATACTAAATCTGATATTGCAGTACATTGACAGAGGTACTTACACATTTGTGAAAATTATTGATTTTGAATAATTTTTACACACAGGTAACAGATTTTCTCAATTAAAAGTGACATCTTTTTTACATACAAGATTTTGACTACTAGAAGTCTCACATTAGAGAGTAGCTTACAGCTGGATAGCTACAACCTTAAGTCCCAAACTGTTCTCAAGGAGAAAAGATGTATGCTTCACACTTTGTTAGTTTTCTATTGCTACTATCATAAATTGCAACAAATGTAATAGATTTAAACAAAAGCTACTAATTACAATTTCTGTGAATAGAAGCCTAGGAACTGCTTGACTTCAGTGGGTTTTGCTGAAAGTCTCAATGGTGAAATCAATGTGTCTGAGTGGTCATGTTTCAGAGGTATGGTATTACAGAATAATCAAAATGCTATTAACTACCTTCTCCCATCTTCAAAGTCCTTTGAAGATCCGCTTTCCACTTTGAATCATACCATTTTTTTCCTTTAAAAATCTTCTTGGAAGCAAATGATTTAGTTTACTTGGGAGGGTATTTGCTTTGCCCTGTGTATGACCCAGGTTTGAGTCCAACCCACCACACTGAGGGAAGCTTTGATGATCTGGTGTTTTCCATTCTATACATCCCCAGCCCCCTCCCCCCCCAAAAAAAAGGAGGATTGGGTAAGAGCAGTGAATTCCATATATATATATATCCCTCTCTTTCACACACACACACACACACACACACACACACACACACACACACACACACACACACACAATCTGAATATTAAAGGCCAATAGTCTTATACTGGGCACATTCAGACAAATCAGTTACTTTTTTTTTTTATCTTTATTTATTAGATAGAGACAACCAGAAATTGAGAAGGAAGGGTGAGATATAGAGGGAAAGAGACAAAGACACCTGCAGCTCTGCTACAACATTAGTGAATCTATTCCCCTGCAGAGGGGGACAAGGGACTTGAATCTGGGTTCTTGCACATTGTAGCATGTGCACTCAATCCGGCCACAAAATAAATAAATGTTTATGTGCCACCACCTGGCCACAACATTTATTTATTTATTTATTTATTTATTTATTTATTTATTTATTTATTATCTTTACCAGAGCATTACTCAGCTCTGGCTTATAGTGTTGCTGGGGATTGAACCTGGGACCTTTGAGCCTGAGGCAAGAGAGTCTATTTGCATAACCACTATGTTATTTTCCTTTCCCATTACTCTCCATAAGTTTATACATTAATTCTATCTCCAGAATTTGTGTGTCACATAACACAACATTTTATCCAGTTCTAAAAAGTAGGAAGTGGACTCTTACTAGAAATGAGAGAGGAATTTATTCTACTCAATACACAAAGTTTACAGAGTGGACTTTAAATATCCACACCTATAACCACAAATTAAGAAGCAATCATTTTGCTATACTAACAATTTGCTACCCTATGGAACAAAGAAGAAAATCATGTCACAAAAATAATCAAATTACTCTAAAGCTGAGGTGACAGTGCATATGAACCAGCACAACTGTACTATTTATCATGTCTCTTTAGACTTTAATAGCTAGGGAAATCAAAGATTAAAGCTCTCTTTTATTTACTTATTCATTTATTTATTTCCTTTTGTTGCCCTTGTTGTTTTATTGTTGTAAGTATTATTGTAGTCATTGTTGTATAGGACAGAGAGAAATGAGGAGAAGAGGGGGAGACAGAAGGAGAGAGACAGATACACACCTACAGACCTGCTTCACCTCTTGTGAAATGACTACCCTGCAGGTGGGGATCAGGGGTGGGGGGCTCTAATGGGGATCCTTATGTGGGTCCTTGCGCTTTACTCCACATACGCTTAACCTGCTGTGCCACCTCAGGACTCCCCAGATTAAAACTCTCTTATTGGCCATTTTGTTAGAGCTACTTAAATGGACTAGATTGGTGCATTTCATCAAAGCAAAGGACTTTGGAAAAAGTGAGTAGGAAGAAAGAACTGGGAGTGGGGGAAGGCTTGAGGTACTCATGCATAATAATTGAAAGGATTTAAGCTGGGAGTGAGAGTGTTTTGTAGACAACTATCATAACAAAATGAAAAAAAAATTATTTATAAAAAGGAAACACTGACAAAATCATAGGATAAGAGGGGTACAATGCCACACAATTCCCACCACCAGAACTCCATATCCCCTCCCCTCCCCTGATAGCTTTTCTATTCTTTAACCCTCTGGGAATATGGACCCAGAGTCATTATAGGATGCAGAAAATGACAAGATGAGAAATGTATCCATGTGCTGTCAATTGTATCATAAACCATTAAAACTCCAATAAAAAACTTATTCTAATATTTTGTGCCACTATAGGAATATGTACATAGATATAGGATATATTTGTTACTGCTCTGATCTGCAGAAATTTGAAAGTTGACATAAAAAAACAATAACAAAAGATGATATGTCAATACAATCTGGTGAATGTTTATGGGATAGCTGGATGTAGTTTTCTTTAAAGTTCAAGGCTCAGAAAACTTAAAAATATAATAGCATGAAAAAAACATTTAAATAAACAAACTTTGTTATTTAACTTTAAAAAAGCATTGAGTGAGAGGTCTGCTGAGGTGTATAAAAGGATTAACAGTGGGGAGCTGGGAACTGTTTTAAACAATACAAGGTTTATTAGGGTGAAACAGGTAAAAGGCAAATAAGCAATTGTCATCAAGGGTTAAGAGTATGCTAGGTCTATAAAGTCTGAATACAGTTATCAAAAGTTTAGTCCCATAAGATGAGCAATTATCAGCTCTAGTAAAGGTTGTTCATGGTTGTAGGGGGATCTAGAAGTTTACTGGCTAGCAGAGTCACACAGTTCAGTTCCCTGGAGAAGTAGTCATGCCGGGGTACCTGGTGCCCCTCCACCGAGATGTCTCACACCAGGAGAAGAAACCGCAGACAAAAAGAGCAATGTGCTCAAAGTCCCGTGCTTTTATACATTTCCTTCTCTGAAGCACCTCCTCAGGGTGATGTCATTTGTATGCCAATACTTCTAAACTCCTGTTGGGATCACAACAAAGCTTCTCATTTAAGAAAAAAATATTATATTCATAGGTATTTAATATAGAGTATACATGTATATTATTTATGCAATACTTATATTGTCTTATTTCTGGTTTTTGATATAGATATAAACATAGAAATACAATGATATCAGTTTAGGAAAACAACTCAGTTAAAAACATTTTATGTGATGACATAGTAAGTCACTTGGACAGTGTGCTGCTTTGCCATGTGCACCAATCAACTTCAAGCATTGACCCCACTACATTGAAGAAAACTTTCATACTGTTCTCTCTCTCTCTCTCTCTCTCTTTCTCTCTTCCTCTCCCTCTCCCTCTTAGTCTATCTAAAAACAAATGATTATTTACATCTTTTTTGTCGATAATTGCATAAAGTTAGGTTTTATATATTTATGACCTTTTATATTTTTCCTTTTGAAAAGTATTTTTATTTATTTATATTGGTTAAGGGAAGAAAGGAGAAATTGAGAGGAGAGAGGGAAAGAAACAGGGAGACACCTGCATCCCTGCTTCAACACTCATGAAGCTTTGACCCTGCAGATGGGGACCAGAGTCTTGAACCTGGGTCCTTGCACACTGCAATGTGTGCTCTTAACTAGGTGAGCCACCACCTGGGCACTCATACTTTGTCTTTTTAAAGAGGCATAATTTCCAAATAAAACACATATCACCTGCCTGACTCCCTCTATTTTTTTTTTTTTTGATATGTGACTACCAGTATTTTATTTTATTTTTACTTGAAAGATAGGAGGAGATAGGAAGAACCAGACATTACTCTGGTGCATGTGCTGCCAGTGATTGAAGTCATGACCTCATGCTTGAGGACTTGATGCTTTATCCACTGCACCACCTCCTGGACCACTGAAAAGAACTTTTCTTTCTTCTTCTTTTTTTTTTTTTTGGTGCCATTGTATGATGTTATATTGATATGTAGAAAATGAGATTTCTGAATCATATAAAATTCAAAATAAGGTTCTACTTGCATAATTAGGAAGTAAAAGAAAATTTCTACCCAAAAGTATGTTTCTGAGAGTGACTTTGAAAAGATATTTTGTGCCATGGGAAATATCACAGCAGTTTGCATAATATGCCTTCACAACTGAGGCACCAAAGGTCTCAACTTCAATCTCTGGTAACATTACATGTCAGAACTGAACAGTGTTCTGGGTAGTGAAATAATGATTAAAGATATTCATATGTAAACATTTCCAGGTAAGATGTTTCTAAAAGGATATAGTCACCTTATTGGAACTTAAACTGATTGTTGTTTTTACTGTGCATTATTTATTAACCTTTATTAATCAGCTTATCTGAAATATACACACACACATATGGTATACATTTTCTTAATAGTATGATATTACTCTTTCTCGTATCATTATGTGGGGAGGTTTTATTTATTAGTTGTCCAGACTTTGAAGAACCCAAAGGGTCAGAAGATGATTTTTTTTCACGTCTATATTTATATTTTATAAAAATATTAACATGTTCTGGAGTGCTCTGATCGCATCGTCGGCAACGGTAGGATTTTCTGCCTTTAGCAGGCCAGTCAATAAAGGGTGACACCAAAGAAGTGATTACAATTTAATTTGGGTTAAGAATCAGAATAAAGGTGACACGGACTAGCGGGGCTCCAGAATTCCCAGGCGTCCGGGCAAGGCGAGTACACCGGGCATTGTCCTCCGCCAGCCCAGGAAGGCGGCTCCTCCGCCGGTTGCAGAGCGCGGCGGGCAGAGGACCTGGAGAGAGCACTTTAGCTCTGGGGCTTCCTCTTGTGAGTCTCCAGGGTCCACCGCGACCCTGAGGGCGGATCCAAAAACTTCTTGAGTATAGCTCTCATTGGATCAAAGGACTTGGAGCTAGTTTTCATTTTTGAGAAATCCTTTAAAAAAGTCTGGAGGGGGGGGTTTCCCGGAAGATGGCAGACTGAGAAGCGGCTAGCCTTTGAGCTCCGGACACATCTCGTGTAAACAATAGGATTTTCTGCCTTTAGCAGGCCAGCCAATAAGGGGCCATAGCGGTGACACCAAGGAGGTGTCTATAACTTAATTTGGGTTAAGAATTAGAGTAGGGGAAAAAAATTCTTTTTTCTTCCTTTTAATTTTCAAGCATACATCCTTCCCGCCGCCCCCCAACCCCCATAAGCAGTGCCTGGGACCAGCTACTAGCAGGATACCCCATACCACCAAACAGGGTGTTTTTTTTTTTTTTTAATTCACTGATACACATTTGGGAAGTTCCTCGCACTGCTCTTTAATTACAACTCTTCTTCTTATCTTCTCCCTTTTCTCTCTCTTATCTCTCTCTATCTCTCTCTTTTTTTTTTTAATCTTGTCATACACTTCTTTCTTCTTTGCCTTTCTGAATTTGTGAATTACTTTGGGGAAGAAATCTGACCCAGAGTGGACTCTCTATGTGTGTATCTCTGCTCTAGTTCCCTTTACACTCTTGTTACCCCTAGAATATAAACTGGATAGTAGATTTGCATAACTGTCTATTCTTGCTATCCTCTCTTTCTTTTCTCTTTCTTCACTGGGATTTGGTTACTATTTTTTCATGGACTGGAGAAATTGTTTGGCTAACTGGTAACGATTAAACTCCTTGAATACTTACTTCAGTTGCTACTGTAATTCCGGAGGTTGGTGAGTGCAATTGTCATAAAGGTATTTAGTACAGTGTTACTTGTGCTCAAAACACAACAACTGAGGAACAACAGAGCATAAAAAAAAAGAGAGAAACACATAAATAAAAAAAATGGGTAGATTAAAAACAAATAAAACTGCTACCCCAATGAATGAAGACAAGAGCCCAGAAGAAACCACAAATCAGTCAGAAGTAACCATAGATAAGAAAAGTATGCAAGCAATAATAAACTTATTAATCACAGAAATGAAAACAACATTGGAGGAAAGGAATGGCAGTATTAGGGAAACAACAGTTGAGACCCCCAAGGAAAATACTGATTATCTTGAGACAATTAGAGAACTGAAAGGAGACAATTAGAGAACTGAAAGCTGAAATAGCTGTAATGAAGAAAGAAGCTGAGGCAAGGGAAAGCAGACTAACAGAAGCAGAAAACAGAATTAGTCAGACAGAGGATGAGTTACAGAAAACAAAGAAAGACGTGAAAGAGCTTAAAAAGAGATTGAGAGACACTGAAAACAACAACAGAGACATATGGGATGATCTCAAAAGAAGTAACATTCGTATAATTGGCCTGCCAGAGGAAGAAAGAGAGGAAGGGGAAGAAAACATTCTAGAGGAAATAATAGAAGAAAACTTCTCAGACCTGAATAACAGAAAGGATATCAAGGTTCAAGAGGCCCAGAGAGTACCAAACAGAATCAACCCAGACCTGAAGACACAAAGACACATCATAGTCACAATGAGAAGAAGTAAGGATAAAGAAAAGATCCTAAAGGCTGCAAGAGAGAAACAAAAAGTCACATACAGGGGAAAACCCATAAGACTATCTGCAGATATCTCAACTCAAACTCTAAAAGTCAGAAGGGAGTGGCAAGATATCTATCGAGCCCTGAATGAAAAAGGGTTTCAACCAAGGATAATATATCCTGCTAGACTTTCATTCAAGCTAGATGGAGGGATCAAAACCTTCTTAGACAAACAACAGTTAAAGGAGGCAACTATCACCAAGCCGGCCTTGAAAGAGGTACTAAAAGACCTCTTATAAACAAGAACATCAGTATAATACTTGCAATATATCAGAGTAAACAAATTGTTTTTTAGAACAATGGCACTACAATAAATTAAATCCATAATATCAATAAATGTCAATGGCTTAAACTCACCCATCAAAAGGCACAGGGTGGGGGGATGGATCAGAAAACATAACCCAACCATATGCTGCTTGCAAGAATCCCATCTGTCACAACAAGATAAACACAGACTTAAAGTGAAAGGATGGAAAACTATCATACAGGCTAACGGTCCACAAAAAAGGGCAGGAACAGCCATTCTCATCTCAGACACGATAGATTTTAAATTAAATAAAGTAATAAAAGATAGGCAAGGACATTACATAATGATTCGAGGATCAATCAGCCAAGAAGACTTAACAATTATTAACATCTATGCACCCAACGAGGGACCATCTAAATACATTAAGCATCTACTGAAAGAATTTCAAAAATACATCAATAGTAATACAATAATAGTGGGAGACTTCAATACACCACTCTCACACTTAGACAGATCAACAAAGCAGAGAACCAATAAAGATACAAGAGAATTGAATGAAGAGATTGACAGACTAGACCTCTTGGACATTTTCAGACTCCTCCACCCCAAAAAACTGGAATACACCTTCTTTTCAAATCCACATAACACATACTCAAGGATAGACCACATGTTAGGCCACAAAGACAGCATCAATAAATTCAAGAGCATTGAAATCATCCCAAGTATCTTCTCAGACCACAGTGGAGTAAAACTAACATTTAACAACAAATGGAAAATTATTAAAAGACATAGAATTTGGAAACTAAACAACATGCTCCTTAAGAATCACTGGGTCAGAGACTCACTCAAGCAGGAAATTCAAATGTTCCTGGAAACTAATTAAAATGAAGACACAACCTATCAAAATATTTGGGACACAGCGAAAGCAGTACTGAGAGGGAAACTTATAGCCATACAATCACATATTAAACACCAAGAAGAAGCACAAATGAACGACCTTACTACACACCTCAAGGACTTAGAGGAAGAGGAACAAAGGAACCCTAAAGCAACCAGAAGGACAGAAATCACTAAAGTTAGAGCAGAAATAAACAACATCGAAAATAAAAGAACCATACAAAAGACCAATGAAGCCAAATGTTGGTTCTTTGAAAGATTAAACAAAATTGACAAACCCCTAGCCAGACTCACCAAACAAAAAAGAGAGAAGACTCAAATTAATAGAATTGTAAACGATGCAGGAGATATCACAACTGACACCACAGAAATCCAGAGAATCCTGCGAAACTTCTATAAAGAACTATATGCCACCAAGCTAGAGAATCTGGAAGAAATGGAACAATTCCTAGAAACCTATGCACTTCCAAAACTGAACCAAGAAGAACTACAAAATCTAAATGCACCAATCACAGACAAAGAAATTGAAACCATTATTAAGAATCTCCCCAACAACAAAAGTCCTGGACCCGATGGCTTCACAAACGAATTCTACAAAACTTTCAGGAAACAGTTAATACCCATACTTCTTAAGCTATTCCATAAGATTGAAGAAACAGGAATACTCCCTTCCACCTTTTATGAAGCCAACATCACCCTGATACCAAAAGCTGATAGGGACAGAACAAAAAAGGAAAACTACAGACTAATATCTCTGATGAACATAGATACCAAAATATTAAACAAGATCCTTGCCAACCAGATACAGCAACACATCAAAAAGATTGTTCATCATGACCAAGTGGGATTCATCCCAGGAATGCAAGGCTGGTTCAACATCCGTAAGTCAATCAATGTCATTCATCACATCAATAAAAGCAAAGCCAAAAACCACATGATTATCTCAATAGATGCAGAGAAAGCCTTTGACAAAATCCAACACCCATTCATGCTCAAAACTCTACAAAAAATGGGAATAGATGGGAAATCCCTCAAGATAGTGGAGTCTATATATAGCAAACCTACAGCCAACATCATACTCAATGGACAGAAGCTGAAAGCATTCCTCCTCAGATCGGGGACTAGACAGGGCTGTCCACTGTCACCGTTACTCTTCAACATAGTATTGGAAGTTCTTGCCATAGCAGTCAGGCAAGAGAAATAAATCAAAGGGATACAGATTGGAAGGGAAGAAGTCAAGCTCTCACTATTTGCAGATGATATGATAGTATACATAGAATGCCCTAAAGAATCCAGTAGAAAATTACTGGAAGTTGTTAGGCAATATAGCACGGTATCAGGCTACAAAATCAATGTACAAAATCAGTGGCATTTCTTTATGCAAACACTAAATCTGAAGAAGAAGACATCCAGAAATCACTCCCATTTACTGTTTCAGCAAAATCAATCAAATACCTAGGAATAAAGTTGACCAAAGAAGTGAAAGACTTGTATACTGAAAACTATGAGTTGCTACTCAAGGAAATAGAAACTGATACCAAGAAATGGAAAGATATCCCATAATCATGGATTGGAAGAATAAATATCATCAAAATGAATATTCTCCCCAGAGCCATATATAAATTTAATGTAATACCCATCAAAGTTCCACCAGGCTTCTTTAAGAGAATAGAACTAACACTACAATCATTTATCTGGAACATGAAAACACCTAGAATTGCCAAAACCATCTTAAGGAAAAGAAACAGAAATGGAGGCATCACACTCCCAGACCTTAAACTATATTATAAAGCCATCATCATCAAAACAGCATGGTACTGGAACAAAAATAGGCACACAGACCAGTGGAACAGAATTGAAAGCCCAGAAGTAAATCCCAACACCTATAGGCATCTAATCTTTGATAAGGGGGCCCAAAGGATTAAATGGAAAAAGGAGGCTCTCTTCAATAAATTGTGCTGGGAAAACTGGGTTGAAACATGCAGAAGAATGAAATTGAACCACTTTATCTCACCAGAAACAAAAATCAACTCCAAATGGATCAAAGACCTAGATGTCAGACCAGAAACAATCAAATACTTAGAGGAAATAATTGGTAAAACACTTTTCCACATACACCTCAAGGACATCTTTGATGAATCAAACCCAATTGCAAGGAAGACCAAAGCAGAAACAAACCAATGGGACTACATCAAATTGAAAAGCTTCTGCACATCCAAAGAAACTATTAAACAAACAGAGAGACCACTCACAGAATGGGAGAAGATCTTCACATGCCAGACATCAGACAAGAAACTAATCACCAAAATATATAAAGAGCTCAGCAAACTTAGCCTCAAAAAAGCAAATGACCCCATCCAAAAATGGGCAGAGGAAATGAACAAAACATTCACCACAGAGGAGATCCAAAAGACTAACAAACATATGAAAAACTGCTCTAGGTCACTGATTGTCAGAGAAAAGCAAATTAAGATAACACTAAGATACCACCTCACTCCTGTAAGAATGGCATACATCAAAAAGGACAGCAGCAACAAATGCTGGAGAGGATGTGGGGACAGAGGAACCCTTTTACATTGCTGGTGGGAATGTAAATTGGTACAGCCTCTGTGGAGAGCAGTCTGGAAAACTCTCAGAAGGCTAGACATGGACCTTCCATATGACCCAATAATTCCTCTCCTGGGGTTATACCCCAAGGACTCCATAACACCCAACCAAAAAGAGGTGTGTACTCCTATGTTCATAGCAGCACAATTCATAATAGCTAAAACCTGGAAGCGACCCAGGTGCCCAACACCAGATGAGTGGCTGAGAAAGCTGTGGTATATATACACAATGGAATACTATGCAGCTATCAAGAACAATGAACCCACCTTCTCTGACCCATCTTGGACAGAGCTAGAAGGAATTATGTTAAGTGAACTAAGTCAGAAAGATAAAGATGAGTATGGGATGATCCCACTCATCAACAGAAGCTGACTTAGAAAATCTGAAAGGGAAACTAAAAGCAGGACCTGATCAAATTGTAAGTAGGGCACCAAAGTAAAAACCCAGTGGTGAGGGGTAGACATGTAGCTTCCTGGCCCAGTGGGGGGTGGCAGTGGGTGGGAGGGATGGGTCACAATCCTTTGGTGGTGGGAATGGTGTTGATGTACACTCCTAGCAAAATGTAGACATATAAATCAGTAGTTAATTAATATGAGAGGGGGAAATCAATTGTATGTCTCAAAGTTTCTCAAAAGACACACTGAATCTTTTTAATATATAGGCTATGTATTTGATATGCGGACTCTCTCAAAAGCCTAGACCAACTAGATTAGTAGCTTCCAATAGCACAGCTATATACAAGATACTGGGTACTGTACAACAAACCATAACAAAGGGACTTTTCAAAGTTAACCCAATTAACAAATAATGTGATGATAATATTAACTATTGATTGTCTTTTTGGACCCTAAGACAGCAGGAACCTCACATCTTCACTATAGAGCCCCTTCTTCCCCCAGTCCTGGAACCCTTAGATAGGGCCCACTTTCCCGTATGCATCTCCCAATCCAAACCAAATAATATTGCATCCGCCGATCACAACCTAACCAAAGCAACGATTGCCATCTCAACATGCTTCACCTCAAAATGTATCCAGAGACTTCACGTGTGGAATGACAACCCTTCAGCTTCATTACTTGGGTTCCAGATGCCACCAGGATGCTGGCTAGGCTTCCCTGGATTGAAGACCCCACCAACGTGTCCTGGAGCTCAGCTTCCCCAGAGACACACCCTACTAGGGAAAGAGAGAGGCAGACTGGGGGTATGGACCGACCAGTTAACGCCCATGTTTAGCGGGGAAGCAATTACAGAAGCCAGACCTTCTACCTTCTGCAACCCTCAACGACCCTGGGTCCATGCTCCCAGAGGGATAGAGAATGGGAAAGCTACCATGGGAGGGGGTGAGTTATGGGGATTGGGTGGTGGGAATTGTGTGGAGTTGTACCCCTCCTACCTTATGCTTTTGTTCACTAATCCTTTCTTAAATAAAAAATTAAAAAAAATATTAACATGCTCTAAAAAATCTGTACTGAATGCAGTTAATCAAAGCAATGCTTGTGTCTATACTCAATTAAGTTTAGAGGTAGTCTGAATTTTTATATTTGTCCAGTTTTAAATAATGCAATGAAATGTAGTGTTGATTGGTAGCATATCTAAGATTACTACCCATTCCAAAAATAACTGACAGTGATTTTTGATAGCATTTCCCCCAAATATGCAGGGATATTATATTTCAAAAATACATTTGGAACTGAATTGAAAATGTAATATAATTAAGACTCTACTTATTATTCTATACCCTAAATAGTTGCAACAGGTGGTGATGCACTGCAGCAGAAAAGCATCATTCTGTTTGTATTCCCAATGGAAATTGTCAGATCCAGATTGGATTGTATGAAAAAAAAATTTCCAGAAAAAACACATGATTTTTTTTTCATGTGGCACCAGGAATGAACCTAAGGTATTTCACAGGCATGGTGCCACTGGATGGCTTTGAAACCTAAGTTTTCATTGAATGTTTTGCAGAGAAAGAAAAAAAGACAGTGAAGAGAAGTAAGGATAAATGGAGATAGGAGTGTTCTCATGGCATCATTTTACTATTCATAGATTTACCTCCTCAGTGTCATCTATTGCTCTACCATGCAGGGTCAGGATTCAAGCTCAGAGACTCATATATAGCTGTGAATAAATTCTGCATGATGAGCAATTTCCCAGCTCCAGAATATGCAGTTTAAATTTTCTTTTTAAAATTTATTTACTTACATATCTATTTTTTGAATTTTTATTTATAAAAATGAAAAATGACAAAAAACATATCATTAAGAGGGCTACAACTCCACGTAATTCCCACCAGCAGAACACTGTTTCTCATCCCCTCCCCTAATAGCTTTTCTATTCTTTAACCTTCTGGGAGTATGGACCCAAGGTCATTGTGGGATGCAGAAGGTAGAAGGTCTGGCTTCTGTAATTGCTTCCCCACTAAACATGGGCATTGACAGTTCCCTCTCTCTCTCTTTCCCTAGTGGGGCGTGGCCTTGGGAAGCAAGGCTCCAGTAACATTGGTGGGGTCATTTACCAAGGGAAGTCCATTTGGCATCATGGTAGCATCTGAAACCTGGTGGCTGAAAAAAGAGTTAACATATAAAGTCAAACAAATTTTTGAGTAGTGAGGAACCCAAAGGCTGGAAAAGTGCAGATGAAGATTTGGGGGTGTATGTTTTGTAGATAGTTTGTAGGCTTATTATAGTTATATTCTGTTGTATGCTTTACATTGGGTTGTTCTAGCTCTCCCCCGCCAAGAAAATTGGATCAGTCCTGCTAGTTTCTCGGGCCCGCTTGGCCCCGCCCCTAGGAACCCCGAGAGGGTTCCAGAGTTGCAGAGTTCGAGAGTTGGAGAGTTGCAGAGTTAGAGAGTGCTTGGCGCCGTCGCGGGGGAAAGAGGCAGCAGAGTTCTGTTTGGTGATTAGTTTGGTTTAGTTTATGAATCGTTGTTCCTGAATAAAGAAATACAGCTTCCCTGCCTAGCTGTATGTCTCTGGTCATCTCTGTTACCCACCCATGAAGCTAGCCTGGCCAGCTAGAGCCTCCGAATATTTAACAACAAATGGCGCCCAATGTGGGGCTGACCTGCGCATCTCTCAGATAAGTAAAGACAATTTGGCTACCTATGTACTATGGCCTTCTCTTCTGCTTGTGAAGAGATCTCCAAAGGCCTCTGCTCTTTCTTCACGAGACTGTTTTGCTGTTTCTGGAACATTTATCTCTGGACCACTCTGTGGTTTCCACTCACTCGGGCGAACTCAGAACAGCCAGCGGGAATAGCCAGCGGGTGGGAGGCAAGGCGCGGAGCTGCTGTTTCCACCTGTTTCCACAGATGACCTCATCAGTGTTTCCTAATACCTCATCTCTTCAGAGTCCTACCTCACTAGGGAAACCAATTAGTGGTGAGGTATATATTGACCTGCCAGTGTCCATCTGCAACAGAGAAGCAGTTAAAGAAACTGGAGCTCTCACCTTCTGCACCCCCAAAACAATTTGGTCCATACTTCTTGGGTAGGGGGATAAGGGGTTGGGGACTGGTAAATAATAGTGTAAGATAACCAAAGGTATCTGAATCCCCATTCCACCAGGGCCCAAAGAGTTTGGGCTCACCCTGGCCTCATCAATGTGTCTGGGAGTCTCACCTCTCTCCAGAGTCCTACCCCACTACAAAAGATAGAAACAGTCTGAGGGTATGGACCAACCTGCAATGTCTATGTCCAGCGGAGAAGCAATTACAGAAGGCAGACTTTCTAACTTCTTAACCCAACAAAAAATAATTGGTTCAAACTCCCAGAGGGGTAAATGTTAAGGGAAGATGGCCATAGGCCATCCTGAAACCTCCAATTTCATCAGGACCTGGAAAGAAGAGGAAAAGAAAAATAAACAAACAAACAAACAAACAAACAAAAAACAAGAAAAACACTCTAAAGCCTTAGGTGTGACTTGGAAAGGGAAAGAAATATAGATGGAGGAGGGGGGGCGTATGTGTAAATATAGCCAGATATTTTTAGAAATAATATCCTGTATCTGTGATCTTGGGATAACTAAAGCAGTTCCCAGTGGAGGGACATAAACTCTGATGGTGGGGAAGGTGGAGAATTATACCTCTATTATTCTTATAATTTTGTAAATCAATATTAAATCACTAGCAAAAATTAAGAAAATATATGGGCCAAGTGGTGGCACACATGTTTGAGGACACAAGATACAATGTGTAAGGACCCAGGTTCAAGTCCCTGGTCACCTGCAGGATTAGCTTTGCAAGTGGTGAAGCAGGGCTGCTGGTATCTCTCTATTATTCTCCCTATCACTCTCTTCCTTCTCGATTTCTGGCTGTGTCTAACCAATAAATAAATAAAGATAATAAAAAATTAAAAATGAAATAAAATAGTTATATTTCAAAGGGCCTATAGCTATACTTTTTTTTTTTGCCTGAGCCTAAAATATGATATGCAGGTGGATCCAAGTTATTGTCTGGGGAGATGATGTTATGGCTGGGAAAAGGACCAGAAAGCTGGACCAGGGAAGAGAGTAGCTCCCTAATATGGGAAAGGGATACAAATATTATTGACTGTAAACCCCATCCATTTGATGTGAAATATAACTAAAATATGCCTACTAGCTGTCTACAAAATAGAGGACCCCCCAAAACTTCATCTGCACTATTCCAGCCTTTAGATCCATGATTGTTCAACAATCTGTTTGGCTTTCTATGTTAACTATCTTTTCAGCCACCAGGTTCCAGATGCTAGTAGGATTTGACCAGACTTCCCTGGACAGACAAGCCCACCAATGTGCCTTGGAGCTCTGCTTCCCCAGAGCCCTTCCCCAACAGGGAAAGAGACAGGCTAGGAATATGGATCGACCTGTCAATGTCCCTGTTTAGTGGGGAAGCAATTATAGAAGCTAGACCTAAAACCTTCTGCATCCCACAATGATCTTGGGTCCATACTCCCAGAGGGTTAAAGAATAGGAAAGCTATCAGGGGAGGGGATGGGATCTGGAGTTCTGGTGGTGGGAACTGTGTGTAGTTGTAGCCCTCTTATCCTATGATTTTGTCAGTGGTGGGAACTGTGCGAAGTTGCGAAGTTGTACCCCTCTTATCCTATGGTTTTATCAATGTTTCCTTTTTATAAATAAAAAATTTAAATAAAATATATGTTTTATCATTTTTAGAAGAAAATACAACCAACTTTCATTCTAAAACTATTTTTTAAATTACAAGAAATGATAGCACATATCTGAGTTAACTCTGTGAGGAATAACTGTCATATTCATTAGCACTTAGTTGACAATGGGTATGTTTCATAGCTCCATAGCTAGCATGTAAATAAAAATAACTGCATTTATCTCCTAAAATATAATTCAATACTGATGCCACATGTACCCCTACCAAATGCAGTTACAATGACAGTAATGTGAAGGATGCTGATCTAATTATCTCATTACGTTCATATCATAAATGAAGGGGAGCAGAATGCTTGTTTTCTAGTTATTAATTCAGATCAACTAAGAAAAGTGGGCAATAAAAAAGTATTGCATTTTCTTTACTAGTCTGCAGTGAGTCAATAAGTGAAGCAAGCAAGTAGAAAGATCTAAAAAGACACCATAAAGTACCTAATGAAACAATTCTTTTGAGAAACTAGGAACCTGAATGAAGTCTTGGAATGCATATGCATAAACCATAGAAGAAACAGTTCTTATAAATGCTGTATTCAGTGACTTGGTATATCTGCAGAAAAAATCTGGCTTTCTTAACAATTATTATTATTGTTTTTATTATTATTTTATCTGTCTCTTACCACTGAAAATCTAGGTTGCTCAGGGTGTGGCAGCAGCACTCGTGGGTGAGTGCACATGTTACAATGAGTAAGGACCTGGGTTCAAGTCCCACCATCCCCTCCTGTAGGGGAAAATCTTTGAGAGTGGTGAAGTAAGGCTGCAGTTCTCTCTCTCTCTCTCTCTTATCTATCATCTATCTATCTATCTATCTATCTATCTATCTATCTATCTATCTATCTATCTACCTACCTATCTTTCTTTCTATCTATCTCCATCTCCTCCCTCCATTTCTGGCAGTCTCTGTCCAATAAAGATAATAATAATAAAAAACTCTATGTTGCTTGCTTATTAAGTTGTTGCTTTGTTCCTGGCTCTCTCCCAGTGGGTTCTTCCTTTTCTGTTTCTATATCCCAACATTTTATTCTGTTTTTATGGTGACTTATTTCAATCTGTTCTGATTTGAAACTTCCCAGAAAAAAAAGAAAGAAAAAAAAAAGAAAATAGTTGTGAAGTAGAGCATATTTATTTCCATATTTCTTTTTCCTAGTAAATGCTATAGGAAGCATCTAAGTCATTTGCTGTGTAATGAGAGAAGCTGCTAATCGTAATGTGAATATCACCAATAAAAAGCAAATCAGATGTCTTAGTCAACTTGAATCACTCTCACAATAATACGTAAGTAAAATCTTAAATAACAAGCATATTTCAAGTGGTTATGGATATTAGTAAGTACAAGAAGGTATTGATAGATTTAGCTCTGGGTCAAAGTCATTTTTTTCTGACTCAAAGGCAACAACTTTCTAGCTGTATTATTGGTATATATCGTTCTATCTATATTTATTACTTTTAATAATAAAAGGGAGCAAGTTCACTTGAACTCTAGGAAAGGCTGCTTTTTTCCCCTTTACATACTAGCCAGCTGTTGTTAGTGTCCTTCCTAAAGTGTAACATTCTCATAGGCATAATGGGGTACCTCATTGTTGTCTTTATTTACATTTCTTTATAATCAGTGACTTTTAGGGGATACATTGGATCGACCTTCTCGTGGTGCATCCCGTGAGTACCCATTTATTGGGGAAACTGACGATCCTTCCTAGCCGACTGAATCCACATGGATCCCAGTCACTTTCAAAGCCAGCAACAAGCAGACATCAGGCTCAGCCTGACGCTGTTGACTGGCTACGGAAGAAGGGCAAACTCTAGAAGAAGAAGTGACTTTTAGGTTTTTTTTTTCTTTTGTCTGTTGGCCCTATGTATCTCTTCTGTTGTAAACATTCTGTGCATATTCTCTGTCTAATGTATCTTCAACTATTACCATTCTGCTGGATCTTTACCATTTTCACATAACAATGTTATTGTATCCAAACACCTAAAGAAAGACTTTTATTTATTTATTTTCCCTTATTGTTGCCCTTGTTGTTTATTGTTGTTGTTGTTGTTGTTATTGCTGTCATTGTTGTTGGATAGGACAGAGAGAAATGGAGAGAGGAGGCAAGACAGAGAGAGGGGAGAGAAAGATAGACACCTACAGACCCACTTTCACTGCCCATGAAGCAAACCCCCTGCAGGTCAGGAGCTGGAGGCTCGAACTAGGATCCTGATGCCTATCCCTGTGCTTTCCACCATGTATGCTTAACCCCCTGTGCCATGCCACTGCCCGGCTCCCTTAGAAAGACTTTTAATTCAGAGTCTACCTTTAGCACTTTATCATCATTAAATAAAAAATAAAAATTGTCTTAATTTGCTTTTTTCTGAGCCTCCTTCCTCAAACATTAACCCTATTCCTCGATATACATTTTTATGAATTTACCAATGAATTCCCCGCTATTAAATATAATTATTGATGCTTAATCTTTAGCATGACTTATCAACCATAATCGGTACTTGTAGTATAATACAACATTATAGTATATATCAACACATTGTTGTAAGATTATAGTATATATTCCCAAAGGAATACTGACCAGTTTTATTTTAAATGATGAAGTCATTTCCTTTCCTTACCTTACATGGAACTTGAAGCCATCGTTTTAAGTGATAAAACAAAAATAGAAGGACAAATACTGAATGATCTCATTTACAGGTGGAAGCTCATAGATAATGAGAGGGAAAACACTGAGTGTGGTGTATTCCATGAAAGCAAAGGGCTCTGGGAATGGAGAAGGAGGGTGGAGGTGAAGAGAACCTTGGAGGACTGTAACATGATGTTATAAAAGGATTTAATTTGTGGGTGAGAGTGTTCTGCAAAGGACTTTCACTAGGACATGGGAAACTACACTCATTGGTCAACAGCTGCACTTTAAACCATTAAGGCCACATAAAATGATAAAAAATAAATAAGTTGAACATACTGCATTCTTCCCGTTTGGGGAAGAATTTGCTTTCTAGTTATCTACTCTTGTCTAAAGTCTCTCTGATTCTCCTAACATCTCTTTGATCTTCAATGATATTTCAGTTTTGTTTTTGGACCTATGTATCTGTTTGATATGGCAGAACTCAATCTTTGATATTTTTCTTTTCTTCTCTGTAAAGTCTTCTTTTTGATCTCAGGTGATTATATGGCTTTAATCACTATTTATACAACAAAATATTGTCGGATTATTATAATTTATGCAGTCCATCCTGCTAAACTGTAGTCTTACGAATCCAACTAACTGCTGAAATAATCACTAACTTTTTATGTATTGATGTGTAATACTGCAGTGTGTAAGCAGTATTTTAATGCCACTGTACTAATTCTTAACATGATTTTCACATGAATTAAATTATAAGTAAGATATTTTGATTATTTTACATTTAATCCAATATAGATTTTATGTGTTTCTCTAAATGTGTTAATGATACTCCATTAAATACATGAGACTATCATTTGGATATTTTCATGTTCATCATTACCTATAACTTATCACCTACAACTAGAAATTTTTAAAAATACTGTAATAGGTTTTTTTTGTAACAGATTATTCTTATATGTTATTTGCTATTAGTGATTTAATAGTGGTTTACAAAATTATATGATTTCAGAGGTGTTGTGTCATATCTCTGTGTGTTAGTGTGTATGTGTTCAATTCACCACACTTGCCATCAGAGTTCATGTATCATTTCCACCTAAATAATTTTCATAAAGTTTGAGACAGTTCAACTATTTGTTTTACTAGTTAGTTTACTTTAATTGTCTATATTCCTCATGTGAGTAAAACCAACTGGTAGTTGTCTTTCTGCTTTTATTTCACTTAACAAAAGCACTGTCAATACCATCATTTTTTCCTGATAAATTAATGTTTTTTTTAATTCCAGTTAATCTGATTCTCTGCTTCCCTGTTAATTTTCTTTGTATCATGTTTATACTTTTTAAGACAGATATATTAGTGACAATATTTTTCCAGGTGATATAGAACAATCATGTCAGTCCATTTCAATAAAACATTATTAAAAAGTGTAGATTAAATTTTGCTTCTTTTTCTATAATTTTTTAAAAACATATATTGATACTATTGTTAGAAGGCAGAAAAGGGTATCTAAGCTGGCCAGGTGATTTCCTCATTGTGTTTCTTTGCAAATGTGTCTCGTGAACTGCCAGTGGGAGTGCAAACTAGTCCAGCCTCTGTGGAGAGCAGCTGGGAGAACTCTCACAAGTCTAGACATGGACCTATCATATGGCCCAGTAATTCCTCTCTTGGGGGTATACCCCAAGGACTCCATAACACCCAACCAAAAAGATATTTGTACACTTATGTTCATAACAGCACAATTCATAATAGCTAAAACCCAGAGCAACCCAGGTGCCCAACAACAGATGAGTGGCTGAGAAAGCTGTGGTATATATACACAATGGAATATTACGCAACTATTAAGAACAATGAATCCACCTTCTCTGACCCATCTTGGATGGAGTTAAAAGGAATTATGTTAAGTGAGCTAAGTCAGAAAGATAAAGACAAGTATGGGATGATCCCACTCATCAACAGAAATTGAGAAAGAAGAATAGAAAGGGAAACTAAAAGCAGGATTTAACTAAATCTGGAGTAGGGCACCAAAGTAAAAAACCTGGGGTGAAGGTGAGGGTGGATATTAGGCTACCCAGGGCGGTGGGGGGAGGTGGGGATGTGGGGTGGTGGTGGGATGGGATGGGACACAGTATTCTGGTGGTGGGAATGGTGTTTATGTACACGCCTATTAATTTGTAGTCATATAAATCTCTATTTAATTAATATGAGAGGGGAAAATTGATTGTATGTCTCAAGCTTTTTAAAGCACAGACTGAGTCTTTTAAATACATAGGCTGGGTCTTTGATATGTTGAGTCTCTTAAAAGCCTAGACCAGGGAGAACAGAAGCAACCAGTAGCATAGCTATATACAAATAATGTCAAAGGACATAATTATGGTGATGTTGTATATTATACAACAAATCCTAACAAATGGATTTTTCAAAGTTAACCCAATTACCAAAAAATGTGATTATAATAATAACTATTTTCTTCTTCTTCTTCTTCTTCTTCTTCTTTCTTCTTCTTCTTCTTCTTCTTCTCCTTCTCCTTCTCCTTGTCCTTCTCCTTCTCCTTCTCCTTCTCCTTCTCCTTCTCCTTCTCCTTCTCCTTCTCCTTCTCCTTCTCCTTCTCCTTCTCCTTCTCCTTCTCCTTCTCCTTCTCCTTCTCCTTCTCCTTCTCCTTCTTCTTCTTCTTCTTCTTCTTCTTCTTCTTCTTCTTCTTCTTCTTCTTCTTCTTCTTCTTCTAGCTTTTGCCCTTCTTCCGTAGCCAGTCAACAGCATCAGGTTGAGCCTGATGTCAAGTTTCGAGACCTCCTTTGAATCTGGAGAGGTGGCAGTCGTTGACTATGTGGGTCATAGTCTGATTGTCTTCTTGAACCCTAAGAGAGCAGGAACCTCACATTTCCACTACAGAGAATATATTTCCCCCAGCCCTCGAACCTTACGGTGGGGCACACTTTCCTGCATGCCTCTCTTAATTTGTACCAAATAATATTGCATCTGCTGATCCCAACTTAACACAAGGAGTACCACCTCAGTATACTTCACTTTAGACTGTGTCCAGAGACTTCAGGTGTGGAATGACAACCCTTCAGCTTCATTACTCGGGTGAGACCTTTCCTTTCATAGTATTCTCTAATTCTATTCCAGGAGGTTTACTTTCTGAGTCTCAAAACCTAGACATAGACCAGTGCCATGAGATAGAGCATATGTTCACATGTATCCATAAACTAGGGCAAAATATATGCCTGAAAGCAAAAGTACACAATAGTCTGCAGTGAGTACCCCCCAACACTTCATCTGCACTATTCCAGCCTTTAGGTCCATGATTGTTCAACAATTTGTTTGGTTTTGTATGTTAACTCTCTTTTCATTCATCAGGTTCCAGATGTCAGCATGATGCTGACCAGACTTCCCTGGACACAGGTCCTTACCAATGTGTCCTGGAGCTCTGCTTCCCCAAAGCCCCACCCCACTAGGGAAAGAGAGAGGAAGACTGGGAGTATGGATCGAATAGTCAACACCCATGTTCAGCAGGGAAGCAGTTACAGAAGCCAGACCTTCCACCTTCTGCATCTCACAATGACCTTGAGTCCATACTCCCAGAAGAATAAAGAATAGGAGAGCTATCAGGGGAGGGGATGGGATATGGAGATGTGGTGGGAATTGTGTGGAGTTGTACCCCTCTTGTCCTATGGTTTTGTTAATGTCTCCTTTTTTTAAATAAATAAATTAATTTTAAAAAAAGAAGAGACAAGTCAAGAGTCAGAAATCTCTGTGCTTAATTTACCTCTTCTTTATATTTTTGTTTGTTTTCTTTTCAGCCAGAGCACTGCTCAGCTAGCATTATAGCAGAAGGAGTGGGGGTGGGGGTGTTGAATCTAGGACCTCAGAGCCTCAGGCATGAAAGTCTATTTTCATAACTATTATGCTATCTAGCCTGCACTATTTTTAATATTCTTTTTAAAAATAGATTTTAATTTTGCTTATTATAAAAATGGCAGAAAAGGCTTTGTGTAAATAGTTGTCATATAGTGCTATCCTGAGCAAACAGTTGTTAATATGAAACCTTCAGAGAAGATGGAAACAGAGGTAAAGATGAGACCAGAAGTCCATCTGTTTTGGTGAGTTACTTGAGAGGCAAGAAGATGAGAAATATAATGCAGAAACTATAAACCTGGGAATCTGAGTGCAGAAGGAATACTCCCCATAGAATTTAAAGTTGTTCCCTCAGCTGCATACAACTGACAGCAGCTTTTTTATGTGGAAAAGATTTTGCTTGATGTTTCCTGAAACTCTGGAAAAGCATGCAACTTGCCAGTTGAAGCTCAAAAGACAGACTCTGACATGTAGTAGAGGCTTGGAAACTGTACCTCTCTTCCAAGTTAAAACAGAAATACTTAGAGCTTGACTTTTTCAGATTAAAAGAGACAGATGAACACACAGAGAGAAACCACAGCACTGAAGTTTTCTCCATTATTTTGGGGCCTGAATCCTGTGCATGATAAAATAAACATATTATCCAGATATAAAGTCAGAGACAGAAGGGAGGGAGAGAATAAGAGACAACACATCACTGCTCAGAAAACTTCCCCTTTGCGTAGTATCCCTACATGGTATATGATCCCAGGTCATCACACATGGTAAAGTGTGTATACTACCAGACATTCCACCTTTAATATTTGACACATAGACAAAATAGAAGAAACGTCCAAATATTTTTGCGATTAAACAGAATTTCAAGCTATTTTAGTTTTATAGAATCTTCTGAGAAAATGTTTGATAACTTTACAGTAATACTAGCATTATTATATTACTGTAAAACTTTTTTTTTCTTTTTTTATTTATTTGTTGGATAGAGACAGTCAGAAATTGAGAGGGAAGGGGGTGATATTGAGGGAAAGAGACAGAAAGATACCTGCAGCACTGCTTTACTACTTGTGAAGCTTTCCCCCTGAAGGTGGGGACCAGGGGCTCGAACCTGGGACCTTACACACTGTAACATGTGGTCTCAACCAGGTGTGCCACTGCTGGCCCACTGTAAAGAATTTTTAACTATCTTAGTTTGAAAAGATATGAACAACTTTTTATGCACAAAAGAGTATTTTAAAATATTCAGCATTATTTTGAAATTTGAAAGCTGGGTCATCACCTACAATTTACAATAAAAAACTATTCAAATTGTACTTTTAAAATTTTCTAGTAATATACCCTAAACATAACAGCGAATTAATGTGTGAAATATTTTTTTTTACTCTTCCGGGAAAATAATCTTTCTAGAGTATGAATGGAATTGTGAGGAAATGGGGCTTTTGAGTGTTACTTTTTTTTTTTTTTAATGAAATGGCTGATGTCACATAACTCAAAACAAAATGAGGAAGAAAATGCTGTCTACCTTAATAGAAAAATTATGTTAGAATTGTGATTTCCTTCTTGTAATAAAGCCATTGGGTATTGCGTATATACTTCAGTAATTAGTTTTAAAGTATGCATTCAAATGAATAGCTCCATTACTCCTATATGTTAACAGTTGTTTCTTGAAATAATTACTATTTAGGTTTGTAAAGTATTCATTAAATGTCTGCCAAATTACTTAAAAATCATAATAGACATTTAATGGGTGCTTTAAAACTGAAATAGAAATTACATTTGATTATAAGTAACTGTAGGTTTATAAAGCTATCATTACATGTCTATTAAGACCATTTAACTTAAGTGTTACATAATTAGGGAAGAGCCAGGATTTTAATTGCACATTTGCAAACTGCTAGCTAGCTTTGCTAAATATTCATTTTATTCACTGTTGAAAAGTGTGAGTGAAGTATAAAGATGTCAGTATTTTTTCTTCACCATTTTCCCTTAAACTCAATAGGAATGAATAATCTAGCAAATTCATTCCATATGCAGCAATGAGATTGTGTGCAGAAAAAGAAAAAAAATCACATTAAACATCTATATTCAGAAATAAGGTATGTTTCCCCCAGACCTCTTGATAGACCAACATGTATTCCCTTTCTCACCTATTAGACTATGATTAATATTGGTGTCATAACCAAATCATTGAGATAGAAAATAATTGGAATCAAATTATGATTCAGGGCTTATGGACTTGATCCTAGAGGTATATCCCAAGTTGCCAATAAAAAATGCATAATTCCCCATTAATAACCTCACTAAACAGTTGCTTGTTATCACACAAGTTAAGTGGGGATTAAAAGAGAGACTAAATTACACTTTTATGTCTTGAAGTGCCAAGTCATCTTGAAGTCAAGACTGGTAAACAAAAATGCAAACAGACATTTGATTGCAATTTGGTTGCAGGTTCTATTCAACAGATAAATAAAGTATCTCAGATGGCAGGCTTTTAGAGGCATTAAAACTCCCCTCACAATGGTATGCACTTTTAGTTTTTCAGTATATCTACATGAAACACCTGGGATTGCCTCTTATAAACCCAGGAAAGCATTATGCTGAGAGGAAGTTTATTTAGGTAGCATTTCTTCTTGGAATGTTCTTCTTTTCTTTTAATTTCTTTTTTTTTTCCTGGAGAATCATTTACATTTAAACAAGCTTTTGATTTCTTTGGAATCCATCTGCCTACAACACTTAGCCTACTTTTCACCCCTGAATAAACATTACCTGTGAAGTACTTTGTAAATAACATGCTGTTCCATATAATTTGTCTATGCTACTGAAAGTCACCAAGTGGATACATCTAGACCATTATTATGGGGGACAAGGCACTAGGATCTTTATTCTTTCCCAGCATTCTTAATTACTTAAGTTAATCTTTTGACTGAAACACTAGACCTATAGCCAATTATTATCTTTGTTTTTTTCAGTCAGCACAGAGTGCAAACAGGACCCTTAGTATCCTTTGAATTCATTTTTAGGAAAACAAGTAAAAATTAATAGATTAACTAAATTACAGACCTAAATTTGCATGCCAACATTTTTTACCTCGTTAGACTTTCCTAAATTTAATTAAGTCAGGATCTTAACAAATACTTTATTATTGCTCTTGTGTTATATTTTGGCTGTCTTCAAAGTTAAATAATCATAAATGAAGTGAAACTACAGAACACATTCACTTATCTTTAATTTTAAATAGTGGCTGGGACCAGTCATATTTGGCAAGTTGTGTCTACCTTGGTGTGTATCAAAACCAAAGAATGTCGAATGTGCTGTAGTCCAAAAGAGATAATTTTCTTGAGATAATCATTTGCATTTCTTAATGTTTAAATATGAGAACTTTCATAATAGAAATACATATTACATCTGATTTGTTTCAAGCAGAACAGTGTAGCAGTTGTCGATTCTGCATATAAATTCAGTAATGTTGAGGCTGACCCCTGTCAATTGTACTTACACTTTCACTAATTTTTTTCACAAAGATAATTTCACTTATTCATACTACTACTTCTCCCTCTGTAGATGTACCCTTATTGATCCCCTTACATGATCATATCTAGGTTCTATACTGAATATCGTAGCATGATCACAATGAAATACATTTTCTTTTTTGTTATTTATTTTTTTATTTTATATTTTAAGTAATTTTTATTTATAAAAAGGAAACACTGACAAGAACCATAGGATAAGAGGGGTACAACTCCACATAATTCCCAACACCAGAACTCTACATTCCATCCCCTCCCCTGATAGCTTTCCTATTTTTTATCTCTCTGGGAGTATGGACCCAGGGTCATTATGGGGTGCAGAAGGTGGAAGGTCTGGCTTCTGTAATTTCTTTTATTATTTTTTATTTATTTCATATTTATTTCCTTTTGTTGCCCTTATTGTTTTATTGTTGTAGTTCTTATTGTTGTTGATGTCGTTGTTGGCTAGGACAGAGAGAAATGGAGAGAGGAGGGGAAGACAGAGGGGGGAGAGGAAGATAGACACCTGCAGACCTGCTTCAGGACTTGTGAAGCGACTCCCCTGCAGGTGGGGAGCTGGGGGCTCCATCTTTTGGCTTCTTTGTGCTTTGTGCCATGTGAGATTAACCCACTGCACTATGGACTGACTCCCATGGCTTCTGTAATTTCTTCCCTGCATGATTACAATGAAATACATTTTCTTAAATAGGTACTGGTTGCTAGGAAGAGACTTTAGCAAGTTTTCCTTATCAACCTTTGACTTCATTTTTGCAAAAGTAAGATCATTTTGCATCTCCCCCTTTCCATGAGATCTCCTAAAGTTTTGTTAAAGTAAGTCTTCACAAATCCTAGATTCAAACTGGCCGTGTCAAAATGCAATCTTAATCAATCTCTAAGAGAATGAAATAACATTTTCTAGAGATAGCTTCTTATCAATCTCTCTGGAGACTACTTTTGGTATATCTTAAAAATTAACATGTTTTCTTGGAAGAATTTGGAGGAAACTAGAGGTTTCATTTGCTTTCAGCTTATTTTATTTCTAGCTACAGACATAAACCTATTATTCCTGACCTCTGTATCAATAACAAGATAGAAATATATTCTCACAGATATTAAGCATTACATTTGTGTATGAAGGTACAAGTCTAATGCATATGGAGTGGATATATTCTATTATCACTTTCATCTTACTCTCATTAGAGTTAGTTTTTGTGGATGTGATCTTATAGACAATGTATTTAAAGTAGATAGATGTTCACATTTTTTTAAACTACAGGAAGGAATGACTATGAGGAGATATCTCTATAAAGTCAAATAGAATCTCTCGGTCCAGTAAGTTTTAAAAGTGATTTCCAAGTAGTTACTAACATCCACTCCTATAATGATTCAAAGATACTCATTCCTTTTGAAGCAGAACATTGATATTCTTGGATGTTGAAAAAACAAGTGAAAATAGAAAGAAGATGAGATTAAATCAGTTAGAAGCTTGGTTTCTGTTAAGTACTTTCAAAGTTTTTATTTGAGCATATGAGGAACAGAAATAAACTGCATGTTTTGTTAAACTGTGTCAATTAACAAACATATATAACTAACATATAGTTTATAAAAAAAATGAGGCTTTACCAGTTCCTCCTTGACCACAGCTAACGTACTTCTTTTTTTTTTTTAATTTATTTATTTATTTAAGAAAGGAGACATTAACAAAATCATAGGATGGGGGGGTACAACTCCACACATTACCCGCCACCCAATCTCCATATCCCACCCCTTCCCTAATAGCTTTCCCATTCTCTATCCCTCTGGGAGCATGGACCCAGGGTCCTTGTGGGTTGTAGAAGGTGGGAGGTCTGGCTTCTGTAATTGTTTCCCCGCTGAACATGGGCTTTGACTGGTCGATCCATACTCACAGTCTGCCTCTCTTTCCCTAGTAGGGTGAGACTCTGGGGAAGTGGAGCTCCAGGATGCATTGGTGGGGTCTTCAGTCCAGGGAAGCCTGGCTGGCATCCTGATGCATCTGGAACCTGGTGGCTGAAAAGAGAGTTAACATACTTCTATTGTTTTAGCCACAGGAACCATTATCCTGACTTAATATCATGGACTTGTTTTACCTCTTTGAAATTCAACAGTCTTGATTCTAGCACTTTTTATTTCTTGGGGAGAGTCTGACTACAGTTACTGTTCTTGCCCCTGTGCAATCTTTTATAAAGATAGTTTTGGGGCACAAATAGGTTTCTTGTAAAGAATCTAAGTAATGGGAGTCGGGCAGTAGCTCAGCGGGTTAAGCGCACATGGCACAAAGCGCAAGTACCTGCAAAAGGATCCAGGTTGGAGCCCTTGGCTCTCCACATGTAGGGGAATCGCTTCACAGGTGGTGAAGCAGGTCTGCAGGTGTCTATGTTTCTCTCCCCCCCTCTGTCTTCCCCTCCTCTCTACATTTCTCTCTGTCCTATACAACAATGACAACATCAATAACAACAACAATAATAACTACAATGATAATGAAAAAGAACAAGGGCAACAAAAGGGGAAATAAATAAATAGAAAGAAAGAAAAAGAATCTAAGTAATATATGTCATCTTTTAAAAATTTTTTTTGTCTCCAGAGTTATCACTGGGCTCAGAGCCTGCACTACCATCCACTGTTCCTGGTAGCCATTTTTTTTTTAATTTGACTGGATAGAACAGAGAAAAATTGAGAGAGATGAGAGAGATAGGAGGAGACAAAAATAGACACCTGCAAAAACAGACCTTTAAGAAGGAGCTATTGCCTATACTCCTCAAATTCTTTCAAAATATCTAAGACACAGTAATACTCCCTAATACCTTCTACAAAGACAATATCACTCTGATGCCAAAAGCAAATAAAGACACAACTAAAAAATGAAAACTAAGGACCATTATTCTTGGTTAACCTAGATGCTAAAATATTCAGCAGGATCTTGGTCAATTGGTTACAGCAGTATGTTAAGAGGATTGCACATCATGAGCAAGTAGGCTTTACCCCAGGGATGCAAGGTTCCTTCAGCATATGTAAATCAATAAAACTGATTCACTATATCAACAGAAAGAAAACCTATAATCACATGATTATTTCAATACATGCAGAAAGTCCCTTGCCAAAGTCTAACACCCATTCATTTTCAAAGCATTATAAAAAGATAACAGGTGGAAAATTCCTCAAATTTATTGACTTTTTATACCACAAACCTATAAGCAACATTCAGAGGTAAGAAGCTAGAAGCTTTATATCTGGTCAGATATAATGCAGGACTACCCACTGTTAGCATTACTATTCAACAATGTGTTGGAAATCCTAGTCATAACAATTAGGCAAAATGAAAGTTAAAGGCATTCAGGTTGGAAAACAAGAAGTTAAGCTGTCAACATTTGCAGATGACATGATAGCACATATAGAAAACTCTAAAGATTTCATTAAAAAAATCCTGGAATTATTGATCAACAAGATTATGGGATAAGGGGTACAATTCCATACAGTTCCTACCACTAGAATTCCGTATACCTTGCCCTCCATTGGAATGTTCTGTATTCTTTATTCCTCTGGGACTATGAACCAACAATTTTTAATGGGGTGCAAAAGGTGAAAGGTCTGGTTTCTGTAATTGCTTCTTCTCCACAGGACATGGATATTGACAGGTCAATTCATACCCCAGCCTTTTTCTATCTTTCCCAAGGGGAAAGATAAAGCAAATATTAGTAAAGTCATGAGACTCTTGGAATATACTTAAAATAGTCTTCCTTGTTTCTTCCAACATGAAGACCCCAAATCTCATCTGCTATATTATTTCCTTTAGGGTCCTGATTATTAAACACGTTTTTCTGCTGTATGTCTTAATGTTTTTCACCTACCAAGTTATAGATGCTACCATGGGGCCATCCTGACTTCCCTGGGAAAATGATCTCACTCACCAATGTGTACTGGAATCCTGCCTCTCCAGCAATTACAGAAGCCAGACCTCTCTCCTTCTGCACCCCATTAAAAATCTTTGGTCCATATTCCCTGAGGAATAAAGAATATGGAATATTCCAATGGAGGGCAAAGTATATGGAACTCTGGTAGTGGGAACTGTATGGAATTGTACCCCTTGTCCAATAATCTTGTTCATCATTATTAAATCACTAATAAAATAAAACAAACAGCTCAAAATTTTTACTTAGGTGTGCAACTGCCACTTTATTTTATACAAATCATGAAGAAAAAACAGAGATAAGCCATTTGACACATTTAAAATATTTTTATTTATTGACTTATGTATTGTGTAAAGACAGACAGAAATATAGGTGAGAGAGAGGACCAAAAGAGAAATACCCACAGCACTGCTTCACTGCTGACAAAGCTTTCCCCCTCTGGTAGGTAGGAACCAGGGACTTGTACCTGGGTCTTGGTAACATGTTATCTCCAAAAAGCTGGTGCATCATCAGCCTTCAAAAGCAAGTTAAAACACAAATTTCTAGTACTATAAGCAAAATCTTAACCATAGAAAGACAATTAATGACAACATTAGTGGAATAAACTAATGCCATATACCTTATGATACAAAAATACCAAAATATACGACATTACTGAAATGATGTTATTTTTTATTTTATTAGAGATTTAATGATGACTAATAAGATTGTAGGATAACAGGGGTATAATTCCATTCAATTCCCACTACCAGAGTTCTGTATCCCCTCCCCTTCATTGGAAGTTTCCCTATTCTTTATCCTTCTGCCATGATGTTATTATAAAAAATTAGTAACTTGAACTTACTCCTAAATAAATACCAGTCACTGAGCTAAACTATACAAAATACTCAAACAACCTTCTTCAAAATCAAAGTATCATAAAAATGAAATGATGAGGGACTATTCATGATTGACTGAACTTAAGAAGGAATAAAGGGAGAATGTAATTTGTGTACCTGAATTGATCTGATGTACGAAAGAAGGTTAGACTGGGACACAGGTTAAAATTTAAATATGTGTTGGTAGCAAAAATATCATTGTGTTGACATTATTATGCCACTTTGGGTTGTTATACTACAGTAGTAAATATGACTGACATTTTTGAGAAGCAAGCACATCTGGGAATTCTTTGGGCTGTTTCTCCTCTGTAGACATTCTTGTGTACTTTTTGGGTTATTGCAAAATCGAAACTAAGTAATCAAAAATAAAATACAATATAAAATCACAACATAAAGGGTGAGAAAATCCTAGACTACTGAATTATTATTGTGGGAGTATTCCTGGAAAAGGTAGTTCCATTTACAATGCTACCCAAACTTTGCTCACTTCTACCTCCTACACAAACACCATTATATCTACCTTTCAACTTCGTTCTCAGTGTTAAATATTTTATACTTAAAATTTTTTAATGTCAATCCACAATTGGAACCTTACAACCATATTTTAAATACCTATTTTCAGTACCACATTTTGTTTAATAAATAATGTGTTCTTTGTGTAAAATAAACCCTCAAAATATGCATTATAGCTTTCTGTTGATTATGATTGTGCTAGTTAAATTGAATTAGTTTTAACATAAATTTGATCAAGTCATTTCATATAACTAATTCAACATTTCTGATATGTATATTCCTTGTGAAGTATGTCATTTTGAATGGAGAACTAAATATTTCTCTGCAGTGAATTTTATTTTTTAATACTTTACTAGTTAATTTATGCCATAAAAATGAGATTAAAATGGGAGATAGAAAAGGAGATAGAATAAGAGATACTTGCAGCTGGGGAGGAGGGCTTGAACTTTCATGCTTGCACATTGTAATGTGTGCTCAAATGAGTTTTGCCACCACCTGGCTCTATTTATTTATTCAATTTATTGCCACCAGGATTATTAGTAGGGTTCAGTTCCAGCACTACAAACCCATAGCTCCCACTGTCTTATGTTTTCCTGCTTATTTATATTATATAAATGTAAATATGTAAATATATATTTATAGGGCAGATAAATTGAGTGAGGAGAGTAATACAGAGAGGAAAATAGAAAGATAAACACCTGCAGACCTGCTTCACAGCAGCCAATACAATAGTACTAAAGAGTACTATAGTGAGGCATGAAAAAAGGACGAATTTATGAAAAGAAATGAAAATATAAGATAAACGGACTGGGAAGATAGCATAATGGTTATGTAAAAGAATCCCATGCCTAAGATCTGAGAGTTAATCCTCAGCTGAGCCATGCTCTGGTTTCTGTCTCTCTCATTAAAATAAAGGAAATATGAGAGGTTCCAGGAAGATGGCGGACTGAGAAGCTGCTAGCAGCGTGTGCTCTGATCACATCTTCTGGAAACGGTAGGATTTGCTGCCTTTAGCAGGCCAGTCAATAAGGGGTCCTAGTGGTAACACCAAAGAGGTGACTATAATTTAATTTGGGTTAAGAATTAGAGTAAAGGTGGCACGGACTAGCGGGCGGGCTGCTCCAGACTTCCCAGGCGGCGGTGGGCAAGGCGGGTGCGCCGGGCATTGTCTTCCGCCCGGGAAGGAGGCTTCTTTGCCGGTTTCAGAGCGCTGCTGGGCGGCCGGCAGAGGACCCAGAGGGAGCACTATAGCTCGGGGGCTTTCTCTTGGGAGTCTCCAGGGACCACTGCGACCCTGAGGGCAGATCCAAAGACTTCTTGAGTATAGCTCTCATTGGATCAAAGGACTTGGAGCTAGTTTTCATTTTCGAGAAATCCTTTAAAAAAGTCTGGAGGGGGGGGGTTCCCAGAAGATGGCAGACTGAGAAGCTGCTAGCCGCTGAGCTCTGAACACATCTCCTGGAAACAGTAGGATTTTCTGCCTTTAGCAGGCCAGCCAATAAGGGGCCATAGCGGTAACACCAAGGAGGTGACTATAACTTAATTTGGCTTAAGAATTAGAGTAGGGGAAAAAAATTCTTTTTTCTTTTTTTTAATTTTCAAGCATACCTCCTTCCCCCCCCCACCCATAAGCAGTCCCTGGGGACCAACTCCTAGCAGGATAACCCACACCACCAAACAGGGTGCTTTTTTGAATTCACTGATACACATTTGGGAATTTCCTTGCACTACTCTTTAATTACAACTCTTTTTCTTATCTTCTCCCTTTTCTCTCTCTTCTCTCTCTCTCTCTCTCTTTTTTTTAAAATCTTGTCATACACTTCTTCCTTCTTCTTTGCCTTTCTGAATGTGTGAATTATTTTGGGGAAGAAATCTGACTCAGAGTGGACTCTCTATGTGTGTATCTCTGCTCTAGTTCCCTTTCCCCTCTTGTTACCCCTAGAATATACGGTGGATAGTAGATTTGCATAACTGTCTATTCTTGCTATCCTCTCTTTCTTTTCTCTTTCTCCACTGGGATTTGGTTACTATATTTTCACGGACTGGAGAAATTGTCTGGCTAACTGGTAACGATTAAACTCCTTCAATACTTATTTCAGTTGCTACTGTAATTCCTGAGGTTGGTGAGTGCAATTGTCATAAAGGCATTTAGTATAGTGATACTTGTACTCAAGACACAACAACTGAGGAACAACAGAGCATAAAAAAAAATAAACACATAAATAAAAAAAATGGGTAGATCAAAAAAAAAAAATAAAACGTCTACTCCAATGAATGAAGACAAGAGCCTAGAAGAAACTACAAATCAGCCAGAAGTAACAATAGATAATAAAAGTATGCAATCAATAATAAACTTATTAATCACAGAAATGAAAACATTGGAGGAAAGGAATGGCAGTATTAGGGAAACAACAGTTGAGACCCCCAAGGAAAATACTGATTATCTTGAGGCAATTAGAGAACTGAAAGCTGAAATAGCTGTAATGAAGAAAGAAGCTGAGGCAAGGGAAAGCAGACTAACAGAAGCAGAAAACAGAATTAGTCAGACAGAGGATGAGTTACAGAAAACAAAGAAAGACGGGAAAGAGCTTAAAAAGAGATTGAGAGACACTGAAAACAACAACAGAGACATATGGGATGATCTCAAAAGAAGTAACATTCATATAATTGGCCTGCCAGAGGAAGAAAGAGAGGAAGGGGAAGCAAACATTCTAGAGGAAATAATACAAGAAAACTTCCCCGACCTGAATAACAGAAAGGATATCAAGATTCAAGAGGCCCAGAGAGTACCAAACAGAATCAACCCAGACCTGAAGACACCAAGACACATCATAGTCACAATGAGAAGAAGTAAGGATAAAGAAAGGATCCTAAAGGCTGCAAGAGAGAAACAAAAAATCACATACAAGGGAAAACCCATAAGATTATCTGCAGAATTCTCCACTCAAACTCTAAAAGTCAGAAGAGAGTGGCAAGATATCTATCTAGCCCAGAATGAAAAAGGGTTTCAACCAAGGATAATATATCCTGCTAGACTTTCATTCAAACTAGATGGAGGGATCAAAACCTTCTTAGATAAACAACAGTTAAAGGAGGAAACAATCACCAAACCGGCCCTGAAAGAGGTACTAAAAAACCTGTTAGAAACAAGAACATCAGTATAATACTTGCAATATATCACAGCAAACAAATTTTTTTTTAGAACTATGGCACTACAATACATTAAATCCATAATATCAACAAATGTCAATGGCTTAAACTCACCCATCAAAAGGCACAGGGTGGGGGGATGGATCAGAAAACATAACCCAACCATATGCTGCATGCAAGAATCCCATCTGTCACAGCAAGATAAACACAGACTTAAAGTGAAAGGATAGAAAACTATCATACAGGCTAACGGACCACAAAAAAAAAAGGCAGGAACAGCCATTCTCATCGAGACACGATAGATTTTAAATTAAATAAAGTAATAAAAGATAGGCAAGGACATTACATAATGATTAGAGGATCAATCAGCCAAGAAGACTTAACAATTATTAACACCTATGCACCCAACGAGGGACCATCTAAATACATTAAGCATCTACTGAAAGAATTTCAAAAATACATCAATAGTAATACAATAATAGTGGGAAACTTCAATACCCCACTCTCACACTTAGAAAGATCAACAAAGCAGAGAACCAATAAAGATACAAGAGAATTGAATGAAGAGATTGACAGACTAGACCTCTTGGACATTTTCAGACTCCCCCACCTCAAAAAACTGGAATACACCTTCTTTTAAAATCCACATAACACATACTCAAGGATAGACCACATTTTAGGCCACAAAAACAGCATCAATAAATTCAAGAGCATTGAAATAATCCCAAGTATCTTCTCAGACCACAGTGGAGTAAAACTGACATTTAACAACAAACGGAAAATTATTAAAAGACCCAGAATTTGGAAACTAAACAACATGCTCCTTAAGAACCACTGGGTCAGAGACTCACTCAAGCAGGAAATTCAAATATTCCTGGAAACTAATGAAAATGAAGACACAACCTATCAAAATATTTGGGACACAGCTAAAGCAGTACTGAGAGGGAAACTTATAGCCATACAATCACATATTAAACACCAAGAAGAAGCTCAAATGAACGACCTTACTGCACAACTCAAGGACTTAGAGGAAGAGGAACAAAGGAACCCTAAAGCAACCAGAAGGTCAGAAATCACTAAAGTTAGAGCAGAAATAAACAACATCGAAAATAAAAGAACCATACAAAAGACCAATGAAGCCAAATGTTGGTTCTTTGAAAGATTAAACAAAATTGACAAACCCCTAGCCAGACACCAAACAAAAAAGAGAGAAGACTCAAATTAATAGAATTGTAAAAGATGCAGGAGATATCACAACTGACACCACAGAAATCCAGAGAATCCTGCGAAACTTCTATAAAGAACTATATGCCACCAAGCTAGAGAATCTGGAAGAAAAGAAACAATTCCTAGAAGCCTATGCACTTCCAAAACTGAACCAAGAAGAACTACAAAATCTAAATGCACCAATCACAGACAAAGAAATTGAAACCGTTATTAAGAATCTCCCCAACAACAAAAGTCCTGTACCCGATGGCTTCACAAACGAATTCTACAAAACTTTCAGGAAACAGTTAACACCCATACTTCTTAAGCTATTCCATAAGATTGAAGAAACAGGAATACTCCCTTCCACCTTTTATGAAGCCAACATCACCCTGATACCAAAAGCTGATAGGGACAGAACAAAAAAGGAAAACTACAGACTAATATCTCTGATGAACATAGATACCAAAATATTAAACAAGATCCTTGCCAACCAGATACAGCAACACATCAAAAAGATTGTTCATCATGACCAAGTGGGATTCATCCCAGGAATGCAAGGCTGGTTCAACATCCGTAAGTCAATCAATGTCATTCATCACATCAATAAAAGCAAAGCCAAAAACCACATGATTATCTCAATAGATGCAGAGAAAGCCTTTGACAAAATCCAACACCCATTCATGCTCAAAACTCTGCAAAAATTGGGAATAGATGGGAAATCCCTCAAGACAGTGGAGTCTATATATAGCAAACCTACAGCCAACATCATACTCAATGGACAGAAGCTGAAAGCATTCCTCCTCAGATCGGGGACTAGACAGGGCTGTCCACTGTCACCGTTACTCTTCAACATAGTATTGGAAGTTCTTGCCATAGCAATCAGGCAAGAGAAATAAATCAAAGGGATACAGATTGGAAGGGAAGAAGTCAAGCTCTCACTATTTGCAGATGATATGATAGTATACATAGAAAGCCCTAAAGAATCCAGTAGAAAATTACTGGAAGTTGTTAGGCAATATAGCACGGTATCAGGCTACAAAATCAATGTACAAAATCAGTGGCATTTCTTTATGCAAACACTAAATCTGAAGAAGAAGACATCCAGAAATCACTCCCATTTACTGTTTCAGCAAAATCAATCAAATACCTAGGAATAAAGTTGACCAAAGAAGTGAAAGACTTGTATGCTGAAAACTATGAGTTGCTACTCAAGGAAATAGAAACTGATACCAAGAAATGGAAAGATATCCCATGCTCATGGATTGGATGAATAAATATCATCAAAATGAATATTCTCCCCAGAGTCATATACAAATTTAATGCAATACCCATCAAAATTCCACCAAGCTTATTTAAGAGAATAGAAAAAACACTACAATAATTTATCTGGAACATGGAAACACCTAGAATTGCCAAAAGCATCTTAAGGAAAAGAAAGAGAAATGGAGGCATCACACTCCCAGACCTTAAACTATATTATAAAGCCATCATCATCAAAACAGCATGGTACTGGATCAAAAAGAGGCACACAGACTTGTGGAACAGAATTGAAAGCCCAGAAATAAATCCCCACACCTATGGGCATCTAATATTTGATAAAGGGTCCCAAAGTATTAAATGGTAAATAGAGGCTCTCTTCAATAAATGGTGCTGGGAAAACTGGGTTGAAACATGCAGAAAAATGAAATTGAACCACTTTATCTCACCAGAAACAAAAATCAACTCCAAATGGATCAAAGACATAGATGTCAGACCAGAAACAATCAAATACTTAGAAGAAAACACCTACACTCAAGGGCATCTTTGTTGAATCAAACCCTATTGGAAGGAAGACTAAAGCAGAAATAAACCAATGGGACTACATCAAATTGAAAAGCTTCTGCACATTCAACAATACTATTAAACAAACAGAGAGACCCCTCACAGAATGGGAGAAGATCTTCACATGCCAGACATCAGACAAGAAACTAAACACCAAATTATATAAAGAACTCAGCAAACTTAACACCAAAAAAGCAAATGACCCCATCCAAAAATAGGCAGAGGATATGAACAAAATATTCACCTCAGAGGAGATCCAAAAGGCTAACAAACATATGAAAAACTGCTCCAGGTGACTGATTGTCAGAGAAATGCAAATTAAGACAACACTAAGATACCACTTCACTCCTGTAAGAATGGCATACATCAAAAAGGACAGCAGCAACAAATGCTGGAGAGGATGTGGGGACAGAGGAACCCTTTTACATTGCTGGTGGGAATGTAAATTGGTACAGCCTCTGTGGAGAGTGTCTGGAAAACTCTCAGAAGGCTAGACATGGACCTTCCATATGATCCAGTAATTCCTCTCTTGGGGTTATACCCCAAGGACTCCATAACACCCAACGAAAAAGAGATGTGTACTCCTATGTTCATAGCAGCACAATTCATAATAGCTAAAACCTGGAAGCAACCCAGGTGCCCAACAACAGATGAGTGGCTGAGAAAGCTGTGGTATATATACACAATGGAATACTATGCAGCTATCAAGAACAATGAACCCACCTTCCCTGACCCATCTTGGACAGAGCTAGAAGGAATTATGTTAAGTGAACTAAGTCAGAAAGAAAAAGATGAGTATGGGATGATCCCACTCATCAACAGAAGTTGAGTAAGAAGATCTAAAAGGGAAACTAAATGCAGGACCTGATCAAATTGTAAGTAGGGCACCAAAGTAAAAACCCAGTGGTGAGGGGTAGACATGCAGCTTCCTGGGCCAGTGGAGGGTGGGAGTAGGTGGGAGGGATGGGTCACAGTCCTTTGGTAGTGGGAATGGTGTTTATGTACACTCCTAGCAAAATGTAGACATATAAATCAGTAGTTTATTAATCTGAGAGGGGGAAAATCAATTGTATGTCTCAAAGTTTCTCAAAACACAAACTGAATCTTTTTAATTTATAGGCTGTGTATTTGATATGTGGACTCTCTCAAAAGCCTAGACCAAGTAGATTAGAAGCATCCAATAGCACAGCTATATACAAGATACTGGATACTGTACAGCAAACCATAACAAAAGGACTTTTCCAAATTAACCCAATTAACAAATAATGTGAGGATAACATTAACTATCGATTGTCTTTTTGAACCCTAAGATAGCAGGAGCCTCACATCTCCACTAGAGAGCCCCTACTTCCCCCAGTCCTGGAACCCTTGGATAGGGCCCACTTTCCCGTATGCATCTCCCAATCCAAACCAAGTAATATTGCATCCGCCGATCACAACCTAACCAACGCAACGATTGCCACCTCAATATGCTTCACCTCAGACTGTGTCCAGAGAGTTCACGTGTGGAATGACAACCCTTCAGCTTCATTACTCGGGTGAGACCTTTCCTTTTATAGTACACTCTAATTTCATCTCAGGTAGTTCACTTTCTAACAAAGTCCCATAACCTAGATATACACCAGTTTCTGTGAGAGAGAGCTTATGTTCACATGTATCCATAAACTACTGCAAAATATATACTGGAAAGCAGAAGTACACTAGAGTTTGCAGTGAGTACCTCCTTAACACTTCCTCTCCACTATTCCAAGCTTGGGATCCAAGATTGCTCAATAAATTGTTTGGCTTCATATGTTAACTCTCTTTTCAATCACCAGGTTCCAGATGCCACCAGGATGCTGGCCAGGCTTCCCTGGATTGAAGACCCCACCAATGTGTCCTGGAGCTCAGCTTCCCCAGAGACACACCTTACTAGGGAAAGAGAGAGGCAGACTGGGAGTATGGACCGACCAGTCAACGTCCATGTTCAGTGGGGAAGCAATTACAGAAGCCAGACCTTCTACCTTCTGTAACCCTCAATGACCCTGGGTCCATGCTCCCAGAGGGCTAGAGAATGGGAAAGCTATCATGGGAGGGGGTGGGTTATGGAGATTGGGTGGTGGGAATTATGTGGAGTCGTACCCCTCCTACCTTAATTAATCCTTTCTTAAATAAAAAATAAAAAAAATATAAAATAAAAAATAAAAATTAAAATTAAAAAAATAAAGGAAATATGATAAATGATTAATCATTTGTGAATTTTTTGCATACTGAATTATGTTCCTCTGGCTCAAAATCAATTGTTGAATCACAGGTATGAAGGAGAGTGGGAAACAGAGTCTATTGAGGGAAGTCTCATAGATGTGTATTACTTTACCAAATAAAAGTAGAATAATTATTGCATGACAAACATTAGTTTGTAAATAAGTTTCTGAAAGGATAGATTAAATTTCAGTAGCTCACCCAAGTAAATTATCCATTTCATGCATAACTTTCAAACATTTTATAACTTAAAATGTACACAACAGTCCAATTTTTCTTTTTTTACAGAGAAACAACATAGTGTCTAGGCCCATCATATCTATGTGGGAATCCCAGGATATCCTGAGTAGAGCCCCAAATGACGGGGTGGCCTGGTAGTGACCAAAAGTGCCATCATTAATCTGTGCCATTCTCTTACCCTTTTCCAACACTTGTAGTCCTTAATTTATCCTATGATGTTGTTAGACTTATGATTGCGGGAAATCAAGTAGGGGCTAGAAGAGGAGTTTTTTTTTTTTAAATATTTATTTTATTTATTTATTCCCTTTTGTTGCTCTTGTTGTTTTATTGTTGTAGTTATTATTGTTGTTGTCGTTGTTGGATAGGACAGAGAGAAATGGAGAGAGGAGGGGAAGACAGAGAGGAGGAGAGAAAGACACCTGCAGACCTGCTTCACCGCCTGTGAAGCAACTCCCCTGCAGGTGGGGAGCTGGGGTTCGAACCGGGATCCTTATGCCGGTCCTTGTGCTTTGCGCCACCTGCGCTTAACCCGCTGCACTACAGCCCGACTCCCGAGGAGGTTTTTTTTTTAATATTTATTTATTTATTTCCCTCTTGTTGCCTTTCATGGTTGTTGCAGTCGTTGTTATTGATGTTGTTGTTGTTTGATAAGATAGAGAGAAATGGAGAGAGAGGGCGAAGACAGAGAGGGGGAGAGAAAGATAGACATCTGCAGACCTGTTTCACCATTTGTGAAGGGGACCCCCCCCCACCCCTTGCAGGTGGGGAGCCAGGGGCTTGAACCGGGATCCTTATGCCAGTCCTTGGCTTTACGCCACATGCGCTTAACCCACTGTGCTACCACCCGACTCCCGAGAAGAGGCTTTCTAGGCCTAAGTAGAAAACATTTCATTAAGTATTTGATAGTGTCTTTTTAAGGTCTTTCTACATGATTGCTGCATTTATTGAGTTTAAGTCTACTCACTTCAGACTAGTGTGCATTTTTATTTAAGATATATATTTCCCCTAATTTATGGATACATGTGTACTTGTGCCTTATCCCTTGGGCCCTGGCTTATATCTATGTTCAGTACTGTTGTTAAGAAGTGTGCCACTCGAAATGGAACTTGAAAGACCCATGAGCTAGGGAAAATCTCACCAGAGTATTGGAGCTGGAGGCTTGACATCCCAGGCCTGGTGTCTTTAGACATATTATAAAGTGACACATGTTGAGGTGGCACTCGGTGCATTGATTTGGTTGAGATCAGCAGATGCAGTATCAAATGGTATAGATCAAGGGAAGCATGAAGAAAAACAGAATCTCAGAGGTTCAGAGGACTGAGAGAAATACAGATTTCACAAAGAGTGAGGAAAGTTCCTTGGTGTCTTACTGTTTAAAAAGGAAATAAATAATTATTATAACCACATTTTTAGGAACGTGGTTTACTTTGAAAATCCCATGGTTAGGATTTATTGTACCATGCAATGCCTCACCATGATTTATGTCATTTAATGCTATTTAAGAATAAATATATCTTAGCTACTGACAGGGCCAGTTGCTTCTAGTCTCCCTGGTCTAAGATTATAGGTTATTTAATATTTTTTTAAAAATCACTATTAGATATGCATTAACAATTTTAAGACGAGTGTCAGAATTCAGTTTACAAAGTTGAAACTTTTCGTGCTTAGGTTAAAGGAATACATACACAGAATTGAAATATATGAGTTTAAAAATTATAAAGTAATAATACAACATGGTAAAGACACCTTAGGAGCAGTAAGATTAATAACATGAGGATAAAGAAGAAAATGAAAAAAAATCTTTCTTAAATAATCACATTCAGGGGAGCCTGGCCTTGGTGCAGAGAGTTAAGCGCATGTGACATGAAGCGTAAGGAGCAGAGTAAGGATCCCAGTTCAGCCCCTGGATCCCCACCTGCAGGGGTGTCTCTTCACAAGCGGTGAAGCAGGTCTGCAGGTGTCTATCTTTCTCTACCTCTCTCTGTCTTACCCTCGTTTCTCCATTTCTCTCTGTCTTATCCAACAACTATGACAACAATAATAGTAACAATGAGCAACAAAATGGGAAAAATATCCTTCAGGAACAGTGGATTCGTAGTGTGGGGCACTGAGCCCCAGTGATAACCTGCTAGTAAAAAAAAAAAAATGTCACATTCACTTATGATAAATACCATAGGAAAATAAAAATATTTTACAGTTCATGTCCATAGTATTCCATGGCTAATCATTACAACATATTTTGGGAGAATAAACATATATCATATCTATGTATAGAAATTTGTATAATGATCACAGTCATTACCTCTCATCATAAAAATAAAAATCATAAAATAGAATGAATAGTTAAATCTATAAGAGGCATAAATTATATTTAGTGAGGCATCATTGACAACTTGGTGTTGTAGGGCTTCCTAATAGCATAAGAAGAAAGCAATAAACAAAAATGAACACTTGTTAATCTATACGTGGCTGTACATTGAGCCACACACTAGGAGAAAATATTCACCAAATATGTATCTGAAACTGAATGCATATGCAGAATCCATAAGAATTTTACAGCTCAATAATAAAAATATAAAGAATGCAATAAAAAGTTGGTGAAGTAATTGAATACAATGGAAGTTGAGTAAGTGGAAATAATAATAAGAAAATAAGAAAATAAAACACATGAAAAAATTCATAACAACGTAAGTTATTGTGGAAATGCAAATTAAAAACTCAGTAATATACCACTACACACCTACTATACTGGTTAAAATTTGAGTCCAAAATATTAATTGTGGTTAATGAAATGAGACAATCAAACTTATACATTACATGTCAGATTGTTAAATGGCACAATCACTTTTGAAAAAACACACATACATTTTTAAGTTACCTTAAAATTAAAGCATAAAAATACCTTATAACTCGGTAATCTCATTCCAAAAGTTAGGTGATATGTCTGTAATAAACTGTATGAACATTTTATGACAGCATTGGAGACAAAACTGATTCAAACATTCATCTGAAAACTAATTATTAATAAAGTATTGTATATTTGTGCAATTAAAAAATAACTCAGTAATAAAAACATAAACTATTGACCCATGTAACAGTATGGATTGATGCTCACACATTGTGTTGAATACAATAGCTACAAAAGGGTATGATACTGTTTGATAAGATTTACAAGCTGATTAAATTAGTCTAGGATGAAAGGAATTCAGACAGAGGTAATCTAAATTACCAATGTACACGTTTATCCAGTCATCCCATTTCATGTTTAAATTCTGTGCACTTTCCTGCATGTTAAGTTTTCTTCACTCAAAACTACAAGAAACTAACAAAACTTTTGGCATGTGGAGATCCTGGTGACACAGAATTAGGATGATATATAGCTGGTTTCCAAAGACTAGGAGTCTATTCTACAAATTCTAATTAATTCATGAAACTGAGAATCTGGCTATCCATATTTTTACTTTAAATGCCTAAATGTGTCATATTTTTCTTTTTTAGTTCTTCATTTAATTGTAGTATGCTTACCTTCAAGTATGCAGATAACATATAATAGGAATATAGACAATGACTAGGTTCTATAACTTTATGAGTGTGCCTTAAGTATTTATCAGACCAAGAGAAAAAAAAGGGGGGGTAAGATTGCAAACAAAAACTATGTTTTAAAATATACTATGAAGTAATATGAACACTTGCATATATGAAAAAAACATATACTTCTATAAGTAGAAACCAAGCAAACTATATGGGAATATTAATTTCACTTTATATTTTACTGCCTTTGTTTCAACTTCTCTTACTTTTGTCTGCATCTATATCACTTCTATATTATTTATTTATTGCCATTGTCAGGATGTCTGTCCTCCAGGTTGACTTTTTTATATGGTGAAAGACAGAGACAGAGAGAGGGAAAGACACCACAGCATTGAAACTTCTCATGGTGCAGTGGAGCCCAGACTAGAACCTGCATTGTACAAAGCAAATATATAATGTACCAAGCATTGAATAAAGCATAGCAAAGAACAAGATCTTATGAACAAGATCTTTTGTAGTTCCTAATCTATTTTTTAAAATGGAATTAGTGATGATTCCAAGGACCATATGGATATTTATAACATCATTTACAGAGCATACAAAACTATGAACTCAAAATCAGCACTTAATATTGCTATGAAAAAAAGTTTCTAGATTTGTTTGATTTTGAGTCCCACTTGCAGATGCCTTGGCAATGTCAGACCTATACAGCTCTCAGATCAGACATTTCCCACTCTTGCTTATAAAGAAAAAGACCTTATCTATTTTCTTTAATTTGGAGATGTTAGCATAGAGAAGTGAGGAGAGGATATGGACTGACTATTTACCAAATAAGAAAGCCAAAGAGCCAACAAACATTATATATGCTCAAACTCATTGATAAGCAGAGAAGTACAAACAACTACTTCACTTCTGTGAAAATGGGATACATCAGAAAGCTTGGAGAAGTTACAGGGGTAAAGGAGCCCTCTTTCACTACTGGTGGGAATGTAATTTGGTCCAACACCTGTGGAGAGAAATCTGGGGAGTTCTATAAATGTTAGTAAAGAGCCCACACTCATATCTGGCAATTCTTCTGTATATATATATATCCAAAGGAAACAAACATATCTAATCAAAGAGTGTACATCTCTGTACATTCATCTGCAAAGTGTACATCTAGGAACACTTTTCTTCCTAGAAGCAAAATTTGAAATAGCCCAAATTTGGAAGCCACTTAGGTTTCCAACAACAAATGAGTGGCTAACGATGTTGTGGCATATATACACAATGGAAAACTACTCAGCTGTTAAGAATGATAATGTCATCTTTGTCATCTCATCTTAGATGGAGCTTGAAGGAATTATATTAAGTGAGAGAATCCAAAAAGAGAAGGATGGATATGGGATGATTTTGTAGTTGGGACTTAAGAGCAGAAAAGGGAAGCACAAATTAAAGTTTGGACTAACTTTGTGTACTCCATGAAAGCAAATGAATCTGGAGAAGGAAGACAGAGAAGGGGCTTTGGGGCCTGGTGCATGATGGTAGAAAAGGATCTAAATTGGGGGTTAAAGTTTTTGCAAACACATATCATGGTGAGACATTTTACTCATCTATGAACAAATGTACTGTAAACCATTAACCACACACACCTCAAAAAATAATGGAAAAGTATCACTGCAATCAAAAAAAGAAAAATTGGCCATGCTTGGATTTTCTTACAATTAGCATTACTATTGTAAAGTGATATCTTATAAAATAGTTTATTATTTTTTATATTTTAAAATTCAAAATAATTTCCTGAAACATATTTCTTATGTCAATATTATGAAATTTTATTATGAACCCCTTGTAGAAATATATGTCAAAATTACATCTATAGAATGTGTAAATTATTTATGATATATTCTACCTTAAATGTACAATTCAATTTTAATTGAGCAATAAGGATTACTTCAGAGTTTTTCTTCCAACCCTGTAATGTGTGAAAGGTGAACTATAGAGACGTGTGTTTGGGACCCTGAAAACAATTGTATGTCAAGAGGAAACATGTTTATTTTCTTCCAGACATTCATGTGCCATCAATAAATTACTGGATCTAGTTTAAGTTATTTTGCACAATAGTGCTTAACTAATTTGGGGTTAAAGTTAAGCTATCTATTGATAAGTGGTAGGTCTTCTCATTAACCTTAACTCATTGTACCTTTAATATCACTTCCCCCACGCTTTCCTTCTAATAAATATTCTTTACTGTCTTTCCAGGTCAAATGAAATAAAGCCCATCTACAGGAGACAATTGACTTCACTTCTAATAGAAGGTGCTAACTTGTATATCAAAATTTTCACAGTCACTTTTTAACTCAGATAATTAAATATAAAATTACATTTTAATTTACATATTTATGCCCTTTTTATTTGAGGGAATATTTTGATCTTTTTTTGGGAAAAATACATTATTTTTTATTTTTTATAATTTTATTTATAAAAAGGAAATAGTGACAAAACCACAGGATGAGAGGGGTACATCTCCACGCAGTTCCCACCATCAGAACTCTGTATCCTATTCCCTCTCCTGATAGCTTTCCTATTCTTTAACCTTCTGGAAGTATGGACCCAAGGTCATTGTAGGATGAAGAAAGAGGAAGGTCTGGCTTCTGTAATTGCTTCCCTGCTGAACATGGGTGTTGACAGGTCAATCCACACTCCCAGCTTGACTCTCTCTTTCCCTAGTAGGGCGGAGTTCTGGGGAATCACTGGTGGGGTTGTCTAGCATCTGGCACTTGGTGCCTGAAAAGAGAGTTTACATGCAAAGCCAAACAAATTGTTGACCAATCATGGACCTAAAGGCTGGAATAGTGCAGATGAAGAGTTGGGGGGGGGGGGAAAGGTCACAGTTACTTTTTAACTCAGACAATTAAATATCTAATTACATTTTACTTTACATATAAATTTAAAAATATATTTATTTATTCCCTTTTGTTGTACTTGTTTTGTTGTTGTAGCTATTTTTGTTGTTGTTATTGATGTCATTGTTGTTAGGACAGAAAGAAGTGGAGAGAAGAGGGGTAGACAGAGAGGGACAGAGAAAGATAGACACCTGCAGACCTGCTTCACCACTGTGAAGTGATTCTCCTGAAGATAGGGAGCCAGGGGCTGGAACCTGGTGTCCTTGTGCTTTGTGCCACATGTGCTTAATCCACTGCACTACCACCCAACTCCTTCAATTTAAAATTTATGTCTTTTTTATTTGAGGAAATATTTTTATCTTTTTATTATGCTAAAGCTAGAAAGATGATGTTACAAGATGTCTCTGTTTATATGTGTGTGTGCAAGCGCCATTCCAAAATTTTGTTTCATTTAAAATGTATTTCTATTATAAATTCACTGTCAATTAGGAGAACAGAGTATAACTTCAACAAATTTAGTATTATAAGTGCTGTCTGTCTAATATTTGATCCATGAAATAGATTCAACTTAAAACATAAGACTATTTGCTATGTTTGTATAAGTGATGTCAATCTAGCTTTAAAAGAATTCAGACTACTTAACATATAAAAATACCTTAAGGACCCCTGATTTCTATGTAAATTCTGATTGTCCATTAAGAAGAGTATATCTCCCAAAGTCCTTGTTGGAATGCGTCAGAGGGTGAGAGAAAGGAAAAAGTATATCTAGTTATGGAACCAAAGAAAAAACAGTGAAATGGAGAGTCACTCTCAGGGAAGAGAACATACACCTAATTTAAATAAAATCATTTCAGGGGCCAAGCAGTGGTGCACTTAGTTAAGCACTCACATTACAGTGGATCTGGATCCAAGTTCAAGCCCCTGGTCCCCACCTGCAGTGGGAAAGCTTCACAAGTGGTGAAGCTGAGCTGCAGGTGTCTCTCTGTTTCTTTCTCTACCTCCCCTTCCTTTCCCAATGTCTCTCTGTGTCTGCCCATAGTAAATAAATACATAAATAAATAAGTAACATTTTAAAAATTCCATAGGAAAGCAAAATAAAATAAAATATAGACCAGTGGGAATACACAAGGATGAATTTTACTTACACACAGAAGAAGCCATTATCAAAACAAAGGGACATCTGTCTTAATGGGAGATTTTGCACACATACAGCCTACTGATGACCTTAATGATCAGACTTTATAAAAGATTCAGAGCTCAGCAACAATAACAGAGAAATAATAGTGGAGAGAAAAATCTGAACAGGGCAGACATTTCCCTGAAGAAGATATTCAGATACCTTTCAGTATATTAAAAAAATAAAAAAAATCAGGGTGGGGATAGATAGCATAATGATTATGCAAAGAGATTCTCATGCCTGTGTCTCTGTCACCACCATAAACCAGACCTGAACAGTACCCTGATAAAATAAAAATTAAAAAAAAAGTTCAACTCCACTTATTATCAGATAAATGCAAATAAACAGTGACCTGAAATCTCCGATCACACCTGTGAGAACATAATACGACAAAAGCGAAAGAAACAAGCTTGGCAAAAATGCAGTGAAAAAAGGAGTCCTTTTGTTCTATTGCAAATGTAAATTGGTCCAGACTCCGTGGATATATTATGGAGATTCTGCCAAGTAACTATCTGCTAATACTCCTTTTAATACCCAAAGAACACAAACACACTTACCTTAATCTATTTGTATAGATTCGTGTTCATCCCAGTGTAATATGTAGTAGGCAGGATTTGGAAGTAACCTACATATCTAAGGTGGATGAGTGGATACATAAGTTGTGCTACATATACATAACAAAATATTATTCAATTTTTACTCGAGGCCTACTGATCTATTCACTACTGATGTTAAACAGCATCATCACTTTCTTCCATGCATTTTGTATCTACAGCAGACATCTCTCATTTCTGACAACCAGAATGGTTTCTGGGGCTTGTCAAAATTCCTTGAAGTTCAGGAAAGTAGAACAGTGATTTATGCAACAGACTTTCATGCCTGAGGCTCAGAGGTCCTGGATTCAACAGCTGAAAGAAGAATGCAGAGGTTAATGGTGCTCTGGAAAAGAAAAAAAAAAAAATCCTGAGAACAAATCATACTTAGCTGAGAACCACCAGAATGGATTGTGTTTGTTTTCCAAAATTATGGAATTCTCTCAGGTAACATTTTCCCAGAAAAACAAACAAACAAACAAAACAGCTTTACTGTAAAGCACTTACTGCTGCCCCTCCCAATTCTTCCTCTTTGCAAACAGGATTATTGATTACTATTCTGTCTTTGTTAATTCGTTTTATGTTAGAAATACAAGAAGTTGGGCTGGGGAGGCAGCATAATGGTTTTGCAAATGCCTTAAAAGCCTGAGGCTCTGAGATCTCAACTCAAGTTCAGTCCCCAGCACCACTATAAGCCAGGACTGAGAGTGTTCTGGTCTCTCTCTCTCTCTCAGTATCTTTCCCTCTGTATCTACTCTTTCTCATTAAAACAAAGTAAATGAAAAAAAAAAAAAAAGAAATACAAGAAGTTGAAAGCATGTCTTCATTTTATGGATTTCTTGATCAAGAAGACAAGACTCTAGGGTATTTCATTTTTGACCCAAATTTGCTGCTGATATATGTATTTTTTTTCAATGAGAACACAGTAATCTGAAATATTAACAAGATATTTGTACTTCTATTCCTTGATTAGGATTTCCCTCAACTTCGTTCTATTTTAACCAGTAAAATAATGTGGAAATTATTATTTGACTTGAGTGTCAGTTCTGATGAATTTATTGCATATATTATTTCCACTGTGACTCAGTGACTGCACTATAAAAACAATTTTTTTCTTCATTTTTTTTATAAAGACAGAGAAATTGTGAGGGAAGAAGGAGATAGAGGTGGAGAGAGGAAAATAAACATCAATAGCACTGCTTCATATCTTTCACCGTGCAGATACGGCAAGGGATTTGAACTCAGGTCCTCTCACATGATAATGCATGACTTTGAAAAGGTATACCACCATCCCTGCTATGGTGAATTCATAAAGGAAATGTTATGTCTTTTTGTTGTTGTTGTTTTTACCTTTTGCATCTTCATCAGGAGGAGAATATAACCCGGCTTTCCCACTGATTCTAAAAGTAGAATGGAGATACCTGGAGGAGTTACTTCATTTAAGTTGTCCCACTAAAAATCAACCTGCAGGGGGTTCCCTTCACACAAGGTGAAGCAGGTCTGCAGATGTCTATCTTTTTCTCTCCCACTCTGTCTTCCCCTCCTCTGTCAATTTCTTTCTGTCCTATACAACAACTACAGCAACAACAACAATCATTGTTGTTTATTATTATAAAAGCAACAACAATGATAAACAAAAAGGGCAACAAAAGGGAAAATAAAGAAAGAAAGAAAGAAAGAAAGAAAGAAAGAAAGAAAGAAAGAAAGAAACAGAAAAAAAATCAACCATGATCAGTCCTACCTTACAGTTTTATCTATTATCAGTGGTAACTATAATCAGCAAAATTTCCTCAGGGAGACACCCTACAAGTCTTTACAACTGACTCTAGTTAAATTAAGTTTAAAGCAAGGCAAAACTATTTTTAGTCCAGCATATAGAAACATAAGTATCTGTGGATGATTGAGAGAAGTAGAGCAGTAGCGGTAACCGAACTGAAGAACTGTATATCTTAACTGGAATTATGATGCATTTTTCCATCCAAACTCATTACACTAGAATCTATCAATCTCTCTTCTCTCTCTCTCCCTCTCTCCCTCTCCATAACCCTCTCCCTCTCCCTCTCCCCCTCCTTCTTTTCAGAAAACTGTTCAACTCTAGTTCATAGTCTTAGAGGTTGAACTACAGACCTTTGAGCCTCAGGCATGAAAGTTTAACGCACAAAACACTGTTATATTCCTGACCCTAGACTCACAAAATGAATTTGACTGCTTATACAGATAGTATCAGCTGTCTTTGAAGGATAAAATAGCACCCATGAGATTTTAAACTCATAAAAGTAAAATAGGAGAAAAGAAGGCAAATTGATATGTATAATATAAAGAGGAAAATAGGGAGTAAATTAATCATAAGTACTGATAAATTAAAAAACAACATAATATGCTATAGCCATTATTAGTATACCTGCAATCCCAATATGTAGAAACATTAAATCAATGAGAGCAATGGGACATTTTTATTTACACAAATAGAACCAAGAGGAAAATTTTCACTAAACTGTCTCTAGACTTTATCTATAACCACAGATTCTATCTCTTTTTTTTATTTTCAGATACTCTTGAGGTTCTAGGATACTCTTGAGGTTCTAGGCTGCCTGTTCTAAATGCAGACTTTGAACTTGACCAGACTTCATAATTTTGTGAATTAATTTCACATAATAAATCTCTTTATATATCAATAGTTGTATATAAATATAAGGATATTTTTAAAATATGTACATACATAAATATATAATATTACTGCTGCTGAACAAGATAATCCAAAAATGTTCACAAAAATTAACTATTAGAAACATAGGAATGACACTGTATAATACTACTATTAACAATAAAGCTTATTAAACATTTGTGAAGCAATGCAAATCCTTAAAAAGCATATATCATCAACACATATTTGCTATATGAGACTTTGTATGTGAGATAATTTTAGTCAAGATATTTATTTTTTTCCTTTTGTTTTTCTTTCCCCTTTCTATTTTTATTTTTAATATGACAGAGGGAAATGGGAGGGGAAGGAAAGATGGAGAGGGGCAGAGACAGAGAGGCAGCTGCAGCCCTACTGTCGTTTGTGAAGCTTCCCCACTGTAGGCGGGGAACAGGTTTGGGTCCTTAAGCATGGTAATATGTTGGTCAATATGTTCTCCTTAATTTTATTCATATATGCAATACTGATTAAAATTCTATCCTATAAATAGCATTTTATAATTTTTTGCAGAGGTCTCTAAATGCATGTGAAAAAATCTAGTTTAAAAAGCACAACTTTGAAGATAGCTTTGTCTCATACACTTTTTAAAAATATTTATTTATTTAATCCCTTTCATTGTCCTTGTTGTTTTATTATTGTTGTTGGATAGGGCAGAGAGAAATGGAGAGAGGAGGGGAAGATAGAGATGGGGAGAGAAAGATAGACACCTGCAGACCTGTTTCACTGCCTGTGAAGCGACTCCCTTGCAGGTGGGGAGGCGGGGGCTCGAACTGGGATCCTTATATGGATCCTTGTGCTTTGTGCCGTCTTTGCTTAACCTGCTGCACTACCGCCTAATTCCCTTTTGTCTCATATCTTAAGATGTTTATATTCATTATGTAAGGTGTATAGAATTTGATAAAAGCAATGTTCTTGTTGAATTAGAGAAACACCAACAAATTTAAATGGAGTAGCTAAAAACAACATAAATGAAATTGGTGCTGGTATTTAATATCTTTAAGACAACAGTGTTAGCAATGAAAGTTGTTTGCCACTTTATAGAACATTTTAGCATGAATTAGAGGACCAGGAATGATATACAAATATGCACTGATTCTATCTATTTCTGGAACAGCAGAACACATGCATATGTTTCTAAGGACACTTATGCTGACATTGATTGCAACAATGAAAAAATATTGATTTCTATAGAATATGTTAATTGTAACTTTTCCATCTTTATCTCCATCCTGACACTTAGCCTGAAATTTAGACTTATAAGTTAATTGCTAGGTAGATACACATTTCCACACAAAAATGCAATGCTTAGCACCAATATAACAATATAACTCTCAGTGAAAGACTTAAGACAACTTATTTAATGGTGAATGAGTTTTTCATACAAAAGTTTGAACTCAAATATTTCATTTTCCATATCAGTTTTGTTTCTTGACTTGCTTTTCTTTTGCTGTCTCAGTGTACGCTACAGTATTCATTCAAATTCAGTGATCAAAAATCGTCACTACTCATATACAAATAAGAAGCAAATGCTTCACATTCTATTTCAGTGTGTCTACTATCTATAGGAAAGACTCTACTCTGATTTACTTGAGACTGTCAAAAAGGATACACATTGATCAATCTCATTTATAAAAACATGATTAAAAAGTTTTAGATGACATATTGAGAGCTGGAGTTGAATAATCATTCTGTTTTTCCAAATAACTCACTTGATGATTCAGTGGTTATTTCAACAGTAGAAGGCTGATTTTTGTATCACTAAATTTTCTAACATAGTACAATCTATCGCAATAAAGTAGAAAATGATGGTTATACTAATCTAAGTCAGTCAATAAAATTTAACAACACTTTTCCAGTAAAATTGTGCATGGAAAAAAATGTCAAGGATTGTATATAATTTTCTAAGCAGCATGAATTCTACATAGTAATTCTAAATTCTCATAAACTTCATCCTTACTGTCAACTGTTACTTTAAAGTTTTCTAAAGTTCAGAGGAACTACAATAAAATCATTTTTCTGTACTTTTCAAAATACAAAGGGATCAAATATCTCCATACTATGTATGTAATTACATACATAGAACATTTAAGTTTAACCTACTAAATGCCTGCTAGTATTAATCATGAAATTGATAAGTGGCCCTGGTAGTGGTACATTTGGTAGACTGCAGACAGTACAGTGAGCTAGGACCCAGGATCAAGTCCACAGTCTGCTACCATCAGAGTGGAAGCTTCATGAGAGGTGAAGCAATGCTGAAGCTGTCTCTTTTTCTGTCTCTCTCTTCCTATCCATTTTTCTCTGTCTCTGTCAAAAAGTAAAGGAAAGAGGAGAAGAAAAAGAGAGTCTGCTGGGAATGGTAGATTCATAGTGCAGACATGTACCATTAGTAAAATCCTGGTGGCCAAAAAAAAAAAAAAAAAGAAAAGAAAAGAAAGAAAGGTAGAAATAAAGAAAGAAATGATGAATGAAATACAGAAAAAGACAGAGATATAAAGGAAAAAAAAGAATTGGTTTTATTTATTTAATGAATACCAGCAGATGCAGTATAAAATGATATGGATCGAGAGAAGTGTAAGGCAAACGAGCCATACCCCAGAGGTTCCAGGACTGGAAGAAATATGGGTTTTATGGAGAATGACGACAGTTTCTGCTATTGTAGAGTTTAATAAGGCAATACATAGTACCATCTTGACATGTTTCACTCTGCATGGTGCCCAGAGACTCCAGGCATGGGATATCAAACTTCCAGCTTGATTGCTCTGGTGAGACCTTCCCTAGCTCATAGGACTCCTTAATTCCATTTCAATTGGTTCACTTCCTAACAAAACCACAGAACCTAGATATAGACCAGGGTCCATGAGATAGAGTACACAAGTGAGAGGAAAATATATACCTTAAAGTAAAAGAGCACAATAGTTCCCAGTGACTCAGTAAACATAGCAAGCAAGTAGAAAGAACTAACAAAAGAAACCATAAAGCGTTCAATCAAATAGTTTCTACTTAGACTTAGATACCCTCCATACCTACTTGCTATTTCACTTCCCTCAATTGCTTTAAGGCTAACCTTGTCAGATAAAGTAAAGACTACAAAAGTTGGATAAAGGCAAGAGACTGGCATATTTTAATGATGGCTCCTTTGGTCAATACCAGGCTACCCATCATTGGGGACACTAGTCAGGGAATCCTGGGATTCCCACATAGATATGATCATAGTTATGATGGGCCTAGACCTCTAACAAATTCCTCTCTCCACTGTCACTGGTCATCTCCACCAGGAACAAAATAGTTGACCCTCTGATGGGCTTCTGCAGGGTCTTGCCCTCAATGTGGGTCAACAATTGTAGGGATTGCCCCATTCTCTGAAGGGAGGTTGGGTCAACATACTCTGTCACTCTAGGAAGACAGGTCTTGGAGTGAATGTAACCTAAAATGTTCCTAGCTATGACCATGGAATGCTATTCAGACCGACAGGGATGCAGAGGTTACACAGGCTCCTTTGCTGAATATAGCCTCAGATCAGATCAATGGGGTTTACAGTTAACAGTATTTAGATACTTTTCTCTTCTTTGGGAGCTACTCTCTTCCTTGATGCAGCTTTCTAGTACTATTTCCAACTCTGAAACCATCTCCTCAGACAATATCTTTATCCCACCTGGATGTTAGTTGCTGGGCTCAAGAAAAATTTAGTAAAGCCATGGGCCCCTTGGAATATGACTAAAATAGACATCCTAGTTTTTTCCAAAATGGGGACCCCAAATCTCATTTGCTGTTTTCTTGCCTTTAGTTTCCTGATTATTAAACAACTTGTTCTGCTTTATTTCTTAATGTTTTCCAGCCACAAAGTTTCAGATGCTACCATGACCTCAACCTGACCTCCCTGGGTAGAGGACCTCATCAGTGTGTCCTGGAACCCCACCTCTACAGAGCTCTACCCAACTAGGGAAAGATAGAATCAGGCTGGGGGTATGAAGCGACCTGCCAATGCCCATGCCTGGCAGAGAAGCAATTACAGAAGCCAGACCTCTCACCTTCTGCACTCCATAATGATCCAAGGGTCCATACTCCCAGAGGGATAAAGAAGAGAAAAACTTCCAATGGAGGATCTGGAATGTGGAACTCTGGTGATGGGAATTGTGTGGAATTGTATGCAATGGACTTGTCAATCATTACTAAACCAATAAAAATGATAACACATGTCTATGGTAGATATATAATCAATAACCTGTCTATATAAACACTGCCAGAAAACAGTGAGAATCAGAATGGGAAAGGCAGATTCTTCAAACAATTAAAGATATTGAGAAATATTTTGAAAAATAAAAGACATATGCAGTAGTCTAGAAACATGTCTATACATAGAACTATGTCTATGTTCTTGGATATATAGGATTAATGTAATCAGAACATCATCTCTCCAACAAATCATATACAATTCAAATGTATTGACACTAAAAAAATGAATTTTAAATGAGATAAAATGGCCTCTATTTAGATCCAGAATCGTCTAAAGACAGAAGAGTTCTGTGAGAGTAAGGGTACAATTCCTCATGTGGATCAGATGCCAGCTTTACCTTGTGAACAGCCCACATTCAAGTCTGATGTCTACCACAAGGAAGCTTCAGTGTCATGATGTTTTTCTCTCTCTGTCTCTGAGTCTCGCCTTCTGTCTGATAATGTTTACCTAAAGTAGTGAAATCTAGGCAATATGATTAAAGAGGGATTTCCATGAGAGAATTAAAATATATCACTAGGGGGCCAGGTGGTGACACACCTGGTTAAGAACTCACATTACAATTCACAAGGACCCTGGTTAGGGGCCCTGGTCCCCACCTTCAGGGGGAAAGCTTCACAAGAGCACTCTCTCTCTCTCTCTCTCTCTCTCTCTCTCTCTCCCCCTCCCCCTCTCCCCCCCTCTCCTTCTCCCTCTCCCTCTTCCTTTCCCTCTCTCTCTCTCTCTCTCTATCTATCTCTCTTCCCTTCCCTTCTCAATTTTATCTAATAATAAGTAATTAAAATATGTAAAATATATAACTTGCTGATATTATAGTGTGTCTTAAGGCTATTAGTAGATTAGAATTAAATAAACATACATGTTTATGAGTAACATGAAAGAAGAGAAAGAACTCAGAAAAAATTTCAGTATACAAGGCTACTCAGTATATCACAAATTGTTATTTATTTCCATTATGTTTAGAAAAGATGATTTAGGGTGTTGGGAAGTAGCGCGGAGTGTTAAGTGCTTATGGCGCAAAACGCAAGGACCGGCATAAGGATTGTTCCTTTTTAAAAGTATTTGTATGTTAAGTAAAATATCCCAGAAGGAACATGCATACTCATAGAAAGTACTTAAGAAGCAGAGAAAGTGGAAAGGAGATTGATAGTCATGAACCTGGTGAAACACACACATTACCAAACATGGGGGATCTGGGATCAAGCCTCTAGTCCCCATCTATTGGGGGGAAGATTCAGAAGAGGTGGGGGAATGCTGCAGATGTCTCTATCTCTCCATCTCTCTGTCCTCCCCCTTTCTATTTTCCCCCTATCTCCATTATTAAACAAAGAGAAACATAAAGAGGTAAACTTGAATTAGCTCTTGTCAGTTATAGGTAGTTGAAGGGCCCCAAAGGAAGTAGGTCAGTGAGAGATAAAGGTAATGGAGACCTTTAGTCCTATGATGAAGGAAGATGACAACTTGGTGGAGGGTGTGTTGACACCTATAATGGGAGACAGAAAACATATACCTATGACAGTAACAGTCTTGAAAACTCTTGCAAATAAGCTGAGAAGAGGAAAATAGTTATCTTATCTTGTTACTATTGACAATAATGGCTTTTTTAAAAATTGGAAACGTTTCAATTTTCTGTAAAACACTCTCAACCCATTAGCTTATGTTCTCCTCCACCATCATGCACCAGGATCAGCAAGCCACACCCCCTCACCACCCCCTACCCCAGCCCAAGAGTCCCAAGAGTCCCAAGGGTCCTTTACTTTGGTGCAATAAACCAAACCTAGTCCAAGTTCTACTTTGTGCTTCCCCTTTCTGTTCATGTTTTTCAACCTCTGTCCATGAATGAGTTCATCCAATATTCAACTCTCTATTGCTTATCTTACGTATTCGAGTTCCATACAAGATGAGGTGAGGAAGGTGACAAGATGAATGCATCATTCTCAAAAGCTGCATGGTATTTCTTTTCTTTCTTTTCTTTTCTTTTCTTTTCTTTTCTTTTCTTTTCTTTTCTTTTCTTTTCTTTCTCATTTCTTATTTTTCTCTTCTTTTCATTTATTTTCTCTTTCTTTTTTGTTTTTTTAAATCAGAGCAAAGTCTGGTGGCTGCATAGTACTCACTGTGTATATATGCCATCACTTTCTTAGTGACTCACCTGTTATTGAACATCTAGGTCAATTCCAAATTTGGCCCATTACACACAGAGAGATTTTTGGATGGGCGTGTTTGGTCCCACAAAATACATCCTCAGGAGTGGAACTGGGTAGGTCATAGGACAGGCCCATTTCTAGCCTTCTGATAGTTCTCCAAACTGCTCTCCACAGGGGTTGGATGAGGTGACATTCCCACCATAAGTGTAGGAGAGTCCCTTTGCCAGCACAACCTTTCCAGCATTTGTTGTTACCATTGTCTATTATGTATGACATTCTCATAAGGGTGAAGTTGTATTTCATTGCTGTCTTTATCTGCATTTCTCTGATGATCAATGATTCACCATTTTTTCATGTTTGTTGGCTTTTTGGATCTCTTCATTGATTAATATTCGGTTCATATCCCCATTTTTGATGGGATCATTTTTTTTTGCTTAATTTGGTGAGTTCTCTCTATATGTTGGCTATTAGCCTTTTGTTTTATGTATGGCATGTAAAGATCTCACATTTCATAATGTCAGTGGTCTGAATTTGTCCATTAAAAGGCACAGAGCTTTGTTCTTTATCCCATGCACCAGACCACAAATTTTCCTTAAAGACTTATTTGTTGTTTGATTTAAAAATAATATTATCTTTATTCATTGGATAGAGACACAGCCAGAAGTTGGGAAGGAAGGAGAGAGAGAAAGAGAGAGAGACAGAGAGACAGAGAGACTTGCAACCCTGCTTCACCACTTGAAGAGCTTGCCAGCTAAAGGTGGGGAATGGGGGGCTCAAACACAGGCCCTTATACATTATAAACTGTACTTTCAACTGGGTGCACCACAACCCACCCTCCCCCTTACAGACTTATTTGCATTCTTTTAGATTGTAATCATATACTTGTATATGTGTCTCTTCCTCCTTGTGAGGCCTTAGATCTTACTGCTTTCTTTCATATTTAGAGATGATCCTTTTGTTAACTACAAGTGTAAAATTACATATTCTATGTTCACAAGTCATTGAGAAAATTTCTATAACAGTTCAGGTTGTATTCATTAGAAATGAGTTATATATTAACTGCCATTTTTGTAAGTTATGGTCTTTTTAATAGGGAAGAGAGGTCACAATGTGCTCTAAGTCTATCAATTTTAAAGCATTGTAGTGATTTTTTATATATGTGGTAGTTATTAGAAATGAGTAAAAATGACTTTAAAATCTTTAAATGAAAAATAAGTCATTGATTATTTCTGAGAAGTGGGAAAATACTGTTCTAAAGTGGCAGCCCCTCACAGGATATTTATATTTCCTGTGTGTAGCATTTAGGAATTATTATTTTTCTTACAAATGCTCAATGGGTTTTACTTTATAATATATATCATTGTTTCCTTTGCAACCATCTGTTGATATACATGTTTCTTCAGTATTCTACTGTAATATGATATGGGGAAAATATAATACCTTACTCCGATAGTCATCACAATAAACATTAGAGAAATCATCTGTTCTCAAGAGTCCATAATTTTATATTACTTCCGATCATAAATCTCAGTTTGGCTTCCTTCCTTCCTCCATTTCTTTGTACTCACTACTTCCCTTCCTTAAATCTCCTTTATTTTTTTCTTAATCCTTCTTTGAAGCAACTCACCTTATAAATAAGTTAAATGACTTTATAATATAAACAGAATACCATTAGAAGTTTACTATGCTGACTGTAAATTATAAGAAACTTTTACTGGCCTGAGACTTAACTATATATAAATGAGGACAAAGTAGGTTCATTTAAAAGAACATTGAAAAAGAACCACGTTTTCCTTCCCATTCAATCAATACATAATACAAAAATATTATCTGCCAGCAAGAGTTGCCTTAGTCTATTTTCTTTTTAATAAGCATCCTTTAAGAATTATATAAGAAGAAGAGCTCCATCTTTTGTCTCGGTTTCTATTCTTTAAAGTAGGACATGTTTTAATTTTTAAAAGAAATAATGCTTGTTCAGAATAAAACTAATCATGACACATTATTTTCAAGGGAGAAAAGAATAGCAAATGCTTAAAAGACTAAACAGTGTTCCTTTCTGAATAAATATCTTTGATTATTCTTTCTGTGGTTGAGTAACTATATAAAACATGATTAGATCTAATGTTTTATTGATGTATCGTGGTTTTAGGCAGAGTTAATGGTATACTTAGCTTGAGCCTGCCTTTCTTTCTTTTCTCATTTTCCAAGCTGCATTGTGGCACAGACCTTAGTCAATACAGCAGCTCCCTTCTGAACAAGAATTAAATTGAACAGATGAATGGCAGCACTTTAAAGTAGATCTGATAACCCAAACATACTTGTGGGTTTTAGAGAGGCCACATCAGATAAAAAGAACTACCAGGCACTTGAGACATGACAGATTCCTCCAAAACAGAAAAAAAAAAAAAACCCTCAAAAAATCAATTGGGCCATAGAGAATATTCTCCAAAGATCAAATAAGGCAAAAAGATGTTTCCATTTTTATATAGATTTGAGCCCAGTGTTTGTAAAAGTGACTTTAAAGACTTCCACATTTTTTCTTTTTAAATTTTTTTACATTTATTTATTTTCCCTTTTGTTGACCTTGTTGTTTTCATTGTTGTTGTAGTTATTATTGTTGTTGTTGTTATTGATGTCGTCATTGTTGGATAGGTTAGAGAGAAATGGATAAAGGAGGGGAAGACAGAGAGGGGGAGAGAAAGATAGACACCTACAGACCTGCTTCACCGCCTGTGAAGCAACTCCCCTGCAGGTGGGGAGCCAGGCGTTCTAACCAGGACCCTTACTCCATACTGCAGTTCTTGTGCTTTGCAACATGCGAGCTTAACCCAGTGAGCTACCGCCTGACTCCCAGCCTTCCACATTTTATCAGCAATCTTGAACTTTAATTCTAAAAAATAAAAAAAAAATCTCAAAAAAATTTTCACCAAAGTATGTGCCCAAAGGAAAAAATATATTTCTCAAAAAGGGAACTCATAAATAATTTAATTTTTTGGTACTCAGATTCTGGAGCAGAATTCCTGAAGACGGAAGGAGTGTGTGTGTGTGTGTGTGTGTGTGTGTGTGTGTGTGTAAAGGAGAGTTTCAGAAAGGTTTTTTTAATATATTTGAAGTTCAACATATTTGATAATCATCTGATTTCAGAAAGGATATTTTTGAAATCTCATTATAATGATACTGATCTTCTAAATAAAAAAATAATGTAAATACCTACTTTAAATTATAGCTGTATTGGTCATCACTTAATAATGTCCACACAGCTATGTGTTGACATAAACCATTTCTTGATTCCTATTACTGTTGAAAATTTACTTTGAATTTGCCAACTAAATGGAATGACTCTTCAAAAACACTTTTTTCTAAAAAAAGGGAAGACGAGAAGTAAAAACTTAACTTGAAAACCCTTCCCTAAGAAGCAAAACTTAGTTGAATTCTCATATTTAGCTTTATATAAAACTAAAAAAAGGTTCACAAATTCCAAAATAAAATAAAATAAAAATAACCTATGTGCAATCAGAGTTATCTTTACACCACTATGTTAGATGAGAGCAATAATGAACACATTATAAGTATATAGATCTGTCACATTGTAAAGCATACCTTAGTTTGGTGCAATTTTATATTCTTAAAATGATCAAAGGCAAATAGATGATTTATGATGTTAAATCAATCAGACAGGGTGGGGGGTAAATAATATAATGGTTATTCATAGAGACTCATTCCTGAGACTCCAAGTCCCAGGTTCAATCCCCTGCACCATCATAAATCAGAGTTGATCAGTGCTCTGGTAAAGAAAAAAAAAAATCAAACAAACAGAAACTTTCAATCCACAGATGAGTCAGATTCTGACTTCTCTGAATCTGTGTTCATAGAAGGATACATTTCTAGACGACAAAATGCTGTCATTTGACTTCTCAGAACATTAAGCTAAGTATATCAATGTGTGTTATTAATAGATGTTCAAAAATATGATTTGAATAGAGGATATTTTTTGGAAAATGTGTGAAATCTACAATAATCTTGAGAAAAGATTCCTTTCATGAAGTACTCGTAACTGTCTATTTTTCCATCTACTCAAATAAAATAGAATGTTATCATTAAATTTCTTTCTACCCAGAACTTCCAATTGTCTCTGTGTTCCCTTTTGTTGTTTCATCCATTCTTTTATATTTGACATTATGATTTATAATAATACACAAATATTAGGCCTTATCTCTGGGCATAGCTCCGCTGCAAAAATCCTTGGATAACATAAATAAATATGTACATTACCACTTGTAATAAACTCCTTTCAGTCTCACCTCAGTATCTGTTAAAGGTTGATTTTGGAAAGCACTTCAGGTATTCCCTTGACAAAGAAACCAGTTCCTTGATTAGAAGATTAAGATTTTAGTCCTAAATATGAGGAAATTATAAAAATACCATAATCTAGATCCCATGATTCTACCCTAGTCCAGCTTTCTAGCCCACCTTCATGTTAGTTCTTGGGCTCAGACAAAATTTACTAATGTCATGGGCCTCTTGGGATATACCTAAAATGAACTGCCTTGCTTCTTCCCACACCAAGTCTTAATTCCAACTGCCCTATTCTTACTTTTAGGTCCCTGATTATTAAACAGTTTGTTCTGCTTTTATATCTTACTACTTTTCAGCTACTGAGTTGCAGACGCTACCCTGACTTCCCTGGGCAGATGACCTCACCTCCCCAGAGCCCTATCCCACTAGGGAAAGGGCTAGGGATATGGATTCCCCTGACAAAGTTCATGCTCAGTGGAGAAGCAATTACAGAATCCAGACCTTCCACCTTCTGTATACCATAAATATTTTGGTCCATACTCTCACAGGAATAAATAGGGAACCTTCCAGTGGAGGTGATGGTATAAGGGACTCTGGTGATGAGAATTGTATAGAATTATACCCCTCTTATCCTAAACTCTTGTTAATCATTGTTAACTCACTAATAAAAATATTTTAGTTCTATCACTGACTGATCACTAAGGACAGAAGAGGAACTCAAGACTGGCAATCAATAGTACTCAGTGATTAAAAATACCCACGTATATATGAAGTTGCCATAAAATGGTGTCCCCACTCTCCCCTCAGATTGCAGACTAGTGAGTGCTAGAGAGGGTAGTATGCTTAGAGAGAAATCATAGAAACCACCAGTCACTTCCCACATATCTTGCATTATGTATTGCTTCTACACTGTTCTTCCTGAGGTATATCCTTTTATAGAAACTGGCAGTCTATTAATTATTTTCCTGAGTTCTGTGTGTAACTTTAACAAATCAATCTAATCCAATAAAAAGAAGTTCTGGAAAATTTTAATTTATTATCTGTCACAGCACAGTCAATGTCTTGGACAATCACAGTCACAAAGTTGATATTTGAGTGTGTGTGCATGTGCTTTTGTGTGTTTGTGTGTAGGCACACATGCACACAAGTACATATGTAGAGGAAGTAATCTGGGATTTTGTCCTTAATTTATGGTATTTGAAGTTATTTGTACATAGTGTTAGAGTTGAATTTAATTTAGTTTACTAAATTGGAGTTTAAAAATCTCTAGATGTTAAGGGAAAAATGCAGATTTCTGGTGATAGGGAGTTAAGTGTTCTCTACTCATCTGCTAAAAGTGATGAATTAATCTCTTTTGCATTTCTTGGATGTAACTTGAGGACATCATGTTGAGTAAGATAAGCCTAAAAAGAGAAGGACCAATACCAAATAATCTCACTTGTCAGTGGGACTTAATCAATAGGGACTGGGAAGGAGAGCACAAAGTGAAATGTGAACTTGACACAATGCTTTGCACCAAAGCAAAGGACTCTGAGGAAAGAGGAAAAGAGGGGAGAAGAAGAAAACTCTGGGGGTCTGATCTATAAAGACTTAATCCCCACAATTTAAAAAAAAAGAAATTATTCTGCAGTAGAATGAGTAGTAGTGAAAAAAAGCTGAGAACTCTTATTTTTCACTTATTATTAAAGTTTCCTTAATCACCTGTTGTAACACAGCATACCACACCAACTCTTCCAAATAAATCCAGAAAAAGTACACATATTACAGCGTGCAAGGACCCTGTTTCAAGACTGAAATCCACCCTATAGGGGGAAAGTTTCACAAGAGGTAAAGCAATGTTGCAGGTGTCTCTCGCAGCCTATCTCCCCCTTCTCTCTTAATTTCTTTCTATCTTTATTCAACAAGTATATAATAAGAAAACCTACCAAAAAAGTGTAAGAGAATTATATACTCCGTTAAAGAGTGACACATGGGGTATGGGCAGTCCTCTCTCATATTGATACTATGATAAGAAAGTCATTTGGAATTTGTATTTCATCCAGGTAGAATACTTACATTTCCTATTTCCTACATAATTTATGCAGTGGTATATCTTTGATATGTTGCATGATTCTTTAATCTGTGGACTAATATTTCCTTGATATGTTACATGTTCATTCTTTCTCTTCTGACTATTGAACTATCTCAGCTTATGGAATGAGTTTATGGGACAGCTAAGAATAGTTAATTGACAACTGTTGCTTCCACTGTAGTCACTTAGGCCATTCTTTTTTCTTCCAGTTAGAAAGAGACCTGAACCCCTTTTTTCATTTGAACTTAATTACTACTATGATTTAAAAAGGCAAGGTTTAATGATTTCTCTTCCATGAAATCATTATGAGAAATGTATTAAAAATACTGATAAAATATTTTCTGATAAGTAAGCAGCAAGGAGCATGCCATATTACTGTGTTCAATATTTTCTTTGTAAATTCCTATGATGTAAATAAAGCACACTTGAAATTTTGAGAAACTAGGGAGTCAGGAGGTGGCGCAGAGGGTTAAGCGCACCTGGAGCAAAGCGCAAGGACCATCGGAAGGTTCCCGGTTCAAGCCCCTGGCTCCCCACCTGCAGGGGAGTCACTTCACAAGCGGTGAAGCAGGTTTGCAGGTGTCTGTCTTTCTCTCCCCTCTCTGTCTTCCCCTCCTCTCCATTTCTCTCTGTCCTATCCAACAACAATGACATCAATAACCACAACAATGTTAAACAACAAGGGCAACAAAAGGGAAAATAAATAAATAATTAAAAAAAAGAAATTTTGAGAAACTTAAAACTGTGGAAAATGGTAGTATAAGATATATACTATTAATTGGACTAAAGTGTTCCCATTTTTAAATGGATATGATTCTATTAACTTGTAGTCATATCAGTCACTATTTAATTAATATGATATGAGAAAATTGATTGAAGGTCTCATAATGCTTAATGCACAAACCATAGGCTGAGTCTTTGAAATTTTGACTCTCCTAAAAGCTTAGACCAGGAGAGCAGAAGCAACTGGAGGTGTTACTTTATAAAATACATACATATATATATATATATATATATATATATGATCAAATTATAATGAGGTCATATAAAATAGAACAAATCCGAGGTCGGACAGTGGCTCAGTGGGCTAAGCGCATGTGGCGCAAAGTGCAGGGACCGGCGTAAGGATCCCGGTTCGAGCCCCGAGTCCCCACCTGCATGGGAGTAGCTTCACAGGTGGTGGAGCAGGTTTGCAGGTGTCTATCTTTTTCTTCCCCTCTCTGTCTTCCCCTCCTCTCTCCATTTCTCTCTGTCCTATCCAACAACGAACGGCATCAACAATGGCAATAATAATAACCACAATGAGGCTACAACAACAAGGGCAACAAAAGGGGGGAAAAATGGCCTCCAGGAGCCGTGGATTCATGGTGCAGGCACTGAGCCCAGCAATAACCCTGGAGGAAAAATAAATAAATAAATAAATAAAAAATAAAAAGTTAGAACAAATTCTAACAATAAAATTTTCAAAGTCAACCCAATTGCCAAATAATGTGATTATAGCAATAACTATCTATTGGTTTCTTAAACCCTAAGATAGTGGGAACCTCCCGCTTCCATTATAAAGCCTATATTTCCTCCTTTCCTGGAACCTATAGAGTGGGGCTCATTTTACAGTATGCTTCTCTCAATTCATACCAACTGACACTGTATATTAAATATATCCCTATATATTTAATGCAATGAGTAACACCTCATCATGCTTCACTTTGGAATGTGTCCATAGACATCAGGCATAGAATGTCATTCCTTCAGCATCATTACTCTGGTGAGAGCTTCCCTTTCTCATAGGACTCCATAATTCCATTTTGGATGGTCTACTTCCTAACAAAGTCACCAAACCTAGATATATACCAGGTCCCATGAGGTAGGGTAGATGTACACATGTATCCATAAATTACGGCAAAATATATAGTTTAAAGCAAAAGTACACAATACTTTTCAGTAGAAAGACCTAAAAAGACACCTTAAAGTACCTAATGAAATAGTTTCTACTTAGATACAGATACCCTTCTCTTCTACTTCCTATTACACTTCCCTCTGTTACTTCAAAGCTAACTTTATCATAGTAGGTCTGCAAAAGCTGAATAAGGGCAAGAGACTGACATACTTTAATGATGACTCTTTAGTCATTATCAGGACACCCCAACAACAGGGGCCGCAGTTAGGGAGTCTTGGTATTACCAAACAAACACAATGAGCCTACACCTTGAATAGATCTCTCTCTCCATTACCTCTAGCCATCTCCATCAGGAACAACATAATGGTCCCCTGTAGGGGCCCCCAAAGGCCTTCTCTTCTATATGGATCAAAAGTGGTAGAGAATGTTCCAGCCTCCAAGGGGGGAGGGAGTTTGGATAACATACTCTATCTAACACCTGAAGAAGATGGATCCTGAAATTGGCACAACTAGGATTGTTCCTACTGTTGACCACAGAATGCAAGTTCAGACCTACAGAAATGTAGAGGTTACATAGGCTCCTATGCTGAATATGGGCCCCAGATCAAATTGATGGAGTTTACGGTCAACAATATTTGTATACTTTTTCCATATTTGGCAGCTGCTCTCTTCCCTGATTCAGCTTTCTAGCCCTATATCCAACCATGACATCATCTCCCCAGATAATAACCTGGGTCCACCTGCATGTCAGATGTTAGACTGAGTTTACAGTCAGCAATATTTATATACTTTTTCCATATTTGGGATCTATTGTCTTCTCTGATTTAGCTTTCTAGCCCTATATCCAACCATGACATCATCTCCCCAGACAATAACCTGGGTCTACCTGCATATCAGATGTTAGACTCAGGCAAAAATTTATAAAGTCATGGGCCCTTTGGAATATACCTAAAATAGACCTAGTAGCTATTTCCAAAACGAAGACCCCAAATCTTCATCTGCACTATTGTAGACTTTAGGTTCATAAATAGTCAACAGTTTGTATGGCTTTGTATGTTAACACTTTTTTTCAGCCACCAGGTTCCAGATGCTACCATGATGCCAACCAGACTTCCTTGGACAGGTGATCCCACCAATGTGTTCTGGAGCTCTGCTTCCTCAGAGCCCTGTCCCACTAGGGAAAGAGAGAGACAGGCTGGGAGTATGGATTGACCTGTCAATGCCCATGTTCAGCAGGGAAGCAATTACAGAAGCTGAACCTTGCACCTTCTCCACCCTATAATGACCCTAGGCCTATACTAAAGAATAGGAAAGCTATTAGGGGAGGGGATGGGATACGGAGCTCTGTTGGTGGGAATTATATCCCTATTATCCTATGTTCTTGTCAGTGTTTCCATTTTATAAATAAATAAGTGTATTAATTTAAATAAATAAATAAAAATTCACATTCTGTATTGAATATTCTGTTCATATTCTTTCCCAACTGTTAAATTGGGTCATTTTTGTTTTTGCTTTTGCTTAGTTTGGTGGGTTCTTTATATTTTTTGGTTATTAGCCTCTTGTCTGATGTATGGCATCTGAAGATCTTCTCCCATTCTGTGAGGAGTCTCTGTTTGGATGGTGTTTTCTTTGGCTGTGCAGAAGCTTTTCAATTTGATATAGTCCAATTGTTTTATTTTTTGTTTTAGTCTTTCTTGAAAATAGGTCTCTATCAACAAAGATTCCCATGAGATTTGGATGTAAAAAGCTCCACCAGTATTTTCCTCTATGTACTTGGTAGTTTCTGTTCTAACATCCAGGTCCTTAATCCATGTATAATTGACTATTGTTTCTATTGAGATACAGTGGTTCAGTTTCATTCTGTACGTTTCAACTCAACTTTCCCAGTATTTATTGAAGAAACCTCTTTTCTCTATTTAATAGTTTGGGGCCCATTATCAAAAATTAAATGTCCATAGGTATGGATTTTTGGGACTATGTGTAAGCTTGATAGAGCTTAGGGAGAACTCTCCCATCCGTGGATGGAGGTCTAAGAAGATACCCTCTTGGTTAGTCTCTCTCAACCGAGATGAGCAAAAGGGGAGAAACTCAGATTTAGTTCTTTCCTTCTTGATTCTCAGGCCCACAGAAACTCCAATACTTCTCCCCATTAACTGCAGGCCACATGGCTGCCTACTTTAAGATTCACTTACTCAAAGTCATCTTACCTTCTGATCACAGAAGAACATACCTTATCACACACTCCATCATACACCTCAGACCCCAGACAAGAGAAATTCCAAACTATATGGCCTTTTGATATCCATCTTCTCTCTGTCTCACCCTACTGGTTTAACCCCTATGCTTCTCTCAAATACCTTTGGATAATTAAATTGCTTGAGTCATGGAGAATAACCGTCTTGTATCTCATCAATTCCTGTCATACCAGCCCCCTACCATAAGGGCAAGCTGATCTTTAAGAAACCTGTAATTTCTGACATATTTCAATAATTCCCTTTGTTTTGTTTCCTATTTAACTCATGTACACCTGCTAATAAATGAGATCTGAGAATGCTGCAGGTCTCCCCGGTGTCATTACTCGAGAAAGAACTGGTCCGTTATCTTTCCCCTGGAGATCACCCTGCCAGAGACCCCAACAATGGATCTTCATTTTTATATTTTCATTTATTTTGTTTGGAGACAGAGATAAACTGAGAGGTGAGCAAGGAGACAGAGAAGGAGAGAGAGGGGTTAGGCAGTGGTGCACCTGAGTAAGTACACACAGTATAGGGAGAAAACTTTACAAGTGGTGAAGCAGGGCTGCAGGTGTCTTTCTGTCTCTTTTTCTATCTTTCTATCTCCCTTTCCCCTCTCAATTTCTCTTTGACTCTATCCAAAAATAAACAAATATAATAAACTAATATATATATATATTTAATTTTAAAAGGGAGAGTTACCTACAGCAGTGCTCCACTGTTACTTCAGGTGGAGACTGGGGGCTTGAACCAAGGTCACATAAGTGTGCGCTACATGTGAGCCACTTCCCAGTTCCCTATTGACTTTCTATTTCTGATAGAACAAAAGCTGTGTCTTTTAAGGCTAGAGCTTTGAAGATCAAAGCATCTTTGATTTTTCTGTAGTGTCTCCAGGTATAAATCTTTCAAACAAGGCAATATATCTTTCTATCAAAACAGTTATATTCTATTCAGTATCTCCTTACAGGTTAAACTATTTCCTCTCTCTCTCTCTCTCTTTTTTAAAATTTTTTTAACCAAAGCATTGTTTATCTCTGGCTTATGTTGCTGCAGGGGATTGAACCCGAGATTTTATAGAGCCTCAGGCATGAGAGTCTATTTGCATAAACATTATTACCTACCCTCCGCCCTAAAATCTTTTCTCTTATTGGGCTTAAAAAAAAATTTTTTTTTAATCCAGGGCTTTGCACATGTAGTAAAGCAACATTCCTAGGTCATTTTTTTCACTCAGGTATAGAAACAAGGAAAGGGAGACATATCAAAACTCAGGAATGGGAGTTGGGCTGTAGTGCAGTGGGTTAAGCTCAGGTGGCACAAAGCACAAGGACCAGTCCCTGTTCAACCCTGGGCTCCCCACCTGCAGGGGAGTAGCTTCACAAGTGGTGAAGCAGGTCTGCAGGTGTCTATCTTTCTCTCCCTCTCTCTGTCTTCCCCCTCCTCTCTCCATTTCTCTCTGTCCTATCCAACAACAACAACAACAACAATAATAACTACAATAATAAAACAACAAGGGCAACAAAAGGGACTAAATAAATAATCTAAATATTAAAAAAAAACCTCAGGAGCTTTCTTTATGCTAATGTTTTTGTTTGTTTTGTTTTTTAATTAGTTTGAGTGTGTAATCACATAAGTAAAAGGTGATAAATTAGACAGGAATATCAGAAGGCAGGACTCAGGGAGGCTATATACCTAACTGAGAAATGACTGTGAAATGAAAATTAAATTTTTTTTAAAATAGAAAGCTACTTTGAATAAGTTGTCAGCAAGATGCCTTGCATCAAATGGCATTAAGGATATTCTGCAACTTCTCTACTCTGTGTGATAATCTCTTTCTTGAAGTAGAGTATACAATGGGTATATTTTACTTTTGTCTATAAAGATAGTTAAACCTCCTCATCCTGTATTGACAACATATACTTAAATTTGGCATTAGAGACATATTACCTTATAATTATGGTTTGAAATTGTCAAGATTTTTCAAACTGCTTCTGCTTCTTGAGTGGAATCACAGTAATACCTACAAAATAAGACTGGAAAAATCTTAAAGGAGAAAAATAGAGATTTATTGAATGAAATTGTGACAGGCAAATTGTGTTTTATAATGGCTATTTTCATCATCAATGTTCCTATGCAGGAAAGCAAAAATCTGTTATGCCCAAAATATGTCTTTTGCTCTCCTACATAAAAATGATTAGAGAGAGACAGTACCCAGAATGTATGAGAGACAGTTAGCTGCCCTTTGTTTTTGAAAGTGTATTTGATTAAATTAACTTAATTTCACATATTAGTGAAACCATTAAGTAGTTCTCCTTCTCTTATTATTTTACTTAGCATAATTGCCTCTATTTCCATACATTTTGTCCAAAATAATTCAATCTCATTTGATTCAACAGTAGTATTTTCTTGAATATATGTACACTTATTCTTAAACTAGTCATCTGTTGATGGGCAATTAATGACTTCTATGCTTTGGCAGTTGTGAATAAAGCTGTGATAAATATTGGGGCACATATGTACCTTTGAATTAATGCTTGAGGATTGAATTTGCTTATTTTAAGGTATTTATGTTTTTGTTTTTTGTTTGTTTGTTTTTTCTTTATAAAGATAACCTCTACAACTGAAACATCCCTCTGGTTGCCAAGATAAAATAGTAATTTAAACATGGAAATCTCTAGTAATATTCTCATTCCAGGTTTTAATGATGCCTTTTTTTTTTCAGCCAGGATTATGGCTGGGGCTAGGTGCCTACATGTTACCCTTGTTTTTAGGACAGAGAGAAATGGAGAGAGGAGGGGAAGACAGGGAGGAGGAGACATAGACAGACACCTGTAGACCTGCTACACCCCCTGTGAAGAGACCCTCCTGCAGGTGTAGAGCCAGGGGCTGAAACCAGGATCCTTATGCCAGTCCTTGCATTTTGTTCGCACCATATGTGCTTACCCCTCTGTGCTACTGCCAGGCCCCCAAATGGTCTATTTTTTTAGGAGAAGGGAGGGGAGAGGGAGGGAGAGGGGGCAATTAGGAACACAGCACCAAAGCTTTTCAGTGTGATGGAGGTCCACCTAGAAGCTAAGTTGCTTGCAATAGCAAAGTAGCATGTTATCAAATTGAACTATCTTGCCAGTTTGATGCCATTTGTGGACACTATTTATGATAAAATTACAAGTTAATTAAATAACTGATAATTAGATTGAGTTATTTTGAGCACATATTGTCTCTGCAATTAAGCACAAAAGCATCAGTCAAACATTAAAAACAACAAACAAGTTATTAGCTAAGACATTTAGGACAATGCTGAAGCATACATTAGTAAGGAATGTGGCTTACTTATGACAAAATGTAATATTCCATATTTTTGTATTTGTAGAATTATTTCAGATTATTTAAACTACTCATACAATGTTTAAAAAGCAAAACAGTTTCTCTGAAGGTTTCAACTAGAAATGATTATAATGAAGTGAATACTTCCCAAATAGTTGAAATAAGGTCATTTTGAAATGCACAACTTTTCCCAGTAACCACTTACTGAGAAAAACATAAAATTTTAAACATTAAATATAAAAATTACTTGTGACTCAAAAAATATCTGATTAAAGGTATCCTTATTCTGAAAACCCAGTATACTTATTAGCATTACTATATTCAATTCTTAATTGAGATTTGTTTTTATTTTGTTTTTCTTTATTGGAGGGTAATAGTTTATAGTAAACAGCAAAATAAAGTAGCTTGTACATATGTAATATTTCACAGTTTTCCATTTAACAATTGAGCCCTTACTAGGTCCTCCTTCACCATCTTGCTCTAGGACCTGAACCCTCTCCCCAAACCCAAAGTCTTTTACTTTGGAACAATACACCAATTCCAGCCAAAGTTCTGCTTTTTGTTTTCCCTTGTTGTGGCAAGACTCCCAACACTATATTGAACAGTAATGATGATAGTGGGCAACCCTCTCTAGTACCTGAGTAAGGAGGAATGTTTCCAGTTTTTTCACTAGTGAGTATGATGTTGGCTGTAGGTTTGCTATATATGGGCTCCACTATCTTAAATAAATTTCCTCTATTCCTGTTTTTTTGTAGTATTTTCATTATGATGTGATGTTGGATTTTATCAAAGGGCTCTCTCTGCATCTACTGATAGGATCCTGTGGTTTTTGGTCTTTTATTGATGTGATGGATCACATTGATTGATTCACATATATTAAAGCAACCTTGCATTCCTGAGATAAATCCCATTTGCTCATAATGAACAGTCTTTTTATTATACTGTTGTATCCTGTTGGCAAGAGTTTTATTCAATAATTTAGCATCTATGTTTATCAGATATATTGGTCTATAGTTTTCTTTTTTTGCTGTGTCCCTATATGCTTTTAGTATCAGGGTAATGTTGGCTTCATCAAAACTGGAAGGGAGTATTTCTGTGTCTTCAATCATTTGGAAGAGATTTAAAAGTAGAAGTATTAGCTCTTCCTTGAAAGTTTTGTAGAATTCATTTGTAAAACGATCTGGTCCAGGACTTTTATTCTTGAGAATGTTTTTGATAACTGTTTAATTTCATTAGCTGTGATGAGCCTGTTAATATATTTCCTAGTTCCTCTTTGCTTAATTTTGAAAGTTTGTATATATCTAGGAACTAGTCCATTTATTTCAAATTCTCTAGCTTGGTGGCATACAGTTATTCATAGAAACCTTGCAGGATATTTTGAATTTCTGTGGTATGTGTTATGATGTAGCCTCTTTCATTTACAAACAATTTATTTGAGTCTTCTCCCCCCTTTTTCAGTGAGTCTAGCTAAGGACTTGTCAATTTTGTTTACTCTTTTAAATAACTAACATTTAGCTTCTTTCATCTTTTGTATAGTTCTCTTATTTTCAGTGTGATTTATTTCAGCCTTAACTTTAGTTATTTCAGTCTTTCTGGTTGCTTTAGGATTCCTTTGTTTCTCTTCTAAGTCTTTAAGGTGTGCAGTCAAGTTCTTTACTTGAGCTTGTTCTTGTTTCCTAATGTGTGTTTGTATGGCTATGAACTTCCTTATCGGTACTGCCTTAACTATGTCCCAAATATTTTGATAGTTTGTATCTTTAATTGGTTTCTTGAAAAACTTTAATTCCTTCCTTAATTTCCTGTTTGAACCAGTAGTTGTTAAGTAGTGTATTGTTGAATTTACATATTTTGGGAATTTTACTATTTTTTGTTTGTTTGTTACAAAGTGGTAATTTAATTCCACTGTGGTCTGAGAAGATCTTTACATGCCCTACATCAGATAGGAGACTAATAACCAAAATATATAAAGAGCTCACAAACTCACAAACATAAAAAAAATAGGGAGAGGACATGAACAGAATATTCGCCAAAGAAGAGATTCAAAACTCCAACAAATATGAAAAAAATGCTCCAAGTCATTTATTGTCAGAGAAATGCAAATAAAGACAACACTTCACTACTGTGAGAATGTCATACATCAGAAAAGGTAGCAGCAACAGAGCTGGAGAGGTTGTTGGGACAAAATACCCTCCTGCACTACTAGTGGGAACATAAATGAGTCCAACCCCTGTGTAGAACAGTCTAAAGAACTCTCAGAAGGCTAGAAGTGGACCTAACCTATGACCTTGCAATTCCTCTCTGAGGATATATCCCAAAGAACCAACCATAACCATCCAAAAAGACTTATATATACCCATGTTCCTAGTAGCACAATTTGTAATAGCCAAAACCTGGAAGCAGCCCAAATGTTCAACAGCCAATGAGTGGCTGAGTAAGTAGTAGTATATATAAACAATGGAATACGACTCAGCTAATGAAAATGGTGAATTCACTTTCTAAACCCCATCTTGGATGGAGCTTGAAGGAATCTTGTTAAGTGAGATAAGTTAGAAACAGAAGGATGACTGTGACCCATCCCTCCCACCCATTCCCACCCCCACTGTCCCAGGAAGCTGCATGTCTACCCCTCACCACAGGGTTTTTACTTTGGTGCCCTACTTACAATTTGATCAGGTCCTGCTTTTAGTTTCTCTTTCAGATCTTCTTAGTCAACTTCTGTTGATGAGTGGGATCATCCCATATTCATCTTTATCTTTCTGACTTAGTTCACTTAACATAATTCCTTCTAGCTCTGTCCAAGATGGGTCAGAGAAGGTGGGTTCATTGTTCTTGATAGCTGCATAGTATTCCATTGTGTATATATACCACAACTTTCTCAACCACTCATCTGTTGTTGGGCACCTGGTTTGCTTCCAGGTTTTAGCTATTATGAATTGTGCTGCTATGAACATAGGAGTACACATCTCTTTTTGGTTGGGTGTTATGGAGTCCTTGGGGTATAACCCCAGGAGAGGAATTACTGGATCATATGGAAGGTCCATGTCTAGCCTTCTGAGAGTTTTCCAGACTGCTCTCCACAGAGGCTGGACCAATTTACATTCCCACCAGCAATGTAAAAGGGTTCCTCTGTCCCCACAGCCTCTCCAGCATTTGTTGCTGTTGTCCTTTTTGATGTATGCCATTCTTACAGGAGTGAGTTGGTATCTTAGTGTTGTCTTAATTTGCATTTCTCTGACAATCAGTGACCTAGAGCAGTTTTTCATATGTTTGTTAGTCTTTTGGATCTCCTCTATAGTGAATGTTTTGTTCATATCCTCTGCCCATTTTTGGATGGGGTCATTTGATTTTTTGGTGCTAAGTTTGCTGAGCTCTTTATATATTGGTGGTGGGAATGGTGTTTATATACACTCCTAGTAAAATGTAGACATATAAATCAGTAGTTAATCAATATGAGAGGGGGAAAATCAATTGTATGTCTCAAAGTTTTTCAAAACACAAACTGAATCTTTTTAATATATAGGCTGTGTATTTGATACGCGGACTCTCTCAAAGCCTAGACCAAGTAGATTAGAAGCATCCAATAGCACAGCTATATACAAGATACTGGATACTGTACAGCAAACCATAACAAAAGGACTTTTCCAAGTTAACCCAATTAACAAATAATGTGATGATAACATTAATTATCGAATGTCTTTTTGAACCTTAAGACAGCAGGAACCTCACATCTCAACTATAGAACCCCTACTTGCCCCAGTCTTGGAACCCTTGGGTAGGGCCCACTTTCCCGTATGCGTCTCCCAATCCATACCAAATAATATTGCCGATCACAACCTAACCAACGCAATGATTGCCACCTCAACATGCTTCACCTCAGACTGTGTTCAGAGACTTCATGTGTGGAATGACAACCCTTCAGCTTCATTACTCGGGTGAGACCTTTCCTTTTATAGTACACTCTAATTTCATTTTAGGTGGTTCACTTTCTAACAAAGTCCCATAATCTAGATATACACAAGTTTCTGTGAGAGTGAGCTTATGTTCATAAGTATCCATAAACTACTGCAAAATATATACCTGAAAACAGAAGTACACTAGAGTTTGCAGTGAGTACCCCCTTAACACTTCCTCTCCACTATTCCAAGCTTTGGGCCCATGATTGCTCAACAATTTGGCTTTGTATGTTAACTCTCTTTTCAATCACCAGGTTCCAGATGCCACCAGGATGCTGGCCAGGCTTCCCTAGATTGAAGATCCCACTAATGTGTCCTGGAGCTCAGCTTCCCCAGAGACACACCCTACTAGGGAAAGAGAGAGGCAGACTGGGAGTATGGACCGACCTGTCAACGCCCATATTCAGCGGGGAAGCAATTACAGAAGCCAGACCTTCTACCTTCTGCAACCCTCAATGACCCTGGGTCCATGCTCCCAGAGGGATAGAGAATGGGAAAGCTATCAGGGGAGGGGGTGGGTTATGGAGATTGAGTGGTGGGAATTGTATGGAGTTATACCCTTCCTACCTTATGGTTTTGTTAATTAATCCTTTCTTAAATAAAATAAAATAAAATAAAAAGAAAGAAAAAAAAAGAAACAGAAGGATGAATATAGGATGACCTCACTCATAGATGGAAGATGAAAAACAAGAACAGAAGGGAAAACACAAAGTAGAACTTGGACTAGGTTTGGTGTATTGCACCAAAGTTAAGGACTTGAGGGGTCAGGGGGTCAGGTTCAGGTTTTGGAACATGATGGTAAAGGACCTAGTTAGGGCTGAATGGAAATGTGGATAACTGAGAAGTATTGCACATGTATACACTATTATATTTTGCTGTATAAACCAATAATCAACCAATAAAAAGACTTTTAAAAGGTAAAACATAATGCTTAAGCATTTTAGGTTTTTTTTTTAGATTTTATTTATTTATTAATTGGAAAGTTAGGAGAGAGAATTACTGTGGTGTTTGTGCTCCCAGGAATTGAATTCAGTACCTCATGATTGAGACAATGTCTTATTCATTGAGCCACCACCACAACTTAAATGTTTTTCTTATTGTCACATTACTAGTAAGGGGGAGAACTAATGGCATGCTCTAAAACTGTTTAAGTTAAATATCTTTCATAAACAGTTTGAAAGCCAAACCTAGAAGTAGAATAGCATTCCAAAATGTAGGAGTATCAAAAAGCCTAATTGGCAAAGAAAATAGTAGCATACTTATAGAAGAATAGATACAGATCAATGATGTGTCATGTAATTTATAGAAGAAAAAAACAAGAAACAAAAATGTATAATATAAATATATCAACTCCAATTAAAACAAAGATGTAGTGAAATAGCCATTAAAGATTTCCTTACTTTTATTCCTGGAAGCTGTGAATTTTTCTGTAAATTAATAAGTTAATAATAATAATAGAGATATGTATATGTACTTAAATCAATATTTCTTGAGGGAGAATCTACTTCATATTTTCCAAGTAGACAAAAATATACCACTTGAATAATTACAAAAGGGAGGCAAAGAGATGTTTTTCCATACACAAAAAGAATGCAATACTTACCACTGAATACAGACAATATAAATATGTGACCACAAGCCAAGGTATGTCAGTAATTTCTAGAAGCTGGAAGTGGTAAAGAATGAACATAAGATCTTCCCTTACTGATGGAAGAACTTTATAATTTTTTTATCACTCTTACACTTTTATCAGAATCTATTCTCCCAGATTGGAACATTGGGTTTGTATGTTCTTAGATACATAAAAGCAAAAGTACACAATAGTCTGCATTGAGTCAATATAAGGTTCCTAATGAAATACCATCTAATTAGACTTAGATACCCTCCTCATCTACTTCTTACTACAGTTCTCTCACTCACTCCAAAGCTAAGCTTAGCAAAGCAAGGACTGAAAAAGTTGAATAAGGGCAAGAGACTGGCATACCTTAAAGATGACTTTTTAGTCACTATCAGGTGACCCCATCATCTGGGGCCCTATTCAGGGAGTCCTGAGATTCCCAAACAGGCATGATGGGTCTAAAACACAAATAAATCCCTCTCTCCGTTGTTAGTGATCATCTCTATCAGGAACAACAAAACAGACCCCTTTGTGGGCCCCCCATAGGACCTTGCCCTCAACTTGTGTCAACAACAGTAGAGAATGTTCTATCCTCTGAAGGACAGCTGGATAACATACTCTATGGTACACCTGAGGAAGATGGTCCCATATTGGGGCAGCTTGGAATGTTCCTACTGATGACCACAGATTATGAGCTCAGGTCTATATGTATACTTAATGCAGTGCACCATGCCTCAGCCCTCAGAATTTTCTTCTTATTATATTTCTTTTGGTTAGGAGATAAAGCTTAACTCTGTAAATGTATGTATGAAGTGCATGCCCAGCTTCCTGGAGATAATATATGTGATGGAAGATGTAGTTGTGAACGTACCTTCTGTGTCTGAGTTCCCAGGCACCTCACAGGTGGAATAGTGCTCTGGTTCTCTCCTTCTCTCACTTGATATCTCTCTTATCAAATTAATAAGTAAAAATGTAATAGTAAAGGAAACTGGAAATATAGGAATCAATAAGAATTTTATTGCATCTATGTTAGATATAGACTAAAGCTCAAATTTTAATTTTAACTGTATACTCATGGATACATATAATATTTTTTTTAAGTTTTGCTCTACTATCTAGAAATCAAGCATAATTACATTTACCAGATATTTGAAAACTGGTTGGGACCTGGCAGTGATCCAGTTTGATATGTATACATGTTCCCATGTCCAAGAACCTAAGTTAGAGCCCCCAGTTCCCAGATATTGCAGAAGAGCTTCACAAGTGGAGAAGCAGTTTTCCAGGTCTCTCTCTCTCTCTCTCTTCTCTCATTCTCCCTTCCCTTTCAGTTTTTCTCTATCCTATCCAAATAAATGAGTGAAGGTCTTTAAAGAAAAATATTTTATAAAGAAAGAAAACTGGGATAGACTAGGTATGCCAAAATAACTCATATAGAAAGTATTGCATGGCCCAGGTTTGAGTAAGGCCCCCCCATTGCATCCAGTATGCCTTGTTGTTGTGATTTTTTTTCATTCTCTGTCTTCCTCTTTCTATCTAAAAAAAGTCAAATCACTTAGGTATTATTATTTTGGATATTGAATATGATTTTAAAATGTACATTTTCAAATATTTGCAAAATTAACAGAGATTTTATTATTTTATAAAAAATGTATGAACATTTATAAGCTTGAATGCTTGTCAATTAAAAATATTAAATGTTACATTCCCACCAGTAGTACTAGTGGTAATCACTCTTGAAACAGAGAACAGAAACAGAAAAAAAAGGTCGATCTGTAACAGTGAGACCCTGAAGATAACAAAACAAAGTCATAAATGAAAAAACAAACCTCATAGACACTATATCACTTTGGTTTTGTTGGGTATATTCTATAAATCACATCAGCTATATTTGGATAATGAAAACAATGTAGCTGGGAAGTTTCTCAGCTGTGGAGCATAACTCTTGCATGAGGTCTGGAGTTTAAAGCCTGATACTACAGATGGGAAAATGATGCTCTGTTTTTCTCTCTTTGGTTAATTAAGTAATCTCCTAACTATGCTAATAAAGCACTAATGTGACCCCACTTTTGCTGAAAGAAGTCTTTCATAGACCTAAGACATTCTATGGTACAAAATTTAGTGACTATGAATCCTCATAATTTTTATCTCTAAGCATATGATACAGCTGACAATATAAACTGGAGAACAGTGTATGTGAGCCTTTCAGGAGAAAAATGATAAGACATATTTTATAAATACTTGAGTTAAGTATTAAACTGTGACTGATTGCTTGGATGAAGTAGTTTGATGAGCACCTGGGTATCAGATATTAAAAAGAAGAATTATGTTTAACTACTCTCATAGCTTGGGAAGGCAGATTCCAGCTACAGATTTACACTTTATAAGATAAATATGTTACTTAGAGAAACTAAGTATGTGCTTAAAACTAGCAATGGGATGGCTGTGGTACACTTCATCAGTAAGATAACACTCTGTTATCTTTATAAAATACAAGATCTAAGAAGTGCTAAAATCGTCACAGAACAGATATAGTATGGAGTTACAAGCTTAAAAGAATCACTAATCTCTGTGAATTCCAATGTTTATATATTTATACCAAGATATATATCTTGGGGTAAGGAAGAAATAAATTATAGAAAATGAGAACCAAATAATTGTATTGACTTCTTCACATCCACTTTAAAAATATTACCATTTTCTCTTAATAATTATTTAATTAACTTTCATAGAGAAGAGAAACAGAGAGGGGATGGATATGGAGAGGGAAAGAGAAAGAGAGACAGACACCTGCAACACTGCCTCATAATTTTTGAAGCTTCTCCTGTGAAGGTGGGAACAAGGATTTGAAGCTGGTTCCTGGCACAAGGTCACATGTGGGCACTAACAGATGCAATACCTCCTGGCCCCACATTTTTAACTTTTTTATTATCTTTATTTATTGGATAGAGGCAGCCAGAAGTCAAGGGGGTGATAGAGAGGGAGAGAGACAGAGAGAAACCTACAGCTCTACTTCACCACTTGCAAAGCTTTCCTCCTGCAGGTTGAACCTGGAACCTTAGAGCATCAGGCTTTAAAGCCTTTTACATTACTATTATATTGTCTTCCCACCCCTATGATACAGTTTCTAATAAAAAAAAAGTATTTAATTTTTCAAAATGAATCAAGAATTCAAGTTTCCATACTAGATATCAGGGTGTTTCATAGAGCTGATTACTCAGCTTGGTTTTTCTCATGTATAATTTTTTCTTAACCAAGTAGTGTTCTGCAACAAATAATAATTACTTTTTTAAAAATTTGTTTGACAAGTACAGAATGTTTTCCTGACAGTGTCACAAGGATTAACTTCTCCTTTTGTTTCTATTTTAAAATTTTCATTTGTACTCAATATAGATTCCATAAAAATTTCCAGGTTTGTCAAAATTATTTTAGTGAAAAAGTAATGCCAGGGAAGGGGTAGTGCACATTACAGTGCACAAGGACCCAGGTTCAAGCCCCTGGTTCCCACCTGCAGGAGAGAAACGTCACTAAAGTAGGTATGCAGGTGTCTTTCTGTCTCTCTCCCTCTCTAACTCCTCCTCTCTTAATTTCTCTCTGTCTTTATCCAATAATAAATAAATTTATATATATATATTAATGTTTTATATTTATTTATTTATTTATTTATTTATTTTCCTTTTTGTTGCCCTTGTTTTTGATTTAATTATTTTATTTTATTTTATTTTTTACCTCCAGGGTTATTGCTGGGGCTCAGTGCCTGCAGCATGAATCCATTGCTTCTGGAGGCCATTTTTCCCCCCTTTTGTTGCCCTTGTTTTTGTAGCCTTGTTGTGGTTATTATTGTCATTGTTAATGTCATTCGTTGTTGGATAGGACAGAGAGAAATGGACAGAGGAGAGGAAGATAGATAGGGGGAGAGAAAGACAGATACCTGCAGACTTTCTTCACCGCTTGTGAAGCGACTCCCCCACAGGTGGGGAGCCGATGCTCGAACATATATCCTTATGCTGGTCCTTGCGCTTTGCTCCATGTGCGCTTAACCCACTGCGCTACTGCCTGACCCACAATAAATCAAAATTTTAAAAAGATAAAAAGTAATGCCAATCATGTCTTACATGCACTCATTTATATCACACACTATATTATTGCAAAAACCCTAATTACTTCCAATTTCAAGGCAATAATATATTGTATTAAATGTTAAACTGAGCTAAACTTGTCATGCATTAAAATCTGTGAACACCCTTCCTTTAACTTATATTCTGCACACTCTATAAGCACACTGCTATGGCAAAAATATACACAGTTCATGAGAGGGTATTCAGTATCCATTGTGTGTCATGAAGCATAAATAGAATTCTCAAAAATTTAAAGAGACGTTTATCAACACTAATCAAGTAGCAATAGCAAAACATTTTGAAGTATTCATATTTCACCATAATTTCACGTATCTTTTACTTATTATTCCTTAGAGAAATGCAATTTTGCAACAAAATTCCAAGGAGGTTTGAAACAGAGAGACATCTACTAACAAATAGTGGCTTTCCCTCTACGGGGGCATAGAACAGCTTATATATTTCACCTCTCTAAAGTTTGCTTGTTCTTTTTCATGAAAATATCTTTTTAATACTTTAGAACCTTATTCATCTCTTGCTATTTTCCTATCTCATTCTTGCTTCACAGTCTATATTGTATGTATCAACAAATAACATACTTAATTTATAGGAACATACTGTTTTATGCACTCTAGTCAATGTGCCAAGACAGTCTCTCTTCACTCATCTTTCCTAATTACAAATTTATACTTGATTTCACTGTAATTACAATGTCTTTGTTGCTACATCACAAACTCCTTCATTCTGTGTTATGTATAGGGTTCCCAGATAAAATGCAAGATGGATAGGTCAATGTAAATTTCAGATGAACAATGAATAATGTTTTAGTATAAATGAATTCCAATTTTTACTGTGTATGTTCTTTGTTGATAAGCATCTGGGAAAAGGTGGGTGGAAGGACAAAGAGGGACAAAATGAATGTGAACTTGTCAGCGGGATAGGAATAAAGGAAAATTTTTATATATGTTCAATAGAAAGTGATTTTCAATGGCAATATCTTGACAGTTCCCAAAAATTTTGGTCTACAATGTGGCCTTATTTTCCTTGACCTTTTAAGTTCAGATATTTAAACCATTTTTTAGATAAATATATAACGTCTCCCTTCTATGAAGTCTGTTTTGTGTTATATTTGTAAGTGATCTAGCTAAGTTAAGCCATTTTAATAATAAATATTAGTTTCTTCTAAGTTAATTAGCAACTGAATAATAAAGCATTTTGTTAAAATAGTCAAGCATGCATAATGAATGATTTTATGCACAACTCCTATATTCTATTGACAATTCTTACTTTTAGTTAATCCTTTTAATATAACATTTTAAATAGGATGACTATCAAGTAGTTAGAATGACTTCATGTTTGCTATTTATATAGAATAACTACAAGACTATTTAATAAAAGAAAGAGATTATATCTCCTCTCAGCTTGAGTAAATGTTCATGTTATATGAGAAAAACATTATTTTATTCAAGGTGACATGTGAAAGTGAAAAGTCACAGGACACAAAAGCACAAACTAATCAACAATTTATCCATGGCATTTGCTATTCATTAATATAATAGAGTCTAATTTCCTATCAATGTCATTAGGTCCATACAAAATAAAAACTGTTATTAACTTTAATATAAATATAAAAACATTTCTACTTAAACTATTTTAATATTTTATTTTCAAATGTTAAATATAGTGATAAATGATATTACAAAATGCTACACCCTATGTGTTATAACAGTAAGGCATGAGTACATTTTATATAAATGAAGATATAGGAATAGCTTGCTTGGAAAGGTGTTTGCTTTGCAATCACTAAACCAAGTTTTGAATTGAAGCCCTACTATACTAGGGGGAGATATGGTGCTGTGGTGTCTCTTCCTCTCCCTTTGTCTTTACCTTTTTCATTTTTTCCTTTTTTTCCTATATCTGAAAACAGATGGACTTGAAATAGTGAAACTTTGTTAATAGGAAAGAAAATACTATGTAGAAATACAGAAAAAGGTTTAGTTTATTGAATGTTCACCTAGTAAAATGTCAGCAGTTATCCTTGTAGGTAGATCTACTTGGGGACATGAGACACAGATATCATGTGGCCAAGTGCCACTTATTGAAGAGAATTTCCTTTCTTCGTTTTGCTTTCTTGGTTAATTTTCATAAATTAACTTCCTATATTTGGGAACAATTATTTCTATGTTATTGATGTATATATTTCACGGAATAAAATAATGCAATTTAAAATAGTTGTATTTAAGAAACATGTAATCTTTTATTACTCATATAATATCTTGCCAGATTTTAGGGTAAATAGAAGGTCTATTGAGATATTTAAGTTAAAAAAAAACACATCAGAAGTAAAACCAGCTAGATGATGAACCAGTATGGATGTCAATATTTCCTTTTTATCACTCTTACTCTTTGTCCTTTTAACTATGATATGTCTTGGCATCTTTAAGTCTGGGTCAATTCTGTTTGAAACTCTTTAAGGTTATTGAATCTATGTCCTTTCTCTTGTTTAGAACAAAAAAGTTTTCTTCTATTATCACTTCAAGTATGCTTTCTTCCCCCTCCCTCTGCAATACCAAAAATGCATATATTTCTTCTCTTGAGGGTATCTCAGATGTCTTTGTTGTTGTTTTCAATGACTCTTAATGTTTCTATCTCTTTTTAACTTTCTTGCTTTGGTTTTAGTTTTCTCTAATTCATCCTCAATCTTGCTAATTTTTATTTTCTGCCTCAGTTGTTTTGCTCTCACTTCTCTAAGCTCCATTCAACTATTTTGTTACTATGATCAGTTACTGCATTAGCTTGCTCAAATAGTTGGGCTCTTAAGTTGGCTACTTAAACTTTTAACTCTTTAATTTCCTCAAGATAGTTCATGTTTTCTATCATAGTCTCATTTGTTGTTTCCTCATTTCTGATAATATTTCCATCAAAAGCTTTCTTCACTCCTATGATGATTGCATTGATTTAATGTTTGGGATTTTCATCATTTGTATTTGTCTCTAGCTTGTTGAAATATTTTTCTAGGCTTATTCCCTGGTTCCTTACTGCAGAAGTTCTTTTTGCTCTGACCATTAGATTAGATTTTTTTTTTTTTTTAATTTGTGTTCTGGGTGTTTAGCTATGTAGGTTTGCACAGATGTTCCCTTCAATGTATTTATCTTTGTGCTGCCTGTTTTCTCTGTAGATACAACTGAGTCCCAAGAAAGGTCCCTGTAGGAATCCCACCAATATAGGGCTTTGATTTACGTGAGAAGAAGGTGTGGTATACCAGGATCCCTCTACAGAGGTAGGTCAGTCCAGTCAAGCCATTCCTAAGTGGCAGAAATATACACCCTATTCCACAAGTAATATGGAGTTTGCCACTGACACCTGAGTCAGGTTTTGGATTCTGTGTGGAGGCACAGTGGTTGTGTGTAGCTATAATAGTAGAGTAGTTTCCTCTGCAGTCATCGATCTTTTTAGCATGTAGATACTACTTGTGGCTGAAATTTCTGGCAAGAAACCCTTGTAGGTCAATGATTGGCAGCCTGAAATTCATAAAAAGGCAGGAAAGAGGCACTGTTTTCCCCTGTATAGTAATAGCCTTTAATGTCTTATTATTCTGTTCAGGTATATTGTGAGGTAGCCTGTTGGTTTCAGAACCCCTGAATCCAACCATGTGTGGTATGTGTCAGGAGTGTGTGGAACTGTTGTTCCAATAGTAATCCTATTACTTCTGGAAGATAAGAGGTAGGGTGATGGTCATGGCTGTTGTAAACATACGTGGGTCTCCTGCATTCAATTTGGAACAGCCAAAAAATAAAAAAAAAACACAACAAAAAAAAATAAGGCATATACATAGAGGAATTAACAGCTTAACAGAAGATGTATACATTCACTAGGAGAGGTAAGCAGAAAACATACAACACAACAAAGAAAAAAAAAGAAAGAAAAAAAGAGGCAGAATAGAATAGAATAGAATAGAGAAACAAAGGAAATAGAAATATGCATACAAGCAAGCATTCATCACACCTGATGAAGTTTATAGGTCTTGTCACCATAGGTATGAATCAAACTAGTCTCATTATTAAATGGGGAGACTAAGTCTGATGAAGCTTTTCCAAGTTTTCAAAGTATCTATGAGTGGGGCTACAGGTCTAGGTTGACAGAGTGGCTGTTTTAGGGGGCAGATAAATCACCTTGTCAAGTTGTTTCTGGCCTGTCTGTAGTTCATTTCCAGTTGGTCCAGGTAATAGGCTAGTTGAATGCAAGCTGTCTCTTCAGAAAATTCCCGCTGCCACTGAAGTTCATTGTATTATCTGTCTTATTGGTGTTGTTTCCACAGAAAACTCAATTTTAATGCAATACTATTTACTCAGGTAAGTTTGACCAAAGGTGGTAAGTTCAGTTATCTGACTAAAGATAGCCACAAATAGTCCAAGGCAATTTACTCTTTAAACCTATCTATAATTCTCTTTAACTGTTCTCCAGGGACAAAAAGCTGTTCGCTTGACAAGGCTTCACTTCCCAGATAGTCTGTTTGTTTAGTTGACCAAAGAGGTGTTGGGAACCCCTTTAAATTTTAATTCTGTGCTGTACAACAGCTGGTTGTAGCACAGCTGTGACCTGTTTTGCTGTTTCCATGCTTTCAAATATAGTTAAGGGCAATTTTTTTTTTTTTTTTTTTTTTTTTTTTACTGAAGAGATCTAACGTACCTATAATCTAACCAGATAGGTTTTCTCTGTTGGGTGTACTTATCTCTGTAATAGAGAAGCGTGGCCACTCTTCCCTCTTGAATAAGTTGCTTCTGGGCTTGGGAATATGTGTGAAGGGTTGATGTAGAAAACTCATCCCTCATTATTCTTTTCTGTACTCTGCCATTCATAAATAGGTCATAAATTTCTCCAGTGATTTCTTCATATTCCCTGTATTTCTCTGCTACTGGTCTGAAAGTCCTGTTTCCACTCAGATATGTAAGGATTTGAAAAGATTTCTTGAGGGTCAGGCTATATGCAGTCATGTTGACTCTCCCACTTTACTTCCTAATAAGCTATGTGGAAGTCACTTCTTAAAGGATTTCTCAATTGTGCCTTGCTCTCTATTATTATTTATTTCTAAAATTGAATGTGTTTACCATAACCCTTTGACTCCTTCTCTTTATAATGATGATTTCATCCATTCATTTGACTATGGACACACACTGAGCTAAAATATATCTGGGATAAATCTCTCAATTTCAAAACACAGATTTGCTCAAGAAAACACTGGCCTAAAGTCTCTATGCTAAAAGATTAATCTTTGCAAACATAGAGAAATTCCCACTGTGCAAACAAATATTCAGGACATAAAATAGGGGAAATAGCCAGAATTTTGTCACCACCACTCAAGTATTTTTCTATCTATTAAAACTTACAGAGCATGTGGTAGCACAGCAGGTTAAGCATAGGTGGTACAAAGTGCAAGGACAAGCTTAAGGATCCCAGTTTGAGCCCCTGCTCCCCACCTGTAGGGGAGTCACTTCACAAGTGGTGAAGCAGATCTGAAGGTGTCTTTCTCTCCTCCTCTCTGTCTTCCCTTACCCTCTCCATTTCTCTCTTTCCTATCTAACAACAACAATAGTAACTATAACAATAAAACAAGGGCAACAAAATGGAATAAATAAAGTAAAAAATATATTAAAAAACTTACAGAGCATGTCTAATAGAGAAGTTTCTAACTATGCAAAATACTATTTTGCCTTAAGTGAGTTTACTTTTTCTGAAATGAAGCATTAGCAAGCATGAACATAAAATATTTTCCCCAAAGCTCCTATATAACACTATATTTAAAATATGGTATTGAGGGAGAAATCTCCATATTTAAATATCTATTATATCTGTAACTACATTTTAAAGCTCTCAGATGGTAAAGTGAGGTAATAAATAGAAAAATTTCAAGTAGCTATGTTTCTGCCAGATCAACTTTTAAGTTAAACTAACACAGAGAATAAGTGATTGGTATACCATTATGGAACTTCATTTTTTAGACATCCTAAAGGTCTTCTTAGTTTTCTCCTTATTGTTTTAAGGAAAAGGAGGCTGGCACTTGCTTCCCAAACATTCAAAAGTTTCATCATGTATTATCTCAACAAAGAATTGAGGAGAGAACATGATTTCGATGAATTTTAAATGTTATTAGAGAAAAATGAGAACATTCACATGTTAGAATAAGTGAGAGAGACAGAGAGACAGAGATAGAGTTGATACTCACATGATGATATCCCTTCAATCATTATGTAATGACCTTGCCTATATTTTATTACTTTATTTAATTTAAAATCTATTGTGTCCGAGATGAGAATGGCTGTTCCTGCCTTTTTTTGTGGTTCATTAGCCTGCAGGATAGTTTTCCATCCTTTCACTTTAAGTCTGTGTTTATCTTGTTGGGTCAAGTGGGACTCTTGCAAGAAGCATATGGTTGGGTTATGTTTTCTGATCCATCCTCCCACTCTGTGCCTTTTGATGGGTGAGTTTAAGCCATTGACATTGACTGATATTATGGATTTAATGTGTTGTAGTGCCGTTGTTCAACAAGTTTTTATTTGATATTTTGCAAGTATTATAGTGATGTTCTTGTTTATAAGAGGTCTTTTAGAACCTCTTTCAGGGCCGGTTTGGTGATAGTTGCTTCCTTTAACTGTTGTTTGTCTGAGGAGGTTTTGATAACTCCATCTGGTTTGAATGAAAGTCTAGCAGGATATATTATCCTTGGTTGAAACCCTTTTTCATTCAGGGCTTGATAGATATCTTGCCATTCTCTTCTGGCCTTTAGAGTTTGGGTAGAGAAGTCTGCTGATAGTCTTATAGGTTTTCCCCTGTATGTGATTTTTTGTTTTTCTCTTGCAGCATTTAGGATCCTTTCTTTATCCTTACTTCTTTTCATTGTGACTATGATGTGTCTTGGTGTCTTCAGGTCTGGGTTGATTCTGTTTGGGGCTCTGTGAGCCTATTGGATCTTAATGTCCTTTCTGTTCAGGTCTTGGAAGTTTTCATCTATAATTTCCTGTAGAATGCTTGCTTCCCCTTCCTCTCTTCCTCTGGCAGGCCAATTATATGAATGTTACTTTTTTTCAGATCATCCCATATGTCTCTGTTGTTGTTTTCAGTGTCTCTCAATCTCTTTTTGAGCTCTTTCACCTCTTTCTTAGTTTTCTCTAGCTCATCCTCTGTCTGGCTAATTCTGTTTTCTACTTCTGCTAGTCTGCTTTCCCTTCCCTCAACTGCTTTCTTCATTACAGCTATTTCAGCTTTCAGTTCTCTAATTGCCTCAAGGTAGTTAGTATTTTCCTTGAGGGTCTCATCTGTTGTTTCCCTAATACTGCTATTCCTTTCCTCCAAAATTGTTTTCATTTCTGTGATTAACAAATTTATTATTGCTTGCATGCTTTTCTTATTTATGGTTACTTCTGGCTGATTTGTTGTTTCTTCTAGGCTCTTGTCTTCATTCATTGTGTTAGTAGTTTTAATTGCTCTTGATCTACCCATTTTAATGTGTTTTTTATTTTTATGTTCTGTTGTTCCTCAGTTGCTTTGTTTTATGTACAAATCACACTATACTAAATACCTTTATGACAAATGCAATCACCACCCTCAGAAATTACAATAGTAACTAAAGCAATGACTGAAGGAGTTTAACCAATACCAGTTAGTCCCACAATGTCTCCAGTTCAAGGAAAAATAGCAACCAAATCTAAATGAAAAAGAAGGAGAAAGGAAAAAAAGGGTAGCAGGAATAGACAATTATGCAAATCTACTGTCCACTATATATTCTAGGGGTAGCAAGAGGGGAAGGGGAAGTAGAGCAGAGACACCCACAAAAAGAGTCCGCTCTTAGACTTCTTCACTCAAATATTTCACAAATAAGTATCAGTGAATTCAGAAGGCAGAGGGAGGAGGAAGGGAGAAAGGAAGACTGGGGGAAAAATAGAGAAAAGAAAAAAGAAGGAAACAGAAAAAAAAACAATGAAAGGAGCATTGTATATAATATATATATATATATATATATTTTTTTTTTTTAATTGGCTTGGAGGTGGGATAAGGGTGATAGTGTATAGAGGAGGTATGAAAAGGGAGACAAGTTTCTCTCACAGTGGGTGATAATTCTTGTCATCTAGCAATGGAAAGTATACTAAGAGTTAATTTTGGTCACCTGAGGTGGGGAAGGGATATGTGTGTATATATAATAGTATTTGTAAAATAGAACAGAGTAAAAAGCCCAAGCAATTGGTCTACAGCTCGGACAGCTCCCTGTTAGCCTATGTACATTTAGTCTAGACAACTGATTGAGAAGAAAACACAATACAAAACAAATGTTAAAAAAAAAAAAATAACTTTCAAGCAGGCTGGATGAGGCTTGCTTGATTAGCTAATTGTCACTTGAATGGGTCTAAGTCCCTTACTCAGAGGAACAACAGAAATAGCTTAGAAATTTGGAAGCAGGGTTTAATGGCACCCCAGTGGGCCAGGAATCTTGGTAAAGAAAGGAGCTCCATTGGGAGCCTGCTAGCACTCCCACTCTGGGTCTGGTTATGGGGAGAGCAGGGCTGAGAGAAATAATCAAGAAATTTCCTTTCTTTTTGCTCTAATTTTTAACCCAAATTGAATTATAGTCACCTCCCTGGTCTACCTTTAGGATGCCTCCTTGCTTGTCTCACTGAAGGCCAGGATTTCAAGACTTTCTAGCAGTTGATGTCAGAGCCCATGGGTGCTGCTACATTCTAGTTGCCATCTTGGCTCTGCCTCTCACATGATGATATCCCAACAGAGAGAGAGAGCTAGAAGCTCACAAATCTAGCTTTTAAAACCCTATCCCTGCCTCCACCTTTCCAAGCCACACTTGTCACCACTCTCATTTTCTGGGTGGCTTCTACCTGGTATCTCCTGTCCCTGTCCCTCAACATTTTTTACAAATAAAGCCCTTTTTTTTTTTTTTTATAATTCTTATCTCTGTACTATAGTTCTCTAAATTAATTTTCATATAGTAAAAGAAAATCTACTGAAGATAGTTATTTTTCAAATAAAAGTCTACATTCCTGTCAACATTTACTGATATTCCACTTATTTTCAGTTCATATCAATCTCTTGACTCCTGTTATTCCACTGTGATCCCTCCTGCTATTATTGCAAATTAATACTATATTACAAAAGTTTATGAAGATGTCTGAAGCATATTTATTTGCTGGCACATTCTAAAATTTCCATCGCTTTGATAACTAAAGCCATGTAACTAACAATATGTAGCAGCCCAGGAACTCAAGTTAAAGGAACTGAAATTGAGGAGGTGGGAATGTAGGTGATTACTCATGCAGTTTCAAGGGAACAGATTGGCCTGTGTGTTGCAGTCATTTGAGACTGGGGGGGGTGTAGTGTTTTAAATTGGGGGGCAAGATTTCCTCACTATCCTACATTCAACAAGAGACTTTGTTCCCTAGTCTGTTATAGCTGTTCCCTCAATTGCAATTCTTAGCTCAAATTTGCCAGAGTGTGCAAGGGGAAAAGTCTCTCTAAATCTCAGGCAAGACTAGAATGGCAGTTTGGGAAAGGGGAGTGTGTAAGTACCCAGGGTGGTTATAGACAAAGGCAAAGTAACAGTAAATCAGCCTGTGTAGAAGCCTATAGTCTGAAAACTTGAGTGGAAAGCATTTACTAAACCTAGCTCCCTTCATGAAACACAGGTGAAGATAAAAGAACTCATTCTTCCTTTTCTTTTTCATTTTCTTCTTCTTCTCCTCCTCCTCCTTCTTCTTCCCATTCTCCTCCTCTTCTTTTTCTTCTTAGTAAGGTTATGAAAGAAATTTTACTTAATTTAAATACTAAAAACACCTAATACAGGTACACAGCATATGTGAAAAAAAGAGTCATTGTCACAACTTTTGGATGGGAGTATAATTAAAGCAACATTTCAGAAAATCAATTTGACAATAGCTATCAAACATCTAAGAAGGCCATTTGGGGAAGGGGACAGATAATCCCTTGCTGGGTCTGGGCTCTGCAATTTTAGATTTGGCCCACAGATTTTTCTCTAGGAGTGCTTCCACCTACTACCTTTAAATTCTACAGAACTCAAGGAGTGGGTGATTATTTCCCAGCTCAGATGCTGTGCTTTATCAGCTTGAACCACAAACACTGCTTATGAATTGTTCCCAAATTCTCTGCTGGAGAGGGAACTCCTATGGAAATCCTTTGACAGGGAGTAGAGTAAATAGTTTATGTTGCCACACTTGTTTCCAGAACCACACACTTGCACCAGAGATTCCATTAAAGTTATCTTCTTTTAAAAAATATAATTTCTTTCTTTCTTTATTATTTTGGATAGATACAATGAGAAATTGAGAAGGAACAGGAAGAGAAGGAGGAAGAGGAAGAGAGAGATATTTTTTGTTAATATTTATTCCCTTTTTTTACCCTTGCTGTTTTGTTGTTGTAGTTGTTAATGATGTCGTTGTTGGATAGGACAGAGAGAAATGGAGAGAGGAGGGGAAGACAGAGAGTGGTAGAGAAAGGTAGACACCTGCAGACCTGCTTCACCACTTGTGAAGAGACTCCCCTGAAGGTGGGGAGCAGGGGGCTTGAACTGGGATTGTTACGCAGTCCTTGTGCTTGTGCCAAGTGCACTTAACCCGCTGCGCTAGCGCCTGATTCCCGAGGGAGGGGGCGGGGTGGGGGGGGGGGAGAGAGAGAGAGATTTACAGCACTTCTTTACTACTTGTGTTTTATTCATGTGGGTTAAGACCAGGGGTTTTAGCCCAGGTCCTTTTACATTGTCATGTGTGAGCTCAAGCAGGTGTGTCAATACCTGACCTTCTCCCCCCTTAAAGTTATCTTTTTTTGGAGGGTAAGGACCCCTTTACGAGTCTTGAAATTAGGGCAGAGTGAGTCCTTCCATGAAGAAAATCAAGGCAGTGGAGCTGGAAACTGTGCTACAACTTGTTCTGCCATCTTCTGAAAATCAAGCACCTTTCTTTATCATGGGCTGATGTAACTCAGTGGCTGTTGTATTCTTTGGATGTTCTGATGTTTGACAAAAATACAGGAACCTATTGCTGTGCCCCTTGATACTGATTTGTTATCTCATTTTAATTAGCAGGACTTCTGCTATGTCTGAGCTACACAGACAAAGGAAAATCTGGAGACAATGCTTCCTTCTTATTTCTCCTACTAATCTCTTGAAGTCACAAAGTGATCCTCATCTAAGTCTCTATCCTGTCTTCACTAAATTTTACTTTCAGAATCTTTTTATTATTCTTAGAGGGAAAATTCTAAGTTTTCCACACCTGAAAATATTTTCCACAGCATTCATTTCTTTTGCTCTTTCTCAGTGCAGCCTTTGAGTCAACTCTAAGTGGAGCCAGGGGTAGGGAGCGAATTCAGTGCCCACTTTAATCTCTCCTGACCTTGAATCCCAACACTCTTGTCATGTTTCTGGCAGAGATGTTGCTGAGTTTTCTCAGCCTCTACTGACAACTTCTATTACCTGCAATTTCAGAAATGTCATTTTTCCAGTATTCAGTACTTTTGCAAAATTGCTTGCTTGAACACATACAGTTTCACTGTTCTTATAGCAAAATATGCCTCCAGGTCCCTGCTAGTCCACCACCATGTGCTGCTCCCTCCTAGGAATATAATTAAATAGACAAAATTAAAAAAAAAAACATAAAATTTCAAGCATTTATCACACTTATATATTTTAAATACCATTCACCCTAATAAATCTACCAGAGAAATATAGATCTAGGATTATCATAATTCTGTGATCAGTAGTACATCATGTAAAATTCTTTGTGTCAAAAGGCTTAACTTTTTAAATGCATGTATCTGTGCTCACTGTTTTTAAAGACCTTTCATATTCTTTTAAAAAAATTCATCTTTATACAGTTTTGAGGGGTTTTCTTTCTCAATTTAAATAGGAAATTTACAAGAAAGTATTTCAATTTAATTATAGCCATGAGAAATACCTCATTGAATGCACATGTTACAATGCACAAGGACCCAGATTCGAGCCCCCAGTCCCCATCTGCAGGGGGAAAGCTTTGCAAATGGTGAAGCAGTGCTGTAGGTGTCTCTCTGTCTCTCTTGCTCTTTATCTCAAAATTACTTACTTTGTGGATTACACAGCAAGTGTGGATTTAATGAAAGTCTGTATGCACTAAGGAGATTTATTATTGTCAGGGATTCTTAAGGGATATTTTTCCTCCTTTATTTCTATCCATAGCAATAGCTAAAACCAGAGAAGTTTTCTTTTCTATCTCTCTTTGTATACCAAATTAGTTCTACCATGAAATTGTAAAACTCAGGCATATCTGGTTCAGGGAAAAAAATTCTAAGTCTCCAATGTCTTGACTAGAAGGAAACAAAGTAGCTTATCAGTAGTCAAAGCACACAATCTCACGACAGCCTTAGATTCCAGTGATTTTTGTCCTCTCTGGAATTCTATTTCTTTTTCCGATCTGAAGTTCTTCTTTTTCTCTTCCTCCCCCTCCTTCTCCTCCTCCTCCTCCTTTTTTCCCACCTTCTCCGCTTCCTTCTCCTCCTCCTTCTTCTTTCATTCAAGTCATACATGCATGTAACAATTATTTTCAAAATGATTGAATTCAACATTTCAAGCTTTTCCATACTGAAATTGTCTCATACAATCAATAAGTTGCTACACTTTATTCTTAAAATATCTTTTCTTGAGAATTTCCTTTAGACCAGTGTAACTCTTGGATATGGAAGAAGTGCATAGACACTATTTGTTTACTTTTAATGTTTATTTTTAATAGAAACAGAGAAATTGAAAAGAAAGGGGGAGATACAGAGGTAGAGAAAGAGAGACACCAGCAGCACTGTTTCACCATTTGTGAATCTTCTTCCTGGAAGTGGTGAGCTGACACTTAATTTTGGGTCCTTGTGCACTGCAATGTGTGCACACAACCAGGTATGCCACCATCAGCCCCCATAATCTTTTTAATATATGTGTATGGGGGCCGGGTGGTGGCACATCTGGTTGAGCTCATGTATTACAATGAGCAAGGACCCGGGCTGGAGCCCCTGGTCCCCACCTACAGGGGGAAAGCTTTAAGAGCGGTGAAGCAGGGCTGCAGGTGTCTCTCTGTCTCTCTCCCTCCCTACCACCCCCTCCCTCTTGATTTCTGGCTGCCTCTATCCAATAAATAAAGATAATAAAAGTACAAAATATGTTTTTAAAATTTATATGTATATAATAATATATTGTTTTGTTTAGACTTAAAGTTGTCTGTTAATTAAAGATAACACATTCAAAGAAGACCAGGCAAATGGAACATTTTCTATACTAGAAATTGAAGAGTAGACAGGGATTTTAAGTGGAAGAAGATTAAGGTGCAAAATGTTATAGTGAGGACGAGTATATTCAGGACTGGATAGCGGCACATTTAGCTAAGTATGCATGTTACCATGCACAAGGACCCAGGTTTAATCCCCCAGCACCCACCTGTAGGAGAAAGCTTCACAAGCAGTGATGTAGTGCTGCACGTGTCTCTCATTCTCTTTCTCTCTCAATTTCTCTCTAAGTTTTATCGAATTAAATGAGTTAACAGATCTTTAAAAAAGTGAATATTATATTCTTTGTTTAGCAATCTCATATACTACATTGGATATAGCTTATACTTTTTGAATTAGCCCAATGCTATATTTGTTACACTACTAAAGGGATGGGACATCTGGTATAATAAAATATATGAGTCTCATTCTTTGGATTTCATTATATAAACATCACCACCACGTATATGCAAAATCATGTCTTTTTTTTTTTGAATCACAGAAGTTGCAGTTTTATAGTTTTTAAGAATTTGTCATGATTTCAATCTACTCAATCACCTCAGGCAGGAATATGTGAGTTATTCAAAACTCTTTCTTATTTCAAACCATTTTCTCTAACATGGTTACAAAAATTCTGCTTAATTAAATTCATAAATATTTCTATATTTTTATAAAATCTTATCTTTCTACTTACAGAAGAGAAGTTTCAGGAGCAATGAAGCAGTACTGCAGATATACTATTTAATTAGTCTTTTTTTTTTCAATATTTGCTCTACTATGGAAACTTTTTCTCATCTAATCACATTGCTTTCAGCATTAAAAGATTTCTTTAGTATTTTCACATTTAGGTAAAGGTAATTTATAAATAATTCTGTTTATGCTACTATGCTGTTTCATGTCTTCAAGTAAGTCTTTCTAGTTGCAGTACATCAAGCCAGAGTCTCTGATGATTACAAAGGGTGTATTCAGTGTGGCGTTTGTAATTGGCTTCGAGCAGTGCCACTTTGCCTTGCATCTAATGATCTGGGAGGTTTATTAACACCCTGTCCCCTGTATTCACAGTAATATTATATATGGTTTATTATATTAACCAAATTTCTTCTTCTAGGTAAACCCCATTCATTTTAAAGAGGCCCAGTTTTTCTTCTATGCATTGCCCTTGTAATCTGCACACCTTTAAAATATTGGTTATTTGTCATTATTTCTCTTCATTTCACTATCTGACAGCTTTTTTTTCTTCCACTATTATTTGTACTGCTCTGATATTCTCTATCTACTAGCATTCTTTAACTCCTTCAACAAATCTCTCTCTTTTTCTTACCCTCACTATCTTCCCCTTTTCTCTATGTCTCTATTAAAAAAAAAAAAAGTGTTGTGTTTGAAAACCAGATCATATATTTTCATTCCTTCGGTGTGTAAGAGAGATATGGAACATAACATCAAAGGAATAAGGACATTTCATCTACGCAGATAGTAGGAAAGGATTGCTTGCTTTGGCGATTTGAAGATGCAGACACATATTTACGTATATTTATCCAGCAAATAAATGATGGCAAAGGTAAAAAATGCACACATAATGTCTTAACTACCCATGGATGTCAGGATTATTCTAAAAAGCTGCAACTCTATTTAGAGCTAATAAATTTGAGCAGAAAAATTGCTGATGAAAAACAGCAGTATAAAATTGCTTAGTGAGTGCTGGAACAAAGCAGGAAGGGTTGGTGGTAGCTCCTCCCTCTTCCCTTAAGTGGGTCTTTTGTTAAATCCCCCCCCCCAAAAAAAAAACATCTGGAAAATAGTCTGTCAAAAGTGATTTACATGAGACTAGCCTTCTTGACAATGGTCAGAATCCCCTTTTAAAAAAAGGGCTAAAGGACGGGGTGGGGGTGCTTGGAAGAAACAGGGTACTTCTCCTTTGTATAGGACCATGACTGTTTTGAATAAACTATTTTTTCCTTAGCACCAATGAGGTTATGGACTTTTATTAATAGCAGATTGAAAAACCCAAAGTTGCATATTTTGGCATTATTTTACTACTAACACTATCATGGGATATATACATTATTAGGGCTAGGTGGTGGAATACTCCTTGAATGCACTTATGTGCAAAGACCAAAGTTCAAACCCTTGCTTTCTAGCTGCAGGGGAAAAGCTTCAGGAGCAATGAAGCACTACTATAGATATCTCTTTTCTCTCTTCCTTTCTATCTCCTCTTTCACTTTCTCTCTGTCCTATATAAAAAAGAAGAAAGAAAGAAAGGGAAAGAAAAAAATGATTACTAGGAGCTGTTGATTCATCTTGCAGGCAGCAAACCCCAGCAATAATAACCCTGGTAGCAATAAAAAACAAAACAAAACAAAATTGTGTCATGTTAGTACTACAAAATGAAGATTTCAAAATACTATGCTGTATTAAGATTGATATCTCTTTTGTTGGTGATAAAGAACAGAAGCACATGAATGTTGGTGTAAAAGAACAAAATATTCTATTTTAGAATATATGTGTACGTACAGTATATGGAGTGATATAATTATTTTTGTGAGACAGAGAGAACTCACTGAGAATCTTACTGCTTACATGAAAGAGAGAAACCATCTAGCACCACTCTACTCTAGTATAAGCATGGCAGGAGTTAAGCTTAGGGCTTTTGGCATAGCATCCTGCATTCTACTGCTGAATTATCCCCATATATAAAACATTTAAATACAATACAACTTGTAGTTGGTTGCTAGTTATTTGATACTGTTTAGCTCAGAAGTAACCTCTTCCGCCTTAAAAGTGAAAGCCTGCAGGGAACCCACCTGTCTCTGGTAGGACACAACAACCCATTTTAAATGGCTTGACTCTTTTCCTCTGTTCTTTACTGCTAACTGAATTATATGCTTGTATTGTTTTAATGTGAGCTGCCCTCAGGAAAATCGTACTGTAATTATATGTACTTGGCTAGAATCATAATATAAAATCCATCTAGTTTAACTGTGCTATTTAACATGCTTGAAGTTGAATTTGATAGAATAACTGGTGGAACAGTCTGGAATCTAGAATTTTCCAGGTTTTCATTTTGGGATCCAGAAGACAACACTGAAGGACAGAACCATCTTCTTCTTATTTTATTTTATTTATTTGTTTATTTATTTTTATTTTATTTATAAAAAGGAAACACTGACAAAACCATAGGGGTACAACTCCACACAATTCTCACCACTAGAACTCTATATCACATTCCCATCCCTTGATAGCTTTCCTATTCTTTATCCCTCTGGGAGTATGGACCCAAGGTCATTATGAAGTGCTGAAGGTGGAAGGTCTGGCTTCTGTAATTGCTTCCCCGCTGAACATGGGCTTGGCAGGTCGTTCCATACTCCCAGCCTGCCTCTCTCTTTCCCTAGTAGGGTGGATTTCTGGGGAATCAGTGCTCCTGGACACATTGGTGGGGTTGTCTGTCCAGGAAGTCTGGTTGGCATCATGGTAGCACCTGGAACCTAGTAGCCGAAAAGAGAGTTAACATATAAAGCCAAACAAGTTGTTGACTAAACATGAACCTAAAGACTGGAATAGTGCAAATGAAGAGTTGGGGGGGGGGGGTCTCCGTTTTGTAGACAGCTAGTAGGCATATTTTAGTTTAATTTCAAAGGGCCTGTGGCTATACTAGTTTTTTTTTTTTTCCCTGAGCCTGAAATCTGTTTGCCGGTGGATCCAAGTTAGTGTCTGAGGAGATGATATCATGGCTGGAAAAAGGACCAGAAAGCTGCATGGGGGAAGAAAGTAGCTCCCAAATATGGGAAAGTTGTATAAATATTGCTGACTATAAACCCCATCGATTTGGTGGGATAGGACCATCTTCTATTGGAGACAATATCATGTTGGGAAGTCAGCTAAATTCTAAAATGAGGAAAGACAGTGGTCAAGAACTTCAGAAAACTCCAAGGCAAGGATTTTATTCAACAAATCACTCAAAGTCAGTGGCATCTATCTATCTATCTATCTATCTATCTATTCATAAGGTCTCTATATTTCCTACAAAGACTAAGTGACATAGGCTTCCACTTCATACCTCAATAGATCAGATTACTTTTTGGAAAGAAAAAGAGGAACTATAAAAAATATCAATAATACAGCATTTATCAGAATTTTATGTCGTTCATTCTTTTCACTGGATCTATCAGAATAAAATATCTCAGGCTAGGTGTCTTATACAACAGAGCTATCATTTTCACAGTTTCAAAACTGGAAGTTAAGACCTAGTTCCTGGTTAATTCTCTCTCCTTGCCTTGCCAATGGCCTTTCCTGATATGACACTGTGTCTTCACATGATCATCTCTCTATGAGGACACATGTCCAATGTCTTTTTCCTGCTTTTAAGGAAATCAGCCTTGTTATATTAGTCCCCAACCTATGATCTCATGATCCAACTTCATTACGTAAAGAAATTCTTTACCTTCAAAATAGTCATATTGGACATTAGGAATTCAACTTATAACACAATCTGATCTATAACTGTCATTAAAATGATGATCATTTAACATAATGAGCCCACATTATTATTATATAGTAATATTTTTGAGAAATAATTGATTTGCTGTAAGAATGTTCAACAACCACGTTTTAAACATCTGAATAAAGATGGACTCAAAGATTTCAATCCTGAAAACATTGCTAAATTTGTAAATAGGTCCACCAGTGTGCAAATATCTCTGTATAGAGATTTTTATCAATAGAAAAAAAGCACAAAACAATCTCAGTATTAATCAATAGAACTATCTTTTAATGAATTATCAAGCATATCTGGAATTTTTTTTTATTTAAGAAAGGATTAATTAACAAAACCATAAGGTAGAAGGGGTACAACTCCACACAATTCCCACCACCCAATCTCCATAACCCACCCCCTCCCCTGATAGCTTTCTCATTCTCTATCCCTCTGGGAGCATGGACCCAGGGTCATTGAGGGTTGCAGAAGGTAGAAGGTCTGGCTTCTGTAATTGCTTCCCCGCTGAACATGGGCATTGACTGGTCGGTCCGTACTCCCAGTCTGCCTCTCTCTTTCCCTAGTAGGGTGTGTCTCTGGGGAAGCTGAGCTCCAGGACACATTGGTGGGGTCTTCAATCCAGGGAAGCCTGGCCAGCATCCTGGTGGCATCTGGAACCTGGTGATTGAAAAGAGAGTTAACATACAAAGCCAAACAAATTGTTGAGCAATCATGGGCCCAAAGCTTGGAATAGTGGAGAGGAAGTGTTAGGAAGGTACTCACTGCAAACTCTAGTGTACTTCTGCTTTCAGGTATATATTTTGCAGTAGTTTATGGATATGTGTGAACATAAGCTCTCTCTCACAGAAACTGGTGTTTATCTAGGTTATGGGACTTTGTTAGAAAGTGAACCACCTGAGATGAAATTAGAGTGTACTATAAAAGGAAAGGTCTCACCTGAGTAATGAAGCTGAAGGGTTGTCATTCCACACGTGAAGTCTCTGGACACAGTCTGAGGTGAAGCATGTTGAGGTGGCAATCGTTGCGTTGGTTAGGTTGTGATCGGCGGATGCAATATTATTTGGTATGGATTGGGAGACGCATACGGGAAAGCAGGCCCTATCAAGGGTTCCAAGACTGGGGGAAGTAGGGGCTCTATAGTGGAGATGTGAGGTTCCTGCTGTCTTAGGGTTCAAAAAGACATTCGATAGTTAATGTTATCCTCACATTATTTGTTAATTGGGTTAACTTGGAAAAGTCCTTTTGTTATGGTTTGCTGTACAGTATCCAGTATCTTGTATATAGCTGTGCTATTGGATGCTTCTAATCTACTTGGTCTAGGCTTTTGGAATTTTTAATATACACTTAGAAAGTCATGGCCATTGACTGTATCCATGTAAGTGGATATATAGCATCATCTCTGATACTTTGACAATATATTTTATTAAAGAAGAAATATATGTTTGTATATATTAGTATGCCAATTTATTAAACACAACACATATGAGATGAAATTCATTACAAGCTTGGCACATTGCTGTAATTGTACTTAGGAAAGTGCTATATTGGACTTAAAACAACTACTACTACAGGAAATCATCTAAAGAGAAAACAGCAAGAAGGAGAATGAGGAATGCCAGATTATCTCACTCAGAGATGGAATCAAAGAAACAAAGCAGAGGGCAATACAGGATGAATAATGGACCGTAGTCTGTCTCAGCAAGTTTGGTGTTCATAGGGAGAAGCAGGGAACACTTCAGGGAGGTGGGGCAGCTAAGTTCCCATGGCGGAACAGTATTGTGGGTTGATGAAGGATGATATATACTAACACCTGTTTTTGGGAAAATGGAAATGTTGCCTCATGACAACAGTTCTATAAATGATTTCCCTCAACTTGAAGACATCGCGTTAACTGAAATAAGCCAAAAAGAGAAGAACAAATACCAAATGATTTCAGTTACAAGCTGGACTTAATACAGAGGGATAGGGAGGGAGAGAGCAAAGTTAAACATGGACTGGACAAGGTGTACTGTATCAAAGCCAAGAACTCTGGGGGACGCAGGGGGTGGAGAAGTGGAGGAGAACTTCAGGGGTCTCAGTGCATAAAGAAACTGCACCCATGTGTCATGAGCACACTGTAAAACATCAAATCCCCTCAATAAAATTAATATTTACTGGGAAAAATGACCAAAGAATGTCTTAGGGAAGAAAGAAAAGTGTATGGCTGGTGATAAATACTATATTAAGTAGGTTGACTCAGAGTTGTAGGTCCTGGGCAGGTTATTTAATCTTAGATTCAAGAACTCCAACTTTTTCACCTTTAAATAGGTCTGGTGATACCTAAGAAATTAATTGGTAGAACTAAATGTTAGTACCTAGACAACAGTTAACAATGTATTAAAAGCACTATGTATATATAATATATGTTTTATGCTATGATACCCTGCCAAATAATTTCATTTCAAATTTTGTATGACCCATGCAGTACTTTTAAGTCACTCAGATCAACACATATACATTTATTTCCAGGAAAAAAAATGTGTCAAATCTGTTAGTGTGTCAAATCTGTTAAGCAATCATGTTTTCTCTCTCCTTAACATTCCTAACTTTTTTTTAAAAAAAATGGACACAATTACATGTGCAGTCAATAGTTTCATCCCTTTATTCCTTTAGTTTTTTTTTTTTTTTTATGTAACAAGCTCAAATAAAACTCATTGTATGTGCATACTGCTTCCATCAGGATTTAGAAACCAAGGAGCAGGCAGAAAAATCTTGCTTTTGTGATCCAAGAAGATAAATGAAATATTGATGAATCTTTTTTTTTCCTTTTAGCCCCTGAGAGATTAATATCTTGGAATCTTAAGGCAAATTCAAGTGTCTATGAAAAACTCATAAACTAAAGATCAGTCTCGCATGACAACAGACTTGTGAATTCTCATCTAACATCACTGCATTAAAAGACCTATTTTATCATATCATATAATCCTCAATGAGCTGAAATCAGTGGGAAAGAATGCCAGAAATCCATAAGTCAATTTGTACAAAATTAATTCATTCTGATCCCATTATTATGTACTCCTTCACTTAGACGTAAGTTTGAACACATCTGAATGTTGTAGATGCTGATGTTTTGATCGTTTTTATATGAGCTAGGAATACAATGCATAACAATATTTCACAGGTGATTGTGAATGACAAACCAAAACAAATCGGATAAGCATGGCACTCTTGATCTAGAGTTTTGATTTCAAGATCTGTGAGTTTCTGGGGAACTTTGTGACTGCAATTGGATTACTGACCCTTCGAACCCATCTCAGTCATGAGCGCTGTAATGTGAGTTTCTCTCCTTCAGCAGAAGCTGCTTAGAGACAAATTACTTTGGTGCCACACTGAATTCACCTCAGTAGCTACACTGAGATGACATTTCATTCCCATGCTATAGCCTTGCAAGTTTTGCCCTTTGTCCTTCTGAATGGCATCTTTGGCCCAATAGTCATTATTTTCCTACTGACAACTCACTAGGTCTCTTTAGCAGAGCAGTCATTAGAGCTCCACAGGTAGAGTAAACGACCAGTTATCTATATTTCCACTTTTGGAAATTGGAAGGGAGGAGATGAAAGAAAAAAGAAAAAAAGCTCCAAACTTGCTTTTATTCATGGCTGCACCTTTCCTGTGAAGACTCTGAAACTCTCTGCTGTTGATTTTCTTCTGATCTTTGATTTCCCTGTGGTTTTTCAACACCCCCCCCCCCATATGCAGGCTTAAATCAACCTTGTTGTGGTGTTAGCCCAGATAATATTACAAGGTACTTTTGTCTGACAGTTCTGAAAACTGCCTTTAAGCATTGGATAAAGTCCAGTTAAATAAGGACTAAAGCAGAATATAACCTGGGGATGAAATAGCACTTCTGAGAGGGTTAAATATCCTGTAATGATGTTTCAACAGGGAGAGATCATGCTGAGCAGATATTGATATAATTACATTTTTTAAATTTTGATAATGATTTAGTAATGGCTTACAAGATCACAGGGGTTTAGTTTCAGACTGCACCTGTTACCAAATTCTGTGTCCCCTACCTCAACTACTATAGTTCTCATGAAGTCCGAGAGATAGGTTGATCACTTTTTTCAAGTTCCTGTGCTTTAATTGCCAATATTCCAGCTATGAATGGCAATATTCAGTAGTTCATTCCCATCTTTATTTTTTCCACTAAGTGTTATAATAAGCATACTAAACCAGAGATAGAAAGAAAGAGAGACAAGAACACTGTTATGCTCTGGCATATAGTGGTGTGGGAAATTGAACCTGGGAGTTTGGAGTCTCATGCTTGAAAATCTTTTTGTATAACCATTATGCTATCTCTCCTATTCTTTGCAAAATTATTGATTTTTTTTACAAATTAGGAAATCACTTCAAGAATTCTGAAAGTTTATTCATCTTTGCCCACATGAAGATGAATTTTCATTATTTCAATAAAGACAAATTAGAAAATTATATATTTTTCTCCTTTTTTATTCCACAATTACATTTCATAGATTATAATAGTCTTTTTTATGTGAGCTAATATATTGCATGTTAGAAAAGTAAAGACATAAAGGACTTAATTCCTGCACTAGTGGTGTGCCAAGTTTTATTTTGTTGATGTCATGAACTATAAAATTAACATTAAGAATATAGTGAAATAAAATAAATATCTAATGACACAGAATAATTAGAAAAGATGACAGTTCATCTGTGATATGGATGTTTTAGGCAGATAGAGATGTTGGTAATCAGGTAAACAAATTTTTCTGCTTGCTTCATTTATAAGCATAACAGACACTCTTAAGTGCTCTTGAATTTGACTAATAGGAAGATACAACAAGATTATACACATCTGAAGAATTAATGGAATAGCTTCTTATTCTGTTACCAAGTTTATTTAATGTTCAAAACTGTTTATGATAAAACATTATTTTTATAAGAGGTCTGTGATTAACATAATAAAACTCTAGAAAAAAAAAACCAAAATAATTCTAAGAATTTTTTTGATCCTCTTCCTAGTAAACACCAGATGTAATTTGTTTCCTTATTTCAGTGTCTTTAAATTTACCATTTGAAGATAATTTTCATTTGTTTATTCATTTTGATTATCATATCAGAAATTAAACATTAGAAATCAAATTCTAATATAATAAATTAGTTTATCATTTCTCTTCCCCATGCTACACATGAAAATATACTAATATATGTATATATATATATTTTTTTTTTCTTTTTTCTTTTCTTTTCTTTTTTTTTTTTTGCCTCCAGGTTATTGTTGGGGTTCGGTGCCCACACTATGAAACCACTGTTCTTGGGGGATATTTTTTCCATTTTGTTGCTGTTTTGTTACTGTTATTGTTGTTATTGACATTGTTATTGGATAGGACAGAGAGAAATCAAGAGAGAAAGGGAAGACAGAGAGGGGGAAAGAAAAATAGACACCTGACAGAGCTAAGATGGCAGACTGAGAAGTAGCTTCTGGTCTGAGTTCCAACAATAACTACTGGAAAAGGTAGGATTTTTTATCTTCAGCAGGACAGTGAATTCGGGGTCCTAGCTGTGACACCAAAGGGGTGAATATAGCCCAGTTTGGGTTAGAGGAAAAAAGAAAGGAAAATTTTTTTTATTATTCCTGAAGTGCACCCCTGACCCCCTCCCCCTCATAACCAGACTCTGGGTGCTAGAGAGCTGCTCCTAGAAGGCTTCCCTGCTGAGCTTCTTTCTTTATCAGATTCCTGGCCCAACAGGGTTCCATTCCAAGTCTATACCTTTCTGAAACCCTTGGCCCTCTTTCTTTCTAAATGGCCAACTGGATCTACAAAAGAGAAAGAATGCCCTGAGGTGCTTTTTGTTTGGTTGGTTTTCTTTTATTTTGTTGTACTTTCTTAAAATCAGCAGCCCCTGCTCAGGTGGCTTGAGGCAATCTGGGACAGGGGTTTTTACCCTGAAATATTTTATTATTAATATTATATAAAGATGTATCTCTTTCTCCCCCTCCTTTAGGTTGACGAGAATTAACTCTTACTGTATTTTCCATTTCTAGGGGACTGGGGCATCTTATCCATTGTGAGAGGAACTTGTTTCACTACTCCTGCCTCTACTATTACTCTCCCCTTCTCCCTCCTACTAGCTAATTAAAATAAAAAATTAATTAATTAATTAAAAACTTTCCTTTCACTGCTCCTTTATTACAATTCTTTTTCTAATCTTTTTTTTCTTTTCTCTCTCTTGATTTTCTTCCTTTTTTTTTTCTTGTCTTCCTTTCTTCCTTCCTCCTTCTTCAGCTTTATGAATTCACTGATACTCTTTTGGAGAAGAAATCTGACTCAGACTGGATTCTCTATGTCTGTATCTCTGCTTTACTTCCCTTTCTCCTCTTGCTACTCCTAGAATATACAGAGGATAGTAAATTTTCATAATTGTCTATTCTTGCTATCCCGTTTTTTTCCTTTTTCTTTCTTCTTCACTTGGACTTGGTTGCTATTTTTTACTGACTGGAGACATTGGCTAACTGGTAGTGGTTAAACTGCTTCAATCCTTGCTTCAGTTGCTATTGTAATTTCTGAAGTTGGTGATTGCATTTGTCATAAAGGTATTTAGTACAGTTATGCTTGTACTCAAAACACAACAACTAAGGAAAAACAGATCATAAAAATAAGAAACAAATTGATCAAAAAATGGGTAGATCAAGAGCAAATAAAACTGATACTACAATGAATGAAGACAAGAGCCCAAAAGAAACTACAAATAAGCCAGAAGTAACCATAAATAAGAAAAGTATGCAAGCGATAATAAACTTATTAATCACAGAAATGAAACCAACTTTGGAAGAAAGGAATTTCAGTACTAGGAAAACAACAGTTGAGACCCTCAAGGAAAATACTGATTATCTTGAGGCAATTGGAGAACTGAAAGCTGAAATACCTGAACTGAAGAAAGTGGCTGAGGGAAGGGAAAGCAGACTAATAGAAGCAGAAAACAGAATTAGTCAACTGAAAGCTGAAATAGCTGAACTGAAGAAAGCAGCTGAGGGAAGGGAAAGCAGACTAACAGAAGCAGAAAACAAAACTAGCCAGACAGAGGATGAGCTAGAGAAAACTAAGAAAGAGGTGAAAGAGCTCAAAAAGAGATGGAGAGACACTGAAAACAACAACAGAGACATATGGGATGATCTGAAAAAAAGTAACATTCATATAATTGGCCTGCCAGAGGAAGAAAGAGAGGAAGGGGAAGCAAGCATTCTAGAGGAAATTATAGAAGAAAATTTCCCAGACCTGAACAACAGAAAGAACATCAAGATTCAAGAGGCCTAGAGAGTTCCAAACAGAATCAACCAGACCTGAAGACAGCAAGACACATCATAGTCACAATGAGAAGAAGTAAGGATAAAGAAAGGATCCTAAATGCTGCAAGAGAAAAACAAAAAGTCACATACAGGGGAAAACCCATAAGAATATCAACAGACTTCTCCACTCAAAATCTAAAAGCCAGAAGAGAATGGCACGATATCTATAAAGCCCTGAATAAAAAAGGGGATCAACCAAGGAAAAATATATCCTGCTAGACGTTCATTCAAACTAGATGGAGGGATCAAAACCTTCTTAGACAAACAACAGTTAAAGGAGGCAACCATCACCAAACCAGTCCTGATAGAGGTTCTAAAAGACCTCTTATAAACAAGAACTTCACTATAATACTTGCCATATATAAGAGAAAATAAAAAATCATTGAACAATGGCATTACAAAACATTAAATCCATAATATCAATAAAGGTCAATGGCTTAAACTCACCCATCAAAAGAGTGAGAGTATGGATCAGAAATCATAACCCAACCATATGCTGCTTGCAAGAATCCCATCTGACACAACAAGATAAACACAGACTTAAAGTGAAAGGATGGAAAACTACGATACAGGCTAATGGACCACAATAAAAAGCTGGAACAGCCATTCTCAACTCAGACACAATAGATTTTAAATTAAAGTAATAAAATATAGGCAGGGATATTACATAATTATTAGAGGATCAATCAGCCAAGAAGACTTAACAATTATTAACATCTATGCACCCAATGAGGGACCATATAAATACATCAAACACCTACTGAAAGAACTTCAAAAATACTTCAATAGTAATACAATAATAGTGGGAGATTTAGACACCCCACTCTCACACTTAGACAGATAAACAAAGCAGAGAATCCACAAAGAAACAATAGAATTAAATGAAGAGATGGTCAGATTAGACCTCCTGGACAACTTCAGAGCCCTTCACCCCAAAAAACAGGAATACACATTCTTCTCAAATCCATACAATACATACTCAAGGATAGACCACATGTTAGGCCACAAAGACAGCATCAATAAATTCAAGAGAAATTAAATCATCCCAAGTATCTTCTTAGACCACAGTGGAGTAAAAATAACATTTAACAACAAACAGAAAATTATTAAAAGTCACAGAATTTGGAAACTAAACAACACACTGCTTAAAACCACTAGGTCAGAGAGTCACTTAAGCAAGGAATTCAAATGTTCCTGGAAACAAATGAAAATGAAGACACAACATATCAAAATATTTGGGACACAGCTAAAGCATTATTGAGAGGGAAACTCATAGCTGTTGTTAAAATTTCGGTGGCTCTTGCTGGGTGGGCTAGCTTCATGGCGGGTAACAGAGACGCGGAGACAACGGCTGGGCAGGGAAGCTGTATTTCTTTATTCAGGAACAACGATTCATGAACTAAGACAAACTAATCACCAAACAGAACTCTGCTGTCTCTTTGCGGCGGCACAAGCACTCTCTCTTACTCTGGAACTCAGGAACTCAGGAACTCTTGCACTCTGGAACTCTGGTGGGTTTTCTAGGGGCGGGGCCAAGTGGGCCCGCAAAATTAACAGGACTGATCTAATTCTCTTTGCAGGGGAGAACTAGAACCCAATGTAAAGCATACAACACATAGCCATACAATCACATATTAAATAACAAGAAAAAGCTCAAATAAACGACCTTACTGTACACCTCAAGGACTTAGAGGAAGAGGAACAAAGGGACCCTAAAGCAACCAGAAGGACAGAAATCACGAAAATTAGAGGAGAAATAAACAACATCGAAAATAAAAGAACTGCCAGGAGCCATTTCTCTGCTTGATAGATGATAAGCTTTGAAACAATGGAAGCCCTCGAGACAAGTTTCATTTCCCCCTGGGCAGGCCATTTTCCCCTCAGGTAGACCATTTATCAGAAACAGTGACACAACACATAGTTGTGGTAGCAAACATGATTTCATCCATTATATGTTGCAAGGAACATTCCCCCTTTGAAGATTGCTCCCCCTCCTCCTCCTCCAGCACTTCCCCCTCCTTCCCCAAAGCCTTATAATGCCTGTGTTCACAATAAAATTTAGAGCTTGATCAGAAACTTGTCTTGCTCTCGTTCTTCGTGTCTCTTGTCCCTATCATTTCAGGTCTCATTGGGTTCCTAGCCCCTGCTCACCGCCCTGCTGGCCGGGGCAAAGAACCATACAAAAGCTCAATGAAGCCAAATGTTGGTTCTTTGAAAGATCAAACAAAATTGACAAACCCCTAGCCAGACTCACCAAACAAAAAAGAGAGAAGATCAATGAAGCCAATGATGGTTCCTTGTAAGATCAAACAAAATTGAAAAACTGCTAGCCAGACTCACTAAACAAAAAATGGAGAAGAGTCAAAGTCATAGAATTGTAAATGTTAGAGGAGGTAGTACAACCGACAACAGAGAAATGCAGAAAATCATGTGAAACTTCTGAGAAGAACTATATGTGACCAAGCTAGATAGAAAATCTGGAGGAAATCAAAGAATTCCTAGAAGCACATGCCATTCCAAAACTGAACCAATAAGAACTATAAAACCTAAATGCACCAATCACAGACAATGAAATCAAAGCTGTTATTAAGAATCTCCCTGAGTAATGAAGCTGAAGTCCCAAAACCTAGATATAGACCAGGTTCTGTGAGAGAGAGCATATGTTCACACGTATCCATAAACAAGTACAAAATATATATCTGAAAGCAGAAGTACACTAGAGTTTGCAGTGAGTTCCCCCCCCCCAACACTTCCTCTCCAATATTCCAACCTTTGGGTCCATGATTGCTCAACAATTTGTTTGACTTTGTATGTTAAATCTCTTTTCAGCCACCAGGTTTCAGATGCCATCAGGATGCTGGTCAGGCTTCCCTGGACTGAAGACCCCACCAATATGTCCTGGAGCTCAGCTTCCCCAGAGATCCACCCTACTAGGGAAAGAGAGAGGCAGACTGGGAGTATGGACAGACCAGTCAACATCCATGTTCAGCAGGGAAGCAATTACAGAAGCCAGACCTCCCACCTTCTGCAACCCACAAGACCCTGGGTCCATGCTCCAAGAGGGATAGAGAATGGGAAAGCTATCAGGGGAGGGGATAGGATATGGAGATTGGGTGGTGGGAATTGTGTGGAGTTGTACCCCTTCTACCCTATGGTTTTATTATTTTATCCTTTCTTAAATAAAACATAAATTTAAAAAAAAGAATCTCCCCAACAACAAAAGTCCTGGACCAGATGGCTTCACAAATGAATTCTACAAAACTTTCAGGAAACAGTTAGTACCCATACTTCTAAAGCTTTTCCATAATATCAAAGAAATAGGAATACTCCCTTCCACCTTCTATGAAGCCACATCACCCTGATACCAAAAGCAGATAGGGACATCATAAAAAAGGAAATCTACAGACTAATATCTCTGATGAACATAGATGCCAAAATATTAAACAAGATCTTGGCTAACCGGATACAACAGCATATCAAAAATTCTTCATCATGACCAAGTGGGATTTATCCCAGGAATGCAAGGTTGGTTCAACATACGTAAGTCAATCAATGTCATTCACCACATCAATAAAAACAAAGCCAAAAACCACATGATGATCTCAATAGATGCAGAGAAAGCCTTTGACAAAATCCAACACCCATTCATGCTCAAAACACTATAAAAATGGGAATAGATGGAAATTCCTCAAGATAGTAGAATCCATATATAGCAAACCAACAGCAAACATCATACTCAATGGACAGAAGTTGAAAGCATTACTCCTCAGATCAGGGACTAGTCAGGGTTGTCCACTGTCACCATTACTCTTCAACATAGTACTGAAAGTTCTTGCCATAGCAATCAGGCAAGAGAAAGAAATAAAAGAAATACAGATTGGAAGGGAAGAAGTCAAGCTCTCACTATTTGCAGATGATATGATAGTATACATAGATAAACCTAAAGTATCCATCAGAAAACAACTGGAAGTTATTAGGCAATATAGCAAGGTGTCAGGCTACAAAATCAGTGTACAAAAAATCAGTGGCATTTATTTATGCAAACTCTAAATCTGAAGAAGACATCCAGAAATCACTCCCATTCACTGCTGCAGCAAAATCAATAAAATACCGAGGAACAAAGCTGACCAAAGAAGTGAAAGGCTTGTATACTGAAAACTATGAGTCCCTATTCAAGGAAATAGAAACTGATAACAAGAAATGGAAAGACATCCCATGCTCATGGATCAGAAGAATAAATATCATCAAAATGAATATTCTTCCCAGAGCAATATACAAATTTATGTGCGATACCCATCAAAGTTCCACCAAACTTCTTAAGAGAATAGAGAAAAAAACTACAATAATTCATCTGGAACCTGAAAACACCTAGAATTGCCAAAACCATCTTGAGGAAAAGAAACAGAAATGGAGGCATCACACTCCCAGACCTCAAACTTTATTATAATGCCATCATCATCAAAACAGCATAGTACCGTAACAAAAAAAGACACACAGACCAGTGGAACATAATTGAAAGCCCAGAAATAAACCCCCACACCTATGGACATCTAATCTTTGATAAGAGGGTCCAAAGTATTAAATGGAAGAAGGAGGCTCTCTTCAGTAAATGGTGCTGGGAAAACTAGGTTGTAACATGCAAAAGAATGAAACTGAACCACTTTATCTCACCAGAAACAAAAATCAACTCCAAATGGATTAAAGACAAGAAAAAATCAAGTACTTAGAGGAAAACATTGGTAAAACACTTTCCCACCTAAACCTCAAGGACATCTTTGATGAAACCAATCCAATTGCAAGGAAGACTAAAGCAGAAACAAACAAATGGGACTATATCAAATTGAAAAGCTTCTGCACATCCAAAGAATCTATCACACAAACAAAGAGACCCCTCACAGAATGGGAGAAGATCTTTACATGCTATATATCAGACAAGAGACTAATCACCAAAATATACAAAGAGCTCAGCAAACTTAGCACCAAAAAAGCAAATGAACCCACTCATAAATGGGCAGAGGATATGAACAGAACGCTCACCTCAGAGGAGATCCAAAAGGCTAACAAACATATGAAAAACTGCTCCATGTCACTGATTGTCTGAGAAATGCAAATAAAGACAACATTGAGATACCACCTCACTCTTATAAGAATAGCATACATCAAAAAGGACAGCAGAAGTGCTCGCTTCGGGAGCACATATACTAAAATTGGAACAATACAGAGAAGATTAGCATGGCCCCTGTGCAAGGATGATACACAAATTCGTGAAGCGTTAAAAAGAAAAAAAAAAAAAGGACAGCAGCAACAAATCCTGGAAATGCAGTGGGGACAGAGGATCCCTTTTGCACTGTTAGTGGGAATTTAAATTGGTCCAGCCTCTGTGGAGAGCTGTCTGGAGAACTGTCACAAGGCTAGACATGGACCTTCTATATGATCCAGTAATTGCTCTCCTGGGGATATACCCCAGGGGCTCCATAACACCCAATGAAAAAGATGTGTATACTCCTATGTTCATAGCAGCACAATTCATAATAGCTAAAACCTGGAAGCAACCCAAGTGACCAACAACAGATGAGTTGCTGAGAAAGCTGTGATATGTATATATATATATATATATACACAATGGAATACTATGCAGCTACTAAGAACAATGAACTCAACTTCTCTGACCCATCTTGGTCAGAGATAGAAGGAATTATATTAAGTGAGCTAAGTCAGAAAGTAAAGATGAGTATGGGATGATCCCACTCATCAAAAAAAGTTGAGAATGAAGATCTGAAAGGGAAACTAAAAGCCTTATCTGACTATATTGAAAGTAGGGCATCAAAAAAACGTGGTGAGGGGGAGGGTGGATATGCGGCTTCCTGGGCTGGCGGGGGTTGGGGGTGGGATGGACACTATCTTTTGGTGATGAGAATGGTGTACACACTTATCAAATTTTAGTCATATAAATCACTCATTAATATGAGGGTAAAAATTGATTGTATGTCTAACAAAGGGACTTTTCAAAGTTAACCCAATTACCAAATAATGTGATGATAACAATAACTATCCATTGTCTTCTTGAACCCTAAGACAGCAGGAACCTCACATTTCTACTATAGATCCTAAACTTCCCCCAGTCCTGGGACCCTAGGGTAGGGCCCAATTTCCCGTATGCTTCTCCCAATTCTTACAAAATAATACTGCATCTGCTGATTGCAACCTAATCAACGCAACGAGTGCCACCCCAGCATGTATCACTTCGGACTGTGTCCAGAGACTTCAGGTGTGGAACGACAACCCTTAAGCTTCATCACTTGGTGAGACCTTTCCTTTCATAGTATTCTCTAATTCCATCCTAGGTGGTTCACTTCCTAACAAAGTTCCAAAACCTAGATATTGGTCAAGTTTCAGGAGTTAGAGCATATGTTCACAGGCATCCATAAACTACTGCAAAATATATACCTGAAAGCAATAGTATACTAGAATTTGTAGTGAGTACCCCCCAACACTTCATCTCCACTATTACAATCTTTGGGTCCATGATTATTCAACAATTTGTCTGGCTTTGTATGCTAACTCTCTTTTCAGCCACCAGGTTCCAGATGCCATCAGGATGCTGTCCAGGCTTCCCTGGACTGAAGACCCCACCAATGCATCCTGGAGCTCTGCTTCCTCAGAGCCTCACCCTACTAGGGAAAGAGAGAGGCAGACTGGGAGTATGGATCGACCAGTCAATGCCCATGTTCAGCGGGAAGCAATTACAAAAGCCAGACCTTCCACCTTCTGCAACCCACAATGACCCTGGGTCCATGCTCCCAGAGGGATAGAGAATGGGAAAGCTATTGGGGTTGGGACAGGGTATGGAGATTGGGTGGTGGGAATTGTGTGGAGTTGTACCCCTCCATCCTATGATTTTGTTAATGTCTCCTTTCTCAAATAAATAAATAAATAAAAAGAAAAATATACATCTGCAGACCTGTTTCACTGCCTGTGAAGCGACCTCCCCTTCCACTGCAGGTAGGGGCCTGGGGGCTCAAACAGCGATGCTTATGTGGTTCCTTGAACTTCCTCCATGTGCAAGTAACACACTGCACTATAGCCTGGATATATATATATTAAAATCACTTAACTTTTCATTTTGTAAGATAAATATTTTTTGTCCATTCTTCTTGAATCTATTTCTTACCACTTGTTATGCAATTTTAAACAATTTTAAGTCATTTTACGTTTCAGAATAGCTAGTATTTATTTCTATATTTATCTTAAATTCATTTTTGGTTTTAAGAAACTGTCTGAATAGATATATATTTTTTATTTATAAAAAGGAAACACTGAGTGGTCCAGGAGGTGGCACAGTGGGCAGGGCATTGGACTCTCAACCTGGCAGCACATGTGCCTGGGTGATGTCTGGTTCTTTCTCTCCTATCCCTTTCATAAACAAACAAATAAAATAAAATAAAATAAAATAAAATGAAAAGGAAACATTGACAAAACCATAGGATAAGAGGACACAACTCCAAACTATTCCCATCACCTGAACTCTGTATCCCATCCTCTCCCCTGATAGCTTTCCTATTCTTTAACCCTCTGGGAGTATGGACCCAAGGTCATTATGGGGCGCAGAAAATGGAAAGTCTTGCCTCTGTAATTGCTTCTGTAGTGGGTGTTAACAGGTCAATCTATAATCCCACTCTCTCTCTCTCTTTCCCTGGTGGGGCAGGGCTCTGGGGAAGCTGAGCTCCAGGAAATATTAGTAGGATTGTCTTTCCAGAGAATCATGATAGTATCTGGAACCTGGAGGCTGAAAGAGATTTAACATGGGGGCCGGGTGGTGGCACACCTGGTTGAGAGCATGTATTACCATGTGCAAGGATCTGGGTTTGAGCCCCTGGTCCCCACCTGCAGGGGGAAAGTTTTAGGAGTGGTGAAGCAGGGCTGCAGGGGTCTCTCTCTCTCTCTCCCTCTCTATCACCCCCTCCCTCTTGATTTCTGGCTGTCTCTAACCAATAAAAAATAAATTAATTAATTAAGAAAAAAGAGTTTTAACATATAAAGTCAAACAAATTGTTGACTAATTATGCACCTAAATGCTGGAATAGTGCAGATGAAGATTTAGGGGGTCTCTGTTTTGTAGATAGCTAGTAGGCCTATTTTAATGATATTCCAAAGCATTTATGACTATACTAGTTTTTTTGTTTGTTTTTCCTGAGCCTGTCATCTGGTATGCAGGTGGCTCCAATTTATTGTCTAAGGAGATGATTTCATGGTTATAAAAAGTCCAGAAATCTGGTAGAGGGAAGAGAGTAGCTCCCAAATATGGGAAAGGGGTATACATATTGTTGACTGTAAACCCCTTCAATCTGATCTGATCTGCAGCCCATATTCACCTTAGGAAACTATATGACTTCTGTATCCCTGTAGATCTTCACTCACATTCTGTGGTCATGAGTAGGAACATTCCAAGGTTATATATATATATTTTTAAATGACACTTTACTTATCAGGATTAGAAAAGTACAAGAACCTCAGTATCTTAAACTTGTACATACATAAAGTACAAACTTGGATAAGCATATATGTGTAACTCTGAAATTATCTCTACAGCCAATGTCAAACATTTCTTCACCACCACATTTCCTTGTGTCATTTTTTTTAACTGGTCTTACCATCAAAGTCTCCCTCTCTGGTCTTCCTCTTTATTCATACTGTTTTAATTTCTCACTATGAATATGTTCACATTTTTTTATGAATGAATGTAAACAGAATTATTTGGTTTGCACTTTTTCTTCAATCTGATTTATTTTGTTTTACACTTATTTTTAAATTTTTTTTACATTTATTCATTTATTTTCCCTTTTGCTGCCCTTGTTTTTATTGTTGTAGTTATTATTACTGTCGTTGTTGTCATAATTGCTGGATAGGACAGAGAGAAATGAAGAGAGGAGGGGAAGACAGAGAGGGGGAGACAAAGATAAACACCTGCAGACCTGCTTCACCACTTGTGAAGTGACTCCCCTGCAGGGTTCTATACTTATTTTTATTTATTTATTTATTTATTTATTTATTTATTTATTTATTTTAGAGACAGAGTTCGAAACCACAGCACTGACGTTTCTTTCTGTGTGGTGTGGGCTGAGCTCAAATCTGTGTCACACATATAGCAGAGCACTGCCCTATCCATGTGAGCTATTTATTCCACTGGCTCAGTCTGATATCACCACCACCACCACCACCACCATCATCATCATTTCCACCAGAATCACCACTTTGACTCAGTGCCTACACAAGAAATCTATCACTCTAGGTGGCCAGTTTTTTCTTCCTTTCTCCTCCTCCTCCTCCTTCTTTTTCATAGAGACTGATAAACTTAGAGGGGACAGGGAGATACAGAAGGGGAGAGAGAGACACCTGCAGTACTGCTTCATTGCTCATGAAGCTTTCTCCTGCAGGTGATAACTGGGGATTTGAACCAGGTTCCATGTTTATGCTAATATGTATACTACTGGATGTACCCTGTCTGATCCCATAATATGTATTATTTTAATCAATATAATTATTATATGTATTCTTTCTTTTCCTTGATGAGTGGAGAGCTCCATTATATAACACTGTAGCTTTTTTTGTATTTATCCTCTATCATCTATTTTGCTTACTTTCATAGTTTAACTCTTATAAATGAAGCCATGGTGAATATTCATGTACAAATTCTATAGATAACCACTTTTACTTTTTATTTTGAGTAAATGGCCAGAAATGGAATTTCTGGGTTATATGCTAGTTTTATATTTGATGTATTAAAATTGATGATAATGACACAACCATCCTCTTTAAATTAGGTCATAAAATTTTACATTACCCCTAGGTTCTTTCTTTTTTTGTTTTCTAGGTTCTATTTAAAAATTTTATTCCTCTCTCTCTCTCTCTCTACACACACACACACACACACACATATATGTGTATGTACTGGCTCTTTTTTCCTACTATTTTGAGTCACTGATTTATTTGTTAAGTTGGAGGTCAAAATCATTTTTTGTTTATTTTTGCTGTAGTAGTGTTTTTGTGTGTCTTACTTTAGTTTCATTATAAGCTTAGTCATCATATAACATGAGTTATTCACATTTCACTGTTACATAAATTTAAGAATTGGCTTCATAATATCTATAAAGACTTCTATTATAATTTCATTTAATCTGTAGATTCTAAAATAGCATGCTATTTAGAAATGTGTTCACTTAAAATTTTCTCTTAATATTTTATGTGGCTACAAAGTCAAGAAATTAAAACAACTTTACTAGATCAAGGAGATAATGTTACACTAGTAGCACACAAGACTTGCCTGCAAGTTGTCCCAGGTTAGATCCTTGACATTAAAATAAATAACCAGAGCTAATAAGTGCTATGGTGAAAAAGATAACAATTTTAATTATTTTATTATTAATTATTAATTAATTATTATTAACGATAACAACCACCACCTAAAAGTGAAAGTAATTTTACCATGTAACTTATAAATCATGAACACTTTTCTTCCAGATTATTGCTTTCAGATGAGGACTATGGGTCAGAGTATTTCCTCTATCTTTGTTACCCGCATTATTATTATCATATTTACTCATTAGCTTTATCTTGATCATTGTATAAAAATTTCACTATAATATTTCTGGGCACTAAGTCATTTATTCCCCATGCCAGTTCTAGTGGGGATGCTAAATGTGAAAACTAATATCCTATGAGTTCAGGGACCATCATTAACTCAAAGTGAAGTGGTTAAAAATATTTATCTTGGTGGGGTGGGGTGGGGTGGGCCAGGGAGATAGCACAGGGGGTTAAGTGCACATGACACAAAGCACAAGGATTAGTATAAAGATCCCTGTTCCAGCCCCAGGCTCCCCAACTTCAGGGGTTCGCCTAACAAGCGGTGAAGCAGGTCTGCAGGTGTCTATCTTTCTCTCCCCCTTTCTGTCTTCCCCTCCTCTATTGATTTCTCTCTGTCCTATACAACAACCACAACAGCAATAACAATAATATCAACAACAGTAACAACAAGGGCAGCAAAATAGAAAAAAATGTCCTAGGGGTAGATAGCATAATGGTTATGTAAACAGACTCTCATACCTGAAGATCCAAAGTCCCAGGTTCAAGCCCCAGCATAAATCAGAGCTGAGCCGTGATCTGGTAAAACAAAAACAAAAAAAGAAAAAATGTCCTCTAGGAGCAGTGCAGGAACAGAGCCCCAGGAGGGAAAAAAAAAAAAAAAATATATATATATATATATATATATATATATATATATATATATATATATATATCATTAGAATAGTCTGCATCTTTGAACGACTTATTAACAAAGAAACAAAACAAAACTGACTTTTGAAATGACATACTAATTTTCACTGTTTACCAAGCTGTAGTGCTTTAAGAAAACCACTTAAAAAACAAAGTTTGGGAGTTGGTCTGTTGCGCAGCAGGTTAAGCACATGTGGCCCAAAGCGCAAGGACCGGCATAAGAATTCAAGTTCGAGCCCAGGCTCCCCACCTGCAGAGGAGTCCTTCACAAGCGGTGAAGCAGGTCTGCAGGTGTCTATCTTTTTCTCCCCCTCTGTCTTCCTCTCCTCTCTCCATTTCTCTTTGTCCTATCCAACAGCAATGACATCAATAAAAACTACAACAATAAAACAAAGGTAACAAAAGGGAATAAATTTTTAAAAAAAGCAAAGTAAGCTTAGTTTATATTTTTAAAAAATGTTCATGACTATTTTAAACATTTATATATTTGGTCATTCATTTTTTATTGTTATATTTTCTAAATAGAAATCCATGCAGTATTTCTTAGGTTACACTCTCTTAAAATTCTCTGTATATTTTTTCACTTCTTTCATCATTTACTGTGCATTCTGAAGAAGTCCTTTAATGAACTTGTGCTCTAAGAATTTATATTTTGCTTTCTAATGAATCTATGTTCTTGATAATCCTCTAAATTCACTACTTTCATGATTTCTCCTTGGATCATTCTTTGTTCCATTATCCATCATCTTTTCATGCCACTGTTTCTGCTTACAAGTCAATCATCTTTATGTGTTCCATCACATCTATAAGTGGACCTTACAGCTGTTTAATGCAGATTGTTAGTATAGTTTTTTAAAAAAAATTAAAAATTATCTTCCTGTTAAGAAGGGCAGAATAAAAAAATGTGTATTTGATCATACTATTACATATGACTTTATAAATAAATGAAACTCACTTTAACTGTGAGTCAGAGAGATACTTCTCTTCATGTAGACAAATGCTGAAAATACCATTACTCCTTTGGTGTGAAAAATTCCAAAGGGCCAGGTGGTGGTGCACATGGTTAAGCATGCACATTACAGTGCAAAAGTAGCTAGGTTCAAGCCCCTGGTCCCCACCTGCAGGAGAGAAAATTTCATGAGTGGTGAAGCAGGGCTGCAGGAATATCTTTGTCTCTCTCCCTCTCTATTTCCTCCTTCCCTCTCAATTTCTCTTTGTCTCTATCCAATAATACATAAAAAAGTAAAAATAAATAAATAAATAAATAAATAAAAGAAAGTTTTGTTTTCAAATTCTCATTCTTAGTTTTTCATTAATAATTTTGTTTTGTACTTTTTTTTTTTAATTTTTATTTTGTTCCATTCATTTATGTTGACCTTATTTTCCTTTTCCTTGCCTTTGGAATTCATTTTCCAAAGTCATCTCTATGGTCATAATTATGTCATTTTTTTTCTATTCATTTTGTGATTTTTGAGCTTATATCTTCATATTGGTCTATACACTGATAACTAGATAAAGACATATGTAAATAATATAATTCAAAAAATGAAAGACAATCATGCCTCAATTACTACCATATATGGAATACAAATAAACAAACCAAATAAACAATTCACAGTATAAAGCCTCTATAATGCAGAGAAAGGTGATAGTTATGAGGAGGGCAGGCATAGGTAGAGAAAATAATGGACCTGGTTTTAAGATATTTGTGGTGGATACGGTGAGGCTTATAGACATATAAAATATATTTCTGGAGATACTGAATAACATAAATCTAAATAATGGAACTCTATTACTAAAGCCTTATTTTTTTGTAAACCAGTGAGAATTCAATACAAATATAAATTAATACAAAGATAATATGGAATCAGACATATATTGCTATCTCATTACAGCATAGTTTTGCTTTACATCTCTTTAAATATCCAAGGATATAGTGTATCTATGACAATTAATTCAAGATAAACACTTTCTTTTGCCTGTAGTAAAATTTCACTTAAAATAGAAGACCCAAAGTTTTTCTGTCTTTAAAAGTAAATTTCTGTATACACATGTAAATGGGGGGGGGGGGCTGACTGTGGTGCATCCTGTTAAGCACACCCATGAACAAGGACCCAGGTTCTAGCTCCTGCTCCACATCTGCAGAAGGGCTGCTACATGAGCCATGAAGAGGTGCCTCTCTCTCCCTTTTTATCTTCCCCTAACATCTCAATTTCTCTGTTCTGACAAATAAAATTAAAAAAAGAAAGAACAAAATCAAGAAAGAAGGAAAGGAAGAAAAGGAAAGAAAAGAAAAGAAAAGAAAAGAAAGGAAAAGAAAAGAAAAGAAAAGAAAAGAAAAGAAAAGAGTGGGATTCCGGAAGATGGCGGAATGAGAAGCTGCTAGTGGCTTGAGCTCCGACCACATCTACTGGAAATGGTAGGATTTTTTGCCTTTAGTAGGCCAGTCAATAAGGGGTCCTAGCTGTGACACCAAAGAGGTGACTATAACTCAGTTTGAATTAGAAACTAGAGTAAAAAGAAAGGGAAAAAAAATTTTTTTCTTTTAAATTATTATAACTGAAGCACACCCCCCTCCCCCCTTCCCACCCATAACCAGTCCCTGGGGACCAGAGATCTGCTCCTAGCAGGCTCCCCTGCTGAGCTTCTTTCTTTACCAAGATTCCTGTCCCACCAGGGGGTGTCATTCATTCTAATTCTATTCTCTTCTGAAACCTTTGGCCTTTTTTCTTTCTAAGTAGCCAATCAGCTGCCTCTGCTCAGGGGGCATGAGGCAATCTGGAGCCATCCAAGCCAAAGACAGGACAGGTTTTTTACTCTGTTCTATTTTATTATCAATACAAGATAAACACGTACCCCTTTCCCCCTCTCCTTCAGGTTGACCAGAATTAATTCTTAGTGTATTTTCCATTGCTAGGGGACTTGGTGTCTTATTCACTGCTAAAATAACTCATTTCACTTTTCCTAATGCCCTTACCCATTCTCCCCCCCCCGCATAGCTAATTAAATAATAATAAATAAATAAACTCTTTCCTTTCACTGCTCTTTTATTACTGTTTTTTTCTTATCTTTTTTCGTTTTTCTCTTCTTTTTCTCATTCTTGTCATCCTTTCTTCCTTCCTCCTTCAGCTTTCTGAATTCACTTTTACACATTTGGGAATTATTTGGGGGAAGAAATCTGACTCAGATTGGACTCTCTCTGCGTGTATCTCTGCTCTACTTCCCATTCTCCTTTAGCTACCCCTAGAATATACAGTGGATAGTAGATTTGCATAATTGTCTATTCCTGCTATTCTTGTCTAGTCCTGAGTTTTTTTTTTTTTTTTCTTTCTTAGCAATCAGCTGCCTCTGCTCAGGAGGCCTGCGGCAATCTGGGACAGGTTTTTTACCCTGCTCTATTTTATTATTAATATTATATAAAAGTGTATCTCTTTCCCCCCCTCCTTTAGGTTGACCAGAATTAACTCTTAGGGTATCTTTCATTGCTAGGGGACAGGGCATCTTATCCATTGTGAGAGGAACTTGTCTCACTACTTCTACCTCCTCTACAAACTCTCCCCTGCTCCCTCCTCCTAGCTAATTAAAATAATAATAATTAATTAATCAATTAAAAAACTTTCCTTTCACTGCTCTTTTATTACAGCTTTTTCTTACCTTTTTTCTTTTCTCTCTCTTGTTTCTCTTTTTTTTTATCTTGTCTTCCATTTCTTCCTACCTTCTTCTTTGTCTTTCTGATTTCACTGATATTCATTTGTGAATTATTTGGGGGCAGATCAGACTCAGAATGGACTCTCTATGTGTGTATCTCTGCACTACTTCCCTTTCTCCTCTTGATACCCCTAGAATATACAATGGATAGTAGATTTACATAATTGTCTATACTTGCTATCCCTTCTTTCCTTTCTCTTTCTTCTTACTTGGACTTGGTTGCTATATTTTAATGGACTGGAGACATTATTTGGCTAACTGGTAGTGATTAAACTGCTTCAATACTTGCTTCAGTTGATATTATAATTTCTGAGGTTGGTGATTTCATTTGTCATAAAAGTATTTAGTACAGTGTTGCTTGTACTCAAAACACAACAACTGAGGAAAAACAGAACATAAAAATAAGAAACACATAAATCAAAAAAATTGGTAGATCAAGAGCAAATAAAACTGCTAATCCAATGAATAAATACAAGAGCCCAGAAGAAACTACAAATCAGCCAGAAGTAACTATAGATAAGAAACATATGCAAGCAATAATAAACTTCTTAATTACATAAATAAAAACAACATTTGAGGTAAGGAATGACAGTATTAGGGAGACAACAGTTGAGACCCCCAAGGAAAATACTGATTATCTTGAGGCAATTAGAGAACTGAAAGCTGAAATAGCTGAACTGAGGAAAGAAGCTTAGGGAAGGGAAAGCAGACTAACAGAAGCAGAAAACAAAATTAGTCAGACAGAGGATGAGTTAGAGAAAACTAAGAAAGTGGTGAAAGAGCTCAAAAAGAGATTGAGAGACACTAAAAACAACAACAGAGACATATGGGATGATCTCAAAAGAAGTAACGTTTGCATAATTGGCCTGCCAGAGGAAGAAAGAGAGGAAGGGGAAGCAAACATTCTAGAGGAAATTATAGAAGAAAACTTCCAAGACCTGAATAACAGAAAGGACATTAAGATTCAAGAGGCCCAGAGAGTTCCAAACAGAATCAACCCAGACCTGAAGACATCAAGCCACATCATAGTCACAATGAGAAGGAGTAAGGATAAAGAAAGGATCCTAAAGGCTGCAAGAGAGAAACAAAAAATCACATACAGGGGAAAACCCATAAAACTATCAACAGACTTCTCCACTCAAAATCTAAAAGGCAGAAGAGAATGGCAAGATATCTATCGAGCCCTGAATGAAAAAGGATTTCACCCTCATACCAAAAACTGATAGTGACAGAACAAAAAAGTTAAAATACAGAACAATATCTATGATGAACATAGATGCCAAAATATTAAACAAGTTCTTGGACAACCAGATACAGCAACATATGAAAAAGATTTTTCATCACGACCAAGTGGGATTCATCCCAGGAATGCAAGGCTGGTTCAACATCCGTAAGTCAATCAATGTCATTTACTACATCAATAAAAGCAAAGCCAAAAACTACATGATGATCTCAATAGATGCAGAGAAAGCCTTTGACAAAATCCAACACCCATTCATGCTCAGAACTCTACAAAAAATGGGAAATTCCTCAAGATAGTGGAATCCATATAAAGCAAACCTATAGACAACATCATACTCAATGGACAGAAGCTGAAAGCATTCCCCCTCAGATCGGAGACTAGACAGGGCTGTCCACTGTCACCGTTACTCTTCAACATAGTATTGGAAGTTCTTGCTATAGCAATCATGCAGAGAAATAAATCAGAGGAATACAGATTGGAAGGGAAGAAGTCAAGCTCTCACTATTTGCAGATGATATGATAGTATACATAGATAAACCTAAAGAATCCAGCAGAAAACTACTGGAAGTTATTAGGCATATAGCAAGGTGCCAGGTTACAAAATCAATGTACAAATATCAGTGGCATTTCTTTATGCAAACACTAAATATGAAATCCAGAAATCACTCCCATTTAGTGTTTCAGCAAAATCAATCAAATACCTAGAAATAAAGTTGACCAAAGAAGTAAAAGACTTGTATACTGAAAACTATGAGTCGCTACACAAGGAAATTAGAAACTGATACCAAGAAATGGAAAGATATTCCATGCTCATGGATTGGAAAAATAAAATAGATATAATCAAAATGTATATTCTCCCCAGAGCCATATACAAATTTAATGCAATACCCATCAAAGTTCCACCAAGCTTCTTTAAGAGAATAGAACAAACAATACAATCATTTATCTGGAACATGAAAACACCTAGAACTGCATAATCCATCTTAAGGAAAAGAAACAGAAATGGAGGTGTGACACTCCCAGATCTCAGACTATATTATAAAGCTATCATCCTCAAAACAGCATGGTACCAGAACAAAAAAAGGCACATAGACCAGTGGAACAGAATTGAAATCCCAGAAATAAATCCCCACACCTATGGACATCTAATCTTTGATAAGGGGGCCCAAAGCATTAAATACAAGAAGGAGGCTCTCTTCTCTAAATGGTGCTGGGAAAATTGGGTTGTAATATGCAGAAGAATGAAATTTAACCACTTTATCTCACCAGAAACAAAAATCAACTCCAAATGGATCAAAGACCTGGATGTTAGACCAGAAACAATCAAATACTTAGAGGAAAACATTGGTAAAACACTTTCCCACCTACACCTCAAGGACATCTGTGATGAAATAAACCCAATTGCAAGGAAGACTAAGCAGAAACAAACCAATGGGACTACATCAAATTGAAAAGCTTCTGCACATCCAAAGAAACAAACAAAGAGACCCCTCACAGAATGGGAGAAGATCTTCACATGCCATACATCAGACAAGAAACTAATCACCAAAATATATAAAGAGCTCAGCAAACTTAGCACCAAAAGAAGCAAATGACCCCATCCAAAAATGGGCAGAGGATATGAATAAAACATTCACTTCAGAGGAGATCCAAAAGGCTAACTAACATATGAAAAACTGCTCTAGGTCACTGATTGTCAGAGAAATGCAAATTAAGACAACATTGAGACACCACCTCACTCCTGTAAGAATAGCATACATCAAAAAGGACAACAGCAACAAATGCTGGAGAGGCTGTGGATACAGAGGAACCCTTTTGTCTTGCTTGTGGGAATGTAAATTGGTCCAGCCTCTGTGGAGAGCAGTCTGGAAAACTCTCACAAGTCTAGACATGGACCTTCCATATGATCCAGTAATTCCTCTCCTGGGATTATAGCCCTAGGACTTCATAACACCTAATCAAAAAGAGGTGTGTACTCCTAAGTTCATAGCATCACAATTCATAATAGCTAAAACCTGGAAGAATCCCAGGTGCCCAATAATAGACAGGTGGCTGAGAAAGCTGTGGTATATATACACAATGGAATACTATACAGCTATCAAGAACAATGAACTCACCTTCTCTGACCCATCTTGGTCAGACCTAGAAGGAATTAATTTAAGTGAGCTAAGTCAGAAAGATAAAGATGAGTATGGGATGATCCCACTCATCAACAGAAGCTGAGAAAGAAGATCTGAAAGGGAAACTAAAAGCAGGATCTGACTAAATTGAAAGTAGGGCACCAAAGAAAAAACCCTGTAATGTGGGGTAGACATGCAGCTTCCTGGGCCGCCGGGGGGGTCTGGGTAGGTGTGTGGGATGGGACAGAGTCTTTTGGTGGTGGGAATGGTGTTTATGTACACTCCTAGTAAAGTGTAGTCATATAAATCACTAATAAATTAATATGAGAGGGGGAAAATTAGTTGTATGTCTCGAAGTTTTTAAAACTATATATAGGCTGTGTATTTGATATATGGACTCTCTCAAAAGCCTAGACCAAGTAGATCAGAAGCAACCAATGGCACAGCTATATACAAGATACTGGGTACTATACAGCAAACACTAATAAAAGGACTTTTCATAGTTATCCCAATTACCAAATAATGTGATGATAACATTAACTATCCATTATCTTTTTGAACCCTAAGACAGCAGGAACCTCACATCTCCCCTACAGAGCCTATATTTCCCCCAGTCCTGGAACCTTAGGACAGAGCCTACTTTCCCGCATGCCTCTCCCAATCCATATCAAATAATATTGTATCTGCGGATCACAACCTAATCAACGTAATGATTGCCACCTCAACATGCTTCACCTCAGACTGTGTCCAGAGAATTCACTTGTGAAATGACAACCCTTCAGCTTCATTACTTGGGTGAGACCTTTCCTTTCATAGTATTCTATAATTCCATCCCAACTTGTTCACTTTCTAACAAAGTCCCAAATCCTAGATATAGACCAGGTTCTATGAGAGAGAGCATACGTTCACAGGTATCCATAAACTGGTGCAAAATATATACCTGAAAGCAGAAGTCACTAGAGTTTGCAGTGAGTACCCTCCTACCACTTCCTTTCCACTATTCCAACCTTTGGGCCCATGATTGCTCAACAATTTGTTTGGCTTTGTATGTTAACTCTCTTTTCAGCCACCAGCTTCCAGATGCCATCAGGATGCTGGCCAGGCTTCCCTGTACTGAAGCACCCACCAGTGTGTCCTGGATCTCCGCTTCCCCAGAGACTTACCCTACTAGGGAAAGAGAGAGGCAGACTGGGAGTATGGATCAACCTGTCAGTGCCCATTTTCAGCGGGGAAGCAATTACAGAAGCCAGACCTTCCTCCTTCTGCAACCCACAAGACCCTGGGTCCATGCTCCCAGAAAGATAGAGACTGGGAAAGCTATTGGGGAGGGGATGGGATATGGAGATTGGGTGGTGGGAATTGTGTGTAGTTGTACCCCTCCTACCCTATGGTTTTGTTAATTAATCCTTTCTTAAATAAAAAATAAATTTAAAAAAAAGAAAGAAAAGAAAGGGAAAAATGTGATTAGTGTAGCCAGAGTATAGGCACCGAGCCCCAGTGATAAGCCTGGTGTCAATAAAAGAAAAAAAAAAAAGTAAAGTAGTCTTTTATTTGCTCACCCAAACTGGGAGCCATATTTGATTAACCGTATTTGTTCAAGCCATTAGCTACATTTCTCTAACTAGTTTTTGCCTATGAAGTTTTCAACTACTAATCTAGAAGGAAGAATATATTTTTATTTGAATTAGAATAACTAGTTATAAAATCAGTACTGTATCTGGAGGCAACTTTATATAGAAATGTAGGGAAACACTTTTTTTTTAAACATTTTTTTCCTTTATTGGGGGATTAATTTTTTACAGTCTCCAGTAAACACAATAGTCTATATAGGCATAACATTTCTCAGTTTTCAACATAATACAACTATCACTAGGTTCTCTGGCATCCTTTTCCAAGACCTCTATATACACAGTGGAATACTAATCAGGTATTAAAAATGGCAATATCACCATTTTCAGCCCATCTTGGATGGAGCTTGAAGAAATCATGATAAGTGAAATGTCAGAAACAAGATGAATATGGGATGATCTCACTCATAGGTAGACTTTGAAAAACAATATTAGCAGAGAAAACACTGAGCTGGATCTGGACTGGAGTTGGTGTATTGCAATGAAGTAAAAGACTCTGATGGGGGGAGAGAAAAACTTTTCAAAGTGAAAGAATCACAATATTGAAAGAAATAATAAATTATGTGGCTGGGAGGTGGCATAGTGGATAAAGCATGGGATGCTAAATTCAATCCCTGGCAACACAATTACCAGAGTGATGTCTGCTTCTTTCTCTCTCTCCTTCTATCTTTCAAATTCACAAATAAATAAAAAGGGAAAAATAAAAAAAATATTTAAAAAAAAAAAATCTCAGAGTCCTGACTGTATTATGGACCCTAGTTCAGTTGTTCATAGGATATTTCATTAATTGTCCTCTGCACTTTCATTAATATTTTATTCGATTCTCAGAAAGATTATTTTCCCCTCAATCCATCTGAGTTAGAGTTCTGTCAGATTTCAATAATCTGAAAGAGTTTGTAATATTTGAGTGACTAATCTATACTCAATAATAACTTAAAATATCTGATTTTCTCAGAAAAAAAGTTATTGAGTATTGACAGTCAACATCAGTTTGAATAATAGGCAAATGTTTTTAAAGCTATTTAGAGCAAAATTTATGGTCAGTGTTCTTTTTCTTAGGATCTGCAACTTGGTGACCGAAAAACATTAAAATGTTTAGCAGAACAAGAGACAAAGAGGAACCGTGGCAGAAACTTGTTATTTCTTATAACAAAACGGTTTGGAAAATATGATTTTACATTTTACTCTCATTGTATTTATATATTTACTTTAAGTTATTTTTTATATTTATTTATTCCCTTTTGTTGCCCTTGTTTTATTGTTGTAGTTATTGTTGTTGTTATGGATGTTGTTGTTGGACAGGACAGAGATAAATGGAGAGAGGAGGGGAGACAAAGAGGGGAGAGAAAGATACCTGCAGACCTGATTCACCTCTTGTGAAACGACTCCCTGCAGGTGGGGAGCTAGGGTCTGGAAACTGGATGCTTAAGCGCCACCTATGCTTAACCCGCTGTGCTTTGTGCCACATATGCTTAACCCGCTGTGCTACTGCCCAACTCCTGTGTGTGTGTATTTGTGTATTTAATATTTTATTCTGAGAATTCATTTAAAAATAGGATAAGAAATTTCAAGTGGAGGCTGGGTGGTCGCACACCGGGTTAAGTGCACATAGTGCAAAGCAAGGATCATAGTTAGAACACCCTGAATTCACCCCACCTCTTGGGGAGTTGCCTCACAAACAGTAAAGTAGGTCTACAGGTGTTTATATTTCTCTATTCCTTGCTGTCTTTGTCTCCTCTCTCAATTTCTCTTTTTTTTAATCCAATGGGGAATCAAAGGGGCCGCCAGGAATGTAGATTTATAATGCAGGGCACTGATCTCCAGTGATAATCCTGTGGGTAAAAAAAAAAAAAAAATCAAGATAAGCATTACATACTTGTTTCACTGTATTTGTGTTTTGAGATGTTTCTATTATTTCAAATTCATTCATAGAAAATAGGTATTAAAAGTAGATTTTCAAACCAAGAAATATATTGTAGAAACATTTGTGAGTTTGTATATGCATGTTAAATCATGTTTAATCATTTAATTACCTTAAATTGCAATAGTAATCTATGATAATTGTACATGATTAACTAAATTGCATTAAATAGAATTTAGACAGACACATATTGAACTCCTTTACTATATTATAATTTATTTATTAGTCTGAGGATGCACTATTTAAGCTGACAGTTTTATTGTGTGATGATATGAATGCTGACGCTATTTCTTAGAGTGAATATTAAAGCAGTTTACTTCAATTAATTGCTCTTCTAGATTTCTAGCAATCTAGTTCCTCCCATTGTTTTTCATTTTAGCTTTAATCAAAGTGATGTGATTGATGACACATAGAGAAACTCTCTGTAACTTCTTTCCACGACATTGGGAATTATATCATATGCTAAGCAAATCAACATTCCTCTTTTTAAGTCTCCTATAACTTCAAATATAATTTCAATGTATGAGAATGTTCAGAAATGTTCTGGTTAATTATATTGTTTTAAAGAGATTATATTTCTGACCGCTGATAACCCTCCCAAACTATTAAAAGATGTTCACTTGAATTAGTACAAACTATTCTGAAGGGTCAGATGGTGGCACACCTGATTGGACACACATGCTATAATGTTCAAGGACCTGAGTTGGAGCTCCCAGTCTCCACCTTCAGGGGGAAAACTTTGCAAGTGGTTAACCAGTGCTAGAAGTGTCTCTCTGTCTTTCTCTTTATTTTTTCATTTTATTTTTTTATCTTTATTTATTTATTTGTTGGCTAGAGACAGTCAGAAATTGAGAGGGAAGGGGGTGATAGAGAGGGAGAGAGACACCTGCAGCCCTGCTTCACCACTTGTGAAACTTTCCCTGTACTGGTGGGGACCGGGGGCTCAAACCTGGGTCCTTGCGCACTGTAACATGTGTGCTTAACCAGGTGTGCCATCTCCTGGCCCCTCTTTCTCTTTCTATATCATCCTCTTCCCTCTCAGTTTCTGGCTGTTTCTATCAAATAAATAACATAAAGATAATAAAAAAAATTTAAAGTCTGCATGAGTAAATTTCAGTAATTTTAACCTAAAAATAAAAGAACCTAAGGGCCAGGTGGTGGTATATCTGGTTAAGTGCACACATTACAGTGCACAAGGATACGGGTTCAAGCCCCTGGTCCCCACCTTCAAGGGGAAGCTTCACAAGTGGTGAAGCAGAACTGCAAGTATCTCTCTACCTCTTTCCCTCTCTATCTCCCTCTCCCCTCTCAATTTCTATCTCTATCTAATAAATAAATATTAAAAATACCTATAGAAAGTTCTTTTTCCTAGGAATTGTAAAACATCACTGATATTGGCAATGTCTTCATCTACAAATATTAATCACATTGAACAGTTTTCCAGTAATGATAATATAACTGCTATTTCTAATAACAAAAAATAACAATGAAAGGAAATAGAAGAAGAAGAAGCTGACATTATGAAAGGAGTATATGTTCTATAACAGTAAGTAACAGTCATAGCTAACACTTTTATTAATTCTTTGAACTTCCTATTGCAATAACATTTTATCTAGAATTCTGAAAACATATGGCTGATACCTAACACAAATTCTTATATTTGTAATTTAAAAAGTTACAAAATTAACCTAGTTCTGTGCTGATAAATATTTACATTTTGCAGCATCTTTCATAATTTACATTATTCATTAATACATTATTCATTTTAATTCTTTTAATCTTTATTTATTTTGAGTAGAGACAGAGAGAAATTGTGAGGGGATGGTGAAATAGTGCGGGAGATAGACAGAGTCACCTGCTGACCTGCTCCACCACTCGGGAAGCTTTCCCCCTGCAGGTGAGGACCAGGGGCTTGAACCTGGATCCTTGAGCCCTGTAATGTGTGTCACCGCCTGACCCCATCATTAACACATTTCTATTTTACATGAAGTGTGTCTCTTTTCTTTGTTACCTAACTAAGCTAATGACATTCATTTCATCAAACAGACTTTCAGATTTGATTTGTTCAAACATTCCTTTCTCTTCCTCTAAGTCTATCTAGGCTCTTTTTTCCTTCCCTCCTTCCTCCTTTTCTTCTATCCTTTCTTCTTTCAGCATCTTCTTTTATTTATTTATTTTCTTTTCCTTCTTTTTTAGCTAGAGGCAGAGAGGCAAAGAAGGAAAGGTTTAGAGGAAGAGATCATAGTACTAAAGTTTCCTTGAAGATGGTTTGAGCTACACTGGAATTTGGGTTGTGTGAATGACAAAAGTATCATACTATCCAAGTGAATTATTCCATTGGCCAGATTAATTATTTTTATCTATGAAATACTCTAAATAATTTTTCATTTTCCTTGTTTTTATTATTATTATTTTAACAACTGACTAATTTAAATTCCTCTATATCACTTCTGGGCATATTATAATAACTATCTAAATGACCACCCAGGTACTAATTGCTCATTAATCATTGCCAATGATTCTCAATTCTTTTAATTTGAAGAACTAATTACAATCTTAAGAACTACTAAATTCTTCAAAGATCTTTAGTCATTGTGAAGTCTATCCATATACTTACGTTATATTAGAAACAATAACTCAGAAATCTATAAAATCTTTGATACTAATTCAACCTAAAATAAAAAAAAAACACTGTATAAGTAATTTGATGAGCTACTTTTGTCAAAAACAATTCAAATTACAAGTACAGAAATATAGGAAGAAGATAGTTTTCCTATGTGCTTAATAAATGTCACCTTGATTCTCATAAGTCTGTATTCTACTTATTATGATGTCACATGAATAGTGTATACACAAGTATGTAATTTGAAAAAAAATAGGAGGTTCTAAATTTCCAGGTTAATTATAGAAATTGTTATTTTACATAACCTTGAAATGCAGTGAGTGGTACTAGTTAGTCATTGTTTGCAATGTGGAATATGAATGTTAGCGAAGTTTTATTTTCTTACAGTGGCCACTCCTTTGTTTTTAACCTTATACACATTCATGAATTTGTAATGTTATGTATTAGTTATTTAGAAATACTAGTTCCCAGAGTTATGCAGACTTCATAATGTATTGATATATTTTTTACTATGTAATGCAAAAGCAAAGTCAGATGTGTTAAGTTCTTCGGAGTGAAGACCACCTAGTTTCTGTGGATATTAGAGATGTTAGCAAGGCACGAAACTTAAATGGTTCTATCTGTGATCTTACTTTCATTATTGAGTTTTGGCTCAGGGAACTACTCTCTGGAGTATTCTGCATCATTTAACAGATCATTGCTCCTGCAATCACAGATTCACCAAGTAGTCATTATACTTCCTCTTGGAGTAATATCCCTTCTCCATTAAGGTTCAACGTCAACTCTGAAGAGTAGGGAACCAGTAACTATTTCAGGAGAGGGCAATTAACCTCAAATTGCTTTCAACACCAGGTTAAGTTACTCTTCTCCAAGAATCTTATTTGCTCAGAAGTTGATAAGGCCTTTTTATCTATCCGCTAACACATTTTCATAAAACATATATGTATAATATATATTTATACACATATATACACATATATATGGCATAAAATCATTAACTCAGAGTCACACACCAGTTTATAACTCCTGTTATTTCAAGGTGAATCTCAAATTGTAGTTATCTGAAAACTGTTTCATATCTTTAGTATCTGCTTCCGTTTCCCTCAGTGTGTCTAAATTGGAAGGTCAGAGTTTACTTGTCATTGATTTTGCTATATAGGGTCATAATAGAGTAGTAATTAAAAAGGTACTATGAAGTAGCCCATTTGTAAAGGAGGACATTTGGGTCATTTTTTTTTTACACCACTGACATCTTGTTCTTGAATATTTGTGTTAAATTTGCTAGCATAGCAACTCTTGACCCTATTAATCAGGTAATGCCAATTTTCTGATTGAAATACTACTACTGACTTGGGGAATGTTGAGCATTCCCTATGATTTTTTCTGACAATTTTTGTTGTTGTTGTTAGAAACAACGGATATGACTAATTCATTGAGGAGGATCTTTCCAACATATTCTAGTAGAAATATCTATATGTATAATTTAATTTTGATGATTTGGTCAAAACTCTAATGTTAGTAATGGAGAAGAAACATGATCAAATAACACAGACTTGATGACAACATTATTCTTAGTTTTATCTCACATGTAACTTTATCCAAAGACACTTATAGCAACATATTGAAAAGATATTTTAAAACTGGTAGATAACTGAATGTAGAATTGAAAATCACTATAATCAAGTAGTATTTGAATTTTCTCACTACATGAATTATGTACTCTATTTTTCTGCTTTTATGTATATAGCTCTTCTTTTCTTATTCTCTCACTTCTTTTCTTATTCTCTCTTCCCTTTCCTCCATTCCCCTCCTCTCATGTTGGAGGATGGGCCCACTATCCTGGAAAGTCCAGGCCATTGTTTCCATGAAGTCTGAGTGGGTAAACCCTGGGCTCTCCCTCCAGGTTGAGACATGGGCAGGTTCTCCAGACCTCATGAACTAGTGATGGATGGCTTCTCTGGATAGGGACTACCTTTCTGCACATGCCCCTCATTTGTACATTGTGATTGGGCTAACTTGAAAATTACTGCAAACTCCTGTAAGTCAACTGCCCCCTCCTCTGCCTCTTCTGAAGCATCTGTAATTTACCCCCCGGGAAAATTTCATTGTGAGCTTGTGATCAAACTTTATGTGGTAACCTTTCACTTGTGATCAAATAGTTTGCAGGTCAAAATTTGACTATGCATTGTGTTGCTTTGTGTTTGGGTTAATGATTACCTTAACCTTCTCCCTGGACAATGGTTATATTTGCCTGCTTTCTCTCTTAATAAATGAGTCTCCCAACTTTTCAAAGGCCTCCCAGAGCGGACTAAATCTGGTTTGATTATTGTCTCTCCGAATATCATCCCTGATGTGCAGAGTTACCATTGGACTCCCAGGGGGCCACTCTGACCCTCGCTGCCAGTGGCAAGGGGGGCGGGGACCCAGAGTGACCTGCACTCTCATCTTCACCACTTCAAATTTTACATTGTCAGAACAAGACACAGAGAGGCAGGGAGACAGAGAGAAAAAACAGCTGGATGATGGCACATGTGGTTGAGCATATGTGTTAACAATGCACAAGGGCCAGAGTTAAAGTCCCTATCCCCATCTGCAGCAGAAAACTTTGAGAGTGGTGAAGCAGGGGGGCCAGGCACAGCTGGTTAAGTGTACATGGTGATATGCTCAAGGAAGGGCATAAAGATCTTGGTTGGAGCTCCTGGGTCCCCACCTGCTGGGGGATAACTTCACAAGTGGTGAAGTAGATCTGCAGGTGTCTATCTTTCTCTCCCCTCTCTCTGTCTTCTCTTCTCTTGTTTTCTCTCTGGCCTATCCAATAACAGCAATAGAAATAATAACAACAAAGCTAACAAAATAAAAAAAATGGCCTCCAGGAGCAGTGGATTTGTAGAACAGGCACCAAGCCCCAGTGATAACCTTGGGGTCAAAAAAAAAAAAAAAAGAAAAAAAGAGAGTGGTGAAGCAGGTTATGTGGCTCTCAGTTTCTCTCCCATTCTATCTCCCCCTTCCCTTTCTAATTCTGGCTGTCTCTGTCATATGTATATATATCTGAGAGAGAGAGATACACAGCCCCAAAGCAGCTGTTTCTTTCAATGTGTTAGAGGCCAAATTTGACTGAGTATTGTGTATGACAAAAAACAGCACTGTTCAAATGAGTTAGTATTGTGCTTTTTCCCATTCCACTGTTATAATTTTAACTTATCATCAAAAGCATCACCATTTTATGTAACATTTTTAAATCTGTTGTCTGCTATCTCAGTTATTTTACTCAGTATAATCATAAAATTAATCCTTTCATTGCAACCTTGATAGAACACATTTCTTTTTTCATTTTTATTTTTTTCATTTATTTATAAAATGGAAACACTGATAAGACCATAGGATAAGAGGGGTACAATTCCCACCAGAGCTCCATATCCCATTCCCTCCCCTGGTAGCTTTCCTATTCTTTAACCCTGGGGGAGTATGGAATCAGGGTCATTATGGGGTACAGAAGGTGAAAGGTCTGGTTTCTGTAATTGCTTCCCTGCTGAACATGAGCATTGAAAGGTCAATCCATACTCCCAGCCCATCTGACTTTTCCCCCAGTGGGGCAGGGCTCTGAGGAAGCGGAGCTTCAGGACACATTGGTGGGATTATCTGCCCAGAGGAGTCTGGTTGGCATCATAGTAGCATCTGGAACATGGTAGCTCAAAAAGAGTTAACATAAAGACATATAAATTGTTGACTATTCATGAATCTAAAGGATGGAATATTGGATATGAAGATGGGGTCTCTGTTTTGGAAATAGCTAGTAGGTCTATTTTAGATATATTCCAAAGGGCCCAGGACTTTATCAGTTCTTGCCTGAGCCTGACATGTGATATGCAGGTGGACCCAGGTTATTGCCTAGGGAGATGATGTCATGGCTGGAAAAAAGGCTAGAAAGCTGTATCTGAGAAGAGAGTAGCTCCCAAATATGGGAAAAGTATTTAAATATTGTTGACTGTAACCCCATTTATTTGATCTGGGGCCCATATTTAGCATAGGAGTCTATGTAACCTCTACATCCCTATAGGTCCTGTAGGGGAGTCCTGGAATCCCCACACAAACACGATGAGCCTAGACCTCAAATAGATCCCTCTCCCCATTATCACTAGTTACCTCCACCAGCAACAACATAATGGACCCCTTTGTGGGGAGTGTCCCCGTAGGACTTTGCCCTCGATGTGGATCAACAATAGTAGGGAAAGTTCCATCCTCTGAATGGGGGGGTTGGATAACATATTCTATCTACCACCTGAAGAAGGTGGTTCCTGAAATTGGTGCAATTTGGAGTGTTCCTACTGATGATCATAGAATGCAAGATAGAACACATTTCTACATGTATAGTGACTCTAATGAAGTTAAACTTTTCTTGTCACTAACAGTCTGATGTTAACTTTCTTTTTACATGCTTATGAAATGAGCATTTAAAATAACCCATGTATCTTTTATTTTCTGATATATTCAGGTGTATCTTGTTAGTAACATGGCCTGGAATATATTTCCCTAAAACTTCAAAAGTTTAAGCAATGAAGGAATGATTTTGTTTTGTTTTGTTTTTTTAACTATGAAAGTACTCAATCCCAGATATCACCCTAAACCAGAGGGGAAAATATACTCAAGACTGAAACACCTGATATATTTGCATACATTTTAATACTTTTGTGGTGCTAATTATAATTCTGGTCTATATTATTATTATTTTATATATATTTAAAAATCCACATCATTGGTCACTGTTTTATGTATAAAGACTTTAACTTAATTTTCCATTCCAAGACACAAACTTCTATCCATAAATATTTATTAAAGTTACTTCAAATTAATGAAGAAATAATGTTATTTTAATTAAATATTAGAGTGTATGATTTTTAGTTCAAAAGAAATCAAGAACTTACAAAGTGAGGGTCTGGATAGTCTTATTGATTTGGGTTTCTTTGAAATACTATTTCATCCAAAATGTCATCTCTCGAATCCAGTTTCGTCATCTGGGACTTAAAAAGAATCTTCTCACATTGATCCTACTGCATCTGTCTCGGTGCAGAGTATCACCTGTGTTTGACAGACAAGTGTCTTTAGAACTTAAGCTTTTTTCTTATTTATTTGTTTATTTATTCATTTATGTATCATAGAGTAGAAACAAGAGAACTGGAGCATCATTTGAAAACATGTGGTGCCTGGGATCTATAATAATTCAGGATTTCATCTTTGCGAGTCTCGTGCTGTAGAAAAGGAACCAGCTCTTGGACAGTGGTATCTTTAGAACATGAATCCACTCATCCAAATGGGGAGCTGGAGAAAAAGGCTAAGTCTCCAAGTAACACTTCCTTGGATAGTTAAATATAAATCAAGTTTTACTGTAATTTAGGAGGTAGAGTCAAGTCCTATGTTAAGAGTATATAAATCATTTTAATGTTTTTATTCAGTTGTCCCTGCTAGTAAAATGCATATGCATTAGAGAAAGCAAGAAGTTGGTAATATTTTGAAGTTCTCATGTTTTAGAGACTTCAAAATGGAAAATGATCTATTAAAAAGCATTTGATATTTATTAAAGGAACCTAGGTAATACAGTGGTGTCACAGATTTCAAATTGTTTGCAAGAAGTTATAAACAAAAAGAAACTGAGATTTTGTTTATCATGCCAATCAATATCAAAACGTTATAAGTGAAGTTGAGTGTTACTTTGATAGTTTCAACCTGTTTTTTCTCAAATCTTATGAATGCAATGATTTCTCAAAAAAAAATATATATATATATTTCCAAACACAGTGAAGCAAAGATTTGGGTTTATTTTGTCAGATGAAAATTCAGAATCAGGTTAAGAGACAAGCCACCACATGCTGCTGAATTAATTAAGAAACTGACTTCAAAAGTATTGGGTACATTGCCAGCACAATGTCTCTATAGGCAGTTTTTTTTTTTCATTCACTGTCCCATTTCTGCACTATGTTTCTATCATTTTTATCAAACCAATATTTCCATTTCACTCAGAAGTAGATTAAAACTTATCTCTTTGCAAATAATGGAATGAGATCACTTTAGGAGTCTGCATCATTTTTTTTACTGGGTATTGAGAGAAAAGCATTTTCCATCACTGATCTGCACACAGTTTCTAGTGATTTATTAACATATGCTTGCAGTGAAAGTACTACTGGAAACTGGATGATAGATGTTTCTTAAAGACTAGAAATTCAGAGAGGCAGCCCAGAAAACATGTTGGGGACTGTTCTCAAGAATTCAAGGTAAAATATATTGAATATCTGAAGACCCATCAGACCAATGTCACATTTGCCAAAATGTGTTTTTCTCTGTTTTCTAAGAAGCCTTTTCACTGTGGGACAAAATATAATTGGAATAAATCTGCAAACATTCTAAAATGACTGCACCAAATCTGCAGGAATTCACCTCAATTTAGATGAAGCACATGTAATAATGATGTCCTTGTTACAAAATCAAACAAAATAAATAAATATTCAAGTTCCCCTAGGGTTGTCAATTTCTGCTGGATGTTGATTCCTTACAAATATAAGCATAGCAGGACCACTTTGTCACCTGCTGGAGAATGACTTTCCATGGTGTGAACTTTTCTTATATTGCAATATTTTTCTCACATCTGTCAATGACTGACTTTTCCAATTGTATCCAGGTTTATTTCTTTGAACTCAAGTTACTTTTTCTTTCCACTTTCAGTAAGAATTACATATTAAGTCTTAAGATGCTTGACTGTATATTTAAACGACATTTATTGGCAGAGCAACAGTTCCAGTAGTAAGCTAAAAATACCGACATTTAAAGATATTATTTTGTTAGGAGTCATAAAGTTCTTTGTTGTTTTGATAGACATTCTTTTATAATGTATATTGATTCATTTTTATAAATAAATGCCCAAGTGAAATAAAGGAATTAAATGTTCAAAGGAGTGGAAGGGTGCAGATTGTGGGGTGGGGGGAACACTTCTACCTGAACGGCTGAATGCCAGTCCTATTAATGGTCATATACTCTTGGGGCAGTTTCACAAAAATCACCATGCTTTAGTTTCTTACTATTTTAAATAGAGATAACAATAATGTTAGCTAGCCGGGAATACAAGGTTAATTGATCTAAAATTGTCTACATCACAGGCTATAATATGTCTTTGTGTTTTTAATTTTTATCACCAGGAACACACAGAAGGAATATTACTCTCTGAATTATGGACAGTATATCATTTTGGATATTAAAAGACAAAACAGTAGCAAGCTAATGACCTTCTCCAAGAGTCTTCTGTAGATTACATAATATACTGCATCCAACCGATGGAAAGGTGGAGTATTTGAAGATATTTATCTACTTCCACTAGTCCTTCAAATTTTACCAAGTGAATTATTTTAAGAATATATATTAATATATTCATGGGGGAAGAGAGAGAGAGAAAGAACTAGAGCATCACTCCACCATATGTAATACTGGCTGTTGAACTCAGAGCCTCTGGTTTGAAGGTGAAACTATTTATCTACTGTGCCACATCCAAGGTCACCACTGAGTGAATCCTTTTATGGGACTATATCTTCAACCAAGTGAATGGAGACTGTGGAATTAGGTTGAGTGAAAAGAAACATGTTTAAAGTCTTTACTTGTACGAGAGTGGGGCCCACTGTCCCAGAAAGTCGAGGCCATTGTTTCCAAGAGGTCCAAGCGAGTTGACCCCCAACTCTCCCTTAGGGTCTAGGGTTCAGACAAGGGCAGGTTCCCCAGTCTCTGGAATTTATGAAGGCTGGATGCAGGGACATGGGCGCCTTTCTACACATGCCACCTCCCCCCCCCCTTCCTACTTTAATCAAAAGCCATGGATTACTGTATGTGGTTAAACTTAAAACCACCAGAAAACATCCTGATTGCTCAGCTGCCTCCTTTCCCCCTTGATGCCCTAAAGTGCCTGCAATCTACCTCTGGAAAAATTTACATTGTAAAACTTGTGACCAAACCTTGTATGTAACCTTTTATTTGTGATCAAGCAGTCTGTGACTATGCATTTTATTGCTCTGAGTTTGGGTTAATGAATACTGACCCTTCCCCGCAAGTTATGGATATATTTACCAGCTTTTTCTTTCAATAAACAAATTGTACCACTGAGGCTTTCCCAGAGCTGACTTCCCTGTCTTTCTGTGCACTTTGCTCTCAGCACACAGAGCTACCCCAGGACTCCCAGGGAGCAGCTCTGACCCTTGCCTCAGCTGGCCAGTGGGGAGGGGGGACCCAAAGCAGTCTGCACTTACTAAGTAAGTAAAAAACTTGAAATCACCCTTCACATTATTGCCTCTTTGTCCTCATATTTAAATTGTCAATAGATTATAACAATTTTTGTGTTGGAATTTATTTTTCAATATGTGTAATTAAGTCTTCATTATTGAAGGTCATGATATTTATTGTTGTGGAAACATATAAACATTTCCCTATTTCTGAGTCTCTCTGAATACTAATCCATCAGTCATATTGCTGAAAGAATGACTTTCTTAGCATAATAATCTTATCATTTTCCCTACATAAATTTTCCAGGACTTTCACCATATATCCAAATAATATATAGAGCGTGGATATTTCCTAGAAAACCATCACATCTGGGTCTTATCTTCTAGGTTCGTCATTTTTCATGTTACAAAATTTCCTCCTTTTTCTGTTCATGTCTTATTCTGGACCACATTTACATCTGTATTTTTGCCTTTACTTATGAATATCTCACTAATGGATACCCATAGATAGTTAATACTATTTTTATCTTTGATACTTCAGTCCAAAATGAGTTGGTATCTGGATTGTTTTTTTAAATTATACTCACATTTGTTTTATTTTGGTCCACTGGCTAAGCTGTACTTTTAGGACTAGTCTTCCTTGAGTGGCAGAGTAGTATGACCCAGCCTCCCTCAGAGAGTGGAGCAGTTCCTGCCATTGCTACTTTATAGAGAGGGCATGGGGGCAGGTTTATGCAAAGAGACTCTCTTGCCTGAGGCTCCAAAGTCCCAAATTCAGTCCACTGCACCACCATAAGCCAGAACTGAGCAGTGCTCTGGTTAAAATAAATAAATAAGTAAACAAACAAACAAATGAATAAATAAATAGCATTTTAGAAAGGGCATCGTCCCGAAGAGGCTCACAGAGGGCTTATACTGATGTTTCTCATAGAAATGACCAGGGATGGTGGAAAGAGTGATCTATTAGAGTTCAAGGCCCATCTATGTGGGAACCCAAGGATTCCCTGACTAGAACCCCAGGTGATGGGGTGACCTAGTATTGACCAAAATGGGCATCATTTGGTGAGTCAGTCTCTTGCCCTTATTCAGCTTTTGTAGTCCCTTTTTTTTATCTGATGAGCTTAGACTTTCCTCCAGTTGTTAAAACACAGTGTACATTTGTTGTATCCAAACTGGTATTAGGTTAATGGGGTCTGGTTTCAAGTTAGGGAGGAAATACAACTAGGATTTTAGTGTATCTATGTTCTTGCCCTATATTCAACTTTGATACCAAATTTTCTCCACCAGTCCTCTAAATTAATCTTTTAGAAATTAAATTTTCATTTTTTATATGTTGCAATTTTTTCCTCCACATAGTTTTCAGCATTGGTTTACTCAGGATTATAACAATGTTCTTATTTTTTTTTAATTTTATTTATTTATTTATTTATTTATTTAATAGGGACAGAAACTGAAAGGAATGGGGAGATAAACAGGGAAATAAAGAATAGTCTTATTTCATCATTTGTGAAGCTTTCCTCCTGCAAGTGGGGACCAGGGGCTTGAACCCAGGTCCTTTACTGTGCACACTTTACTGTCTTCACTTAAGCAGGTACACCATTGCTTTGTCCCTATAATTACTTTCTTTACCTTCAGGTTATAGCAATGAATATGTTCTTTTAGTAATTAGCTTATATAATAACTTAATATTTCAGAATTATGATCATGAGTATCATTGTTAAAATCCTGTCTGGGTACAAAATGTGCATATTGAAGATATTATAAAGAAGTGCAAACATACTGGAATTCCTACATAATTAATAACTCAGTACAGTTTTTCATAGTAAGTGAGCAGCACCTTTAAGTTTATTAGATGCTATGCATTCTTTAGAATGATGGTAAAATTTTAAAAAATTGCTCCACATGTGTTTAGTAATGTAGTACTTTTATTTGTTCAATTGGATAATCTATCAGTTGAGTATGCTTGTTAAATATTAAATAATACACACTTTTTCTTCTGGAAGATATGCTATATTTTATATTCTTTGTTGCATAAGAGGATCAATGTAAGAAATGGAAAAGGTAACTGAAAATCCCCATTTTTCTTCTTCCAATGGCTACCGTCTTAATCTAGTTGTTAACAACTGCTGATCTTCAATCAAATCACAGATGACTTAGTTTGAAAGAGCCACTGGTATTTAAAAAGTTGCAATATATATATTACTTAACCTATCATTAATATATATTTTTGAGTTTTCTTATTTATAAAAAGGAAACATTGGCTAAACCATAGGATAAGAGGTGTACAGCTCCATACAATTCCCACCACCAGAACTCTGTATCCCATCTCCTCCCCTTGCAGCTTTCCTATTCTTTCACCCTTTGGGAGTATGGACCCAAGGTTATTGTGGGATGCAGAAGGTTGAAGGTCTGGCTTCTGTAATTGCTTCCCTGCTGAACATGGGCGTTGACAGGATCCCATATTCCCATCCTGTCTCTCTCTTTCCCTAGTGGGGAAGGGATCTGGGGAAGGGGAGCTCCAGGACACATTGGTGGTGTTGTCTGTCCAGGGAAGTCTGTTCCGCATCATGCTAGCATTAGGTGAAATACCTACAGTGTACTTGCCCACCTTGCTAGTAATGTCACATTGTTACACAAAATATTCCTTATTTACATTCTACCTCACTTTGTGTGAAAGCTTTTTTTGCTCCACTTTCTTGTAAATATTCGGTATTACAGGCCTATAAATGGGACCATTGCATGGAGATGAAATTGTCTCATGAATTTTACTTGAACAGCATTTTCATTTTATTTGACCTTGCAATTCATTCTGAAGTTCTTGCTCCAAAGTATTAATGATTTTATTAATTTCCATTCATCTTTGAATTTTGTCTTTGAAATAAAATTTAAAAGACTAAATGTCTCAGTGGTACAATTTCACGTCCCCCAAAATAAATAGCACTGATCACCAGCCACCATAATGCCATCTCTCTCTTCCAGAAGGCATTAAACTCAGTTGTGTGTCTGCACATAATTACTTAAAGCAATATGTCACATATTCTAAATGTGCTTTTTTTCTTACTTTCTTATTTTTAATTATCCTATTATACATTTTGATGAAAATAATTTCTAATTTGAAAGCCTATATTAACTGTACTTTAAAATCTATTAATTCCATTAACTTACTTGCCTATTTTGCTAAGTAATGTTCTAAAAAAATGTAGAAGTCTGATTTTAATTTTCTACTAACCAAATGTATGTTATAAAGATTACTACACTATGTGTATGGTTATAAACAATGTTATGAAATAATAACAATAGTTACAAGAATTGGTGAAAAAGAGAACAGGAAAATGATTCATTCATTTAATATCAATAAAGTTACATTTTTAGATCCAGTGCTGAATGGATGACCTAAGTTTTCAGTGAATAAGTACATTTTCATAGAGGTGAATAATGAGAAAGAGAAGTAACATCTAAAAATCTAAGTATGGAGTGAAAGAGGTTCAGGAGCAAACCTTCAGAGTGCAAAGGAAAATGAAATAGTCTGAGGTTGCTGAGAAATGGAATGTATCTTTATTTAAGATTCTTACTGGATTATGACTTCTAGTCATCAAGTGACTTCTAAAGATCAAAGCAGAGGTTTTAGAGAAATAATGGTTATTAGGATTAAGATCCATAATGTACTATTATTAGGGAATATGTTAGTTGTGAAATAGAAATCATATAGAGAAAGGGGTAGAAAATTTTAAGAACGAGAAGAAAAGTAATTTTTTTTATCACCAGATTTATTGCTGCATTTAGTGCCTGCATGACTCTTGTTCCCAGCTGCATATTTTTTGGTTTTTTTTGCTTTATTTTTTTTAAGATGGTGAAAAACAAAAAGAAGAAGGAGAAGGAGAAGGAGGAGGAGGAGGAGGAGGAGAAGGAGACAGAAAGAAATCCAGAGTAAAGGAGAAACACATAACACTCTTCCATTGTTGTTGATGCTTCCTCACATTGCAGGTGAGGACTGGAGACTTGAACCCAGGTCCTCATGCATGGTATTGTGTTTGCTATCCCAGGTGAAGCATCACCTGGCCACTAATTTTTTCTTAATTTCCTTTCTTTTCCTTCCTTTTCTTTTCTTTTCTTTTCTTTTCTTTTCTTTCTTTCTTTCTCTCTTTCTTTTTTTTTAGAATAAACCAACCTAGAGAAATCTGAGACGTTAGTGTGAATGAAGACGCATGACATGTAGATGATAAAAGTTATATAGTAGAGTGAGATTAGAGACTTTAAGGTTATTGAAATAGCATGTGCTGTGAATTTACAGTTAGGAGTGGTAATCCTGAATCATACTTCACCATTAGTTTAAAGACTCTACGTACTGTTTTCCATAAAGATAGCAGAAAATTCTACTCCCAGCAACTTGCTAAACACAGGAAAACAAACCAACAAACACCAAACTGTTTCTTGGACGTTGTGGTAACTGTGTTGATGGAAAGAGGTTGGAGGCAGGGTAGCAGGGATATCATTGAACATACAGGGAGGGTGTGGTGACTCACTGGATGTGAGTTTAAAGCTGTGCCCCTGAAATCTGGTATATTTTGTAAAACACTGCTGAATCACTAAGAAAAAACAAAATCAGCACTTTTTTTTTTTTTTTGCTGCAGTTTATCGCTGAAATAGTTGCTAGTATTGATTCCTAGGTGAAACTTAAGTGCCATTAAAATATAAAAAATAAGGGATCTGGGCAGTAGTGCAACAGGTCAAGCGCACGTGGTGCAAAGCACAAGAACCAACTTAGGATCTTGATTTGAGACCCCGGTTCCCCACCTGCAGTGGGGTCGCTTCACAGGCGTTGAAGCAGGTCTGCAGGTGTCTATCTTTCTCTCCCCCTCTCTACCCTTCCCTCCTCTTTCAATTTCTCTCTGTCCTAGCCTACAACAATGACATCAATAACAACAATAATGACAACAATAAAACAATGAGGGCAATAAAAAGGAATAAATAAATAAATATTCAAAAAATATAATAAAGACTGTTACATTAATAGTTAAATATGTAATAATATGGGGACTGAATACTTATGCAATATTTATGTGCATGGTCACATGAAAGTGTTTACATGTATTCTTGGTTATTTTAAAATATTGCTTACATAAGTTCTGTGATTAGACTTTCACATTCCTGATTGTTCAATGATAACAGGATACTAGACATTGCTTTCAGTCCATGGTTAATTTAATGTTATAACTCCTTTGAGAATACAATGATTTTGGTGACCATTGTTAGTTGGGCAGCTATAATTGCTGTACATATGGCACAGGCATGGCTGAAAAATGTGAAAATGTAATCAGAATACAGATATATCATATGGTTCAGCATATATTTAAATAATGCAGAAGTTAGTATGGATAGGATAAAAAAGTAGCAAATTTAGCAGAATTTTATAGGAAGCAAGCAATATTCTCAGAACAAGTTTTAGAGGATATGATTTTTTAATTAAATTATTTAAAATATTTTTATTTATTTATTACTGAATAGAGGCAGAGAGTGATGGGGGGGCAGAGAGATACCTGCAGCCCCTGCTCCACCATTCATGAAGCTCTTTCTTTGCAGGTGGGGACCAGGAGCTTGAACCTGGGTCTTTGAGCACTATAATGTGTGTGTTCTTAACCAAGTGTACCACTGCCGCTTCTCATTTTTTAATTATTTTTAACTGATATCAGAGTTATCTCCGGGGCTCAGTGTTTGCACAATGAATCTGCCATTCTAGGTGAACAATATATTTAGTTATTTATTTTGTATAGAGACAGAGAGAAATTGAGAGGAAATGAGGAAATAAAAAGAGAGTGGGAGAGGGAGAGGGAGAGGGAGAGGGAGAGGGAGAGGGAGAGGGAGAGGGAGACTTGCAGCACTGTTTCACTGCTTTTGAAGCAATGTTTCTTATTAGGGTACCAGACACTTGAGCCCAGATCCTTGTATGGCATGGTAATGGTAATACATGTACTCTGTCAGGTGCTCACTACCTGGCCTCTGATTTTGAGTTGTTAGAGGATTTCAGAAGCAAGCAGAAAGAGTTCAGAAATAATAGCATTTATTATTTTTTCTTTTTAATATTTTTCCCTAAAGGGTTATATCTGGGTCTGTTGCCAGCCCTACAAATCCATAATTCCCAGCAGCCATTTCATCCTATCTTATCTTATCTTATCTTATCTTATCTTATCTTATCTTATCTTATCTTATCTTATCTGACAGGACCAAGATAAATTGAGAGGGGAGGACAAGATAAAAAGGCAGAGAAAAAGACACCTGCAGACCTGCTTTCCCAGAGTGAAGTATCATTCCTGCAGCCCTGTAGGTGGGGAACAGAGCCTTGGAACCAATTCTTGAGCATATCCTTTTGCTTAGTATGTATGCTTAACCAGGTGTGTCACTATCTGACCCCGATAGCATTTGAAATTTAATATAAGTATTTTAATTATGGGAAAATAATACAATTACAATGCAAATATACCTGATATATACCCACATATATAATGTTTACTTGCCATCACACGCTTTAACTTTCTTTTCTTTTTCTTTTTTAAATATTTATTTATTTATTTATTCCCTTTTGTTGCCCTAGTTGTTTTATTGTTGTAGTTATTATTGTTGTTATTGATGTTATCGTTGTTGGATAGGACAGAGAGAAATGGAGAGAGGCGGGGAAGACAGAGAGGGGGAGAAAAAGATAGACATCTGCAGACCTGCTTCACCGATTGTGAAGCGACTCCCTTGCAGGTGGGGAGGGGGTGGCTGGAACCCGGATCCTCACGCAGATCTTTGAGCACTTAACATGCTGCGCTACTGCCAGACTCCCACATGCTTTAATTTTCAGCTACCAAATCTACTTAATTCAAGTACCTCAATTTCGATGACGTGTCTTAGCAAAAATTTTACTATCCAATTTCAACGTTATAAAAGTAAATATGGGGAGTCAGGCGGTAGCACAGAGGGTTAAGCACATGCGGCACAAAGTACATGGACCTGCATAAGGATTCCTGTTGCAGCCCCTGGCTCCCCACCTGCAGGGGAATCTCTTCACAGGTGGTGAAGCAGGTCTGCAGGTGTCTATCTTTCTCTCCTCCTCTCTGTCTTCCCCTCCTCTCTCCATTTCTCTCTGTCCTATCCAACAATAGTAATAACTACAACAATAAAACAACAAGGGCAACAAAAGGGAATAAATATTAAAAGTAAATATGATAGCAAATAAACAATAAAAATAACACTAATATTGATAGTTGAGCACTGTTTATGTGATATTCAGTAGTGTCCAGGGCAAAAAATAATCATTGAATTTTATAACATATATATTCTAGCTTGTAGGGATATAAAATATGTTAATATTTAATTTCAATTAAATATTCCAATTAAACAATTAAAAATGTTCCTTTTAAAGAGTATATTATTTATTTTAACAAAGTGACAAATTATTCAGTGTAAGAAAATTCATTTGTAAAGATCAATTGTATGTAGAAACTGAGTAACTAAAATTTTGTTTCAGCAACCTACTGCATTAAGTGGGTATGCTGATAGCTAGAGATTTCCTGTGCTTTATAACAGAACAGATGTAGACAAATTACCATAATTTTGAATCACTTCTTTCAGACTCAGTAATTTGAGAGAAGGTATATGGATTTTGTAGTTAAGATAGGTCTAAGAGAATAATGAGAAATGATTGTTAAAAGGTTAAAAAAGCAAAAAACTGGATAGAAACATTATTGCAATGAAATGCAGTAGATAATAATGAATAGATCTGTCATCTAATCAACAGAGATATTCTCTAGGTAAATGTCAAAATGGACACTGATTATCAAAGTATGCAATGTTTGACTGACATGTTATCACAAAGTAAATTTCATATCAGTTTAGATTATGCCTTTGGAAAGAAAAGAGAGAATAAGGAAATCCGGAATCAAGACAAAAAAAAAATGTGACAAAACTCTTACTCTGTTACTAACTTTAGTATGCCATTGCTTATACTATTTACTGATTCCTTTAGGGTCTTTATAAGCTGGAGGAGATCTTTCCAGAAATTTCCTTGTCTTACATGCTATTTCATACTATTAATGCTTAAATAGTATTCAAGTATAAATAATTTACAAAACAAAAATCTGAGGGAAAATCAATATTTTTGATAAAACTGATAGAAAATTACAATCTTGGCTATAAACATAGACTAACAATTCAAATTAGGAAAAAAGTAAACATTTATGCCTATAAAAGTGTTACCTACAGAATAAAAGTTAAGTTTTTTCCATAAAATTTCCGGACCATCACCAAAAACTCTCACAATCATTGCAATAAAGGGAAAACATATTGTTTCAAAGCTAGAAACATGTAACTTTATAAAACATTTAAAATACAACTAGCAATGGACCTGCTCAAGAAGCAACCAGCAAAGTCTTCTAATATTTGAAGAGAAAACAATTTAATCCTGAATTTTACACACGAGGAAAGTATAAAAACTGCATGGAGTGCTATCCAGCCTTTAGGTACATGATTGTTCAACAATTTGCTTGACTTTGTATGTTAACTCTCTTTTCAGCCACCAGCTTCCAGGTGCTAGTATGATGCTTACCAGACTTCCTTGGAAAGATGACCCCACCAATATGTCTTGGAGCTCCGCTTACCCAGAGCCCCACCCTACTAGGGAAAGAGAGAGGCAGGCTGGGAGTATGGATAGACCTGCCAATGCCCATGTTCAGTGGAGAAACAATCACAGAAGCCAGACCTTCCACCTTCTGCATCCCATAATGACCTTGGGTCCATACTCCCAGAGGGATAAAGAGTAGGAAAGCTATTATGGGAGGGGATAGGATACAGAGATCTGGTGGTGGGAATTGTGTGGCATTTTACCCTCTTATCCTATGGTTTTGTTAATGTCTCCTTTTTTAAATAAATAATAAATAAATAAAAACTGTGCATGGTAGGATCCAACTACTATCATGGAATAATTTGTTTGCAAGGACCAGGCAGTAGTATACTTGGGTAAGCTTATACGTAACAGTGTGCAAGGACTTGAGATCAACACCTCTCCAAAAATCATTGAAGCAGTGCTGCAGGTGTTTCTCTCACCTCTCTCATTCACTAGCTCCCTCTCTGTCACACCCTCCCCTATCACATTCTCTCTGTCTCTATTCAAAATAAGCAAATCATTATTTTTAAATGTTTGCAGTGCATTACAATCTAGAAAACTATTGAAGGCTATGTTTTGTTATGAAGGATTTTTATATTTTACATATTTTGATAGAAATGAGAAATTGAGAGGGAAAGAGTGACAGGGAGAGGAAAAGAGGGAGAGGGAGAGAGAGAAAAAATAATAATTCGTTCAGATTGCTTTGGTAATGTAAATTCATTCACCCTATGTGGGGAGCAATCTAGAGATTCTACAAATTATTAAACACATGCTTAAGTAGTTTTTATTTATTTTGAATACATTTCTGGGGGGTAGTATACACAGTTAAGTACACACATTGCCATGAGGAAGGACCCAAGTTTGAGCCCTGATTCCCCAACTTCAGCAGGGATGCTTCACAAGCAGTGAAACTGTACTGCAGGTGTCTCTCTTTTTTTCTCCCTCTCTATCTTTTCCTTCTCTTTAAATTTCTCTCTGTCCTATAAAAACAAAATGGAAAGAAAGAAAGAAAGAACAAAATGGCTGTCAGGAGCAGTGGATTTGTAGTGCCACTTCCACCAAGTCCCAGGGTTAAATCTGGTGGCTAAAATAAATAAATACATAAATACGCAATCAAAGAGTGTTTCAGGGAGTCAGGCAATAGCACAGCGGGTTAAGCACAATTGGCACAAATCTCAAGGACTAGAGTAAGAATCCTGGTTCCAGCCCCCAGCTCCCCACCTGTATGGGAGTCCCTTTACAGGCAGTGAAGCAGGTATGCAGGTGTCTATCTTTCTCTACCCCTCTCTGTCTTCCCCTCTTCTCTCCATTTCTCTCTGTCCTATCCAACAACAACATCAATAACTACAACAATAAAACAACAAGAGCAACAAAAGGGAATAAATAAATAAATATTTAAAAAAGGGTTTTACCAAAAAAAGTTTCTTCTTTCATTTTTTTTAATTTATAAAAAGTAAATACTGGCTCTGTCCAAGATGGGTCAGAGAAGGTGGGTTCATTGTTCTTGATAGTTGTATAGTATTCCATTTTGTATATATACCACAGCTTTCTCAGCCACTCATCTGTTGTTGGGCACCTGGGTTGCTTCCAGGTTTTAGCTATTATGAATTGTGCTGCTATGAACATAGGAGTACACACCTCTTTTTGGTTGGGCGTTATGGAGTCCTTGGGGTATAAGCCCAGGAGAGGAATTACTGGATCATATGGAAGGTCCATGTCTAGCCTTCTGAGAGTTTTCCAGACTGCTCTCCACAAAGCTGTACCAATTTACATTCCCACCAGCAATGTAAAAGTGTTCCTCTGTCCCCACAACCTCTCCAGCATTTGTTGCTGCTGTCCTTTTTAATGTATACCATTCTTACAGGAGTGAGGTGGTATCTCAATGGTGTCTTAATTTGGAATTGTGTGGAATTGTACCCCTCCTACCCTATGGTTTTGTTAATTAATCCAATTAATCCTTTCTTAAATAAAAAATAAAAAACAAAAAAGTAAATACTGACAAAAACAAAGGATAAGAGGTGTACAGCTCCACACATTTCCCACCACCAGAACTCCATATCCCATCCCCTCCTTTGATAGCTTTCCTATTCTCTAACCATCTGGGAGTATGGACCCAAGGTCATTGTGGGATGCAGAAGGTGGAAGGTCTGGCCTCTGTAACTGCTTCCCAGCTGAACATGGGAGTTGACATGTTGATCCATACTCCCATCCTGCTTCTCTCTTTCCATAGTGTGGCATGGTTCTGAGGAATCAGAGCTCTAGGACACATTGGTGTAGTCTTCTGTCCAGGGAAGTCTGGTTGGCATCATACTAGCATCTGGAACCTGGTAGCTGAAAAGAGAGCAAACATATAAAGCCAAGCAATTTGTTGACCAATCATGAACCTAAAGGCTGGAGTAGTGCAGATAAACAGTTGGGGTAGGGTGTTACTCCATTCTGTAGATAACTAGTAGTCATATTTTAGTTATATTCCAACAGGCCTGTGGAATATTTTTTTTTCACTGAACCTGAAATTTGATATGCAGGTGGATCCTAGTTATTGTCTGGGGAGATTATGTCATGGCTGGAAAAAGGACTAGAAAGCTGGATCTGGGAAGAGAGTAGCACCCAAATATGGGAAAGGTGTATAAATATTGTTGACCGTAAACCCCATCAATTTGATCTGATCTGGGGCCCATATTCAGTTTAGGAGCCTATGTGACCACTGCATCCCTGTAGATCTGACCTCACATTCTGTGGTTATCTGTAGAAACATTCCAAGGTGACCCAATGTCAGGACCCATCTTCCTCAGGTGTAGCATAGAGTATGTTGGCCATCCTCCCTTTGGTGGATGGAACATTCTCTGCTGTTGATGATCCAAGTTGAGGGCAGTGTCCTATGGGGGTCCCCAAAGGGGTCTGTTTTGTTGTTCCTGATATAGATTACCTCAACAATGGAGAGAGGGATTTATTTGAGGTCTAAGCACATCACGTCTGCTTGGGAATCTTAAGACTCCATGAGTAGGGCCCCAGCTAATGGGGTGACCTGACAGTGACTAAAGAGTCATAGTGAAAGTATGCCGGTTGCTTGCCCTTATTCAGCTTTTGCAGTCCTTGCTTTGATAAGGATAGCTTGGGGTGAGTGAGGGAAGTATAATAGAAAATAGGTGAGGAGGGAATTTAAGTCTAAGTGGACACTATTTCATTATGAACTTTATACTGAATCATTGCAGACTACTGTGTACTTTAGCTTTCAGGTATATAATTTGCTTTAATTTATGGATACATGTGAATATATGGCCTATCTCATGGGAGTTGGTCTATATCTAGGATTTGAGACTTTGTCCCAACAAATTGAACTATTTGGAATGGAATTAGAGAATTCTATGAAAGGAGAGGACTCACCCCAGTAATGAGGCTGAAGGGTTGACATTCCATGCCTGACGTCTCTGGACATGGTCTGAAGTGAAGCATACTGAAGTGGTACTCATTGCGTTGATTAGGTTGGGATCATCAGATTCAATATCATTTGGTGTGAACTGAGAGAAGCATGCTAGAAAGTGAGCCCCACTCTAGAAGTTCTAGGACTGGGGAAATATAGGCTCTATAGAGGAAGTAGGAGGTTCCTGCTGTCTTAAGAAGGCAATAGATAGTTATTGCTATAACCATATTATTGATATTATTTGAATATAGCTGTGCCACTGGTTGCTTCTGTTCTCCCTTGTCTAAGGTTTTAAGAGAGTCAACATATCAAAGACTCAGCCTCTGGTCTGTGCATTAAACATTTTGAGACACTCAATCAATTTTCCCCTCTCATATTAATTAAATTGTGATTTATATGACTACAAGTTAATAGGAGTGTACATAAACACCATTCCCACCACCAAAAGACTGTGTCTGATCCACCCTCCAACCCCCATGCCAGATGTCTGCCCCATGAAGCCAAACATACACCCTCACCCTTTAACTCAGGGTTTTTACTTTGGTGCCCTATTCCAAACTCAGTCAAATCCTGCTTTGAGTTTCCCTCTACGTTCTTCTTTCTCAGCTTTTGTTTATGAGTGGGATCATTCCATAATCTTCTTTAACTTTCTGGCTTAGCTCACCTAACAAAATTCCTTCTAGCTCCATCCAAGTTGGGTCAGAGAAAGTGGGTTCGTTGTTCTTGATAGCTGCATAATATCTCATTGTGAATATATACCACAGCTTTCTCAGCCACTCATCTGTTTTTGGACACCTGGATTACTTCCAGGTTTTAGCTATTATGAATTGTGCTGCTATGAACAAAGGCCTACACATATATTTTTGCTTGGGTGTTATGGAGTCCTGGGAGTATATCCCTAGTAGATGAATTGTTGGGTCATATGGAAGGTCCATGTCTAACCTTGTGAGAGTTCTCCAGACTGCTCTCCACAGTGGTTGGACCAATTTACATTTCCACCAGCAGTGCAGAAGGGTTCCTTTATCCCCACAGCCTCTCCAGCATTTGCTGCTGCTGTCCTTTTTGATGTATGCCATTCTCACAGGAGTGAGGACTTATCTCAGTGTTGTCTTTATTTGCATTTCTCTGACAATCAGTGACATGGAGCAAGTTTTCATATGTTTGTTAGCCTTTTGGATCTCTTCTGTAGTGAATGTTCTGTTCACATCCTCTGCCCATTTTTGGAATGTGGTCATTTGCTTTTTTGTTGCTAAGTTTGCTGAGGTCTTTGCATACTTTGGTTATTAGTCTCTTGTCTGATGTATGGCATGTGAAGATCTTCTCCCATTCTGTGAGGGGACTCCTTGTCTGTGTGATAGTTTCTTTGGTTGTGCAGAAGCTTTTCAATTTGATATAGTCCCATTGATTTGTTTCTGATTTAGTCTTCCTTGGTTTGTATCATCAAAGATGTCATTGAGATTTAGGTGGGATAGTTTCCCACCAATGTTTTCCTCTAGGTATTTGATAGTTTTGGTCTAAAATCCAGGTCCTTGATCCATTTGGAGTTAATTTTTATTTTTAGTGAGATAAAAATGGTTCAGTTTCTTTCTTCTGCATATTTCAACCCAGTTTTCACAGCACCGTTTACTGAAAAGAGCCTCCTTCTTCCATTTAATATTCTGGGCCTCTTTATCAAAAATTAGATGTCCATAGGTGTGGGGGTTTCATTCTTGGCTTTCTATTCTGTTCCATTGATCTCTGTGCCTACAGAACCAGGCTGTTTTGATGATTATGACCTTATACTATAGTTTGAGATCTGAGAGTGTGATGCCTCCATTTATGTTTCTTTACCTCAAGATGATTTTGGCAATTCTAGGTGTTTTCTGGTTCCAGATAAATGATTGTAGTTTTTGTTCTATTCTCTTAAAGAAGCTTCATGGAACTTTGATGGATATCACATTAAATTTGTATATGGCTCTAGGGAGAATATTCATTTTGATTATATTTATTCTTCCAATCCATGAGCATGGGATGTCTTTCCATTTTTTGGTATCAGTTTCTATTTCCTTGAATAGCGGTTCATAGTTTTTTAGTATACAAGTCTTTCACTTCTTTGGTCAGCTTTATTCTTAGGTATTTTAGTGATTTTGCTGCAACAGTGACTGGGAGTGATTTCTGGATGTCTTCTTCTTCAGATTTAGTGTTTGCATAAAGAAATGCTACTGATTTTTGTACACTGATTCTGTAGCCTGAAACCTTGCTATATTGCCTAATAAATTCCAGTAGCTTTCTGCTAGATACTTTAGGTTTTTCTATGTATACTATTATATAATCTGCAAACAGTGAGAGCTTGATTTCTTCCCTTCCAATCTGTATTCCTTTGATTTCTTTCTGTTGCCTGATTGCTATGGCAAGAACTTCCAGTACTATGTTGAAGAGTAATGGTGACAGTGGACAGCCCTGTCTAGTCTTTGATCTGAGGAGGAATGTTTTCAGATTCTGTCCATTGAGTATGATGTTTGCTATAGGTTTGCTATATATGGACTCCACTATCTTGAGGAATTTCCCATCTATTCCCATTTTTTGTAGTGTTTCTTTTTTAGCCTTCAGGGTTACTGCTGGGGTTCATTGTCTGCACTAAGAATCCACTACACCTGGAGGCTATTTTTTCCCTTGTTTCCCTTGTTATTTATTTTTGTTGTTGTTATTATTGTTGTTTTTACTGTTGTTGGATAGGACAGAGAGAAATTGAGAGAGATTGGAAAGACAGAGAGGGGGTGAGAAAGATAGACACCTGCAGACCTGCCTCACCACATTTGAAGCTATCCCCCACCCCCTGCAAGTGGGGAGCTGGGCCTCTAACTGGTATCCTTACTCAGGTCCTTGTGCTATGTGCCATGTGCACTTAACCCACTGTGCTACCACCTGGCCCCATCATTTCCATTTTTTAAGGTTGGAAAAGTCTCCATATTTTTTTATGATAAGGGATAATGGAAAACCGTGAGTAAACAATCTGACTGCACACCTCAGTGACATAGAAGAATAACAAAGGAAACCTAAAGCAATCGGAAGGACTGAAATAACTAAAGTTAGGGCATAAATAAATAACATTGAAAATAAAAGAACCATAGACCTACAGTAGGTCCAGCCTATCCTCTTACTGATATCTGGACATAGAAGACAAAAACACTGATCCAAAGTGATTTATATACAGTGCTGTTCAACAAAGCACTACATGCAATAAGGCTATTGCAACATAAATAAGGTTATTGTGTTTGGAAACAACACATATGTCTTGCTACAGAAAGTAGATAGAAAAGGTGTGCTAAATATGTACAATGGAACAATGAACAATTACAAGTAAGATATTTATTTTGTGGCAACATAAATGGATCTGGAGATAAGCATCCTAAGACAAAAGAAGAAAGAGAAATACTGACTGATCTTAGATGGGACTTACTAATAAAAAAAAGAGGGAAAATCTATTAAGGAAGTATAATCTATGCCATCTGAAGCAAGTACTCAAAGGATTAGAGAGGGAGGTGAAGGAGTTGGGGCCCAGGACACTATGGTGGAGAAAGATGGTAAACTGGTGGTGGATGACACATTCAGTTTCTCCCTTAGTCTTTCTATCTGGAAAAAATTGCCTTGGAGCTGTCAATAAAAGAGAGAAGACCAGGACACTGTTTAGCTCAATCTTATGGTGGTGCTGGGACTTGAACCTAAGGCCATGGAGCCTCAAGCCTAAAAGCCTTTTTGTATAACCATTAAGCTCTCTTCTCAGTCCTTTCTCATTCTGTAATTACCACCAGGATTATCAATGGGACCCAGTTCCTGCGTGAAAAGTCTATCACATACAGCAGCCATTTATTCCAGTTTATTTTACTTGTTGTTGTTAGTTGACAGGTCCAAGAGAAATTGATAGGGGAAGAAGAGATACAAAATAACAGAGGAGGAGAGGAGGGAGTTAGGTGGTAGCACAATGGGTAAAGCGCAGGTGGTGCAAAGTGCAAGGACCAGCATAATGATCCCAGTTTTATGCATGTGTCTGTTGCATGCTTAAATATGATAAAGTGCAAACCTTTTCTTCTCTAGAGAGGACAAATGATGGCAGAATATCTGAACACCAAGAAGTTGGTTTATAATAGGTGTTTATAGCTTTGTGATGTCATGGGAGTTAACATACTCCTCTGTGCTTGAGTTTGCTCATTATTAAAATCTGGATGTTTACCCTTTAAGACAATTTAAATAAAGGACTTACTAAAGGGAGGCCCCGGAAGATGGCGGACTGAGAAGCTGCTAGTGGCTTGAGCTCTGACCACATCTTCTGGAAACGGTAGGATTTTCTGCCTTTAGTAGGCCTGTCAATAAGTGGTCCTAGCGGTAACACCAAGGAGGCGACTATAACTTAATTTGGGTTAAAAAATAGAGTAGAAAAAAAGGGAAAAATTTTTTTTCTTTTAAATTATTAATCCCAAAGTGCACCTCCTGCCCCTTCCCTCCCCCCATAACCAGTCCCTGGGGACCAGCTGCAAGCAGACTCCCCTGATGAGCTTCTTTCTTTACCAAGATTCCTGTCCCACCAGGGAGTATCATTCATTCTAAGTCTATTCCCTTCTGAAACCTCTGGCCTTTTTTCTTTCTAAGTAGCCACCCCCCACCCTGCATAGCTAATTAAATAATTAAAAATATACAAATAAAAAACTCTTTCCTTTCACCGCTCTTTTATTACTGTTCTTTTTCTTATATTTTTCTTTTTTCTCTCTTTCTTTCTTTTTTTTTTTCTCATTCTTGTCATCCTTTCTTCCTTAATCCTACAAATTCCAAAGCCACAGGCCTCATCCTGCACACCACCAGTGTGCTTTCACTGCACTGATACAGGTTTGGGAATTATTTTGGGGAAGAATTCTGATTCAGAATGGACTCTCACTGCGAGTATCTCTGCTTAAATTCCCTTCCTCTTTAGCTACCCCTAGAATACACAGTGGATAGTAGCTCTGCATAACTGTCTATTTCAGCTATCCTTGTCTAGTCCTGAGGTTTTTTATTTTATTTTTTTTTCTCTTTCTTAACAATCAGCTGCTTCTGATCAGGAGGTTTGAGGTAATCTGGGACAGGGTTTTTTTTTTTTTTTTTTTACCCTGCTCTATTTTATTATTAATATTATATAAAGGCATATATGTTCCCCCTACCCCCTTAGGTTGATCAGAATTAACTCTTAGGGTATCTTTCATTGCTAGGGTAGTGGGTATCTTATTTATTGAGGGAGGAACTTGTCTCGTTACTCCTACCTCCTCTACAGACTCTCCCCTTCCTCCTCCTCGTAGCTAATAAAAAAAATTAAATTAAATTAGATTAAAAATAAAGTAATCAAAATAAACCTTTCCTTTCACTGCTCTTTAATTACAGCTTTTTTCTTATCTTTTCTCTTTTCTCTCTCTTGTTGCTTTTTTCTTTTTTTCTTCTTCTTTTTTTATCTTGTCATACGCTTCTTCCTTCCTTCTTCTTTGCCTTTCTGAATTTGGGAATTATTTAGAGGAATAAATCTGACTCAGAGTGGACTCTCTACGTGTGTATCTCTGCTCTACTTCCCTTTCCCCTCTTATTACCCCTAGAATTTAGAGTGGATAGGAACTTGTCTCATTACTCCTACCTCCTCTACAGACTCTCCCCTTCCTCCTCCTCCTAGCTAATAAAAAAGATTAAATTAAATTAAATTAAATAAAAAATAAAGTAATAAAAAAAACTTTCCTTTCACTGCTCTTTAATTACAGCTCTTTTTCATATCTTTTCTCTTTTCTCTCTCTTGTTGCTTTTTTCTTTTTTTTTCTTCTTTTTTTAATCTTGTCATATGCTTCTTCCTTCCTTCTTCTTTGCCTTTCTGAATTTGGGAATTATTTAGAGGAATAAATCTGACTCAGAGTGGACTCTCTATCTGTGTATCTCAGCTCTACTTCCCTTTCCCCTTTTATTACCCCTAGAATATAGAGTGGATAGTAGATTTGCATAACTGTCTATTCTTGCTATCCCTTCTTTCTTTTCTCTTTCTTCTTCACTGGAATTTGATTACTGATTTTTCACGGACTGGAGACATTGTTTGGCTAACTGGTAGTGAGTAAACTGCTTCAATACTTGCTTCAGTTGCTACTGTAATTCCTGAGGATGGTGAGTGCAATTGTCATAAAGGTATTTAGTACAGTGTTGCTTGTACTCAAGACATAACAGCTGAGCAACACTAGAGCATAAAAAAAGAAACACACAAATCAAAAAAATGGGTAGATCAAAACCAAATAGAACTGCTAATCCAATCAATGAAGACAAGAGTCCAGAAGAAACTACAAATCAGCCAGAAGTAACCATAGATAAGAAAAGTATGCAAGCAATAATAAACTTATTAATCACAGAAATGAAAACAACATTGGAGGAAAGGAATGGCAGTATTAGGGAAACAACAGATGAGACCCACAAGGAAAATACTGATTATCTTGAGGCAATTAGAGAACTGAAAGCTGAAATAGCTGGAATGAAAAAAGAAGCTGAGGGAAGGGAAAGCAGACTAACAGAAGCAGAAAACAGAATTAGTCAGACAGAGAATGAGTTAGAGAAAACTAAGAAAGAGGTGAAAGAGCTTAAAAAGAGATTGAGAGACACTGAAAACAGCAACAGAGACATATGGGATGATCTCAAAAGAAGTAACATTGCATAATTGGCCTACCAGAGGAAGAAAGAGAGGAAGAGGAAGCAAACATTCTAGAGGAAATAATAGAAGAAAACTTCCCAGACCTGAATAACAGAAAGGACATCAAGATTCAAGAGGCCCAGAGAGTTGCAAACAGAATCAACCCAGACCTGAAGACACCAAGACACATCATAGTCACAATGAGAAGGAGTAAGGATAAAGAAAGGATCCTAAAGGCTGCAAGAGAGAAACAAAAAGTCACATGTTGTTCTCGCAGGGCTATATTGTTTTCGCCGGGCTGGCTTCACAGTGGATAACAGACGACCAGGGACTCATGGCTGGGTTGTACGCAGTATCTCTTTATTCATGCAGGACGCAGCACAATCTAAGACGAGCTAAGTTAAACTCAAAGTACAGTACCGTAAAACTCACAATGCTGTCTTTATATATACTTGCCAAGTAAGGTGGAAACAGGATGTGACATAGAGAGGGTGGAGAGAAAAGTGACTGGTGAAAATCAGAGTGTGACAAAGAGGGGGCAGGTTAGACGAGAATCCTATCACTGAACCACAAATGCCCTGGAGGGAGGGTGGAACTTGTTAACAGTGGTTATATAAATAGAATGAAGTGGTTATGTAAATAGAATAGTGTTAAGCAGGGGGGATTTAAACCAAGTGAAACAGTAGGGGTCTCATGCATACCAACAGTCACATACAGGGGAAAACCCATAAGATTATCTGCAGACTTCTCCACTCAAACTTTAAAAGCCAGAAGAGAATGGCAAGATATCTATGGAGTCCTGAATTAAAAAGGGTTTCAACCAAGAATAGTATATCCTGCTAGACTTTCATTCAAACTAGATGGAGTGATCAAAACCTTCTTAGACAAACAACAGTTAAAGGAGGCAACCATCACCAAACTGGCCCTGAAAGAGGTTCTAAAAGACCTCTTATAAACAAGAACATTTCTATAATACTTGCAATATATCAGAGCAAACAACTTTTTTTGAACAATGGCAATACAATACATTACATCCATAATATCAATAAATGTCAATGGCTTAAACTCACCCATCAAAAGGCACAGGATGGGGGGATGGATCAGAAAACATAACCCAACCATATGCTGCTTGCAAGAATCCCATCTGTCACAACAAGATAAACACAGACTTAAAGTGAAAGGATGGAAAACTATGATACAGGCTAACGGACCACAAAAAAGGGCAGGAACAGCCATTCTCATCTCAGACACGATAGATTTTAAATTAAATAAAGTAATAAAAGTTATGCAAGGACATTACATAATGATTAGAGGATCAATCAGCCAAGAAGACTTAACAATTATTAACATCTATGTACCCAATGAGGGACCATCTAAATACGTCAAGCAGTCACTGAAAGAATTTCAAAAATACATCAATAGTAATACAATAATAGTGGAGGACTTCAATAACCCATTCTCACACTTAGACAGATCAACAATGCAGAGAACCAACAAAGATACAAGAGAATTGAGTGAAGAGATTGACAGACTAGACCTCTTGGACATTTTCAGAGTCCTCCACCCCAAGAAAATGGAATACACCTTCTTTTCAAATCCACATAACACATACTCAAGGATAGACCACATGTTAGGCCACAAAGACAGCATCAATAAATTCAAGAACATTGAAATCATACCAAGTATTTTCTCAGACCACAGTGGAGTAAAACTAACATTTAACAACAAACGGAAAATTATTAAAAGTCACAGAATTTGAAAAATAAAGAACATACTCCTTAAGAACAAATGGGTCAGAGATTCACTCAAGCAGGAAATTCAAATGTTCTTGGAAACAATTGAAAATGAAGACACAACCTATCAAAATATTTGGGACACAGCCAAAGCAGTACTGAGAGGGAAAGTTATAGCCATACAATCACATATTAAACCACAAGAAAAAGCTCAAATGAACGACCTTACTGCACACATCAAGGACTTAGCGGAAGAGGAACAAAGGAACCCTAAAGCAACCAGAAGGACAGAAATCACTAAAATTAGAGTAGAACTAAACAACATCGAAAATAAAAGAACCATACAAAAGATCAATGAAGCCAAATGTTGGTTCTCTGAAATATTAAACAAAATTGACAACCCGCTAGCCAGACTCACCAAACAAAAAAGAGAGAAGACTCAAATTAATAGAATTATAAACGATGGAGGAGATATCACAACTGACACCACAGAAATCCAGAGAATCCTGCGAAACTTCTATAAAGAACTATACGCCACCAAGCTAGAGAATCTGGAAGAAATGGAACAATTCCTAGAAACATATGCCCTTCCAAAACTGAACCAAGAAGAACTACAAAATCTAAATGCAACGATCACAGACAAAGAAATTGAAACCGTTATTAAGAACCTCCCCAACAACAAAAGTGCTGGACCAGATGGCTTCACAAATGAATTCTACAAAACTTTCAGGAAACAGTTAGTACCCATACTTCTTAAGCTTTTCCATAAGAGTGAAGAAGCAGGAATACTCCTTTCCACCTTCTATGAAGCCAACATCAGCCTGATACCAATAGTTTATAGGTACAGAACAAAAAAGGAAAACTACAGACCAATATCTCTGATGAGCATAGATGCCAAAATATTAAACAAGATCTTGGCCAACTGGAATCAAAAAGATTGTTCATCACAACCAGGTGGGATTCATCCCAGGAATGCAAGCCTGGTTCAACATCTGTAAGTCAATCAATGTCATTCACCACATCAATGAAAGCAAAGCCAAAAGCCACATGATTATCTCAATAGATGCAGAGAAAGCCTTTGAAAAAATCCAACACCTATTCATGCTCAAAACTCTACAAAAATGGGAATAGATGGGAAATTCCTCAAGATAGTGGAATCTTTATATAGCAAACCTACAGCCAACATCATACTCAATGGACCGAAGCTGAAAGCATTCCCCCTCAGATCGGGGACTAGACAGGGCTGTCCACTGTCACCGTTACTCTTCAACATAGTATTGGAAGTTTTTGCCATAGCAATCAGGCAAGAGAAAGAAATCAAAGGAATACAATTTGGAAGGGAAGAAATCAAGCTCTCATTATTTGCAAATGTTATGATAGTATACATAGAAAAACCTAAAGAATCCAGTAGAAAACTACTGGAAGTTATTAGGCAATATAGCAAGGTGTGAGGCTACAAAATCAATGTACAAAAATTAGTGGCATTTATCTATGAAAACACTAAATCTGAAGAAGAAGACATCCAGAAATCACTCCCATTAGCTGTTGCCACAAAATCAATAAAATACCTAGGATTAAAGTTGACCAAAGAAGTGAAAGATTTGTATACTGAAAACTATTAGTCGCTACTCAAGGAAATAGAAACTGATACCAAGAAATGGAAAGATATCCCATGCTCATGGATTGGAAGAATAAATATCATCAAAATGAATATACTCTCCAGAGCAATATACAAATTTTATGCAATACCCATCAAAGTTCCACGAAGCTTCTTTAAAAGAATAGAACAAACACTACAATCATTTACCTGGAACCTGAAAACACCTAGAATTGCCAAAACCATCTTGAGGAAAAGAAACAGAAATGGAGGCATCACACTCCCAGACCTTAAACTATATTATAAAGCCATCATCATCTAAACAGCATGGTATTGGAACAAAAATAGGCACACAGACCAGTGGAACAGAATTGAAAGCCCAGAAATATATTCCCACACCTATGGACATCTAATCTTTGATAAGGGGCCCAAAGCATTAAATGGAAGAAGTAGGCTTTCTTCAATAAATGGTGCAGGGAAAACTGGGTTGTAACATGCAGAAGAATGAAACTGAAACACTTTATCTCACCAGAAACAAAAATCAACTCCAAATGGATCAAAGTCCTGTATGTCAGACCAGAAACAATCAAATACTTAGAGGAAAACATTGGTAAAACACTTTCCCACCTACACCTCATGGACATCTTTGATGAATCAAACCCAATTGCAAGGAAGACTAAAGCAGAAACAAACCAATGGGACAACATCATATTGAAAAGCTTCTGCATATCCAAAGAAAACATTAAACAAACAAAGAGACCCCTCACAGAATGGGAGAAAGTCTTCACATGCCATACATCAGACCAGAAACTAATCACCAAAATATATAAAGAGTTCAGCAAACTTAGCACCAAAAAAGCAAATGACCTCATCCAAAATGGGCAGAGGATATGAACAAAACATTCACTACAGAGGAGGTCCAATAGGCTAACAAACATATGAAGAACCGCTCTAGGTCACTGATTGTCAGAGAAATGCAAATTAAGACAACACTAAGATACCACCTCACTCCTGTAAGAATGGCATACATCAAAAAGGACAGCAGCAACAAATGCTGGAGAGGTTGTGGGGACAGAGGAACCCATTTACATTGCTGGTGGGAATGTAAATTGGTACAGCCTCTGTGGAGAGCAGTCTGGAAAACTCTCACAAGCCTAGACATGGACCTTCCTATGATCCAGTAATTCCTCTCCTGGGGTTATACCCCAAGGACTCCATAACACCCAGCCAAAAAGAGGTATACACTCCTGTGTTCATAGCAGCAGAATTCATAATAGCTAAAACCTGGAAGCAACCCAGGTTCCCAACAACAGATGAGTGGCTGAGAAAGCTGTGGTATATATAGACAAAATGGAATACTATACAACTATCATGAACAATGAACCCACCTTCTCCGACCCATCTTGGACAGATATAGTAGGAATTATGTTTAGTGAGCTAAGTCAGAACGATAAAGATGAGTATGGGATGATCCCACTCATCAACAGAAGTTGAGTAAGAAGATCTGAAAGGGAAACTAAAAGCAAGACCTGACCAAATTGTAAGTAGGGCACCAAAGTAAAAACCCTGTGGTGAGGGGTAGACATGCATATTCCTGGGTCAGTGGGGGGTGTGAGTGGGTGGGAGGGATGGGACACAGTCTTTTGTTGGTGGGAATGGTGTTTTTGTACACTCCTAGTAAAATGTAGTCATAAAAATCACTAGTTAATTAATATGAGAGGGGGAAAATTAATTGTATGTCTCGAAGTTTTTTAAAACACAGACTGAATCTTTTTAATATATAGGCTTTGTAATTGATATGCCAACTCTCTCAAAAGCCTAGACCAAGTAGATCAGAAGCAACCAGTAGCACAGCTATATACAAGATACTGGGTACTGTACAGCAAACCGTAACAAAAGGACTTTTCAAAGTTAACCCAATTACCAAATAATGTGATGATAACATTAACTATCCATTATATTTTTGAACCCTAAGACAGCAGGAACCTCATACCTCCACTATAAAGTCTCTACTTCCCTCAGTCCTGGAACCCTTGGATAGGGCCCTCTTTTCCGTATGCCTCTCCCAATCCATATCAAATAATATTGCATCTGCAGCTTACAACCTAATCAATGCAACGATTGCCACCTCAACATGCTTCACTTCAGACTGTGTCCAGAGACCTCACGTGTGGAATGACAACCCTTCAGCTTCATTACTCAGGTGAGACCTTTCCTTTCATAGTATACTCTAATTCCATCTCAAGTGGTTCACTTTCTAACCAAGTCCCAAAACCTAGATATACACCAGTTTCTGTGAGAGAGGGCATATTTTCACAAGTATCCTTAAACTACTGCAAAATATATACCTGAAAGCAGAAGTAAACTAGAGTTTGCAGTGAGTATCCCCCTAACACTTCCTCACCACTATTCCAAGCTTTGGGTCCATGATTGCTCAACAATTTTTTGGCTTTGTATGTTAACTCTGTTTTCAATCACCAGATTCCAGATGTCATCATGATTCCAGCCAGGCTTCCCTGGACTGAACACCCCACCAATCTGTCCTGGAGCTCTGCTTCCCCAGAGACCCACCCTACTAGGGAAAGAGAGAGGCAGACTGGGAGTATGGACCCACCAGTCAACGCCTATGTTCAGCAGGGAAGCAATTATAGAAGCCAGACCTTCCACCTTCTACAACCCACAATGACCCTGGGTCCATGCTCCCAGAGGGATAGAGAGTGGGAAAGCTATCAGAGGAGGGGGTGGGATATGGAGATTGGGTGATGGGAATTGTGTGGAGTTGTACCCCTCCTACCCTATGGTTTTGTTAATTAATCCTTTCTTTTTTTCTTTTTTTTAATTAATTAATTAATTAATTAATTTTTATTTATTCCTTTTGTTGCCCTTGTTGTTTTGTTTTTGTAGTTATTATTTATGTCATTGTTGTTGGATAGGACAGAGAGAAATGGAGAGAGGAGGGGAAGACAGAGAGGGGGAGAGAAAGACAGACACCTGCAGACCTGCTTCACCGCCTGTGAAGTGACTCCCCTGCAGGTGGGGAGCCGAGGGCTCGAACCGGGATCCTTCCGCTGGTCCTTGTGCTTAGCGCCACCTGCGCTTAACCCGCTGCACTACCGCCCGACTCCCTAATTAATCCTTTCTTAAATAAAAAAAAAAAAAGAAATGAAAAGAACAGAGGAGGAAGTTAGGTGGTAGCGCAGTGGGTAAAGCGCTAGTGGTGCAAAGTGCAAGGACCAGCATAATGGTCCCAGTTTTATTCATGTGTCTGTTGCATGCTTAAATATGATAAAGTGCAAACCTTTTCTTCTCTAGACTGGACAGATGATGGCAGAATATCTGAATACCAAGAAGTTGGTTTATAATATGTGTTTCTAGCTTTGTGATGTCATGGGAGTTAACGTACTCCTCTGTGCTTGAGTTTGCTCATTATTAAAATCAGGATGTTTACCCTTTAAGACAACTTAAATAAAGGACTTACTAAAATGTGCAATCTAGTGTCTAGGGCCTGGTGCTAAAATAATAACCAGTTGGTACCATGACAATAATGAATTCTATAAACATTCTTTCAAGTGGCACTGTCTATACCAGCTGACATTTTCATCCTTTTTATGTAATTAGTAAGACAAAAATGGAAGTAGATGTAATAATATTATATAAGAGATAGAGTAAAGTTTAATCAAAGTTCATGTTAAATGCCCAAAATTTTATTTTTATTTTGTTTTAAAAGATTACAGAGTATAATTACACACCACACTCACTACCAAAGTTCTAGATAATTTAAAATGTTAACATTTAGTGAAAATTGGCAAGTTCAATGGGTGATGTGTGGTAAAAGATGAATGGATTTTAACGAAAATTAAGTGTCTTAAAATTCTGTACAAGTTGAGGTTAGATTTCTGTTTGAAGTGGTGAGTCATAAGAAATACAAGTTTGAGGCTTGTGAAATAGCTGAATCCTGAGCTGTTTTGCTATGTGTTTATCCTTGGCTTGAGCGAGGTTCCTAGCATGTTGAAGGAGGTTTTGTTACTGTGATCTCTGTCCCCCTCTCTGTCTACAGCTTAGTCTGTCTTTATCTACAAAAAACCCCAATAATTAATAAGTAGTGTTGATCTTTTAATAGGACTTGCATATCATTCCTAGAACAAGTCACATTTTTAAAAATTGCCCCTAGTGTGTTGTATAGATCTAATATTTAGAGATTTTTTTTGGTATAATTTCTTTAAAATGTTAATTTATTTGTTTGATAGGATAGAAATAAATTCAGAGGGAAGCAGGAGAGAAGAAAGGGAGAGAGGCAAAGAGACATCTGCAGTACTGCTTCATCACTTATAAAGCTTCTCCCTGCAGGTGGGAACCAGAAGTTTGAACCCAGGTTCTTCTGTAGGGGAATGTGTGCAATCAACTGATTGTTACTGCCCAGACTTTTGTTTAATTCTTATGAATTCTTTACATATGCCTCTGTGAGACTAGAACAAAGCTGAGGCAGATGTGTGTGAGAATTGTACTCTTTAAAAAAATACTTATAAAAAGGAAACATTGACTAAACCATAGGATAAGAGGGATACAACTCCACACAATTCCCACCATCAGAACTCTGTATACCATTCCCTCTCCTGATAGCTTTCCTATTCTTTAACCCTCTGGGAGTATGGACCCAAGGTCATTGTGGGATGCAGAAGGTAGAATGTCTGGCTTCTGTAATTGCTTACCTGCTGAACATGGGAGCTGACAGGTTGATCCATACTCCCAGCCTGTCTCTCTCTTTCCCTAGTGCGGAAGGGCTCTGGGTAAGCAGAGCTCCAGGGCACAACGGTGGGGTCATCTGTCCAGGGAAGTGTGGTCGGCATCATGCCAGCATCTGGAACCTGGTGGTTGAAAAGAGAGTTAACATACAAAGCCAAACAAATTATTGACCAATCATGGACCTAAAGTCTGTAATAGTGCAGATGAAGGGTTGGGGGAGCCTCCATTCTGTAGATAGCTAGTAGGCATATTTTAGTTTTATTCCAAAAGGCCTGTGGCTATACTATTTTTTTTCTTTTTTCCCCTGAGCCTGATATCTGATATGCTGGTGGATTCAAGTTATTGTCTGGGGAGATGATGTTATGGCTGGAAAAAGTACCAGAAAGTTGGATCAGGGAAGAGAGTATCTCCCTAATATGGGAAAGGTGTATAAATATTGTTGACTATAAAGCCCATCAATATGATGTGATCTGGAGCCCATATTCAGCTTAGGAGCCCACGTGACCTCTGCATCCCTGTAGATCTGAGCTCTCATTCTGTGGTCATGAGTAGGAACATTCCAAGCTGCCCCAATATCAGGACCTATCTTCTTCAGGTGTAGCATAGAGTAAGTTATCCAGTTGTCCTTTGGAGGATGGAACATTCTCTACCATTGTTGATCCAAGTTGAGAGCAAGGTCCTATGGGGGCCCACAAAGGGGTCTATTGTCTTGTTCCTGATAGAAATGACTGCAACAATGAAGAGAGGGATTTATTCGAGGTCTAGGCCCATCATGCTTTTTTGTGAATCTCAGGACTCCCCGAAAAGGGTCCCAGCTGATGGGATGGACCTATAGTGACTAAAGAGTCATCATGAATGTATGCCAGACTCTTATTCAACTTTTGCAGTCCTTGCTTTGCTAAGGTTAGCTTTTCAGTGACTGAGAGAAGTGTAATAGGAAGTAGTGAGGAGGGTATCTAAGTCTAAGTAGACCCTATTTCATTATGAACTTTATAGTGACTCACTACAGACTATTTTGTATTTTTGCTTTCAGGTATACATTTTTCTCTAATTTATGGATACATGTGAACATATGCTCTACCTTATGGGACTTGGTCTATCTCTAGGTTTTGGGACTTTATTAGGAAGTGAACCTCCTGGAATCAGAGAATACAATGAAAGGAAAGATCTCACCTGAGCAATGAGGGTGAAGGATTGACATTCCATGCCTGACATCTCTGGACAAAGTCTGAAGTGAAGCATGCTGAGATGGTACTCATTTCATTGATTAGGTTGGGATCAGTGGATGCAATATCATTTTCTTTTTTTCCCCTGAGCCTGAAATCTGATATGCAGATGGATCTAAGTTATTGTCTGGGGAGATGATGTCATGGCTGGAAAAAGGACTAGAAACCTCTTTAAGATCATTAGAACACCCATGACACTCCATATTAATCAGATGTCAACACACTTTCATCTTAGTGAAATGTTATAATTATAAATACTTAAGCTTAGGTGGCTTTTAATTTATATAAGGGCCTGTCAGAAGTAGCAGGGGATTCAGGAACTTTCTACTATACTGTATTATCTATATTGCAAAGATAAGAATGAAATTTAAAGATGGAATAGTACTCAGGGACAAAACTCTGACTCTCTGTTGGGCTATTTCTACTACTTTATAATGTCAAATCATCTAAAACGGAAAAAAAAGACCCCTCTTCAAGGATTGATTAGGTGTTATCCCTATAATTTTGTTTTGAATATTTTTGCTATGTCTGAAATGCAGTATTCTTAAATACACATTGTATGAGAAACAAGCTTATTTTTATGTTTTACTCTTTCGTGAAGAAGTGGAGAAAATGCCACTGTTTATAGGAGGATAAAGAAAGTGTACACTTTATGAAGGTGTGTGTTTTAAATGAGATGAAGACATAAATCTGATGCTGAAATTACCTGCAAATATACAGACAGTACTATAGCTCAAGACAATTCAACACAAATCAGGGAGAAAATTATTTGTCTATAAATCTCAATCTTACACAATTTTATTTTCTCTCATCAGTTTGCTATGTAGTCCTCCTGACATTTAGGTGCTGGGTCTATTACTTCAAAATAGGCTTGGTTTAATAAAGCTGACATTCCTAAAAGGGCTGTTTTTGTAGAATCATGCTCCTGCTTCTGCGATACCTAATTCAACACCATTGACAAAACTTTAGTTTTTGCAGGGTACAATACCAGGAATAAAGAGAGAAATAAAAATAAAAAGGGGAGAAGAGACGAGAGTAGGGATACATTCTTGATCTTAGCCAAAAGGCCGAGAAGCGATAGGGATACATTCTTAAAGCTGTTTTATTTCTCACAATTCAAAAAGTTATAATGTTCTCATATATTGAAACTTCTCATATATTGAAATTGAACGTCTCATATATTGAAACTGAAATTTCTCCAGCTGGTTTTTTGCCAGTGATAGGCACAATTGTGCAAATCCTTAAATTATTCTAAGATATGTCTATAATTTAACAATGACTTGATAGCTTTTTTATAAGTCAAGATTTTATCAAATAATGAATTGATGATGTTATATATCCTCAGTTTTCAAAAACCAACAAGATTTTTTAAGTTAATTTTTCTGGTCTAAGAGCATAATATAAAATGATAATGATAATGACTAATTTGAAATCAGAATGAGATATCTTAATTGACTCTTACAAATTTCATCCAAGCCAATGTATTCTACTCTGTTCAATTATGTCATTTCAATATTGGTCATGGAAGGCAACATTTGAACTGAGCTGAAATGAGATGCTTCATCTTCAGGTAACAATTCATCTTTGAGAATGTCTGCCTACCTCTCATGCTATCTCAGGCTTTAGGGATGTATACATTATACTTCAAATATCTCAGTGAAATTAGTCTTCATAAAATACCATCTATTAGTTTTTGACATATCCATCTCATTTCAGGACAAATAATTTTTCTTTTTCTATTATAATATGAACATTACATGCTTACCTTAACTCTGACTGTCATATGGGCAATGGGTATGAAGTCTTTAGAAAAAATTAAATCATGAACAGAAATGTAGCTTTTATAAATATACAATATTCTGACGACTAACTTATCGAATAAGAGAAATGATAAACATAGTACTAGTGTTTGATTCTAAAGTATTTTGAAACCACAAGGGCCAGGTGGTGGTGCACCAGGTTGAGTGCATACATAACACTGTGCACAGATATGGGTTCAAGCCCTCAGTCCTCATCTTCAGTGAGGAAGCTTCATGAGGATGAAGCAGGGCTATAGCAATTTCTCCATCTCTATCTCCCCCTTCCCTCTCAATTTCTCTCTAGTTCTATAATAAATTAAATAGTGAGACATTTAAAAATAATTTTGAAATCACCAGATTATGAAACATGATTTTTTGATATTAAGTCATTGTAGCCTTTAAGTGTTAAGATGAACAGTTTTTACAACTACTCCGTATATATTTTGACACAGAAGGTATGAATTTTTTTATTATTATTTGCCTCAGATTTCTTAGAGAATTTTGCCAGAATAGCATTTCAAGAAGCAAAATGTTTAATCTTGGCCACCTATGGTCATCCAATTTAACACTTAAAATTAACCAAGAGAGATGGCTGTTTTTCTCTGGCATGATACATGAAAAAAAAAGTGGAAGTTAATCATATAATTTAGATTCACTATTTTCAATGTAATATGTTAGAATAAGCACAAAATTTTAAGAAAAAATAAATTGCTAATATTTATGATTAAAGATTCTGAAATGTTTTTCTGAATAAGGACATTTTATATACATTAAACATATAAAAAATTCATGTATAACAGTTATAACAAGAAATATGCTGTCAAATGTACCAATTACCATATTTACTGGTAACTGTAAACCATTAATACCCACAATAAAACATTACAGAAATATCCTGTCAAACCAAACTATAGGAATATTTTCTTACTGATTGAGATTAATATTAATGACACAAATGAATTTCATTGGTTAATTTAATGTTTAAACATGCTAATTTTAATGCTATCAGCCTGAGTCAAATAATGATATAATGCAATGATATATATATATATATGTTATATATATATATATAATTTCTTTATTTAAGGACTAATGGTTTACATTCAACAGTATCATATAATAGTTTGTACACATGTAACACTTCTCAGTTTTCTTCTTACTTCTTTATTGGGGTTAGCGGTTTATAGTTGACAGTAAAATACAATAGTTTACACATTTATACAATGTCCACATATCAATACAACTTCCACTATGTCCTCCTCTGCCATCATGTTCCAGGACCTGAACCCTGCCCCACGCCCAACACACACACACACCATAGTCTTTTAACTTGGTGCAATATACCAACTCCAGTCCAAGTTCTGCTTAGTGTTTTCACTTATGAAGTTGTTTTTCATCTTCTTTCTATGAGTAAGATCATCCCATATTCACTCTTTTGTGTCTGACTTATTTCACTTAACATGATTTCTTCAAGTTCCATACAAGATGGGCTGAAAACGGTGAATTCACTGTTTTTTTTAAGTATTTTTTTATTTTCCCTTTTGTTGACTTTGCTGTATTTTATTGTTGTTATAGTTATTATTGTTGTTGTTATTGATGTTGTCGTTGTTAGATGGGACAGAGAGAAATGGAGAGAGGAGAGGAAGACAGAGAGGGGGAGAGAAAGATAGACACCTGCAGACCTGCTTCACTGCCTGTGAAGTGACGCCCCTGTAGATGGGGAGCCAGGGGCTCAAACTGGATTCCTTACACCAGTCCTTGAGATTTGCGCCACGTGAGAGCTTAACCGGCTGCATTACTGCCCAACTGGAGAATTCACAATTTTTAATAGCTGAGTAATATTCCATTGTGTATATAGATCACGATTTACTCAGCCACCCATCTGTTGTTGGACACCTGGGTTGCTTCCAGGTTTTGGCTATTACAAATTGTACTGCTATGAACAAATATTTTTGGATGGGTATGTTTGTCTCCTTAGGATATATCCCCCAGGAGAAGAATTACAGGGTCATAGGGTACATCCATTTCTAGCCTTGTGAGAATTCTCCACAGGGGTTGGACTAATTTATATTCCTAACAGTAGTGCAGGAATATAAATTAGTCCAACCACAAACTCTCCAGCATTTGTTGCTGCTACCTTTTAGGATGTAAGACATTCTCACATGAATGAAGTAGTATCTCATTGTTGTTTTTAGTTAAATTTCTCTGACAATCATTGACTTGGAGATTTTTTTTTTTGATGACTTGCAATAGACATGAAGATGCCATTATATAGAAAGTTGATACTTAAAAGTAGCATGCACATATGGAAAGATGCATAACAGGAGCCAGGTGGTCTTGAGGTTAACTGAGTGCACTTATTACAATGATCAAGGACCAAGGTTCGAGCCCCAATTCCCACCTGCAGGGGGAAAGCTTTGGGAGTGGTGACGCAGTGCTATAGGTTTCTCTCTGTCTCTCACCTTCTCTATCACCCCCTTCCCTCTTGATTCTGGCCATATCTAAGCAATAAATAAAATTTAAATAGATGCATCGCAAATATACTTCATATTTCTCTATGTATATATATCATATATAAAATCACTTATTAAATATATATGAAATATATACAACATGGAGTAAAATTAATTTTATAGACTGGGTTATAGTTGATATTTGCATTTTAAATTATTTTTCTTTTATTAGGGTATTATACAACATGGAATAAATCTAAAATTAATTTTATAGACTGGGTTATAGTTGATATTTGCATTTTAAATTATTTTTCTTTTATTAGGGTATTAATGTTTTACAGTCTAGAGGAAATGCACTAGTTTGCACATTCATAATATTTCCCAATTTTCCACTTAGCAGTACAACCCCTTCTAGGTCCTCTGCCATCATGTTTCAGAACCTGAACCCTCCCCTAACTTCCCACACCAGAGTCTTTTACTTTAGTGCAATACACCAAGTTCATTCCAAGTTCTGCTTAGTGTTCTCTCTTCCAGTCTTGTTTTTCAACTTTTGCCTGTGAGCAATATCATCCCATGTTCACCCTTTTTTTCGGACTTAACTCACTTCACAAGATTTTCCAAGCTCCATCCAAGATGTGGTGAAAATGGTGAAATCATTTAATAACTGAGATTTCAATATATATATATATATATCACAGCTTTCTCAGTCACTCATCTGTTGTTGGACAACCAGGTTGTTTCCAGGTTTTGACTATTACAAATTGTGCTACTCAGGTTAAGTGCAAGTGGCACAAAGCACAAGGACCAGCATAAGGATCCCAGGTCAAGCCCCAGCTCCCCACCTGCAAGGGAGTCGCTTCACAGGTGGTGAAGCAGGTCTGTAGGTGTCTTTCTCTCCCCCTCTTTGTCTTCCCCTCTTCCTCTCCATCCTATCCAACAACAACAACTACAACTACAATAATAAAACAACAAGGGCAACAAAAGAGAATAAATAAGTAAAATAAATATTTTTTTAAAAAAGAATCTTAAAACAAATTGTGCTGCTATGAACATATGTGTACACATATCCTTTTGGATGGGTGTGTTGGGTTCCTAGAATATATCCCCAGGAGAATTGCAGGGTCATAGGGTAATTCCATGTCTAGCCTTGTGAGTTCTCCAGACTGTTCTCTCCAGGGGTTGGAATAATTTATATTCCTAACAGAAGTTCAGGAGGGTTCCTTTGTCCCCACAACCTCTCCAGCATCTGTTGCTGCTACCTTTTCTGATGTATGACATTTTCACAGGAGTGAAATGATATCTCACTATTGTCTTTCTTTGCATTTCTCTGACAATCAATGACTTGAAGCATTTTTTCATGTGTTTGTCAGCCTTTCAAATCTCTTTTGTTCTGAATATTCTGTCCATGTCCTCTCCCCATTTTTGGATGGGGTCATTTGTTTTCTTGTTGTTGAGTTTGGCAAGCTCTTCATATATTTTGGTTATTAGCCTCTTGTCTGATGTATGACATATGAAGATGATCGTTTCTGGTCTAACATCCAAGTCCTTGATCCATTTGGAATTTACTTTTGTATTTGGTAAAATATAGTGGTTCATTTTCATTCTTCTGAATGGTTCAACCCATTTTTTTCTACACCATTTTCTGAAGAGACTCTCCTTTCCCCATTTAGTAGTCTGGGCCCCTTTGTCAAGATTAGATGTCCATAGGTGTGGGGGCTTACTTCTGGTCTCTCAATTCTATTCCATTGGTCAGTGTGTCTATTTATGTTCCAGTACTGGGCAGTTTTGATTGAAATGGTCCTATAATACAATTTGAGATCTGGGAGTGTGATGCCTCCATTTCTATTCTTTCTTTTCAAGATTGTTTTGACAATTCTAGATCTTTTCTGGTTCCAGATAAACACTTGTAGTTTTTGTTCTATATTCCTAAAAAATGTGTTTGGGATCTTGATGGAGATTGCATTAAATTTGTATATGGCTCTGGGTAGTATATTCATTTTAGTATTGTTAATACTTCCAACCCATTGACATGGAATATCTTTCCACTTCATTGCATCTTTCTCTATTTCCTTAAATAATAACTAAATTTTCAGTATATGTTTTTTACTTCTTCTGTTAGGTTTATTTCTAGATACTTTATTGTTTTTGTTGCTATTGTAAGGGGAATTGACTTTGGATTTATTCTTATTCCAACTGAATGAAGATATGCTACTTTCATATGCTAATTTTGTATCCTAACACCTAACTATATTGCCTGATAATTTCCAAAAGCTTCTTGCTGGATTATTTAGATTTTTCTATGTATACTATCATATCATCTGCAAATAAGGAGAGTTTGACTTCTCTTCCATCTGTATCCCTTTAATTCACTGCTCCTGTCTTATTGCTATGGCAAGAACTTCCAACACTATGTTGTGTAGTAATGGTGATAGTGGGCAGCTCTGTCTAATACCTGAACTGAGGGGAAATGTTTCCAGTTTTTCACCATTGAGTATGATGATGGCTATTGGTTTGCTATATATATACTCCACTATTTTCAGGAATTTTCCATCTATTCCCATTTTTTGTAGCGTTTTGATAATAAAGAGGTGTTGTATTTTGTCAAAGGCTTTCTCTGTACCTATTTATAGAACCATGTGGTTTTTGGTCTTGTATTTATTGATGTGGTGGATCATGTTGATTGACTTATGTATATTAAACCAACCTTGCATCTCTGGGATAAACCCCACTTGGTTACGATGAACTTTTTTTTTAACATACTGTTGTATCCAGTTGGCTAGAATTGTGCTCAATATTTCAACATCTATGTTCATCAAAGATATTGGTCAGTAATTTTCTTTTTTTATTTTATCCTTGTCTTCTTTTGGTATCAGAGTGATGTTGACTCCATAGAAGCTGGAGCGGAGTGTTCTTGTATTTTCAATCTTTCAGTGAGTTTTCAGAATAGAGGTATTAGTTCTTCCTTAAAGACTTTGTGGAATTCATTTATAAAACTATCTGGTCATAGAATTTTATTGTTGGGAAAGTTTTTGATTTCTGTTTAGATTTATTTTGCTGTGATTGCCCTATTCATATTTTTTAGTCCTTCTTTATTTAATTTTGGAAGTTCATATGTATCTAGGAACTAGTCCACTTCTTTAAGATTCTCTAGATTGGTGGCATACTGACTTGGAGTATTTTTTTCATATGCTTGTTGGCCTTTTGAATCTCTGCTATTGTGAATTTTCTGTTCATATCCTCTACCCACTTTTGGATGGGGTTGCTGAGTTTGGTGCACTCTTTATATATTTTGGTTATTAGCCTCTTGTCTGATGTATAGCATGTACAGACCTTCTCCCATTATTTTTGTTTTGGTGGTGGTTTCTCTTGCTATGTCTATGGAGCTTTCTAATTAGATACAGTCCTATCATTTTATTTTTTATTTAGTCTTCTTTGTAGTTGGATTCCTATCATTTAAGATGCCTATAAAAAGTTATATGGAAAAAAGTTCTTCCAATATTGTCCACTAAGTATTTAATAGTTTCTGTCTAACGTCCTAGTCCTTGATCCATTTGGCATTTACTTTTGTGTTTGGAGAAATATAGTTGTTCAGTTTCATTCTGCAGCATGTTTCAACCCACTTTTTCCAACATCATCTGTTGAAAAGACTCTCTTTCTCCCATCTAATAATCTGGCACCTTTGTCAGAGATTCAATGTCCATAGGTGTTTGGGCTATATTTCAAATTGAAAAGTATTTAAATAATATACATATGTTTATACTCATATAACTAAATTAAAAAATTACTCTTTCTAGCTCCTTAATTTACTTGTTTATCTATTGTTATTATAACTAATATTTAATTTTTAAATGATATTTATTTATTTTCATAAGGAACACATCTTGGGGGAGGGAAAGAGAGAGAAGGAGAAGGGGAGGGCAGGGGAGGTGAAGGAAGGGAAGGGGAGGGAAGGGAAGGGAAGGGAAGGGAAGGGAAGGGAAGGGAAGGGAAGGGAAGGGAAGGGAAGGGAAGGGAAGGGAAGGGAAGGGAAGGGAAGGAAAGGGAAGGGAAGGGAAGGGAAGAGAAGGGAAGAGAAGGGCTCATTATTCAGATCTGGCCTATGGTATAGCCAAAGACTGAATTTGTAATTTCAGGACACGAAACAGTAGTGTGTTAACTTCCTTGCAGCAAACACCATTATTATTTTTTTTTTTAAGTAAAATCCCTTATTTTACATTTTGCTTTCTAATCTCAGACCTGTACCCACACAAATACTGAAAACTAGAGTACCATTCCAGTAACAGTGAATTCTGAACTGTTACCATGAATACAAACTTAAGACATCAAATTTAGTGTTTATTAAATTACCCCTTGTTTAAAACTGACCTTCCTATTCTTAAGTAACTCATCTATATGTATGAAGTTTTAACTGGTTCTTGTTAATTCTTTAACTGCATTTCAAGTTTATAAAAGGTTGTTGCAGGTTACTTCACACGTGAAGCTGAACTAGAAGGTTAATGACAGATTTGCTTTGCAAAATGTCACACAAATTAATGTCATCAAACTGGCCATGGTCCAGTGGTAATTCATTTATAAATGGAATAGTAGTCTAATCAATTCTAATCTAAAAATATCTGAAAATGACATTTATCCTTAAAACTTGTGAACACTGTTGTTAGGGGGAAATCAACAAGAGTGAACTGAGAATTTGATTAACAAATATTCTTTTTTCCCTCCTTTTTGCTGCCCTTGTTGTTTATCTTTATTGTTGTTGTTATTACTGTTGTTGTTGCTGGATAGGAAAGAGAGAAATGGAAAGAGGAGGGGATGACAGAGAGGGGGAGAGAAAGACAGACACCTGCAGACCTATTTCACCACCTGGGGAATGGGGGCTTAAAACCGGGATTTTTATGCCGGCCTTTGTGCTTTGAACCATGTGCACTTAACCCACTGTGCTACTGCCCAGTCCCAACAAATATTCTTATCTGAAGTCAGAATAGTTAAGGGAAAGTGAGACACATATATGTGATCTATATCTATATCTATATCTATATCTATATCTATATCTATATCTATATCTATATATCACATTTCCCTGTTCCTTCTGAGTTAAGCATATATACCCACACATATATGAGTATATTATGAGTATATTATGATTATTGTGTGTATATCATTTTGCACTTATCTTAAGCTAAGATCATGCATGAAAGAAAGCAGATATTCATGCGTTTTTTATTATGAAGCTGAAGTAATCTCTTCTAATGGAAGGTGATTTTAGCAAGGTATTTACATTAATAATATATAGAAATAATAACTTCATAAGAAGTAGGAGAAGAGAGATTAAGTACACTTGTTGATAAGAATAATTTGCACTGGATTTTGCCTATGAATAAGATCATGGCAATCCCCTTGAATCTCCTTGGGCATGTATCATAGGTTTTTTTTATTATTATTTATTTACTCCCTTTTGTGGCCCTTGTTGTTTTATTGTTGTAGTTATTATTGTTGTTGTTGGATAGGACAGAGAGAAATGGAGAGAGGAGGGGAAGACAGAGAGGGGGAGAGAAAGATAGACACCAGCAGACCTGCTGTACCACCTGTGAAGGGACTCCCCTGCAGGTGGGGAGCCGGGGATGGGGAGTGGGGGGGGCTCCAACAGCACCACCTGCACTTAACCTGCTGTGCTACCACCAGACTCCCTTATCATATGGTTTATAATTCACAAATCAACTTTTCTCTATCATTAAGCTACTTTTTCCCTTTAGCTAGACTGGGAAAAGCACTACTGTTGAAGCTATCCAGAGAGCTAATATCTTTTTATATGCATGTGTAGAGTGTTTTGTTCATCAGAAGTCCTGAAAATGTGAAACAAATGAGTGAAATGTATTACTTCCTGGAGAAAATCAAGTCATTGGAATAACCTGTCCTAGAGCTATTCTGTATAAGTCAGAGTAGGTTGCAAGTCCCTCACAGAGAGGAATCTACAACTGTATGGGGAATTCTCAGGGTGGTTTCCTTATTGGAAAAAAAAAAAACATGAATAGGGAGGGTTTATGTGAAGCACATCTACTGCCGGTGATGAGATGAAGGCTCAGGTATACAGACACCTATCTTTTGGAAACATGGGATCTACCTCTGTGTCAACAACCCTGTATATCAAAACGTCATGAATAAAGTATTATTTCAGTTTAAATAAAAGAAAAAATCACTTATTGTATGTATTGTGGAAACATTGCATTACTTTTTTTTTTTGCATCTGAGTTATTGCTGAGGCATCGTGGCTGCATGATAGATTCACTGCTCCTAGTGGCCATCTTTTCCATTTATTTTTACTTTATTTGAAAGGAAAGAAAGTGAGAGGAAAGGGGGAGACAGAGAAAGAGAGAGATACCTGAAGCACTGCTTCACTGCTTGTGAAAACTCCCCATTCCCATAGGTGGGGCCTGGGGGCTTTAACCAAGGTTTTGCACATAACAAGATGGGTGCTCAGCCAAGTGAGCCACCACCTGTCCCCTTGAGTAAAGCATTTTTATTCCTAGTCTCTTTGATGACCTACAGTAAAGATCAAAATTATATATTTAGTTATTTGTGCCTTCATGTTGATAAAAACTCTAGGGCATTATATTTTTAAATTTTTTATATTTATTTATTTCCCTTTTGTTGCCCTTGTTTCTTTTTTATTGTTGTTGTAGTTATTATTATTGTTACTGATGTAATTGTTGCTGGATAGGACAGAGAGAAATGGAGAGAGGAGGGAAAGACAGAGAGGGGGAAAGAAGATAGACACCTGCAGACCTGATTCACAGCCTGTGAAGCGACTCCCCTGCATGTGGGGAACCAAAGGCTTGAAGTGGGATCCTTATGCTGGCACTTGTGCTTCTTGCCATGAGCTCTTAACCTGCTGTGCTACCACCCGACTCCCTCTAGTGCTTATTCTATCCAGAATTATTAAAAATGAATTTCAGGATAATTTTGTCAAGTCAAGAAATTAGTTCACTTGGTTAGTGTGTAGTTCTGGCGTGTGCATTGTGCATAACTCAAGTATGAGTCCACCACATCGAGGGATGTTTCAGTGCTGTGATCTTTCTCTACCCTCCTGCACCCTGCACTTCACTGTCTGGAAAAAATAGTTGACTTTATGGAGAAAAAGATACTGCTTTTTCTTCTAAGCCTGCAACCAGATAAAACCATTGCTAGGAAAAAAAATTGCAATATGTTTTGTTATATCCAATCAGATTCACTTTTATGTTATTCAGTAGAACAATGTATCAAACCAACACCACACACACACACACACACACACACCTCAAAACCCAGACATCAGTAACATCAGACAAATTTGGTATTCATCCAATTGGGAGCAATACGTAAAACTGGACTGCAGAATTGGTAACTCATCCTGAGAATACTGCATGGTAGACATTGCAGCTCATTAATCTAACAGAGCTGTTTCTATGTCGTTAGGAAATCCAGCTTGCAAAAATAGCTGTTCCCAGATCCCTAAGGATCACCATTTGGATATTAGCCAACAGGAAAATGTGATTATTAAAGGCATAATTGACAAAAAAAGAATAAATATTCTAGGGGCTAGGGAGGCAGCATAATGGTTATGCAAAAAAGATTTTTAGGCCTGAGGAACCAAAGGTTCTAGGTTCAGCCCCCAGCACTACCTTAAGCCAGAATCTAGCAGTCATCTGTTTGAAAAAACATTCTAGAGTCCATTTGATTTGCCATAAATTTCCTCATACATATTTTCTAACAATAAATGTTATTCTTCCAAGTGTGGAACGTAAGCTACTCTATCTTTCTCTTTAGGTTATAATTCCATGTTCCAGAATAGTTAGTAACCTCTACTATAATTTTCTTAACTAATAAATTAAGGGAATATATATGTAATTTACTACCAAAACAAATATATAAAGTAGTAGACAAAATCATGTAAAAGGACCTGGCAGTGTTGCACCTGGCTGAGTGCACATATATCACCGAGTGGAGACACCTTGATTTGAGCCTGGCTACCCACCTGTAGGGGGTCCTCTCCATAATCTGTTAAGCGGGTTTACAGATGTCTGTTTTTTTTCACCGTCTTTCTATTTCCCCTTCCTCTCTTAATTTCTCTTTATCCTATCTAACAAAATTAGAAAAATAAACATAGACAAAAGAGAACTGAATTATGTGTATGCATTTATCAATGAATGCACTGTAAAGAAGCATTACCCCCCCTCAATGTCAATAAAAGGAAACAGAAAAAGTAAAAAGGACAAAAATGATAAATTATTTTCAGAAACCCAAGAAATTTACCTTTTTTTTTTTTTAGGTCTAAGGCACTTGTGGGAGGCATATGTAGTATTTTTAGCCCTGCCAATCACCTGATGCCACAGTCTAGCCCTTTTTCCAGCCATGACATCATCTCCCCAGACAATAGCTTGGGTCCACCTGCATATTACATTGCAGGCTCAGGAAAAACACTAGCATAGTATGGGCTTTTTGGAATATAACTAAAATAGGCCTACTAGCTATCTACAAAGCTGAGACCCCAAATCTTCATCTGCAATATTCCAGCCTTTAGGTTCATGATTAGTCAACACTTTGTTCTGCTTTATATCTGAACTCTTTTTTTCAGCCACCATGTTCCACATACTTTCCTGGGCAGAGGACCCCACCAGTGTTTCCTGGAGCCTGCTTCCCTAAAGCCCCACCCCACTAAAGAAAGAGAGAGACAGGCTGGGAGTATGGATCAACCTGCTAATGCCCACAATCAGTGGGGAAGCAATTAAAGAAGTCATACTTTCTACCTCTGTATTCCATAATGACCCTGGGTCCATACTCCCACTGGGATAAAGAGTAGAAAAGTTATAAGGGAAGGAGATGGGATATAGAGTTGTGGTGGTGGAAACTGTGTGGAGTTGTACCCCTCTTATCCTATGGTTTTGTCAGTGTTTCCTTTTCATAAATAAAATGTTTTAAAAAAGAATGTTTATATATGAAAAAGAATTTATTTATAAGCCTAGAAAAATGTATTTTCTTATGGAAGATAAACAATCACATATAAATTAACTCTATATAATTACATTTCATATATTCAATAATTTAAAAATGCACAAAAACACAAAAATAATAAAATGATCAACAGCAAAGTACATGTATAGAAAGACATTACTTGACATATTTACTTTCTGACTCTGTGTTCCACATAACAGTGAAAGTCTGATTTTCTTCAAGATAAAAGATGATTGGAAGTTGGGAGATATCTCAGCCAAAAAGATAAGTGCCCTGCCTTGTGCAAAGTCTGTTGTTTCAAACCATTGTTAGCATAGCAGTACCCAGAGGAAGCTCTTCAGATTGTATATGAGTACCATAATGCCATTACTTTTTCTGCCTCCCTCTTTTTCTCTATCTGAAATAAAAAACAAATCAAGATCAGTGGAATCACTTACCTTTGATACCTACAAATTAGTAAATGATTACTTAAAATAATTATCTTTATTGTTTAATAGATATGTTGTTAATATTGACGCAAAAATATAGAAATATTGACCGATATGGTTACAAGCTGATCTCAAAAAGCAAAAAGCCAACAATGAAATTACTATGCGATTGTTAACATGACAAACATTTTCTTTGCATCATTTTGGACAGAACTTGAAGGTAGGGAGTCGGGCTGTAGCGCAGCGGGCTAAGCGCATGTGGCGCAAAGCACAAGGACCGGCGTAAGGATCCCGGTTCGAACCCCGGCTCCCCACCTGCAGGGGAGTCGCTTCACAGGCGGTGAAGCAGGTCTGCAGGTGTCTATCTTTCTCTCCTCCTCTCTGTCTTCCCCTCCCTCTCTCCATTTCTCTCTGTCCTATCCAACAACAACAACAATAATAACTACAACAATAAAACAACAAGGGCAACAAAAGGGAATAAATAAATAAAATAAATATAAAAAAAAATAAAAAAAAAAAAGAACTTGAAGGTATAGTGTTGAGAGATAAACCAAGTAGAGAACTGTGAATGCTGTATGATCTCACTCATAGGTTGAACTCAGAAGTAAAGGGGGAGGAGTCATAAAGTGACTGGATGTGGTATATTACACCAAAACAAAAGACTCTGGAGAAGGGAGGAAAGTGAGCAGATAAGAGGTGGTTTGCAGTCCTGGTCCATGACAGTGGAAAGTTGAAGATGAGATTATTTTAAAGGCACCTGTCACTTGGAGATGAAAAATTGTTCCCATGTGTCAACAACTATACTACTAAATCTACCCAAATAAAATGACAAGTAAGTAAATGAAATAAATTGAGAAAACTATAATCTTGCAACATTTAAACTAGATACTATTTTCAGATGAAAGATTCTTTGATTTATACTAGTGGAAACTTTTCAGGTAATATATAGTTTAATGAAGTTTCAAATGTGTCACCTATAATGCAGCTTTGAAAGTCATTAACTATTTTATAAAACATTAAAATTATAATACATTAAAAACAATCTGTATAAATAATAATGGTAACATGCTGTTACAATACATTGGTAAGAAGTATATCCAAGTGCATAATAAATTCCATAAGTAGGTTCCAAAGTGTATTTTTTAAAAAAAAATATGTACAAATACTCTATATAGAAAAATGCCTGAGGTTGCTTTAAGGTAAGTGAGTGTTTTTTTTTTTTAGATATAAATTTATATCAAGGGAGTTAGGCGGTAGCGTAGCAGGTTAAGTGCATGTGGCACAAAGCACAAGGACTGGCATAAGGATGCCGGTTCAAGCCCCCAGCTCCCCACCTGCAGGGGAGTCGCTTCACAAATGGTGAAGCAGGTCTGTAGGTATCTGTCTTTCTCTCCCAATCTCTGTTTTCCCCTCCTCTCTCTATTTCTCTCTGTCCTATCTAACAACAATATCAGTAACAACAACAATAATAACTACAACAATAAAACAAGGACAACAAAAGGGAATAAATAAATATTAAAACATTTTAAAAAGTTTTAAAAAAGAATTTTATATCAAAATTATTTTTGGAAGTATTCTATATGTGGATATATATATATATATATATATAATTTACAAAGATAGTTTATAATTTGAATTACTTTTTGAGGCTCCTTAAAAATTATTTAGTTTGGATGTTAATCTGCCTCATTTCTTTATTCACAACCCAGTGCATGTTCTCATTCCTTTTTGGATTTCCTCATGCTGAAGATGATTTTATTCCATGAGTGGAAGAAGCAGTAGTCCCTAAGTAAAGGGAACAGTGAGAGAATTTTGATGAGCATAGTTCACTTCCAATTTTATGTTCTGATTTTCCCTATAAAGAAACTATCTGAATTCCACTTACTCAAGTTCTAGTGATTGTTAAAGGGGAAGCAGGGCCTGCCTTGCGAAACAGACAGCATGAGTCTCTTCAATTGCAAGGGAGTCTCGCTGAGAGGAGTGGGGACACTAATATTTTTTGGATCTCCCAACTATGTTTTGGTTATATTCCATTTCTCCATGGATTCCTAAATCAGTAAACTAAATTTTACATAATACCTGTGTGAAATCAACTAGAGTTGAAACTCGACATTCTAAAATGTATGTTTGTTGTTTGTCTTTCAGCCCATGAAAACCCTATAGATGCAGGAGAATGAATATTGCATAAACCCTCTCATAGAATGTCTGTTTTCAGCTCAGAATTTGAGCATAGCTTCAGCCTCACCTGTCATATTAGAAAAACTATCCCTCTCCAGGGTCAATGGATTTCTCAACCTCTTTGTCTTTGTCTGGATTTACTAGTCAACAGATCCTGAAGCAAGGTTTATATGAGATAACTTAATTGCAAAGTACAATCCCAGGAGCGAGTGACACAGAAAAATAGGACTGAAAATGTAGCCAGGAGTGTTACTGTGCCCACTGAAGGTATAGAGAGAGAACAGTTGTTCTCTTTGAGATCACTCTTACTAGAGGCATTTGAAGTAAGACATTGTAGAACGATCCACCTGAGGACAATATAAAGAATTAGCCCACTGGACCCTTCTTGTATCACACATAGTGTTGTTGCCCCATTCTGATTCTGGGTTAGGTTTGCTAGTCTCTCCAGTGTCACCTGTAGTCTAGAAAACAGGCATTTGGGCAAGCAGGATTTTGAGAATTAATGTCATTAGCAGGAAACTGATCCATAACTGTGGTGGCAGTAGAAATTTCCCACTGTTAGGAAACTGAAAATTTAAACCTCAAAACATTACCTGACACAGGTTAAAATGATTATAATAGTAAGTCAGAAATAAATGTGGGGACGAATATGGACAAATAGGAGCCCTTACACATATTTTGTGGGGAAGACAAAATCACACAATTACTTTGGGAAAGAATAAGGAACTTCTTCAAAAAATTAAAAATATGAAACCACTGTAAAAAAAAACAATACCACTTCAAAGTATATATGTTCAAGAAAATTGAAATCAGAATCTTATGGATATAGCTACATTCCTGAATTTATTGCAGAATTAACCACTACAACAAAAACATGGAATAAGCAATCAGGAATAAATTAATCAAAAAATGTGGTATATACACACAACAAGATGTTTTCCACCTTAAAATAAAGAAAAATAAAATGATAAAAACAGAAAATCCTCCATTGGCAACACTATGAGATTAGAAGAGACACTACTATGTGGAAAAAACAGTTGCAAGGCTACCACTGTTGTAAATTAACTTAAAAAGAGGTATGGGAGTTGTATGCTTGCGGTGCATAGAAGGATTCACTGCAGGAGCTGGGAACTGGTTTAATCAATACAGGGTTTATTAAAGTGAAACAGGTAAAAGGAAAAATAAGCAATTATCATCAAGGGTTAAGCATACGCTAGGTCTATAAAGTCTGAATACAGTTATCAAAGTTTAGTCCCATAAGATAAACAATTATCAGCTCTGGTAAAGGTTGCTCATGGCTGTAGAGGGGTCTAAAAGTTTACCGGCTAGCAGAGTCACACGTGTTCAGTTCCCAGGAGAAGTAGCCATGGCAGATGGGTGCCTGGGGCACCTCCCCCAGAGGTATCTGACCAGGAGAAGAAGCCGCAGCCAAAAAGAGCACCAGAGTTCTGGCTGGCTGTCCTTTTAAATCTATTCAGCCTACCCACAATGCTTTGCACACCAGCAGTCTGGATTCACCTACAGTCCACCATGAACCTGCGTAGATCACTGCATACTCTATTAGCCTCCTGTCGCCAAAGCTGACGTCACCACTGTGTCAGGGCATATAGCATCACCACATACCGTTACTGATGGATTTCACTTACATGAGATGCCTAAATGAGACAAATTGACAAATGCAGAGAATAGAACCAGATTTACTTGAGCAAGCAGTATACATATTTTTGTGATTGATATTAATTTACAAGATTGTCGCTTACAGTGTGTAGTTCCACACTACATTCACCACCAACACTCTATGCCCCCCCTTCCCAATGGTAACCAGTATATTTCTCACAAGGTCTTAGAGACTTTTTTTAGGAGAAATTTTTTTTAATGTATTTATTCCCTTTTGTTGCCCTTGTTGTTCTATTGTTGTAGTTACTGATGTTGTAGTAGTTGTTGGATAGGACAGAGAGAAATGGAGAGAAGAGGGGAAGACAGAAAGGGGGAGAGAAAGATAGACACCTGCAGACCTGCTTCACTGCCTTTGAAGCTGCTTCCCTGCAAATGGGGAGCCAGGGGCTCCAACAGGGATCATTTGCTGGTCCTTGAGCTTTGCCACATGTGCTTAACCCGCTCTGCTACTGCCCTACTCCTGAGACTTTTTGTTTCTCTTTTGTTTGTTTTTCAGCGTCTTGTGTACAAGTACTTTATATTCCACATATAAGTGAAACAATCTGTTGATTGTCTTTCACCTCTTTACTTATCCCACTAAGTATAATCACCTTCAGTTCCATCCACCTTATTGCAGAGGACAGATGATCACTTTTCATCTTTTACTGCACAGTAGGATATTATGGAGTATATATATTCCATAACTTCTTTTTAAATTTTTTATTAATGATTTAATAATGATTAACAAGATTGTAAGATAATGGGTATAATTCCACTTATTTCCCATCATCAGAGTTCTGTGTTCTGTCCCTTATACTGGAAACTTCCCTATTCTTTATCCTTCTCTGGGAGTATGGGCCAAAATTCTATATGGGGTTCAGAAAGGGGAAGTCTGGATTCTGTAACGGCTTCTCCACTAGACATGGCCATTTGGAGGTAGGTCCATAACCCATACCTATTTCTATCTTTCCCTTGTTGGGTAGGACTCTGGAGAGGTGTGGTTCTGGGATACCTTGGTGAGGTAGTCTGTCCACAACTTCTTTAACTGATCATCTGCAGGTGAACATTAAGCCTGCTCACAGTTGTTGACTATGTTAAATAATGTGGCCACGAATATATGTCCCTTAGGTTAAGTTCTTGCATGTCATTTGGGTAACTAAGAGTAGTGATGATTTTTATTCAATTATTATTATTATCATCATTATTATATCCAGGGCTATCACTGGGGTTCAGTGTCTGCACTTCGAATCCACTGCTCCTTGAGGCCATTTTATCTATTTTGTTGTTGTTGTTGTTATTGTTGTCATTATTTCTATTTTTAGATAGGACAGAGAGAAATCAAGAGAAGAGGGAAGATAGAGAGGGGGAGAGAAAGACACCTGCGGACTTGCTTCACCACCTGTGAAGGGACCCCTTCCCTTCTGGTGGGGAGTAGGGCTGGAACCGGGGTCATTACTTCTGGTCCTTGCATTTCATGCCATGTGTGCTTAGCCTGTTGCACTACCACCTGCCTTCTATTCATTTATTTTCTTAAGGACTCTCCATACAATCTTCCAGAAGGGCTGCACTAGTTTTCATTCCAACCAGCAATGTAATATTGTGCCCCTTTCCACAGCTTCCCAACATCTATCATTTCCTGTCTTGATGTAGTTCATTCTCACAAATGTGAGTTGGAAGACTAATATAGTTTTGATTTGAATTTATCTGATGATAAGTGAGCTCAAGCATTTCTTCATATATCTGTGGGCCATATGTGCTTTAGAAAATTGCCTATTCAGTTATATATATATATATATATATGTATATGTATATATATATATATATATATTCTTACTTTTGTTGAGCTGTACCAGTTATCATGTTTTACAATTGCTTATCTGATGCTTGTTGCATAAATATATTCTCCCTATTACTGGATTCCCTAGCTACCCTTGCATAGTTTGCTTTCAATGTATAGAAGAATTTTTACTTTGAAATAATCCATTTACTGTTATTTTCATTTCACATGTCCATGGACTCAACTCTCCAAATATTCTTTGATGTTAAGATCCTGCAATATATCACCAATATTTCTATATTTTTTAGAGTTTCTGGTTTATTATCCAGATCTTTGAACCATTTTGGTCTGGTTTGGTACATGGTGTTAAATTCTAATCTAGTTTAATTTTTCTACAAAGGGTTGTCTAGTTGTTAAAGAACATGTAATTGAAGAGACACTTTTTCCTTCCATTGAATGGTCTTAGCTGTTTTGTCATGTATTAGGTGATAATTTTAGGTATCTTATAACAAAATTTTTTTATTTCTGTATCTGCCACTGAAGTTTTATACAATTTATTGCTATGTTTTTATTAACCACACATTAAAGTATAAAAAATAAATACCATAGAAGGTGTAACATAAGTTATTGCTTCATCTAAATGCTGTGAATCCTGTACTTTGAGCTCCATTAAAAATAAGTTACTGGATTTGAAAGTAAATGACAATCTTCCCTATTAATCGTCTTTTTCATAGCCGTTTTTGTACTTTGTATCTAATGCCTATTCATTTTCTTTGATGAGAAATGCAAACTACAGCAATATGTCTAATGTGTTGACTAAAAATAACCCTCAACTATTTTTTAGACAACTCTAAAGGCTAGACTGTATTATCTTGTATAAGATCAGAACAAAGACTCTTTCAGCTCATGAAGAATGGATGAAAAATTGCTCTAATTAGTTTATTTTAATCTTTAAAGAGGAATGTAAGTTGTCTACACATTATCAATGGCTAATTTTTAGTGATTAGATCTTTATTTCTAAGCATTGTATGCAACCACCTGGCTTTATCCTGGTCAAATATAGTCTTTTCATCTTCCCCTTTAATTAGATCATGATAAAACACTATTGTGATTTAAATATAAATGATACTTAGATCATAATGTGTCATAAAATCTGTCTTCCTTATTTTTGGGGGAACAACAATTCTTCCAGTCTTTCAGCATAATTTAAAAATAGTCAACTACATAATTTTCATATATAATGCCACTGGTTTTTATTCTCATTAACCTGCTAAATAACTCCCATTTTTAACATATTTTACTCTTTATGTCTGTCTCCTTATTTCACTTCCCTGATGTTTTATCTGTAAGCTGAAATTGTGTGTTTTAACAAATCTGGAGGTTTATTCATAGTTCCTATCTTACAATGCTATTACCAACATGATTTTTCAAAAATTGTTTCCCTTGACATACAGATTTATGGGACAACAACAATTTGAAAATAAACAAAGAAAAATATACAAAACAAAAGAAATCACCACTCAAATATAGAGACTTCTTATGGAATGGGATAAATCAAACAAAAATTAGTATTCATATGTACAAAGAGGTCACAAAACTCAGCAACAACAAACTCCATCCAAAAATGGATAAAAGATATGGACAGAATATTAACCAAAGAGACCCAAAAGGCCAATGCTTAAAGTCATTTATTAGCAGAGAAATGCAAATAAATACAAAAATGAAATGCTACTTTACCCCTGTGAGAATGACATACATCAGAAATGACAATGACAACAAATGCTGAAGCAGTTGTGGGGTAAAGGAACCTTTATACACTGCTGACAGGAATCTAAACTATTCCAACTCCTCTAGAGAGCTGTCTGGAAAATTCTCAGAAGGCTAAAAATGGACCTACGCTAAGACCTTACAATTCCCCTCCTGGGGATATATCCCAAGGAACCAAACACACCAATTCAAATAGATCTGTATATCTTCCTGTGATCATAGCTGCAGTTTGTAATAGCAACCTAGGTGCCAAACAATAAATGAGTGTTTAGGAAAAGTTGTTAGGTAGACAGACATTGGTATACTACACAGCTTTTAAGAATAATGAAAAGATGAATAGTATACCAATGTTTGTCTACATAAAAAAAAAAAGAATGATGACTTCACTTTCTTAATTTCATAGTGGATGGAGCTTGAAGGACTCATGTTAAGTGAAGTAATCCAAAAATAGAAGGATTAATATGGGATAATATCAATCCTGGCAACAAAAATAAACAAGAAGAGAAAGGGAAAACATAATGTTAACACTTGCATTACTTTAGTGTATTGCATCAAAGCAAAGGAATCTGGGGAAGTAGAACAGGGAGAGTGGTAGAAAGTCTTGGTACATAATAATGAACTTAATTTGGGGATGAGGTTGTTTTGCAGACACATATATTAGTGAGATTATAAATTGTAACCATGGGGGTCAGGTGGTGGCACAGCAGGTTAAGCACACTTGGCAGCAAAGCCAAGGACCAGCTTAAGGATCCCGGTTCTTGCCCAGGGCTCCCCACCTGCATCACAAGAGGTGAAGAAGGTCTGCAAGTGTCTCTCTTTCTCTCCCCCTCTCTGTCTTCCCTTCCTCTCTCCATTTCTCTCTGTCCTACCCAACAATGAGGACATCAATAAAAACAATAATAATAACTACAATAATAATAATAAAACAAGAGCAACAAAAGGGAAATAAATAAATAAATAAATAGATCTTTGAAAAAAATTGTACCTGTGTGACAACAATTGGGCTGTAAACCATTAAGTTCTCAATAAAAATATTGAACAAATATTAAACTTTGACCTAGAATGTGTAAATTATAGATGCTTTTTTATATCTAACAAAAATGTGAATTGTGAAAAAATTAGCACAAACACTTAAATTATAAACCTTTGCGAATAAAGAATTGTGTTCCCTCTCCACTCCGGATGTTCTCTCTCTCTCTCCTCCACATCGCAGCACGACAGATCTATTTCTTTTAAAAATATATATTTATTTAAGAAAGGATACATTAACAAAATCATAGGATGGGGGTACAACTCCACACAATTTCCACCACCCAATCTCCATATCCCACCCATGCCCCAATAGCTTTCCCTCTGGGTGCATGGACTCAGGGTCTTTGTGGGTTGCAGAAGGTGGGAGGTCTGGCTTCTGTAATTGCTTCCCCGCTGAATATGGGCTTTGACTGGTTGGTCCATACTCCCAGTCTGCCTCTCTGTTTCCCTAGAAGGGTGAGTCTCTGGGGAAGTGGAGCTCCAGGATGCATTGGTGGGGTCTTCATTCCAGGGAAGCATGGCTGGCATCCTGATGGCATCTGGAACCTGGGGGCTGAAAAGAGAGTTAACATACAAAGCCAAACAAATTCTTGAACAATCATGGACCCAAAGGTTGGAATAGTGGAGATGAAGTGTTGGGAGGTACTCACTACAAACTCTAGTGTACTATTGCTTTCAGGTATATATTTGCCCTAGTTTATGGATACCTGTGAACATATGCTCTATCTCCTGGAACCTGGTTTATATCTAGGTTTTGGGACTTTGTTAGAAAGTGAACCACCTGGGATGGAATTAGAGAATACTATGAAAGGAAAGGTCTCACCCGAGTGATGAAGCTGAAGGGTTGTCATTCCACACCTGAAGTCTCTGGGCACAGTCTGAAGTGAAGCATGCTGGGGTGGCACTCGTTGCATTGATTGGGTTGCATTCAGCGGATGCAATATTATTTGATAAGAATTGGGAGAAGCATAAGGGAAAGTGGGCCCTACCCTAGGGTCCCAGGACTGGGGGAAGTTTAGGCTCTATAGTGGAAATGTGAGGTTCATGCTGTCTTAGGGTTCAAGAAGACAATGGATAGTTATTGTTATCATCACATTATTTGATTTTTTTTTCCTTCATTTTAAGCACAATTCACTGGAGGTCATCCTGTAAAATTCCCATCTCCTTGGAGGTTTAGTCCATATATATATATATATATATATAATATATATATAATATATATAATATATATTATATATTATATATATTATATATATTATATATTATATATATTAATATATATAATATATATATAATATATATTATTATATATAATATATATAATATATATAATATATAATATATTATATATATATATATATATATTAGTGATTCTGATAATTTATCATCAATATTTGATCCAGTATATAACAGTAAGAGGTGGTAAGCTTAAAAAGTTTTAATTTATGTTACTTTTAACTTATTGAGGTTTATATTGTTGTTTTGCCTTTGCTTTTGTTCTGAACTCAACACAAGATCAAAAAATAAAAAATGAAATAGAAAATAGGACATGATTTAATAGAAGTGGAGCAGAAATAATTTTCAGTGAAAATAATCACTCTTTCAATTTATTTATAACACAAAGATGATTTCTATATCCTATGTCAAGAGTTCCTATATTTTTGAATAATGTATGTTCTGCACTGGGCATATGCATATACAAGATTTGATCCTGGCCTGCAAGGTACTTGGAAAATAGTAGATAAAATTAACCATAATGCAGAGAATTATAATCTAGAATAATAAGTTCAGTCAAAGAGGTTTCATGGTTTTATCAAAGGAAGACTTCCTATTTCCAACTAAAGTTGTGACTGGATGAGAAACAGAGGGAAAACTCTTAAGAACTCTTGTGAAGAAATAAGTCTGGCTAGCTTTTGCATAATAAGCAATTCGGGTGCCTTAGGTGAGGAAGCAAAAACAGTATGGCTGGTTGATATGCTTTCAGTTCTACAAATTCAAGAAATCCTTCCATAGTCACACATTATATTTATATATCATTATTATGATATTTTAGTGTTTCTTTTTCTGATTATTTTTTCATAGTTTTGTTGTTTAAGCAGTACAGAGTGAATGAGTTTAGTGTATTTATATGATTGTGGTATTCACTTTGTATACTTTACTATGGAAACAATAAAATATAATCAGGAATGAGAAATAGTAAAAAGTAATAATGATCATAACTATTTAACTTTTGATTGATGTATACAATGCTGTTTTGTGTGTTAAATTTTAGAAGTATCCCTTTGTGAATAGTAGATTTAACAATTTCAATATAATTTGTCCAAACTTTCAGGAGTGATTTTGAAACTTATTGAATTAATAATGTTTGTAATAATTCAGAGTACTCAAATATTAACTTTTACAAAACTTAAAGAAATTTAAAACTTGAATTCCTTTTCTTTTTAATTGTGTGTGTGTGTGTGTGTGTGTGGGTGTGTGTGTGTGTGTCTGTGTGTGTGTGCATGTGTATTATTTCTGGAGCTTCTCTCTAGCACAATTTTACTTCTAGGAAAATTTTTTCAATGGAAAAGGAAGACAGACAGAGAGACAAGGAGGGATAGGGAGAAACACTACATTGTGGACACTTTCCCTATAGACATAATCCTTTTATGTGCTATATGTGACTGTGAACCTGGGTTACACATATGAGGAGTCAAGTACTTTCTGAAGTAGGTTAATCCTACTGGCTCCAGTCTTCAAATTCTTTCTTTCTTCCTCTCTTTCTTTCTTTCTTTCTTTCTTTCTTTCTTTCTTTCTTTCTTTCTTTCCCACTTCCCTCCCTTCCTTCCTTCCTTCCTTCCTTCCTTCCTTCCTTCCTTCCTTCCTTCCTTCCTTCCTTCCTTCCTGCTCTTTCTTTCTTCCTTTTTAAAATTATCTTTATGTATTAGATTGAGACAGTCAAAAATCGTGGGGAGGGGGGACAGAAAGACACCTGCAACATTGCTTCACCACTGGCCAAGCTTTTCCCTTGTTGGTGGGGAACCAAAGGCTCAAACCTGGTTCCCTGAACATTAGAATATGTGAGCACACCCAAGTGTGCAAACACCCAGCCCCCCAACCTTCAGTTTCAATGTTAATATATGACAAGATATAGCTGCACTTACCAGAACCTCACCATTTACTCAATTTGTAACTTTTTTATCTTTATTTATTTTTCCCTTTTGTTGCCCTTGTTGTTTTGTTGTTGTTATTGATGTCATTGTTGTCAGATAGGACAGAGAGAAATGGAGAGAGGAAGGGAAGTAAGAGAGGGGGAGAGAAAGAGAGACACTTGCAGACCTGCTTCACCTCCTGTGAAGCGACTCCCCTGCAGGGGTCTTGAACCATGTTCCTTATGCAGGTCCTTGCACTTTGCGCCACATGTGCTTAACCCCACTGCGATACCGCCGGCTCCGCTCAATTTGTAACTTATGTTGTTGACTACTGGACAATTAAATGCTTTTTTTTATTTTCAGTGCTCAAACTACCAATTTAAATAGCTTTTGTAAGTTTGAGTAGATTTTACATGCCACTGTGTCTTTCTGGATACCTCCATAGTGCCGATTTGCACAGATTTTGAAGACATTTCAGTTTTAGAGCATCATTACATTTAGTTAAGACTACCACTGTGACCATATCACAGTTCAACATTTCACTTCTCAATACCATTTCAGCGCCTTCAGCCTAATTGCTGTTGATCCCAGGAGTAATTTTAAGGAACCTCTTTCACACTGATTTCCTCAGTCTGCCTCTCAAAATACCCAAGGACAGAGGGAAGTTGAACTTAATAATTCACATCCAGTTTATCAAGAGAATTGTAGTCTTAAAAAAATTTATCATAGGACTCTCACAGTAACTCAGCTGGGAGGATGCTTGTGACCTATGTCAAAGACATGGAATGTAGGCTCAACTAACAAAGTCATGCAAAGTACTAGGGGGAGATTAGGAATTGGGGTGTCTTTCATCATACCCTTTTTCCCTTTGCCTGCTTCTTTCTTCTTAGCTTTTTTTTTTGTCCTAATGATTTATTATTGATTTACAGAATTACCAGATGACAGGGGTACAACTTCATTCCATTCTAACCACCAGAGTTCTAAATCCCCAATCCCTCCATTATAAGCTACAGAAGTTTCCCTAAGGCTGTAGATATGGATTATTATTTCTACAATTATATATATATTTTTTTCTATGATCCCATCTTCTCTTCTTTTCCAAGTTATACCTACACCCATTACTACACCCAAATGTTCCTCCTTTTTCCTCTTCTCTCTCTGGGTTCTGATGAAGTTGGAGTTCATGGCCCTTTGGTCATCTTCCCCCTATCATTTCTCCTCCACTGGGAGTATGGATCAAAGTTGTTTTGGGGCTGTAGGAGGTGTGAGTTCTGGCTTTTGTAATTGGTTCTCTGCTGAATATGGCCATTCCTATAGCTATGTGAAAAATTTGCTTTGGAGTTGTGAATCCCAGTAATGACTTAGGAAAATATCATAAGTGTGAATAATACTAGCATTTTAAGGAGAAAATGAAATATAATGTTTCTTTGTCTGTGCTTATATTAGAGAGTTTCACTTAAATGGGGTAATTTAATAAGGGGGGCTCCGTGTATCACTTTAAAATACTTAAATATTTCAGTTTCCATTAAAACACTATACCACAAAACAGGTCTAAATTCAGTTGAACAAAGACATAACAAATATAAATGATGTTAGAACCACTTATATCTATTTTAAAAGTGGGTTTTAAAGGTAAATGCAAAAAATATAAATATGATTGAAACAACTGAAAACATGACAGCAAAAACTGCAAGTTATAACAGAAAAACCAATATACCTGAAGCAAAATGTTTATAAAGCTAAAATTAAAAATAGATGATCCCTGTGGGGGACAGGGTGGTGGCACATCAGGTTGAGCACATATGTTACAATGCTCAAGGACTCAGGTTCAAGCTTCCATCCCCACTTGCAGGGATGTAAGCTTCATGAATGGTGAAGCAGGGCTGCAGGTACCTCTCTTTCTCTCTCCCTCTCTATCTCCCCCTTCCTCTAAGTTTCTGGATATCTCTATCCAATGAATAAGCAAATAATATAAAAAATAAAAAGAAATAAATAATGCATTTTATAAATAACTAAGTTCATAGCTACAGATAAAAACCAATAACCTCAGTTGAGAGAATGAGACAAAAATTATAAAGGGTATATTGATAAAATAACTCAGTAGCATCATATCAGTAAGCATGATAGAATTAACTTCATAATACAAACTCAAACCAACAAAAGAGCTATTATGCTAAAGTAATGAGTATTATATATTTACATGGACAACATCCTAGGCAGCATAATTATCTATAATGAATTTAAAATAATTAAAATAAACAAATCCACTTCTGAAAACAATGGAAATAAGACAAAATTAAATGGGAATTACCCAAACACCTAGAACTTGATACACTTTCAACTATCAGTGAGTCAGAGAGAAAAATATATATATACATGTATTTAACTAAATATAAATGGAAACATGACACAAAGAATGTATGGGGTAGAGCAAAAACAATACTAAGATGGAAGTTGATAGCATCATATGCTTACATTATGAATTTAAGCTGATGTTATCAAGAACATGTATTATATAGTTAGCTTCCTGGAATTGTATTTTTTAAAATTAGTTTTTCAGAAGTTCACTCTTGTATACTATATTTAAAAAAATTTTTTTTGTATACCATATTTTCTTTTTCACGGTGTTAACTTGTCTTCTTACTTCTTATATTACCTATATTATTAATTTTTCAAATTTCCTTTATAGATAATTATTTTTTTAAATTTCTTACTCCATATATGCATTTAAAATTATTCACATGGATGAATATTTATTGCAGTAGATATGCAACCTAAAGCAGAATGGGAATCTCTATAGATCAGTTTGATGCAGGCTGGCTAGTTAACTTGTATCTAATCTTATACTTTATTTATATCTTATATTGATTCATGGCATTGTTGTGCTCCAGGTGGCTATACCCTAAAGATACACCCAACTAGAAGGTCTGCCCTGATTGATGTCCTTAACACCGTAAGGGGCAGATGGCTTGACACTTATTGCCTTTATTAATTTATTACAGCTGCCATATGGGAGATATGGCTTTCCTTTAGAATGGAATTACTTGGGGAAAACAAAGAATAACCATTGCTATAGGGACCACATCAAGTTACTGAAAGTAGCTGAAGATGAAAGCAATCAGTGAATTGCTTGGACAGAAGCAATGTGGACTGGCATTTTTCCACAACTCCTACGTTGAAAACCAGATGGAATGCAGTCTGTCAGGTGTAGGAACACTGAAAGTTTGCTCTCTTTAAGGGAACTGTTTTCTAGAATTTACATCAAGTAAAAGTATTCTAGACTTAGTGTATTAGATTTTTTAACTTACCATTAATTTGCTGTTTTACAACATCTGTAATGAAAACGTATTGACAAGAGTATGAGATAAAACTGTTATGCATAAATATGAGTTTAAACTCACATATTTATCATTTTTTAAATCATTATGTGTTCTTATTGATAGGGAGTAGAGACAGAATTAGAGCATCATTACTGCCTGTGCACTCTACTGCACGACTTCCTGAGCATCTATAGTGTGTATTGAATGTTTTATTTATGCTAACAGGAGACATATATAATCTGTATCATTGTTTTGGATGTAAATGAACAATATCTAATATGTAGAAACAGTTACATTTTGTAGTTTAGTTTCCTTAAAACCTGTGTTTAGCAAGTCTGAAAACACACACACACACACACACAAACACACACACACCATATACACATACACGTCCTTCAGCAATTTGAGTTGAATTGAATGATCTTCCAATAAATTTAAAACTGCTATAGAATTTCATTTCCACACTGACCTAAAAGATCAAGGAATCTTTACTGAAAATGTTTTAAAGTTTTTATTATCTTTATTTAATTACTGGATAGAGAAATGTTAGAAATTGGGACGGAAGGGGGAAATAGAGAAGAAGATTGATGGCGAGACACCTGCAGCACTGTTTTACCATTCACAAAGCTTTCCCACTGCTGCTAGGGACTGGGGGTTCTAACCCAGGTACTTGCACACAGTAACTTGTGTGCGCAACCAGGTGTTCCACCACCCCATACATTTTTAAAAAAATAATCTAAGTATGTTTTTTTGGAGAGTTAAGAGTTTAATTTTCATTTTTGTATCCATAGCAAAAACTTTTTCACCTTTTTTATTTTTATAATCAATCTAAACACCAGAAAATCTAAGTCATTGTGTGTATGTGTGTAGGTGTGTGTGTGTGTGTTTGTGTGTGTGAATTACCTTCAAATATTTATATAAATTCACTATATATTTGCATTATCTGTTCTCCACCATCACTAAATTAGACATGTGATGCTTGGCATTTTTTTAATAAGAAAATAGTTCTATCAGAACATCTTTGCAAACACAACAAACTATATTTCACTGAATATCTGAACACATGGGGAATAGACATCTCATGAATTAAATTTTAAGTGAATTGACCTTACTGGATCCTTGACAGCAGGAAAAAACAAAGTACCAGTGAGAGTGGAAATATATCACTGCTCCAGATTTATGAAATACATTTCAAATGAAATAAATCATAAAATGTATAATGTATACAAAAGGACTCTTCTGCACTGCTGGAGGGAATGCAAACTGGTATACCATTTTTGGAGGACTGTATGTTGAACCTTTTTTATTTTTTTAATTATATTTGTTTATTGGCTAGAGGCAGCCAGAAATTGAGATAGAAGGAGGAGCTAAAGAGGTAGAGAGACAGAAAGACACCTGCAGTCCTGCTTCACCACTTGTGAAGCTTTCCTCCTGCAAGTGGGTGCTAGTGACTCAAACCCCAGTCACTGAACATTGTAACATGTGTGTTCAACCACGTGCACCACCACCTGGCTCCTACATTGAATACGTACACAAATAAAAATGAAATTACATTATGGTCCAGCAGTGCCACTGGAAGGCGTTTACCTAAATGATATGAAAACATGTGTGCCTCATATTCATAGAATTATTCACTCCAGCAAAAGTCTGTAAGCAGCCTAAATGCTCATCAACAGATGACTGTCTAAAAATTGATGGGCTATATATTCCATGAAATACTACTCTGCAATAATAAAGGATGATATTGTGTCCTTTTGAACAAAATGGATGGAAATAGAAGAAATTATGCTTAGCAAAATAAGAGATGAAAACCAACAATCAGATGGTTTGTTTCATTCATAGACAGACTTTAGACAACTGATACATATGAAAATGCAAAAAACGGAAAAAGAATGAAGCAGATTGTTTGTAACACTTCTGAAAACTATAGTAGTTATCTTTGGAAGGTGGGAGAGCAGAGACACAGAACTTTGGTGGTGGGTGTGGTGTGAACTCATAACCTGTAATCTTACAATATTGTAACTCACTATAATAAATTTAAAAAAATGACAAAGTAAAGAATAGACAAAATTAGTATATATGTATATATATCACATAAAGAATTATCATTAAAACTCTGAATTATTAATTTTCCATTGTAGAATACTACTACAAATTATATATTTAAATTACCACATGTCATTTTAGACAAAGCTAAATTAAACATAATTATTATAAAAAACCTTCTTTGATGATAGCTTTCATATAGTTTGGGGAAAGATAAGAGACTGAGGAGTCTCTCTCACAAGGTGTCTGGTTTACCACCATTTTGTTCCCTGAGTAAATGCAAAGACCTGTGTTTTCTGACATTATAAACTTTTATTCTGGAAAATGAAGTCACATACCTAGAAATGTGGGTCATTCAGTCAAAATGGCAGAATTGTTAAGGAAGCTGTATATATATATTTTTAATTTTTTATTTAAGAAAGGATTAGTGAACAAAAACATAAGGTAGGAGGGGTACAACTCCACACAATTCCCACCACCCAATCCCGATAATCCCCCCCCCTCCCATGGTAGCTTTCCCATTCTCTAGCCCTCTGGGAGCATGGACCCAGGGTCGTTGAGGGTTGCAGAAGGTAGAAGGTCTGGCTTCTGTAATTGCTTCCCCGCTGAACATGGGCGTTGACTGGTCAGTCCATACTCCCAGTCTGCCTCTCTCTTTCCCTAGTAAGGTGTGTCTCTGGGGAAGCTGAGCTCCAGGACACATTGGTGGGGTCTTCAATCCAGGGAAGCCTAGCCAGCATCCTGGTGGCATCTGGAACCTGGTGATTGAAAAGAGAGTTAACATATGAGGCCAAACAATTTGTTGAGCAATCATGGATCCCAAGCTTGGAATAGTGGAGAGGAAGTGTTAGGGAGGTACTCACTGCAAACTCTAGTGTACTTCTGCTTTCAGGTATATATTTTGCAGTAATTTATGGATACGTGTGAACATAAGCTCTCTCTCACAGAAACTGGTGTATATCTAGGTTATGGGACTTTGTTAGAAAGTGAACTACCTGAGATGAAATTAGAGTGTACTATAGAAGGAAAGGTCTCACCCGAGTAATGAAGTTGAAGGGTTGTCATTCCACACGTGAAGTCTCTGGACACAGTCTGAGGTGAAGCATATTGAGGTGGCAATCGTTGCTTTGGTTAGGTTGTGATCGGCGGATGCAATATTATTTGGTTTGGATTGGGAGATGCATACAGGAAAGTGGGCCCTATAGTAAAGATGTGAGGTTCCTGCTGTCTTAGGGTTCAAAAAGACAATCGATAGTTAATATTATCATCACTTTATTTGTTAATTGGGTTAACTTTGAAAAGTCCCTTTGTTATGGTTTGCTGTACAGTACCCAGTATCTTGTATATAGCTGTGCTATTGGATGCTTCTAATCTACTTGGTCTAGGCTTTTGAGAGAGTCTGCATATCAAATACACAGCCTATATATTAAAAAGTTCACTTTTTATGGCTCCTTCTTCTCTTCATTTCTGAGCCACACCTCCACCTAATATAATATAACATGCGTCCATGCTCCCAGAGGGATAGAGAATGGGAAAGCTATAAGGGGAGGGGGTGGGAAATGGAGATTGGGTGGTGGGAATTGTGTGGAATTGCACCCCTCCTACCCTATGGTTTTGTTAATTAATCCTTTCTTAAATAAAAAATTAAAAAAATTGTCTTTATTATATTGAAAAATGGTCCTTCTGTTCGCAGTTCCTAAAGGGTCTTTATCCTAAATTGGTGTTGGATATTGTCAAATGCTTTTTCAACATTAATGTATATGCCCATATTATTTATATAAATATATTTTTAATATAATAAATTATATCACATCGATTAACTTATGGATGTTGAACCATCTCTGTTTCCTAGGGTTGAATCCCATTTTGTCTTGGTGAATTATTCTCTTGATATGTTGTTGGATTTGATTTACCAAGATATTGTTCAGGATCTTTTCATCAATGTTTATTAGGGATATATGTCTGTAGTTTTCTTTTTGGTAGTCTCTGCTTAGGAAATCAAAGTTTTGTTTATCTTATAGATTGTGTTAGTTAGTATTTGCCCTTCTTCAATTTTCTGGGATAGCTCGAGGAAAATAGATGTTAATTTTTCTTTGAAAGCTTTATAGAAATTGTTAGTAAAGTAGTCTGGGCCTGGGCTTTAATTTTAGGAAAGATTTTTCATTAGTGATTTAACTTCTAAACTAGTTTTTGGCTTGGGTTATGCTTGGAAGGTATATGATTCTAGAAAATACAGCCATCTCTTATAGATTATCTATATATTATTCCCATTGAGATGTTCATAATATTCACATATGATTCTTTGTATCCCCCATCTCAATTTATAATTTTCATCTATTTCATTTCTGATTTTTTATAATAGCTTTCTCCCTTTTTTCTTTATGTGAGTCTAGACAATGATTTATCTATATTATTACCTTTTTTTTAAAGAACTAGTTATTGGCTTCATTAATCTTTTGGATTGTTTTGCAAGATCCTATTCTATTAATTTCTGCTCTAATTTTGACCATTTCCTCCCTCCTGTTGACTTTTGGATATCTTTGTTGCTGCTTTTCTGCTTGACTTGCTTGTGATTTTAGGTAACTTACTGAGATTTTCACTGTCTATTAATATGTGCCTGTATTGCTATAAATAGAATAAGGGTTAACCCTTACAATAAGGGTTTGCTGCATTCTACAGGGACTAGTAGTTGATCTTTTTATTTTCATTGTTCTCCAAGTAATTTTTAAGTTCTCTTTTGATTTAATTTAAGGTTTTATTTAGAAATGTATTGTTAATTCATCCTAGTTTTGGTGTATTTCATTGTTTCTTTCTTTGGTTCATTTTTTTACCCTGTAGTTCATTTTTAACCTCACTGCCTCATGGTCAGAATGCATTATTTTTATGATTTCAACATTCATGTACTTATTAACGTTGTCTTGGTGTCCCAGCACATGGGAGGTCCTGGAGAATGTTCTATGTGCACTTGAAAATTCATTTTTTGTGATGATAGAAGTTGTTGCTCTAACAGTTTAATTCACCCCCCCACTCCACATATACAAAAATGTTTTTAAGTGTCAGTAACTGTCTACATGAGAAACTGAGATGTCTTTACACTGCCTTATGCATCAACATAGCACACCACCAATACAACCTTCCATAGAGGATAATAGAGAAATAAACAAACACTAATGTCATTCTTATTTTATTTTCTTCATAAAAAGTAAAGCAAGCTCAATACATTTCTCACTGTGGAACCTATGAATCTCACAATTTAATTTTACCCCCTGTTGAGATGAACATGAGTCTGTATTTACAAGGAACACCTGGAGAACCTAGAAAGGGTATGCAATTTAAAACAAAATACAAATACCACTTCCGTTCCAGTTAAAAATAAAACAAATGCTTCATATAATATGATATATCTATATCTTATATAACACATATGTTACATGTGTGTACATACATGCATTGCTGCATATGTATAATCTGTAATTAAAATATACCATAGAAAACACAATTTCATTTTCATAAACTTTTATTTTTACTGTGACCAAATTTTGTCATGAATACCACTTTGAATATGTGACCTTTATACAGTAACTCAAAGCAGAATTTCCAAATGTGTGCTGGAATATTTTTATATTGGGGTTGCAAATAAGAAACTCAATATTTCAGGTTTCAAAATACCTTCATTCAAATTTGGGAGAGATAACATAGGGGCAATGTAAAAGATTTTAATGCCTAAGATTCTGAGGTTCTGGGTTCACCACAAACCAGAACTGAGTGATGTTCTGATGAATAACAAACAAGCAAAAATTATTAAATGTAATCCTTCTTTAAGTCTAACAACTTTGATCATGTACTTTGGAGAATTATTATACTGAAACCACAAAATACATCTACTGGTATATATCTACTGCTTTCCTGTATTAGACTTTCTGAAAAAAATCTGTATTAAATGTTTTCCTTTAAAAAAATATTATGCCTATTTACTGGATAGAGATAGCCAGAAATCAAGAGGCAAGGGGGAGATAGAGAGGGAGAGAGTCAGAGAGACAACTGCAGCACTGCTTCACCACTCACAAAGCTCTCCCCTGCAGGTGGGGACCAGGGCCTTGATCCCAGGCCCTTGAGCACTGTAACATGTGCACTCAACCAGGTGCACCACCACCTGGTCCTTATATATTTTATTTATTTATTTATATTTATTAAGGCAATTGTCACATATGAATCAAGACTTATTTTTTATATTTTTATTTATTTATTATTACACAGATATAGAGGGAACTTGAGAGGGGAGGGGGAAATAGAGAGGAAGAGAGACAAAGAGACACCTGCAGCCCTGCTTCACCACTGCTGAAGCTTCCCCCCTGCAGGTGGGGATCATGGGCTTGAACCTGGGGCCTTTCACACTGTGATGTGTGCACCTAACCAAGTGTGCCACTGCATAGCCCTAAGACTTAATTTTAATAGGACTTTGCTCAAAGATTGGAAAGAAGTTGTTTAAATTTTAAAAACCAGCATAAAGTGGAGGATTTTGAATCTTTTTTTTCCACCAGACTTTATTATTTATGAAATCAAGTTGGATTTTACAATCAACAATTTATTTTATTTGGCAAGATTTTTATCCCTTCTTAGTGCAAATAAAACAATTGGATAGAGAATGGGAAAGCTATTAGGGAGGGGATAGGATATGGAGATTGGGTGGCAGGATTTGAATCTTACTTACTTAGTTCCCTTAATTTGTATTAAATATACTCACACAAATTAACAACAACAAACTTATACATATACTCATGCATATGCTGCCACTCCAGGAAGATTGGTCCTGAAATGAGTGTAGACTAGAAGGTTGCCATTTGTGACTATGGCCATGGATTGTGAGCTCAGACTGACAGGGACTCAGAGGTTTTATAGGCTCCTGAGGTAAATAAAAAAAAATGTATATGCTATAGATTCATTTAAGCCACAGTTCTATTTCCCGAGTCCAGTATCACTCTGAGGTATGACTTCTCTTTAGAGAGGCTTTCCTCATCACTCCGTTTTCTCTTAACTCTCCTTTTTTTCTGCACTATATTTAGAGATGAGTATATTAGTAAATGCTTATTGCATGCCAGGTACAAGGAGGGGAGAATTAAATGATTTCTCTGAGATTACCAGAAGAAATTCAGCTTGAAGCAAAGTTAGGTGATGCTCAGCTGATTCATGTTAGTTTCTGTCCTGATTGTCTCACACATTCTTTGACTCCACAGTCCATCTCATTTCACCAATAAATATTTTTTGCAACTAAAAAAAAAATTACATACCAGGGTAAAATTGATGTGGATGTATATGTATGTGTATGTATACACACACACACATATATATATATGTAATTTTTTTCAAATTTCAATTTTTTCTAACTCTCTGCCCTAATCTGGCTTTCAAATTTTATTCTCAAATCTGACACCATCCTATTAGACCTAATTTCTTTTTACTTTTTTCAATGCGTTATTTTACTGATCAAATTATCCAGATAATTTGAAAATGTGACCATGTTAATGCCAAATAATGCTTCTCATGGGAGGATGGATTCATATAGCATGCACATGTAAAGGGTGATATATTCACTTGTTTATCTGCAAGTACAATAAAACTCAAATCAGCATTCTCCTTGAGATTTAAGTACTGACTTGTTCTGATTTATTTTTATTTTATGAATATTTTAATTTCATTAGATATTTAATATTTCTTTACAGAATTACATGATAACAGGGATATAATTCAATACCATTCCCATTATAAGTATTCTGTGTCCCTGTCTCTTTCCATTGGAAACTATAGTAGTTCTCCCAAGGTCACAGATACGGGTTGGATATTAACTCACTTTCATGTTAGCTCTCAACCTCAAGCAAAAATTCCTCAAGTCATGGCCTCCTAAGAACATCCCTAAAATAGACATCCTAGCTTTTTCCACCCTTTGGTCCCTATTCTCATTTGCTGTATTTCTACTGATTGGCTCCTATTTACTAGACCGTTTGTCCTGTTTAGAATCTTACTGCCTCTTAGCCACCAAGTTACAGATGTACTATGCTTCTATCCTTACCTACCTGCTCAGATGAACTTATCAACATATGCTAGAATTTCACCTATCCAGAGCCTTACCCTACCAGAGAAAGACAGAAACAGGTTGGGGAAATGGATCAACCTGCCAATCTCATGTCCAGTGGAGAAGCAGTTACAGAAGCACTTACAGAAGCCAGAACTTCTTACACCAACTCCTTAGCACCAAGGTCCCCCTAGTTTTTGATCAGTAGTCCCAAAGAGGGGAAGAGCTCGGGGAAGATGATCTGAAGTCTCTCAACCTTAATTCTACTGGCACTGGAAACATTTTTTCACCAGATTTTTTGGGGTAAAATTCATTGTTATTATTATTATTATTATTATTATTATTATTATTATTATTATTTAGTAACTATCAATAAGATCATAGGATAAGAATGGCACAATTCCACACAATTCTCAACACCAGAGCTCCATACCCCATCCCCTCCATTGGAAGCTTATCTATTCTTTCTCCCTTTGGGAGCATGGACTCAGGATCATTATGGTGTGTAGAAAGCGGGAGTTCTGGCTTCTGTAATTGCTTCTTCACTGGACATGGGTGTTGGCAGGTCAGTCCATACTCCTCTGCCCCACTAGGGAAGTATTCTTTGGTTTAATATTATCACTGAAAGAGAAGAAAATCTGGAAAACACCAAAGTAAGTCAGGCAATGTTTACTAATCTGAGAAAGAAGAGAATAAAAGGAAGAACACTCAGAAGTAGTAATAGGTGTAGATGTGATTTAGAAAGAAAGTTAAGGCAGGACCATAGATATATAGCTGTAGAGAGATAAGATATAAAGTCAACCCATATTGAACCATTGAACTATTGAAACTTCCACTGGAGGCCTATGGGGACACAGAACTCTGTTGGTAGGAATGGTGTGAAATTATACTCCTATTATTCTATAATTTTGAAAATTACTATTAAATCACTAATATAAAGTTAAAAATAAAATACTGATTTCAGAAAAACAGAAAGAAGTACATGTGGACTTATTCACAGCTAAACTCACAATCTTTCCCTTGATTTACTGGGTGATCTGCTTTTAAGGCAATATAAGATTCAGCTTCAAATAGGAGGTCTTAATACCATCAGACATCTGCAGATACATTTTTTCCTGGTTCTTAGTGATTTGGAAATGCTTTTGTAATAATTTCAGCAAGTAAAATGTATATCAAAGTTTTATTTAGAAGTTCTGGCAATTAAGTTATAGCTAAAACTATTCTAAGTAATTTGTGTCTCTCAAGGCAGTTATATTTAGGTAATTTGTTTCTGCAGTAAAACCTTATTACTAAAGTTTTTAAAATATTGAAAAAAGTTTAATTCTTGTTTTTTCAGAAGTATATAACTTATCCATACTTAAAGGTATATTGTGCACAGAAATGTTGATTTTATTATGGCACACAATTGACACTCAGTTAATATTCTGCAAATGAATATTTGAATGTAAAAATAAAGGAAGGAATGGATTCGGAAATAGTTCAGTGAGTAGGGCACACAAATTACCTTGCAAAAGACTGTTTTTCACCCCAAGCACCACATATGAGCACTAAGTGAACTTTATAAATAGTAGAGTGGTGTTCTCTCTCTCTCTCTCTCTATCTATCTCTCTCTCTCTCTCCCTCTCTCACTCTCTCTCTCTCAGAACAAAGAAAGTAGATTTGGGAAGTGGCTCTCTGGTGTTAGACATGCACTTTGATCTCAATTTAATCCCTGTAGCCCCATAAAAGTATGAGTAATATATACATATTTATATGGTAGCAATATATATATATATAATAGGAATAAAACATAACTGAAAGATATACTTTAATTTGAGAAAATTTGATAAATCATGCAAAATATATTTATAATTACATACAATTAAAAGTCCAATATTGTAAATTTAATATGTTAATGTTAATATGATTAGCCCCTTTGTACTCAGTTCCTATTATCTAAAGAATCTTGGAAAAGTCACCTTGAAAATTTGGTATGAAACTGGAGGGTCTGTATTTGATGATGTGAGGTTATCTTCTTTCTCACCATGATTTATCCTAATTATATTTTAATTGGGTGTTTCAATAGGGTGTTTCAGGAATGCACAGTTCGAAAAAGTTAACTCATTAAGATTTCATTAATTATATCGTCCTTCAAGACAACTTGAAGAACTTTCTCTTTTATTTTAACATATTGGAGACTTTGAAAAAGAAAAGAGCAAAATCTGGAGAAGACAGGATTACATATTTTGTCACAGAATATAGTGCCACAGCCCTCACAAGAATATCAGAAGTGTAGCATAAAGTTTTATAAGAGCATGTTTGCCTCAGTCAGTCTTCCTTTGGATTTCTATAATTTTCAGGAAGCACTTAGTTATTGTTTTTCATTTCTTACTGTATGGTATTGCAAAACAGCAAGTTATAGTTAAAATCATTTGCTGAATACTTCTTCAGGATCTTAAAACGTAACTTATAAAAGTAGTGAAAATCTGATATGTCACTTTGACAAATATAACAAGGTAAAATTTATTATTTATATATATAAAATGAATAATGTATTTTGAAATATGTATTAAGATTAACTAATCAAATTGTGAAAAATCTACCAAGAAATAAATTAATAGATCTTCTTATCTTAATAGGTAATACAAACTACATTTATAAATATAGATGACAAGAAAGTACATAAAGAGATAAACTCTATTCTGAACAAAAGTAATTCTTAAATTGTGAAATTCAAAGAGCATGTCAGTGAATATATAAGTCAATATATAATGATATATATTTTGTTTAAGTGATTTTAAAATTATTATTTTAAAGTATATGTATGTATATTGTCTTCAGGGTTATCACTGAGGCTCAGTGCCTACATTAAGAATCCATTGCTCCTGGAGGCCATATTTTCCCTTTTGTTGCCCTTGTTGTTTATTGTTGTTGTTGTTATTTCTGTAGTCAATGTTGTTGACTAGGACAGAGAAATCGAGAGAGGACGGGAAGACAGAGAGGAGGAAAGAAAGATAGGCACCTGCAGACCTGCCTCACCACTTGTGAAATGATGCCCCTGCATGTGGGAGCGGGTCTGCAGGTGCCTATCTTAAAGATCCTTAAGCCAGTCCTTGCACTTGGTGCCATGTGCACTTACCAGCTGCTCTACTGCCTGACCCCTGTGTTTATATTTTCTAACAAAAATGAAATTTACTATACTTGCCTTTTATAACATACATAATTATATATACAAATGTTTATATATATATATATATATATATATTTAAAACCAAGTTGAAATTGAATACATACTGCATATACACATATGTTAAAGACAAGTAAATGTATGGATTATTCTAATAGTTTTTTTATATATTTTATTTTTATTTATTTATTCCCTTTTGTTGCCCTTGCTGTTTTATTGTTGTAGTTATCATTGTTGTCATTGTTGTTGGATAAGACAGAGAGAAATGGAGAGGGGCGGGGGAAGACAGAGGGAGAGAAAGACACCTGCAAGACCTGTTTCACCGCTTGTGAAACGACACCCCTGCAAGTGGGGAGCCAGGGCTTGAACCAGGATTCTTATGTGGATCCTTGTGCTTAGCGCCACCTGCGCTTAACCCGCTGCGCTACAGCCCGACTCCCTCTAATAGTTTTTATTCATGTATACTCTGTTAACTTTTATTCCTTTTAGTGAGAAATAAAATTAATCATAAAAAATACACAGTAATTTAGAAGGAAGTGAGTAAATGAGAAAAAAATACCATGGTTTAATGTAAAAGGTATATGATGTTTTGATAATTTCCCCTAGTTATATCTAGGTATAATTGTATTTTTTGTTATATAATAATTTAATATTTATTGCCATTTAAAATTAATCACATTTATTCTCGGATGATGCTTCGTCATCTAAGTGCAGAACTTATCTCCTTTAGAGTGTCATGTCACCTGGATATCCCAACATCTATCATTCTTTGTAACAAAAATCTGAAAAATTTCTTCACTCTCATATTCCTCACACATTTGCTCACAGGTTAACATATACCACCGAATGCTTTGGTTTAAACAACAACCACTCTGCTAATAATGACTAGGTATTAATCACAACCAGGTTCTTTCATTATCAAGTTTCCTTACTTTACTATGTGAATAACTATCATCTCTGTCTAATGGAATTGTAATGATTACTTGATGTATTACTATTACTGCAGCTTTATAGTTGCATTTCTGATACATTCTTTTACCCGAGACAATCTCATCAACATACTCTCTCAACTATTTCCAATTAAGAATTATTGCCAATGTTGAAGCACAGTCTATATGCAACCCTTCCAAAGTGTGGAGTATTTCAAAATGGTATCTGCTATTAAAAAATACATAGTCAGCAAAATGTCTTATGGAAGTGATGAAGAGAATATACAATTCCTTATGGTAGAAACCAAAAACAAACAACAGTTCTTTATTTTCTTTCTTTCTTTTTATTTTAGTCTGTAGCATGCTGAAATATAGTCTCTACAGAAACTTATAGTGATCATTTCTGTACTTTAACAATCAATATTCTATTATATGTGAGTAGTCACGTAACCTATCATTTTTCTATTTCTGCTATTTTCACTATAGCTGCTTTGTAATTTCTTTGAGATCCAATCCTTGTATCCATCCTTTATGTCTTGATCTACTTACTACTTCTTTATATCAATTACTTCTTTATCTAGGTTAATATGTAGTGTAAGACTTCAAATGTCGCTCAAATTTGAAAGTTGCTCTAATGACAGATACAGACTTCCACACATGCTAGTCTTAATTTTGTTGTAAACAGAGAATCTCAATCATTAACCCCAGCGCCCCCACCCCCACATGTGCGTGCGTGCGTGCGTGCGTGTGTGTGTGTGTGTGTGTGTGTGTGTGTGTGTGTGTTAAAGCAAGAGGGAAAGAAAGATGGACACCTGCAGACCTGCTTCACCACTTATGAAGAGTCCCTCTCCCCTGCAGGTGGGGAGTGCAGGCTAAAACTGGGTCCTTGCATATGGTAATGTGTGCACTTAATATCTAATGCACATTTTTCTTATAAAGTTAATATTATACTTTTAGACTTTAAGCCTACAGATTTCCCAACAAATTTAAGAAAAAAACACAATTCTAAATATTTAATTTTCTTCATAACTTATATGTGTGTATGCACTTAAGTAGCCATCTAAAATGCAATAATAAACAAGGACAGAAGCAATAATTATAAATTATTTGCCAAAGTTTAAGAAAAAATAATGTTAATTAAAGTACCTCAGATTGCAGTATTTATATTATTTACTATAACTGAATATTCTATTTAAAAGTGAAATCTGAATATATTTTATATATAGTGTATAAGCACTATTGCCCTCCAAAGGCAGTTCCCACAACTGAAATACATATGTCTCTGGAGGTTGCACCATTTGCTTTAATTTGATCAGTGTAATTAAATCAAATACTGTTACAATTCTGAGGGGGACTATGCTACTGATAATAACTACATTAGAAATATTTGAAATATGAAAAGTTTTCTAGATTATGTTAAAAACTGGGTTAAAACGCACTATAAAAATAGGTGTACATCCAACTTTGACTAAACTAGCCAAATCTATATCAAGAAGTGATAAACAGAACTAATCCAAGTAAATAACTGTAACAAAAGATTATGAATTCTATATTAGACAGTCATGCGGATCTCTAGAATAATTTTTTGTAGATAAAAGTCAAAGTGAATCTACATGAAGCTTATCTGTCACAATGATTTTTATATATGTCTTGAAATACAATGCCATTCATACTATTTAGGACAATGGGTCCTCAATATTCAGTTATTTCCCATTTTAACCTCTCATTCTTTCTGTGAATGGATTACCTGCTATTTGCATACTACTTTTAAAATATGAATTTATTTTATTTTCTCTTCTTAATACCAGTAGGATTTCTGCTAGGGTTCAGTGTCTACAATATGAATCCACCACTCCTAACACCCATTTTTCCTTTAATTATTATTTTTCTTTCTGTTTTATGAAATAGGACAGAGTAAAAATCTCTAGGTGGAGGGTGAGGGTAGATGTTCAGCTTCAGAGGCAGGGAAGGGGGGACAGGACACAGACCTTTGGTGGTGGGAATGGTGTTAATATAAGCTCTTACTAACTTACAGTCTCACAAGTCACTATTCAATTTATATGTGGGGGAAAATGGGTTCAATGTCTCCAATTTTTTGTTGCATAGATCAAATGTCTAAGTATATCTTCCTTCAATCTAAGGACTTAAGACTTCAAATTGGTAATCAGATTGAATTTCAACAGTGGGCTCAAATTGTTAATACATTTCTGACAATGACTTGTTCTTGAAATATTAAATCTACTAAAAGCTGAGACCAAAGAGAACAGAAACAACTGGCGATGTTCCTTTATAAGACACAGGTATATGTAAATAGCATAAAAGGACTTAAATTGTGATACAGAAAATCCTAACAATGGAATTTTCAGAGTCAATCCAATTGCCAATTTATTTGGTTATAGCTATAACTATATTGCTTTCTTAAACCCTAAGAGAGCAAGAACCTTCCCCTTTCTCTATAAAGCCCACATTTCTCCCAGTCCTGAAACCTTTAGTGTGAGGCTCACTTTCTTGCATACTTCTCCCGATTCATATCACCTGAAACTGCATCCGCTGATCCTAGCCCAATAAATGCAGCCAGTATCACCTCCGCATGTTTCACTTCAGATATCATCCAGAGACATCAGCTGTAAAATGTTAACCCTTCAGCTTCATTACTCTGCCACCAGGTTCCAAATAATACCATATGACAACTGGACTTCCCAGGGCAGATGACCCCACCAAAGTGTCATGGACCCCCACTTCCCCAGAGCTCTGCCCCACTAGGGAAAGAGAGAGACAGGCTGGAAGTATGGATCGACCTGTCAACACCCATGTTCATTGGGGAAGCAATTACAGAAGTCAAACCTTCCACCTTCTGCACCCCATAATGACCCTGGGTCCATGCTCGCAAAGGGTTAAAGAATAGGTAAGGTGTCAGGGGAGGGAATGGGGTAGAATTCTGGTGGTGGAAATTTCACCCTTCTGATCCTATAGTATTGCCAGTGTTTCCATTTTATAAATACTTTTTTTTAAGTTATGGAATATATATTCCAAGGAATAATACTCTGCAATCCAAAAAGATATCATTGTGTCCTTTGGGACAAAATGAATAGAACTGAAGGTGATTATGGTTTGTGAAATAAGTAAAAAGATAAAAAGACAACTAAAGAAAAGTAGGACAGAGAGATAAATTAAAAGTGAGGGAGGGAGTTGGGCAGTAGCGCAGCGGGTTAAGTACACATGGCACCAAGCGCAAGGAACAGCTTAAGGATCCGGGTTTGAGGCCCCGGCTCTCCACCTTCGGGGGAATCACTTCACAAGTGGTGAAGCAGGTCTGCAAGTATCTATCTCTCTCTCCCCCTCTCTGTCTTCCCCTCCTCTCTCCGTTTCTCTCTGTCCTATCAAACAACATCTATAACAACAACAATAACTACAACAATAAAACAGCAAGGGCAACAAAAGGGAATAAATACATAAATAAATAAATATTTTTAAAAAGAGTCGAGGGAGAGATAGTCAAACAGACACCTGCAGACCTGTTTCACAGTTCATAAAGTGTCCCCTCTGCAGCTTTGTGTTGGAAACACTCTTTTGCTGACTATAAGCAAATGAATTATTAGACCTGAATATAATTAGCATATGACTGACATCAAGAACATATCACAGACATATGCAAACTCACAGGGATTGTGGGTATGGGTGCTTATTTAAGCAAGCCACTGGCAGAAGTTCAGCCCTTCCAGCCCTTTCTCTCATGTTTTCACTCCTGAGACCCAAGTATGCTATTTCTAGTGAGACAGGACATTAAGCTGAGATAAAGTGGTTCAGTTTCATTCTTCTGCACATTACAAGCCAGTTTTCCCAGCACTGTTTATTGAAGAGAGCCTCCTTCTTCCGTTAAATACTTTGGGCCCCCTTATCAAAAATTAGATGTCCATAGGTGTGGGGATTTAGTTCTGGGCTTTCAATTCTGTTCCAATGGTCTGTGTGCCTATTTTTGTTCCAGTACCAGGCTGTTTTGATGATGCTGGCTGTATAATATAGTTTGAGATCTGGGAATGTGATGCCTCCATTTCTGTTTCTTTTCCTCAAGATGGTTTTGGCAATTCTAGGTGTTTTCAGGTTCCAGATAAATGATAGTAGTGTTTGTTCTATTCTCTTAAAGAAGCTTGGTGGAACTTTGATGGGTATTGCATTAAATTTGTATATGGCTCTGGAGAGAATATTCATCTTGATGATATTTATTCTTCTGATCCATGAGCATGGGATGTCTTTCCATTCTTGGTATCATTTTCTATTTCCTTGAGTAGTGACTCATAGTTTTCAGTATACAAGTCTTTCACTTCTTTGGTCAACTTTATTACTAGGTATTTTATTGATTTTGTGGCAACGGCTAATGGGAGTGATTTTTGGATGTCTTCTTCTTCATATTTAGTGTTTGTATAAAGAAATGCCACTGATTTTTGTACACTGATTTTGTAGCCTGACACCTTGCTATATTGCCTAATGACTTCCAGTAGATTTCTGCTGGATTCTTTAGGTTTTTATCTGTATACTGTCATATAACCTGCAAATAGTTGGCAAATGCTAGAAGAAGAAGAACCTGCAAATAGTGAGAGCTTGACTTTTTCCCTTCCAGTCTGTATTACTTTGATTTCTTTCTCTTGCCTGATCGCTATGGCAAGAACCTACAACACTATGTTGAAGAGTAATGGTGACAGTGTCTAGTCCCCAATCTGAGGGAGAATTCTTTCAGCCTCTGTCTATTGAGTATGATGTTGGCTGTAGGTTTGCTATATATGGATTCCACTATCTTAATGAATTTCCCATCTATTCCCATTTTTGTAGAGTTTTGAGCATGAATGGGTGTTGAATTTTGTCAAAGGCTTTCTCTGTGTCTATTGAGATAATCATGTGGTTTTTGGCATTGCTTTTATTGATGTGGTGAATGACATTGATTGACTTATGGAAGTTGAACCAGCCTTGCATTCCTGGGATAAATCCCACTTGGTCGTGATGAACAATCTTTTTGATGTGCTGTTGTATCCAGTTGGCCAAGATCTTGTTTAATATTTTGGCATCTATGTTCATCAGAGATATTGGTCTGTAGTTTTCCTTTTTTGTTGTGTCCCTATCTGCTTTTGGTATGAGGGTGATGTTGGCTTCATAGAAGGTGGAGGGAGTATTCCTGTTTCTTCAATCTTATGGAAAAGCTTAAGAAGTATGGGTACTAAGTGTTTCCTGAAAGTTTTGTAGAATTCGTTTGTGAAGCCATCTGGTCCAGGACTTTTGTTGTTGGGGAGATTCTTAGGAACAGTTTTGATTTCTTTGTCTGTGATTGGTGCATTTAGGTTTTGTAGTTCTTCCTGGTTCAGTTTTGGAAGGGCATAAGTTTCTAGGAATTGTTCCATTTCTTCCAGATTCTCTAGCTTGGTGGCGTATAGTTCTTTACAGAATTTTCACATGATTTTCTGGATTTCTGTGGTGTCAGTTGTGATATCTCCTCCATCATTTATAATTCTATTAATTTTAGTCTTCTCTCTTTTCTTGTTTGGTGAGTCTGGCTAGAGGTTTGTCAATTTTGTTTAATCTTTCAAAGAACCAACATTTGGCTTCATTGATCTTCTGTATGGTTCTCTTATTTTCAATGTTGTTTATTTCTGCTCTAATTTTAGTGATTTCTGTCCTTCTGGATGCCTTAGGTTTCCTTTGTTGCTCTTCCTCTAAGTCCTTGAGGTGTGCATTAAGGTTGTTCATTTGAGCTTTTTCTTTTTTTTTAATATGTGTTTGTAGGGCTATGAGTTTCCCTCTCAATACTGCTTTAGCTGTGTCCCAAATATTTTGATATATTGTGTCTTCATTTTCATGTTTCCAGGAACATTTGAATTTCCTGCTTGAGGAACTCTCTGACCCAGTGTTTCTTAAGGAGTATGTTGTTTAGTTTCCAAATTCTGTAACTTTTAATAAAAAGTCTTCAGGTCTGGGTTGATTCTGTTTGGAACTCTCTGGGCCTCTTGAATCTTGATGTCCTTTCTGTTATTCAGGTCTGAGAAATTTTATTCTATAATTTCTTCTAGAATATTTCCTTCCCCTTCCTCTCTTTCTTCCTCTGCCATGCCAATTATATGAATTTTACTTCTTTTGAGATCATCCCATATGTCTCTGTTGTTGTTTTCAGTGTCTCTCAATCTCTTTTTGAGCTCTTTCACCTCTTTCTTTGTTTTCTCTAATTCATCCTCTGTCTGACTAATTCTGTTTTCTGCTTCTGTTAGTCTGCTTTCCCTTCCCTCAGCTTCTTTTTTCATTACAGCTATTTCAGCTTTCAGTTCTCTTCACCTCTTAGTTTTCTCTAAATCATCCTCTGTCTGACTAATTCTGTTAGTCTGCTTTCCTTTCCCTCAGCTTATTTCCTCAATTCAACTATTTCAGCTTTCAGTTCTCTAATTGCCTCAAGATAATCAGTATTTTCCTTGGGGGTCTCAACTGTTGTTTCCCTAATACTTCCATTCCTTTCCTCCAATGTTTTTTTCATTTCTGTGATTAATAAGTTTATTATTGCTTGCATACTTTTCTTATCTATGGTTACTTCTGGTTGATTTATAGTTTCTTCTGGGCTCTTGTCTTTATTCATTGTAGTAGAAGTTTTATTTGCTCTTGATCTACCCATTTTTTTTTTGTTACTGTGTTTCTTATTTTTATATTCTGTTGTTCCTCAGTTCTTGTGTTTTGAGTACAAGCAACACTGTACTAAATACCTTTATGACAAATGCAATCACCAACCTCAGGAATTACAATAGCAACTGAAGCAAGGATTGAAGCAGTTTAACCACAACCAGTTAACCATACAACGTTTCCAGTCCATGAAAAAATAGCAACCAAGTCCAAGTGAAGAAGAAAGAGAAAGGAAAAAAGGGATAGCAAGAATAGACAATTATGCAAATCTACTATCCATTGTATATCTAGGGATAGCAAGAGCAGAAAGGGAAGTAGAACAGATATACACACATAGAGAGTCCACTCTGAGTCAGATTTCTTCCCCCAAATAATTCACAAATGAATATCAGTGAATTCAGAAAGCCAAAGGAAAAGGAAGGCAAAAAGGAAGACAAGATAAAAAAAAAAAAAGAGAAGATAGAGAGAGAAAAGAAAAAAGATAAGAAAAAGAGTTGTAATAAAAGAGCAGTGAAAGGAAAGTTTTTTAATTGATAAATTTATTTTTTATTTTATTTTTTTATTAGGTAGGAGGAGGGAGAAGTGGTGAGTGGGTAGAGGAGGTAGGAATATTGAAACATGTTCCTCTCACAATCGATAAGACACCCAGTACCCAAGCAATGAAAGATACCCCAAGAGTTAATTCTGGTCAACCTAAAGAAGCTTAGGGAAAGAGATATACCTTTATATAATATTAATGATATAATAGAGCAGGGTAAAAAACCTGTCCCAGATTGCGTCAAGCCTCCTGAGCAGAGGCAGATGATTGTTAAGAAAGTAAAATAAGCAAACAAAAAAAAGGGGAAAAAAAGAAAAAAAAACACCTTAGGAATAGACCAGAATATCAGGAGTAGACAAGAATAGCAAGAATAGACAGTTATGCAAAATCTACTATCCACTGTATATTTTAGGGTTAGCTAGAGAAGAAATTGAAGTAGAGCAGAGATACACACAGAGAGTCCACTCTGAGTCAGATTTCTTCCTTAAAATAATTCCCAAACATGTATCAGTGAATTCAGAAAGCTGAAGGAGAAAGGAAAAAAGGATGACAAGAATGAGAAAAAGAACAAAAGAAAGAGAGAGAAAAGAAAAAGATAAGAAAAAGAACAGTAATAAAAGTGCAGTGAAAGGAAAGAGTTTTTTTTTTTTGTTTATATTTTTGTTATTTAATTAGCTGGGGGATATGAGGAAAGTGGGTAGGGGAGGTAGGAGGAGTGAAATAAGTTACTTTAACAGTGGATAAAACACCCAGTCCCCTAGGAATGGAAAATACACTAAGAGTTAATTTTGGTCAACCGAAGGAGGGGGTAAGGGATACGTATTTATCTAGTATTGATAATAAAATAGAAAAGAGTAAAAAAACTTTCCTGACTTCAGCTTGGATGGCTCCAGATTGCCTCAGGCCCCCTGAACAGAGGCAGCTGATTGTTAAGAAAATAAAGCAAAAAAAAAAAAAAAAAAAAAAAACCTCTGGTCGTCTTTACCTGTTGAGTAAGGCTCTGCTTGGTGGAATATTTTGGAATATTTGTAGCTGGAATTGGCCACTTTGAAAGAATAGAGGCCAAGGGTTGCAGGAAGGAATAGAATTAGAATGAATGACACCTCCTGATGGGACAGGGATCTTGGTAAAGAAAGAAGCTCAGCAGGGAAGCCAGCTAGGAGTAGAACTCTGGACCCTAGGGACTGGTTATGAGGAGGGGGTTAGGAGTGCACTTCTGGAATAATAATTAAAAAAAATTTTTTTCCTTTCTTTTTACTCTATTTTCTTTTTAATTTTTTACTTAAGAAAGGATTAATGAACAAAAACATAAGGTAGGAGGGGTACAACTCCACACAATTCCCACCACCCAATCTCTATAACCCACCCCCTCCCATGATAGCTTTCCCATTCTCTAGCCCTCTGGGAGCATGGACCCAGGGTCATTGAGGGTTGCAGAAGGTAGAAGGTCTGGCTTCTGTAATTGCTTCCCCGCTGAACATGGGCGTTGACTAGTCGGTCCATACTCCCAGTCTGCCTCTATCTTTCCCTAGTAAGGTGTGTCTCTGGGGAAGCTGAGCTCCAGGACACATTGGTGGTGTATTCAATCCAGGGAAGCCTGGCCAGCATCCTGGTGGCATCTGGGACCTGGTGATTGAAAAGAGAGTTAACATATGAAGCCAAACAATTTGTTGAGCAATCATGGATCCCAAGCTTGGAATAGTGGAGAGGAAGTGTTAGGGAGGTACTCACTGCAAACTCTAGTGTACTTCTGCTTTCAGGTATATATTTTGCAGTAGTTTATGGGTACGTGTGAACATAAGCTCTCTCTCACAGAAACTGGTGTATATCTAGGTTATGGGACTTTGTTAGAAAGTGAACTACCTGAGATGAAATTAGAGTGTACTATAAAAGGAAAGGTCTCACCCAAGTAATGAAGCTGAAGGGTTGTCATTCCACACGTGAAGTCTCTGGACACAGTCTGAGGTGAAGCATGTTGAGGTGGCAATCGTTGCTTTGGTTAGGTTGTGATCGGCGGATGCAATATTATTGGTTTGGATTGGGAGATTCATACGGGAAAGTGGGCCCTATCCAAGGGTTCCAGGACTGGGGGAAGTAGGGGCTCTATAGTGAAGATGTGAGGTTCCTGCTGTCTTAGGGTTCAAAAAGACATTCGATAGTTAATGTTATCATCACATTATTTGTTAATTGGGTTAACTTTGAAAAGTCCTTTTGTTAGGGTTTGATGTACAGTATCAAGTATCTTGTATATAGCTGTGCTATTGGAGGCTTCTAATCTTCTTGGTCTAGGCTTTTGAGAGAGTCCGCATATCAAATACACAACCTATATATTAAAAAGTTTCAGTTTGTGTTTTGAGAAACTTTGAGACATACAATCGATTTTCCCCCTCTCATATTAATTAACTACTGATTTATATGTCTACATTTTGCTAGGAGTGTACATAAACACCATTCCCACCACCAAAGGACTGTGACCCATCCCTTCCACCCACTCCCACCCCCCACTGGCCCAGGAAGCTGCATGTCTACCCCTCACCACAGGGCTTTTACTTTGGTGCCCTACTTACAATTTGATCAGGTCCTGCTTTAATTTCCCTTTCAGATCTTCTTACTCAACTTCTGTTGATGAGTGGGATCATCCCATACTCATCTTTATCTTTCTGACTTAGTTCACTTAACATAATTCCTTTTAGCTCTGTCCAAGATGGGTCAGAGAAGGTGGGTTCATTGTTCTTGATAGCTGCATAGTATTCCATTGTGTATATATACCACAGCTTTCTCAGCCACTCATCTTTTGTTGGGCACCTGGGTTGCTTCCAGGTTTTAGCTATTATGAATTGTGCTGCTATGAACATAGGAGTACACACCTCTTTTTGTTTGGGCGTTATGGAGTCTTTGGGGTATAACCCCAGAAGAGGAATTACTGGATCATATGGAAGGTCCATGTCTAGCCTTCTGAGAGTTTTCCAGACTGCTCTCCACAGAGGCTGTACCAATTTACATTCCCACCAGCAATGTAAAAGGGTTCCTCTGTCCCCACAGCCTCTCCAGCATTTGTTGCTGCTTTTACTCTATTTTCTAACCCAAATTGAGTTATAGTCATCTCCTTGGTGTCACCGCTAGGACCCCTTATTGACTGTCCTGCTAAAGGCAAAAAATCCTACCTTTTCCAGTAGATGTTGTTAGAGCTCAAGCCACTAGTAGCTTCTCAGTCTGCCATCTTCTGGAATCCCCTATTCACAGGTTTTATTTGGACCCATGCCAAAGCAGGTAAACATTTACTCTACTTATTTCTTACATTAACAAACTGGATCCTTGAATTCAGTTCTTCTCAAGTAGATAACTTCCTAAATTGATGGTAGTTTATCTAAGAGGAATTTGAGAGATTCTATGAAGCAACAGTTGAGAGATGTACTTCAAAGATGTATGGGAGTGATATGGTCAGTCAATCAAAAGATACGTACAACATTAATTTATTTTAGTTGAACCTGAAACATTTACTAGTCCAAAACTTCCAGCAGATTTTAGTTTTAAACTTTAAATATGACAAATTTTTGTAGCTGGATTTTAACCTATGGAACCAAGAGTTGAATACAAATAAATGCCAAAGACTAAAATTGACAATATTATTTTAATACACTATAAAATAAGACATCACAAAGGCAATATTGATAACAATGTCTCCCATTCAAAAAAGAGTTGAGAATTTACCATATGTATAAGAGTGCTACAAGGTAACTGTAACTACAAGGGAACTACAAGGTAAGATAATTCACCTTGCCATGTGCTTTGTCTGTCCAGGTTCAAACCATAACACCACCTAAAGCACCATGATACTTTGTAAGACTATGATGCTATAGTGTCTCTCCATTTCTCTCAGCTCATCTCTGATATATGATATATATATATATATATATATATATATTTCTGCCTACCTGTTACAATTTATCTAATTAAAATAAAAAAACAAGGGCAAAAAAGAATGAATGAATAAACAAATTAATTAATTAATTAATTGTCAGTCTGAAAGTGATATCACATCACTTTTTGGATGCTTGCTGAATTATCATGTCAATAGTGAACTTCTTTGTTAATGAAAAAATATTGAGAACCTTTCCTTAAAATAAGTAAACTGACAAACTTTGCTTGATGACATAAATGGATTTGAATATCAAACACTTCATGGCACTACATGAATCTATATTCTCTTTGAGCCTCACACATTGATTTGAAATTACATATTGACAGCTATTTCCAAATTACATGTTATTTAATTTGATGTGTATATCACTGTTAGTTATCATTTAACTTTCAACATGCACATAAGATCTTGAAATTAGAAATAAAGAAATTTATTTTAAAAATTCAGCTGTTGGGAGTCAGGAGGTAAAGCAGTGGGTTAAGCATACATTTTGCAAAGCGCAAGGACTGGTGTAAAGATCTGGGTTCGAGCCCCCGGCTCCCCACCTGTAGGGGAATCCCTTCACAGGCAGTCTACCTGCAGGTCTATCTTTCTCTCTCCCTCTCTGTCTTTCCCTCCTCTCTCCATTTATCTCTGTCCTATCTAACAATGATGACATGATGACATCAACAACAACAATAACTACAACAACAATGAAAAACAACAAGGGCAACAAAAGGGAAAAAGAAATAAATATATGTATATATATATATTTTTTAAATTCAGCTGTTACAAATGAAACATTATGCCTCAGAGAGTGATCGTTAAGTTTACGAGTACAGATGCATTATCCCTCCTTAGTTCTTTTAATATAAATACTACTTTCAAATTTTCTCCTGGCACCTCTTCCCCAAATTTATTTGGTGGAGACAATCAGAAATTGAGAGAGTAGGGGAGACAGAGAAGGAAAGAGACAGAGAGAGACACTAGCAGTACTGTTTCACCACTCATAAAGATCTCCCCCTTCAGGTGGGGACAGGGGCTTGAACCCTGGTCCTTGCACATTGTAACATGTGCTCTCTACCAGGTGCACCACCACCCTGCTCCTCTGGTTTGTATAATTCAATATGGTATTCCAAGAGAGGAGATAAGCATCACATTCATTCAGTTTTCTTGGAAAAACAAATGGAAATTAAAAAAAAAGAATTCTAAAAGTAAATTCATATCTCATTCAGTATTCAATGATCTTGCAAAAGAGTTGTATTGACATTTCTGTCAATTTTTCACAAAGACAATTATTTTGCCTTTTAAAATAATCTAAAAACAATAAAGAGTAGCAAATTAGTAGATTACAGCATTTCAGAGCAGCATTAATGCATATTGTGACACTCCATGTAAATAGCTATTAAATACCCTCTTATCCAGAAGAAATAGACTATATTATTCATGATAAATTTACCACTTGGTAAGTATTTTTTTAATTAAAGAAAGTAACAACTTGGTTTAATTTGGCGTGACATATAAAAAAATAGTGGATTTTATTGTGTATAACAACTAAAATGATATGACCAAGTTCTATACTCTAGAACATGTACATTCTGGCATTATTTAGGGAAAACTCATTTGCAAATATAACCAATTCATGGATCTAGAGATGAGGAAAATGAAAAACATAAAGTCATATGTAAAATATGCAAAACTTTTCTTGGCATGAAAACATTTTGATGCAAGCCTCTATTAATATTGTGCCTAGGTTTAATGGGGTCTGATTTTAAAAGGCTTAATATGTTTTTACCTCCCACCACCAGAGATTGATGCAACTAGAGCAGGTTACTGAAATTTATATAGTTTGTTTTCTCCATATTTTAAAAAAGGAATCAGTTTTTGGTTTCTGATGGTGTTGGGGACATAAGACTAATAACTTAAAAATAATATTTGCCAAAAAACTCATTAGACATTGAACTTTTCATCTTTACTTGTATATTCCCACTTATTATTTTTTAACTTATGTGTTTTATTTTACATTAAAATATTGGTTTGTTGTACTATAGAATTTGGGGAATGTCCCAGATTGCTATTTCAACCACCAAGTTCTGTGTAATCTCATTATTTATTTATTTTTAGGTCAAATTATTTACTTACTTATTTTTATTTATAAAAGGAAACATTGACAAAACCATAGGATAAGAGGGGTAGAACTCCACACAATTCCCACCACCAGAACTCTCAGAACTCTGTATCCCATCCCCTTTCCTGATAGCTTTCCTATTCTTTAACCCTCTGGGAGTATGGACTCAAGGTCATTGTGGGATGCAGAAGGTGGAATGTCTGGCTTCTGTAATTGCTTCCCTGCTGAACATTGAGTGTTGACAGGTCAATCTTCCATACTCCCAGCCTGCCTCTCTCTTTCCCTAGTAGGGTGGGGCTCTGGGGAAGCAGGGCTTCAGGACACATTGGTGGGGTTGTCTGTCTAGGGAAGTCTGGTCCGCATCATGCTAGCATCTGGAACCTGGTGGCTGAAAAGAGAGTTAACATACAAAGCCAAACAAATTGTTGGTCAATCATGGACCTAAAGGCTGGAATAATGCAGATGAAGAGTTGGAGGGGTCCTCCGTTTTGTAGATAGCTAGTAGGTATATTTTAGTTATATTCCAAAGGGTCATTATTTTTATTTGTAAGACTTGGGATACTATGTTGGTTACTTTTGGGAGGTGGAAGTGTGTAGACAATGAACTTTTGCAGTGGTCTGGTGTGGAACTACACGGTAATCCTACAACTTTGTAGGCCACTATAATCACAAATACAAAAATAAAAAAATTGGGGCTGGGATGTGGTGCACCGGTTAAGATTGCTTATTAAGTGCACCTGGTTAAGAGCAAGAACAGGTTCAAGTCCTTGTTCCCCACCTTCAGGCAGTCACACAGGTCTGCAGGTATCTTTTGCTCTCTCCCCTTTTCAATTTCTTTCTGTCCTATCAATTGAAATAGAAATGGGGGTGGGAGGCAGTAGGTAAGGGGGAATAAATGGCTACTGGGAGCAGTGCATTTGTAGTGCTGTCACCAAGTCCCAGTGATGACCCTGGTGGTAAATAAATAAATAAAATATAAATATAAATTAACGATCCCTGTACCTATTTCTCTCACCTATCTCCATGCTTTCCTATGCCACCTTTTTACCACCCTAATTACATGGAGTCTAAGAGCTAATTGTTGTTTTGATAATTATAATAAGTTGCTTTAGTTATTTTTATTCCACAAATGAGTGATAACAATCTGGCATTTTGTTGTCACAAAATCTTTTCCCAAAAGGCACACTTTCATCTTCTGGAATCACAGAGTAGTATTCTATTTGGCATGTACTCCGTATCTTCTTTATTCAGTTTTCTATGATAGCTGATTGGTCAATCTCAGATTCAGATTATTGTGAAACATGCTGCTGTGTAACTTAAGGAAACACACATACATTCAAATAAATGCCAAGGAAGGGTGTTACAGGATCATATGTTATTTCTATGTTTTTTCATTTTAGTCGTTTCTTTTTTTCAAGAAATGTCCATAATGTTTTGTTTTCTCCACAACTTTACCTACATTTGTTGTTTCTTGCCTCATGAAGATCAGCCATTGGCTCTTTTATGAAATATTTCACTCGTTTTTATTTTCATTTACCTAGTAATAAAGAATTGCAATTTTATTATAATGTTAACTGAAGCAATAATGGATTATAACGAATTTTGGAACTCACTATTATAAAGCTACACATCATATTTATATGCACATAAATATACATACACATGTATGTACATATGATTACATAAATTTTCCCACTGAAGTCCATTTTTATATTTTACTTTGTGAAGGTAGATTCACAAAGTGTAGACATAAAGTGTGTAGACAGAATGACTAAATTACTGTATATGTGAATTATAGTGCTTTGAAGATTATATGAGATACTTTAATAGCAATCTAATTCAAATCTTTAAAATATCAGTTGTTATACTTGTTATTACTATTCTAATAATACAAGAGATGGGGCCATAATTGGTGTACCCAATTAAGCGCACACATTACCATGCTCAAGAATCCAATTTGGAGTCCTTGTATCCACCTGCAAAGGGAAGCTTCACAGGAGTGAAGCAGTGCTGCAGGTATTTCCATTTTCTCTCCCCATCTCCCCAACCACTCTCAATTTCTCTCTGTTTTTTTTTTTTTTCCTCCAGAGTTATCACTGGGGCTAGGTGCCTGCACTACAAATCCACTGCTCCTGGAGGCTATTTTTTTCCCCTTTTTTGTTGCCATTGTTGCTATTATTGTTGTTGGATAGGACAGTGAGAAATTGAGAGAGTAGGGGAAGACAGTCAGGGAGAGAGAACGACATCTGAAGACCTACTTCACCACCAGTGAAGCAATACCCTCTGCAGGTTGGGAACCAGGGGCTCGAACTGGGATCCTGCAGCCTGTCCTTGTGCTTTGTGCCAGGTGCATTTAACCCACTATGCTACCCTGCCTGGCTCCCAATTTCTCTCTGTTCTATCAAATTAAAAGTGGGCAGAGCAAAAATGCCCATCAGAAATGATGCATGTGTAGTGCAGACCCTGAGCTACAATGATAACTCAAGTGACCAAACCTTCAGAAAATCATGCTATATATGAGGGGGAAAAAAAAAGGAGCAGGAAGAATCCAACCCATTTGTGTGGAATCACATTAATCAAACTATGAGCTCAAAACAAGATTCTTTTTTTTTAATTATTTCTTTTTCAACATTTCTTTTTTATTATTAGAGACAGAGAGAATCTGAGAGGGGGATGACAGAGAGAGAGAGAAAAAGACAGGAAGGCACCTGCAGCCCTCCTTCACCACTTGAGAAGCTTTCACCCTGCAGGTGGGGACCAGGGACTAGAAACCCAGTCCCAGCACACTGTAACTTGTGCTGTTAACCAGGTATGCAACAGCCTAGCCCCTCAAAACAAGATTCTATCAACTGTCAATTAAAATAGGGATGATAGCTCAATTTTTTCCAACTCTTTAACCACTTCTTGCATGTTATTTGAAAAAAAAAATAAGGAACTAAATTAAAATTTCATCTGCAATAGCTAGTTCTTTAGAAATAATTTGAAAATAAAAGTAAAACTGGCTTCACAAATGTCTGTACGTTTGTTCATATTTCATCTTTTCCTCTAGTGAAGGAGTTAATACTGTATCATATTGAGCATAGACCATAGAGTTTTGGACATAGCATATTATATATTAATGTCTTTGCCAATAAAAGTCAACCGTCCTTTTACTTACACTTTGCATTAACAGCTCGTCAATATAAATGGAAATTATTTATTAAAATATTACAGTGTAGAGACTGAATAGCTCAAGGGGTTGATTAGGAATGGGATATGTAGTCTTTTATTTCTAGGTCAGTGATTTGATTTACATCTTGGCAGAGAGTAGAGGCTATTTGGTGACATATGGTGTGTGGAAGTGGTGGTGATGTCAGTCTTATTTTCAGTAAGTGCTGTCCATTTAAGTTTCTGTATTTCATGGAAATAGCACTTGACTCTAAAGTCTGTCTCCATGGAATCAAAACATTATTATATATACTTGTGTAAAAATGTTTATGAGACAGATTACTGTTACCAAGAACAGAAAAAAAAAAGTTATTCACTAAAACACTTTCAATACGAAAATATTTTTCATGACCTTATGTGGGTTGGTATAACAAATCTGAAAATAAATCTTTCACTATGATTAAAGTCAACATGCTCTTTTCATTTTTATATTTCTTACAGCCTCTAAAAATACATCTACTTTGAAGTTACATACTAAATTTATTGCACTATTAAGGTAACATTAAGATATTTTCCAGAGTAAAATTTAAAATCTCAAGAGGACAAGTCACATACCAAAATAAGAGAATATTATTTGATAAATGCAGAGATCTGTTAACATTAATTTTTGAAGGAGAAACTGACAAGAATAAAGAAATGCAAGGACAGGCGTAAGGATCCCTGTTCCATTCCCTGGCGCCCCACCTTGCAGGGGAGTCGCTATATAAGTGGTGAAGCAGGTCTGCAGGTGTCTATCATTCTCTCCCCCTCTCTGTCATCCAGTCCTCTCTCCATTTCTCTCTGACCTATCCAAACAACAACAATAATAAAAGCAGCAATGATAAACAACATGGGCAGCAAAAGGAAAAAAAATAGCCTCCAGGAATAGTGGATTTGTAGTGCAGCCACGCAAGCCTCAGCAATAACCCTGGAGGCAACAAAAAAAAAAAAAAAAGAGAGAGAGAGAGAAACTCAAAACTGCAGTTTAATTCATTCCAAACAATAATGTTATATTTTGTACAAAAAGTTAACATTACTTATCTATTAATATCATTATGATCAAGATTATCCCTTATTATTATAGTGTAAATGCTTAATGAATACACCTTTCCTACTTTGTGTTAATTATGCACTCTGCATGTGCTTATAGTGTTCCATTTAGAGAAAGCAATTTTCTCCTTTATTTAGGCTTCAAAATGGTGTACATATTAGTGTAATGGGCAACATACTGAGGTGCTAATAGCCTGCATGCAGGGTTTTTCTTTGGTCCTCTTCATGACTAAATTATTTTTCAGACATAATTTATCATTCATAGTCTCTTAAGTTGTGTTGCATTAACAATACAATTCACAGTGAAGAAAAAACTAAGGTAATATTCTAAGTTCAAGAACTTGGAATGCATTTCACATATGTTAATATCTATGTGTGCATATCCATTCCTAGATTTTTACATAAATTGCCATTGGCTGCAATTTGAATAATATATTGTCTTCTAAAGTGATAGTCTTTTTTTTTTTACCTAGTTACATAGATATATCACTCTCACAGTGGAATTTATATACTCAGTGACAAAACTTACCTCTGAAAAAGAAAAATGGAAATTGCAATAAATCAACTGCATTTATTTATTCTTCATCTATACTTAATTTACTTCCACATAATATGCTATGGTACAAAATTTACTTTTGGGGTTAGTCACTTTATAATTTCTATTCAAATTTAATTTGTTTTAATTTTTGGCATAATATACAAGCAAGAAAAATTGTTATAGAGTTAAACCTGTATATTGTGATATCATAGAAGGGATAACTCAAAGTAAAACTTGGACTGTGTTTGGAGTATTTCACCAAAGTAAAGGACACTAGAAAAAAGAAGGAAACAAGGTGGGGGTGTGGGGGTGTGGTCCTGGTGAATGATGGTGGACCCAAGTGGGGATGAGAGCCAGATGTTGTTGTGCGCGGGCCGCAGAGAAGAGAGAGGGGGTCCGGAGCAAAGAGGAAACACAAATCTTTATTTGCGTTGGCACCTCAGAGTTGGGTGCTAGAGAAGCAGGTTGGGCCATGTGGAGGTAGCGAAAATGGCTGCCTCACGCAGTAACCTTTCCTGTGTCTGAACACCAGAGTGAAGCGCTGGCAAGAGAGAGAGGTGCGGAAGAAGAAAGGCTTTTATAGGAGCAGCTTTTGTGAGAATGGGAAGGGGGAGGAGTAACCATAGCACTCCAGGATAGGATGATAACTCTCATGAGAATGGGAGGGGGGAGGAGTAACCAAAGCACTCCAGATATCCTGGGGATATAGACAATGCCCTGAGGGCATAACATGGCGGGACAGGCACTCTGAGAATGTCCCAACTCTCGCGGGAACTAGCAGTAGCCTGAGGAGACAACATGGCAGATGTGACTGCATCGGCATAATTTCCCAGCATCTCCCCCTTTCCTTTTATCTAATGCCCAGGGCAACAGTGTGTAAAGTCTGTGAAATACTCAGGGTCAGTCTATGAAAAACCAGCAACGTGAAGGGAAGAAAGCTGCTGTAAAATTGTCTAAAGTGTCCAAAGGGTATATCATCAGCAAGTCCGATAAAAGTCTCAGTCCAAAGTAGGCAACTAGGGGGAGAAATGGCAGGGGATGAAATGCTGCATGAGAAAGGTCAGCCTCTGGAATTCTGATTTTCTGTAGAGAGTGAGCTGGAACCACCAAAACGTGACAGGTCAAAACAGAAGCAGGAAAGGCAGACAGGCAGTAAAAAAGTTCTGTCCTTGGATTCTGTAAATCAGGTTCTTCAGATCGCGTCAGGTGATATCTAGGGTTTCAGGGGGGTTGCCACTGTAGTCGTGCCATCTAGTGGGTGATGTCAGGGTGTGCAGGGGTCCAGATGTTTTTTTTCTGGCATTCCTGTGGAAGAAACACAAACAATCTGCTTCTCGTGGTTAGCAGGGCATCTGATTTGAATGCTTTATAGGAAAAGAGGTTTGGTGCCTTGACCAACTGAGTATTAGGGGATGTATCTTTCCTATTCATTTATGATTATATTTTATATTATTTGTCATGGTAGTCAGCCGTTATCTGGAAGGTCCTGGGTGATTCATGGGAGAAAAAGAACTTATCTTTTAACAAAGACTCTAAGGTGTAGGGAAGCGGGAACTATCTATCCCTTTTTTTTGTTGTTGTTATCTTGCCTTTTGTTGCCCTAGTTGTTTTATTGTATGTAATTATATTGTTGTTATTACTGATATTGTGGTCGTTGGATATAACATTTTTGCCCAGTAGTACCAGGTGCCCTGTCTTAGGTTGACTGGATAGCGCTAGCTTCCTGTTACCCGTCATTGGCTAGCCAGCCCTCTACATGGTGGACGTTCTGATGGAGGGGGGCAAATCCTCCACAGCAACTCAATATTCTGCCATGTCCAGCCTATGATAGTGAGTTCGTATAGGTTGCATCTTCATGGCATCAGTCTGTTGACGCAAAAAGGCCATGAGCTTGTTAAGAATTATAGGACCGTGTTCTGGGAGGTGTCACAGTGGATAAGGCATTAGACTCTCAAGTGTGAGGTCCCAAGTTCGATCCCTGGCAGCACATGTACCAGAAAGATATCTGGTTCTTTCTTTCTCCTCCTCTCTTTCTCATTAATAAATTAATTTAAATGTTGAAAAAAAAGTATTATAGGACCTATTGTGAGCAGAAGAAGTAAAACAAACTAGGGTCCTACAACTAAGGGTAGACAGGTAAGGAAGGGGGAAAGTATCCATTGGTATGAAGAGGTGGGATCATATCTTAAGTCTAAGGGAAGCAGTCAGTGGATGTGATGTCCAGGGGAACAGCCATTTGTATTTGGGGGTAGTAACGGATGTCCATGGCATGGGTGATTTTATAAAGGGAAACATCTTTAAACTGTTGGCTGACAAAGGCAGGCCTATGGTGGCAAGACAAGATACACCAGTTAAGTGTACAAGAATATGTGAATGTTGTTAATTCACATAGGTTGTATATGGAGGAACTTCTTACAGTTTAATACCTTACCATATTAACAGATGATTCCTCATATGAAGGCTTGATAGCTGTTATCACTTACTTGTGAAAAAAAATAAAACTTGTAACAAGTTAGAGGTTTACTATAATTGACTTTGGACTATAAGCAGACTCAGGTTACTTAGAGAGTTAACGCATGTTAGTGACAATGATTTTAACATTTAGAGTACTCTGAGCAGATGGGTCATACAAAAATTTTTGGTCATTCAACACACTCACTCACAAAACACAACTGGCCAGTCATAATATAAGACATTTAGGGGAGGGGTAAGAGAGAGGGCTCTGTGAGCCAACTTTTGTAGGTTCTGCCATGTCATATTATGGATCCTGGTATGTATCTTTCATCTAGTCCTCTTGTATTTCTTGTTCTTCGGGGATAACAGTGCCATCATGAGGGTATTGTCAGACATGGCAGGCAGGAACCCAGACAGGTTTAGAGTAATGATGAGGGAAAATGCATGAAAAACCTCTTCCCATGGTCAATAGAGGGTCAGGCCCTTTCCAAATTTTATAGAGTGGGTCTCTCCATTTGACCTTAATAGATGGGAGAGTAGATGGTGTTTACCCATGAAGAATAATAGGAGGTAAGTCCGAGTTATTGTAAATACTAAAGAGATTTAACGTAAGTAAGGCTTTTGCTAGCTGGATGTTGGGGGGGTACATTCCTCCTTTATCTTTACTTAATTGAGCCTTAAGGGTTTGATGGGCCCTCTCGACAATGCCTTGTCCCTGTGGATGATAGGGAATGCCTGTGGTATGAGTAATGTTCCAGAGGGAACAAAAATCTTTAAATTGTTTGTGGTAAACGCTAGTCCATGGTCAGTTTTCACTTGAAGAGGTAAGCCCATCACAGCAAAAGAGAAGAGCATATGGCTTATAATCTTTTTAGAGCTTTCTCCTGACTGAGCTGTTGCCCACATAAATTTATAAAAGGTATCAATTGAGACAAACACATATTTTTGTTTGTCAAAGTTTGGTATGTGGGTGACATCAATTTGCCAAATAGCATTAGCTTTAAGCCTTGGGGGTTAACACCAAGAGTCTGAATAGCAGGTGTTTTTATGATACTTGCACAGGAAGAGCATGTAGCTAGGATATGTTTTAATTGTGGTAACGGAACATCAGGAAATTGAGCTCGAAGGCCTTTAAGATTAACATGGGTTAGGGAATGAAAGTCAGCAGGATCAGAGAGAGACTAGGAGAGCTCCTATGGAGGCAAGGCGGTCAGCTGCAGCATTCCCTTCAGATAGGGAACCAGGAAGAGGGCATTGGGAATGAAGGTGCTGAATATATAGTGGTTGGGTTCGAGAAAAGAGCATAGAGGCAATTTGAATCAAGAGAGGGGAAAGTGGGTTGTCATCAATTTTCACATAGGAACGAGAAAGCCATGGGTGTAAGTTAACAGTATACACATTGTCAGAAAAAAGGTTGAAAGATTCTGGTACAGCTTTTAATGCAAGGAAAACAGCATAAAGTTCTTTGTACTGAGGGGAATTCTCAGGAAGCTCAGTAAAGAGAGGTTTAGGAGATTGTTTGTCTGGGTAATATATAAGGGCAGCAGCTCCCTTTTTTCCACCATCAGTGAAGACTGTAGGAGGAGAAAGAATGGGATCTCGAGAGAAAAGTTTAGATGCTAGTAGAGGCAAAAGAGGTAGAGAACCTATCAATTTATTAGAAAGAAAATGATTATCTATTTGTCCTGGAAACCCCATGAAGCTTATGGCAAAGCGGGAATGATGGCGTATGAGCCACTCTGTATCTGTGAGAGAAAAGGGCATAATAATTAAATCCGGTTCTTTCCCTAAGACCTGCACAGACCTATTTCTTCCTTGGCGAACCATGAATGCTAACACATCTATCTCAGTGAGGAGTCTTGGAATTCCTCCTACTGGCGTGTGAAGCCACTCAAGAACCCCATGGTCTTGCCACAATGCCCCTACTACTGTGGGGGTGGAGTTGAAGATTAGAAGGTTTACCGGAGAGGAGGGAGAGAATCGAACAAGGTGCATGTCCTGGAGGGCCTTGTTAACACTTTCCAGTGCCAAGGAGGCCTCGGGAGTTAACTTACGTTTTGTTTCCTTTTAACAGGTCAAACAGTGGTTGGAGGCAGCTTGTAGGCAGATAGAGATACTGCCTAAGCCAATTAAAATTTCCTAGAAAATTTTGTAAAGAAGCAAGAGTAAGGTTAGAAGGAAAGGTGACATTAGGTTTTAAGGGACGAATTTTCATTAAAGAAATCTCTGAACCTAAGAAAGATATTGGAGGGATTAGCTGTATCTTCTCAGGGGCTACATTAAGGCCATTTTTCTTTAATGCAGGAATGAGAAAATCACGTAAGGCATAGAGATCTGTATCTGATATTCCCCATATTAAAATATCATCTTTATAATGAAATCATAAAAGCCCTTATTAATATATGGGACAAGGGCAGATTTAACAGCCTCTTGACAAATTGTAGGACTATTGGACATACCCTGGGGCAGCACCACCCATTCAAATCTGTCAGCAGGGCTGGCGTTATTAATAGAAGGAACAGAGAAGGCAAAACGTTTACAGTCTTGCGGATGCAAGGGAATAGAGAAAAAGCAATCTTGTATATCAATAGCTATGATTGGAATTCCTGTGGTAATTGCAGAAGCAAGAGGCAAACCCCTTTGGGGGGAGCCCCAGACCTGCATGGTTTTATTTACTGCATGGAGATCTTGGAGGAGGCGCCATTTTCCCAAGTGCTTTTTAATCACAAAGACAGGAGTATTCCATGGGCTTCGAGAATGACGAATGTGTCCCAAGGACAACTGCTCTCAGACGAGCTCTTTTAAAATTTTTAGCTTATCCCTAGGTAAAGGCCACTGTTCCACCCAGATAGGCTCATTAGAAAGCCAGCTTAAGCGGGGTGTTTGGCTACGAACAGTGGCATTTAGTATTGGGGGTGCTGATTAGACTTGGTCTCGTGGGAACGAGTGTTATGCTCTGCAGAGGCATCTGTGGATATCCCAACATCAAGACATTCCAGAATATCCCTGCCCAATAGGTTGGTGCTAATATTAGCTACCAAAGGGTGGAAGTGTCCGGTAGAACCTTCTGGGTCTTCCCACATGAGCGAATTTCATGTGCGAAATGATTGGGTCACCCCTCCTACTCCATGTAAACTGGGTCAAGGGATGAGTTCCCAATCTTGGAGAGCCTCTTCTTGCCTTAAAATCGTCTTTGCTGCCCCCGTGTCAACCAAAAATTTAAAAGGAATATTGCCAATCTTTACTGTCATAGAAGGGTGACCTCGTTCTAAAACAGGAGTGGTCCACAAAATCTCAGGCCCCAAATTTGTACCATTCAGGGGCGTGCCATCTTTATGAAATTTGGACCAACAATCTCTCTTCCAGTGAAACCCTTTACGACATCTTGGACAAACAGTACGTGGCCTCTGGCTCCCTGACTGAAAGTGGGGTTGCTCTGAATGGAGGCGTGGTCACTCTAACTGGAGTTGGGGCTTCGCTGACTGGAGGCATGGTCGCAGCTTATCAGGACATTGGTTACGCCAATGTCCTTGGCAGCCGCATTGAAAGCAGGCCCCATTTTGATTACATGGGGTAACTGCATAAACCTGTGTCATAGCAGATGCCCCATAATTGCCTGATGTAAGTTCCTGTGCCACTAAAATTCAATTATCTGGGTGTAGGTATTTAAGATTAAGGCATGCCTGACGGAATTGTGGTATCATGCCTTCACAGACAATAGAGCGCAGGAGTAGTGAGCGGACGTCAGGATTATAAACCTTTCTCTCTAAACTTGTCTTCACCCTTGAGATGAAGCTCGCTAATGATTCATCAGTGCCTTGGTGAAGAGTTAATGGGAACTGACGAATCTACATCAGGTGGGGTCACCCTTTCCCATGCTTGTGTTGCGCAGATGCGTACCTGTTCAAAATAACCGGTTGGAAACCTGGCTTCTGCCTGCTGAGCTCCAGATTCATAAGCTCCTTCTCCAAACAAAGCATCAGAATCCCATTCTACCTGTTTGTTACTATTTTCCTGCGACTGTCTAGAGCGCTCATCGCGGAAGCATACCTTCCACTGTAGGTAGAGGGGGTCTGGGAGTGCAGCACGAGCCAGATCTTTTCAATCTTGGGGCATGTTAAGATGGTGGTAAAAACTCCTTAAAACGGACTTGGTCCATGGAGCATGCATACCATCCTCCCTGACCGCTTGATTGAGTGCTCCAAGCTTTTTAGAAGAGTATGGCTGCCACGGCTGAGGGTTTTGTTTAGAAGGGGCCACGTTTACTGGGAAGGTATGGATTTGGTCTGATGGCGCGGGAGAGGGAGCTACAGAAGTGGAAGGTGCCATGGAAACTGCTGTAGTGGCCGCAGGGGAAACTGCACACATATCTACGGGGACTGAGATCTTGGGGTGGACTGCACATGGTTTAAAGTCCTTAAATGCTGCCTTTAACTCCCGTACCTCAGCCACTAGGTCTCTTAATGATGACGTAGCAGCAGGGGGTGGGGTCAGAGAAGCAGAAGCCTCAGGGGAAGCCAAAACCGGGGCGGTAGGAGGAGGTGCTAGAGAACCAGAAGCCTCAGGGGAATCAGGGGGCAGGGCCAGAGAAGCAGAAGGAACTGAACACGTGTCTGCCACAGAAGGAACTGAACACGTGTCTGCAGGAGCCGAACACGTGTCTCCAGGGACAGCAGGTGAAGGGGTCATGGAAGCAGCAGAAGGAACTGAGCAAGTGTCTGCAGGGACAGAAGTTTGGGTGCTGGCTGCAAATCACTTAGGGCGTTTAGGATGTAAGCACATATCTCCTAACTCTTGTATCTCAGGAAAAGCTGAACCCTGGGCGGCAGGGGGCGGGGTAGGAGGAGGAGCTTCCGAACACGTGTACGTGTCTGTGAGAATGGAAGTTCTGGGTCTATCTGCTGATCGCTGAGGGCATCTGAGTCTTAAGCACATGTGCTTTAACTCTTGTATCTCAGCCTCAAGGTCACTTATCCTCATGGCAGACCATGTTGTACATATCTTGTAAGTGGCAACCACAGTTATAAAAATCCAAGGGGTAGTGAAAATTAAACCGTCTGTGAGAGCGCGAATCTGTCCCAGGGCAGAAGGAGATAATAACTGGACACCTCCTCATAAAACAAAAAAATTCTCATGGTGGAGGGAAACGCGGGGCCACAGAGGTGGGCGGATGCCACTTACCTGTGTCTGGGCGGCCTTTTTGGACCTCAGGCTGGGCGTGAGTGTGGGACACATTGAGTGCCAGATGTTGTTGAGCCAGATGTTGTTGTGCGGAGGCCGCGGAGAAGAGAGAGGTGGTCCGGAGCGAAGAGGAAACACAAATCTTTATTTGCGCTGGCACCTCAGAGTTGGGTGCTAGAGAAGCAGGTAGGGCCACTGGGAGGTAGTGAAAATGGCTGCCTCACACAGTAACCTTTCCTGTGTCTGAACACAGGAGTGAAGCGCTGGCAAGAGAGAGAGGTGTGGAAGAAGAAAGGTTTATATAGGAGCAGCTTTCGTGAGAATGGGAAGGGGGAGGAGTAACCATAGCACTCCAGGATAGGATGATAACTCTCGTGAGAATGGGAGGGGGGAGGAGTAACCAAAGCACTCCGGATATCGTGGGGATATAGACAATGCCCTGCGGGCATAACATGGCGGAACAGGCACTCCGAGAATGTCCCAACTCTCCAGGGAACTAGCAGTAGCCAGAGGGGACAACATGGCAGATGTGACTGCATCGACATAATTTCCCAGCAACTCTCACAGTGGAATTTATAAACTCAGTGACAAAACTTACCTCTGAAAAAGAAAAATGGAAATTGCAATAAATCAACTGCATTTATTTATTCTTCATCTATACTTAATTTACTTCCACATAATATGCTATGGTATAAAATTTACTTTTGGGGTTAGTCACTTTATAGTTTCTATTCAAATTTAATTTGTTTTAATTTTTGACATAATATACAAGCAAGAAAAATTGATATAGAGTTAAACCTGTATATTGTGATATCATAGAAGGGATAACTCAAAGTAAAACTTGGACTGTGTTTGGAGTGTTTCACCAAAGTAAAGGACACGAGAAAAAGAAGGAAACAAGGTGGGGTGGGGGGGTGTGGTTCTGGTGAATGATGGTGGACCCAAGTGGGGATGAGAGTACTTTTCAGACACCACAAAAGAGGGTGAGAAATCATGCCCATGTTTCAACAACTAGACTGTCATTCACTAACTCCTCCACCCCCCCCCCCCCCCGTAAAGCCCAAAAATCACATTGAAGAGATTCTGTGATGTATATCTTTGGGGTTTAAAATAAATTATTTGGTTTCTTTTAGATTTTTTTTAAAGTTTTAGTTTCATATATCCATTTAGTTAAAATGTGTAAATTTGGCCTTATATTATAAATCGGATGATTTCCCATGCAACAAGGAAAGTTCACCACAGCATTTCTATTTATATTGGTGGTTTTGTAAATATTTAAGGTTTACATCACCATATACATGATATTTAAAAGTTAGAACATCTATTTTACTTTTGAAGATTCAGAGGTAATTTATGATGTCAAAAAGAGTAAGACTGGCATCTTAGCATGTGTTTGTTCAAAAACTCAATCTGTCTAAATATACATCTGATCTTTTTTCTCTGGTTCCACTGAGGGATAAAGGTTCAGTAATAATCTCTGATGTTGTTCCAAGATATTAAATATGAAACAAGTATAAAGATCATTTAACATTAGCTATATAAGGTGATAGAAACATTTTAACTGAAGTTCCTAATATCCAATTGTTATTGTAAATTAATAGTTAATTTAAATATAATATTTATCTTAATATTTTAAAATAATTTTAGCATTCAATTTAATATTCAATTAAATCAGAAATTTAAATATTTAAATGGTATATATGTATATAATGTTTATATACAATATAAAAAGGAATTTGAAACTAGATATTCAAAGTGAGAGAATCACAAAATTTGGTGGGGCACTGTAAAAATTAGGATGCTGACAATACTGTCAAAATTATTACATGAACTTAATTCAGTGAATAGTGGACCAAACACAGAAAATGTAAAATGAAACTATGAAAGACAGATCCCATCTGCATGAATGATTACAAGATAGGCTAAGGAAAGCTTCCTCATAAAAGCTGTCACAATTCTTTAATTTTAATAACCTATTGGTTGCAAAATAGCATATCATTCTATAATTTTCAACTAAGAGTTAACCAATGCAATCAGTGCTTTTAATTGATAAGCCTAACCTACTTTAATAAATGATCATATTTAAACAATACATATTACTTGAAACTGAAGAAAACAATAACAATCCAAAATGTGAAGGGATAAAAACAAACAGAATTTGTTCTCATGCCACACTAGAAGATACAACAACTATGCCGGGATAGCCTGAGGGTACTTCTTCCCGAGCTAGTGCTCTCTGGCTTGGAGAGAACTCAACTGGAGCCAATCTAGGCTGCTGCTTGGGAGAGGGATCAGGAACTCGTGCCGCACTAACTTCCGCAGGAGATACACTCTGGAACTCTCGGAGCCGGAAAGCAATTTCCAGGTGTCTTTAATCAGAAGAGCAGCTGTTTTTATACTCTCCAAGTAGGGTGGAAACAGGATGTGATATAGAGAGGGTGGAGAGAAAAGTGACTGGTGAAAATCAGAGTGTGACAAGGAGGGGGCGGAACAGGCGAGAATCCTATCACTGAACCACCAATGCCCTGGAGTGCTTTATGTAAAAGTGATTTATGTAAATAGACCAAAGCTTTGGATCAGTAAATCCCTATATAGGCATATGGTTAAGCAGAAGCCAGGGGGAGGTGGCATACTACCCAACACAACTACACTAATATGGAAATATGTACTGAAAGGAAACTCATCCTTCCCAGATTTTATACCTACAAACAATTATTTAAGATTAGATGAAACACTTTATAAGTATATTGGCTTCATTGGCAAAAATGACTATATGAAATAAAAAAAAAATAGAAAAATTCATTCCTTTACCATTCCAGCTCAAGTTTTCACTTGCTTCTGTTATTCTTCCAGAAACTGAAATACATTGTTTTCCATGTTCTTCAAAACCTCATTTCAGTAAGTAAGTTCACAGACACTATCTGGACATCAAGTAGGCCAACATTTCAGAGAACAGAATAGATTTCATACCTTCCAGATAGTTGGGATTACAAAGTTGCTCACCAAATACAGTCCACAACATGACCATGTATAAGGACCCAGATTCAAATTCTCCCACTGTCACACAGGAGTGCTTGCAAAGGGGAAGCTTAACCCATTACTGAGTGGTATTAATGGGTCTCTTCCTCTTTCTGTCTCTCTTTTTCTCTTAATTTCTCTCTTTCACCCTCTGTCAAAAAGAAAAACAAAATTCATGGTGGATGATTATGTGGAAATTTGCCTTTGTTCCTGTATGTCATCTCTCTCTTTGCCACCAGGACTCTCACTGGGGCTTGATTCTGCACAATGTCATCACTCATAGCAGCCATTTTTTTTAAAGAGTGAGAGACAGAGATAGATAAGGAGGGAGGAAGAGACAGAGAGCACCACTTCACCACAGCACCACTCTGCAACTTGTGAAGCTTCCCCAGCTGAAAAATACTCATGCAGTGGCCAGGGGCTAGAACCTGGGTCTTCCTGAGTGGTAACATGTGTGTTGTGTCAGGGGAGCCTCCTACGAACTCCCAAAATTTCATTTCTTTCTAGGATGATGAAATCTTACAGACACGGAGCTCTTGTGATCACCCTGGTGGAAACAAAGAAGCAAGCAAGCAAACTTCAAAACAAACAAATAAACAAAAACTAGGCATTAAAGAATATATATCAACCCAACATCTAATTATTCATCTGAAATATAATTCTACTAGCATTTCTCAACCTTGTAGGGAATATGAGAGGTCACCTATCTTTCTACAAGTTTCTTCTGTCTTCTCAAATTGCATTGAGAGACCTACATAGAGGGTTCTGAGGCTGGGTAGTGAACTGCATGAGTACAGATGTTTTCAGCTCAACTGAGAAGAAAATGAAAACTTCATTTTCCCTTAAGCTAACACAATATCCTCTGATTCGGTCGAGCTAGGATATTTTGTTTGGAATAAATACACATGGTTAGTTTGTAAATCCAATACCTATACACCCAGGAGATTTATTCATTGATTATTGGAAATCCAGGAAAGGATGAGTAATTAAAACTGTTGTAGCAGTTAGAGAAATTATAGGTATTAATATATCTTACTTTAATATGACTTTGTGTTCCTTGTGATGATTTCAAGATAAAACTGAAGCTCTAAGCCTAGAAACTAAATATTTAGCAGTAGATAAACATACACCTTTAGCAAAATGCTGTTACTAAGTATTGAAGTTTTTTCATTCTTTTCTTCAAAAGATGAAGTTAGTGGTAAAAATTTAAAATAAAGCAATCAATCAACTCTACTTAAAGATATATATTTCAATTATATTTTCAAGAGGCATTATTTATTCTCTTTCATTTACCATTATTTATACAAAAACAAAATAATTTTATGTTCATCTAATTTATTCTTTTCCTTCTATATTTTATTACTGAAATACACTGTCCGACCCTCCCACCCCACAATAAAATCTCACCCAGAACCCCATCCTTTCTCCTAATTCCTGGCGACCAGCCTTGTAGAAGTGCTCCAGGATTCTCAGCCCACCCGTCATTCTGAAGTGTGTCCATTGAGTAGCTAGTGTGTGTGGAAATCCCCCAAGGCCTTTGTGGAGAAAACAGAGGGGGCATGGAGCTCCAGGGAGAGCTTATTTGAGGGCTTCGCTACTTGCTCATAGGCCAGCTCAATTTCCTCATCATCTGGAAAGGTGGAGGCAAACTCTTCTCAAGCATAGGCATTGCACAAGTACCTATGCACTCTGCGGAAGGCCTCCAGGATGGAGAATCCCCTGTACTTTTTACATACCACCTGGACTATGTGAAGTTTTGGCAACAGTTTGCAGTCAGCTAAAGTGAGCTCATTGCCATCCAGAAAATTTCTCTGAGAGATGTCCTCAGCACTGGTCTCATCCACTTCATCTGGGAGAGGGGATATCAAGTAATTATCTAAAATCTTCAAGGCTTTCAGAAGTCCCTTCTCCAGATTATCATTGAGTGCTGGGTTTGAATTCTTGATGTAGGCAGAAAATTTGGCAAATATATCTAGTCCAGCTGTGTTGGATTCAGGGTTCAGAGCTGCCAGCTTGGGGTACCTGGGTGGGCATAGCACTGCCTCCAGAAATTCCTCAATCTTGTTGGTATCTGTGTTTACTTCATTGCTGTACAGCAGGAATGGGAGCTGCCCTCCAGGGCACAACTTCTGTACCATCTTTTGGTGTCAACAGTGGTGACACTGAAGGTGACTCCCTTGAGCCAGAGCACCATGAACGGTCTCTGAGAGAAGGGGCAGTTCCCAATCTTCTCCCCATCACTGCCAGCCTTCATAAACAATTCGATCTGCAGTTGCTCTTCAGCCATGGTTGCGATGGGTCTAATTTAAATTTTTTAATGTCTGAAGAAGTTTTGTGTTTTCAAATAATTCATTTACCAAAGGACAGAAATATATTTCTTTTCACTTTTTAATAGTTATTTTATTTGGAAGATCTAATAAATTATTTCCTTACCTATAATTCCTCATAAAGTTTTTATACCCTTTCCAAATCTTGATGTATTTTTGCAAAACAAAAATATTTTCCATTAGACTACTGTGGGAGGAAATGTATACAAATGTTAGTATTAATTTATGCAAAGGTGCCAGAGGGATTAGTGTTGCCAGATAAAACACAGACCAACTAAATTTTTGAATTTTAGCTAAATAAAATAACTTTTTTGAGTGTGTTTCAAGTATTGCATGGAACACTCATTTACAAAAAAAATGTTATTTGTGTTTTACTGAAAACTTAAATACCTTTTTTAGCATCTTCCCTGTTACTAGGCTAAATTTTTTCCCACCAGATAGAGAGACAGAAAGAAAGTGAAATAATAAGGGAGAGAGAGATGCAGTGACACCACAGCATAAGGACTCTAGAGTGTCATCGTGGTATCCCCAGGAAATATAGGACCTTATACCTGAGACCTTATCAAAGATGGTGGGCATCATTTCTGTTTTTCAGGAGAACTGGAACCAGTAAAATGCCTATATGTTCTTCCATTTGTCTGTACACTAATTTTTAGTTTTGTAACTCTAGAAATATGCCACTCTGTAATAAAAAAATCATGTTTGTATCACACAATTGTAAGAAATTTAAGAATATATGAGTTGGACATAAATATGTGATTCCTACATATTAAAGATTCCCTGAAGTACATCAAATCTGTGATCAATTAGAATAAGAGACTCGGGGTTTCCGGGAGATGGCGGACTGAGAAGCTGCTAGTGGCTTGAGCTCTGATAACATCTTCTGGAAACGGTAGGATTTCTGCCTTTAGTAGGCCAGTCAATAAGGGGTCCTAGAGGTGACACCAAGGAGGTGACTATAACTTAATTTGGGTTAAGAATTAGAGTAGAGGTGGTGCGGACTAGCGGGAGGGCTGCTCCAGACTTCTCAGGCAGTGGCAGGCAAGGTGGGTGCGCCAGCACTGTCCTCGGCCCTGGAAGGCGCCTCCTCCGCCGGTTGCAGAGCGCTGCTGGGTGGCTGGCAGAGGACCGGGAGGGAGCACTGTAGCTCCGGGGCTTTCTCTTGGGAGTCTCCAGGGACCACTGCAACCCTAAGGGCAGATCCGAGGACATCCTTGAGTACAGCTCTCATTGGATCTAAAGGACTTGGAGCTAGTTTTAATTTTTGAGAAATCCTTTAAAAAAGCTTCGGGGGGGGGGGGTTTCCCAGAAGATGGCAGACTGAGAAGCTTCTAGTGGCTGAGCTCTGACCACATCTCCTGGAAACAGTAGAATTTTCTGCCTTTAGCAGGCCAGCCAATAAGGGGTCCTAGTGGTGACACCAAGGAGGTGACTATAACTTAATTTGGTTAAGAATTATAGTAGGGAAAAAAGGGGGAAAATTTTTTTTCTTCCTTTAAATTTTCAAGCATACCTCTCCCCCCCCCCATAACCAGTCCCTGGAGACCAGCTCCTACAGGGGAGGGGAGCTCCTTTTCTTTACCAAATTCCTGCCCCACAGGGAGTATCATTAATTTTAAGTCTATACCCTTCTGAAACCAATGGCCTTTATTCAAAGTAGCCAAGCCCCCCCACATCACCATGCATAGCTAATTAAATAATTAAAAATAAATACAAAAAAAAACCCTTTCCTTTCACTGCCCTTTTATGACTGTTCTTTTTCTTGTCTTTTTCTTTTTTCTCTCTCTCTCTTTCTTTTTTTATTCTTTTTCTCATTCTTGTCATCCATTCTTCCTTAATCCTACAGCTTCCAAAATCACACCCCCCAGCCCCCACACCACAGTGTGCTTTTTTGAATTCACTGATACACATTTGGGAATTTCCTTTCACTAATCTTTAATTACAGCTCTTTTTCTTATCTTTTCCTTTTTCTCTCACTTGTCTCTTTTTTCTTTTTCTTCTTTTTTTTTATCTTGTCATACACTTCGTCCTTCTTCTTTGCCTTTCTGAATGTGTGAATTATTTTGGGGGAAAAATATGACTCAGAGTGGACTCTCTATGTATGTATCTCTGCTCTAGTTCCCTTTCCCCTCTTGTTACCCCTAGAATATACAGTGGATAGTAGATTTGCATAACTGTCTATTCTTGCTATCCCTTCTTTCTTTTCTCTTTCTTCTTCACTGGGATTTGGTTACTATTTTTTCACTAACTGGAGACATTTTTTGGCTAACTGGTAGTGATTAAACTGCTTCAATACTTGCTTCAGTTGCTACTGTAATTCCTGAGGTTGGTGAGTGCAAATGTCATAAAGGTATTTAGTACAGTGTTGCTTGTGCACAAGACACAGCAACTGAGGAACAACAGAAAATAAAAAAGAAACACATGAATCCAAAAAATGGGTAGATCAAAAACAAATAAAACTGCTATTCCAACGAATGAAGACAAGAGCCCAGAAGAAACTACAAATCAGCCAGAAGTAACCATAGATAAGAAAAGTATGAAAGCAATAATAAACTTATTAATCACAGAAATGAAAACAACATTGGAGGAAAGGAATGGCAGTATTAGGGAAACAACAGTTGAGACCCCCAAGGAAAATACTGATTATCTTGAGGCGATTAGAGAACTGAAAGCTGAAATAGCTGTAATGAAGAAAGAAGCTGAGGGAAGGGAAAGCAGACTAACAGAAGCAGAAAACAGAATTAGTCAGACAGAGGATGAGTTAAAGAAAACTAAGAAAGAGGTGAAAGAGCTTAAAAAGAGATTGAGAGACACTGAAAACAACAACAGAGACATATGGGATGATCTCAAAAGAAGTAACATTCGTATAACTGGCCTGCCAGAGGAAGAAAGAGAGGAAGGGGAAGCAAACATTCTAGAAGAAATAATAGAAGAAAACTGCCCAGACATGAATAACAGAAAGGACATCAAGATTCAAGAGGCCCAGAGAGTACCAAACAGAATCAACCCAGACCTGAAGACACCAAGACACATCATAGTCACAATGAGAAGAAGTAAGGATAAAGAAAGGATCCTAAAGGCTGCAAGAGAGAAACAAAAAGTCACACACAAGGGAAAACCCATAAGATTATCTGAAGACTTCTCCACTCAAACTCTAAAAGCCAGAAGGGAGTGGCAAGATATCTATCGAGCCCCGAATGAAAAAGGGTTTCAACCAAGGATAATATATCCTGCTGGATTTTCATTCAAACTAGATGGAGGGATCAAAACCTTCTTAGATAAACAACAGTTAAAGGAGGCAACCATCACCAAGCCGGCCCTGAAAGAGGTTCTAAAAGACCTCTTATAAACAAGAACATCACTATAATACTTGCAATATATCAGAGCAAACAAATTTTTTTTAACAATGGCACAACAATACATTAAATCCATATCAATAAATGTCAATGGCTTAAACTCACCCATCAAAAGGCACAGGATGGGGGGATGGATCAGAAAACACAACCCAACAATATGCTGCCTGCAAGAATCCCATCTGTCACAACACAGATAAACACAGACTTAAAGTGAAAGGATGGAAAACTATCATACAGGCTAACAGACCACAAAAAAGGGCAGGAACAGCCATTAGCATATCAGACATGATAGATTTTAAATTACATAAAGTAATAAAAGATAGGCAAGGACAATACATAATGAATAGAGGATCAATCAGCCAAGAAGACTTAACATTAACATCTATGCACCCAATGAGGGACCATCAAAATACATTAAGCACCTACTGAAAGAATTTCAAAAATACATCAATAGTAATACAGTAATAGTGGGAGACTTCAATACCCCACCTTTTGATAAAAGAGAATTAAATGAAGAGATCGACAGACTACACCTCTTGGACATTTTCAGACTCCTCCACCCCAAAAAAATGGAATACACCTTCTTTTCAAATCCACATAACACATACTCAAGGATAGACCACATGTTAGGCCACAAAGACAGCATCAATAAATTCAAGAGCATTGAAATCATTCCAAGTATCTTCTCAGACCACAGTGGAGTAAAACTAACATTTAACAACAAACAGAAAATTATTAAAAGACACAGAATTTGGAAACTAAACAACATGCTCCTTAAGAACCACTGGGTCAGAGACTAACTCAAGCAGGAAATTCAAATGTTCCTGGAAACAAATGAAAATGAAGACACAACCTATCAAAATATTTTGACACAGCTAAAGCAGTACTGAGAGGGAAACTTATAGCCATACAATCACATATTAAACACCAAGAAGAAGCTCAAATGAACGACCTTACTGCACACCGCAAGGACTTAGAGGAAGAGGAACAAAGGAACCCTAAAGCAACCAAAAGGACAGAAATCACTAAAGTTAGAGCAGAAATAAACAACATCGAAAATAAAAGAACCATACAAAAGATCAATGAAGCCAAATGTTGGTTCTTTGAAAGATTAAACCAAATTGACAAAACCCTAGCCAGACTCACCAATCAAAAAAGAAGACTCAAATTAATAGAATTGTAAACGATGGAGGAGATATCACAACTGACACCACAGAAATCCAGAGAATCCTGCAAAACTTCTATAAAGAACTATATGCCACCAAGCTAGAGAATCTGGAAGAAATGGAACAATGCCTAGAAACATATGCCCTTCCAAAACTGAACCAAGAAGAACTACAAAATCTAAATGCACCAATCACAGACAAAGAAATTGAAACCGTTATTAAGAATCTTTCCAACAACAAAAGTCCTGGCCCAGATGGCTTCACAAACGAATTCTACAAAACTTTCAGGAAACAGTTAGAACCCATACTTCTTAAGTTTTCCATAAGATTGAAGAAACAGGAATACTCCCTTCCACCTTCTATGAAGCCAACATCACCCTGATACCAAAAACTGATAGGGACAGAACAAAAAAGGAAAACTACAGACCAATATCTCTGATGAACATAGATGCCAAAATATTAAACAAGATCTTGGGCAACCAGATACAGCAACATATCAAAAAGATTGTTCATCATGACCAAGTGGGATTCATCCCAGGAATTCAAGGTTGGTTCAACATCCGTAAGTCAATCAATGTCATTCACCACATGAATAAAAGCAAAGCCAAAAACCACATGATTATCTCAATAGATGCAGAGAAAGCCTTTGACAAAATCCAACACCTGTTCATGCTCAAAACTCTACAAAAAATGGGAATAGATGGGAAATTCCTCAAGATAGTGGAGTCTATATATAGCAAACCTACAGCCAACATCATACTCAATGGACAGAAGCTGAAAGCATTCTCCCTTAGATCGGGGACTACACAGGGCTGTCCACTGTCACCGTTACTCTTCAACATAGTATTGGACGTTCTTGCCATAGCAATCAGGCAAGAGAAAGAAATCAAAGGAATACAGATTGGAAGGGAGGAAGTCAAGCTCTCACTATTTGCCAATGATATGATAGTATACATAGAAAGACCTAAAGAATCCATCAGAAAATTACTGGAAGTTGTTAGGCAATATAGCAAGGTATCAGGCTACAAAATCAATGTACAAAAATCAGTGGCATTTCTTTATGCAAACTGTTGTTAAAATTCGGAGGCTCCAGCTGGCCGGGGTAGCTTCAGGGGTGGGCAACAGAGATGACCAGATTCACGGCTGGGCAGAGAAACTGTATTTCTTTATTCAGGAACAACGATTCATAAACTAAACCAAACTTATCACCAAACAGAACTCTGCTGCCTCTTTCCCCTGTGGCAGCACCAAGCACTCTCTTACTCTGCAACTCTCCAACTCTGGAACTCTGGAACTCTGGAACCCTCTGGGGGTTTCTTAGGGTGGGGCCAAGTGGCCCACGTAATTAGCTGGACTGATCCAATTTTCTTGGCGGGGGAGAGCTAGAACAACCCAATGTAAAGCATACAACAGCAAACACTAAATCTGAAGAAGACATCCAGAAATCACTCCCATTTACTCTTTCAGCAAAATCAATAAAATACCTAGGAATAAAGTTGACCAAAGAAGTGGAAGACTTGTATGTTGAAAACTATGAATCGCTACTCAAGAAAATAGAAACTGATACCAAGAAATGGAAAGATATCCCATGCTCATGGATTTGAAGAATAAATATCATCAAAATGAATATTTTCCCGGAGCCATATACAAATTTAATGCAATACCCATCAAAGTTCCACCAAGCTTCTTTAAGAGAATAGAACAAACACTACAATCATTTATCTGGAACCTGAAAACACCTAGAATTGCCAAAACCATCTTGCTGAAAAGAAACAGAAATGGAGGCATCACACTCCCAGACCTTAAACTATATTATAAAACCATCATCAAAACAGCATGGTACTGGAACAAAAATAGGCACAAAGAATTGAAATTCCAGAAATAAATCCCAACACCTATGGGCATCTAATTTTTGATAAGGCGGCCCAAAGGATTAAATGTAAAAGGATGCTCTCTTCAATAAATGATGCTGGGAAAACTGGGTTGTAATATGCATAAGAATGACATTGAACCACTTTATCTCACCAGAAACAAAAATCAACTCCAAATGGATCAAAGACCTAGATGTCAGAGCAGAAACAATCAAATACTTAGAGGAAAACATTGGTAAAACACTTTCCCATCTACACCTCAAGGACATCTTTGATGAATCAAACCCAATTGCAAGGAAGACTAAAGCAGAAACAAACCAATGGGACTACATCAAATTGAAAAGCTTCTGCACATCCAAAGAAACTATTAAACAAACAAAGAGACCCCTCACAGAATGGGAGAATGTCTTCACATGCCAGACATCAGACAAGAAACTAATCACCAAAATATATAAAGAGCTCAGCAAACTTAGCAGCAAAAAAGCAAATGACCCCATCCAAAAATGGGCAGAGGATATGAACAAAAAATTCACTACAGAGGAGATCCAAAAGGCTAACAAACATAGGAAAAACTGCTCTAGGTCACTGATTGTCAGATAAATGCAAATTAAGACAACACTAAGATACCACCTCACTCCTGTAAGAATGGCATACATCAAAAAGGACAGCACCAACAAATGCTGGAGAGCTTGTGGGGACAGAGGAACCCTTTTACATTGCTGGTGGGAATGTAAATTGGTACAGCCTCTGTGGAGAGCAGTCTGGAAAACTCTCAGAAGGCTAGACATGGACCTTCCATATGATCCAGTAATTCCTCTCCTGGGGTTATACCCCAAGGACTCCATAACACCCAACCAAAAAGAGGTATGTACTCCTATGTTCATAGCAGCACGATTCATAATAGCTAAAACCTGGAAGCAAACCAGGTGCCCAACAACAGATGAGTGGCTGAGAAAGCTGTGATATTTATACACAATGGAATACTATGGAGCTTCAAGAACAATGAACCCACCTTCTCTGACCCATATTGGACAGAGCTAGAAGGAATTATGTTAAGTGAACTAAGTCAGAAAGATAAAGATGAGTATGGGATGATCCCACTCATCAACAGAAGTTGAGTAAAATGATCTGAAAGGGAAACTAAAAGCAGGACCTGATCAAATTGTAAGTATGGCACCAAAGTAAAAACCCTGTGGTGAGGGGTAGACATGCAGCTTCCTGGGACAGTGGGTGGTGGGAGTGTGTGGGAGGGATGGGACACAATCCTTTGGTGATGGTAATGGTGTTTATGTACACTCCTAGCAAAATGTAGACTTATAAATCAGTAGTTGATTAATATGAGAAGGGGAAAATCAATTGAATGTCTCAAAGTTTTTCAAAACACAAACTGAATCTTTTTAATATATAGGCTGTATTTGATATGTGGACTCTCTCAAAAGCCTAGACCAAGTAGATCAGAAGCATCCAATAGCACAGCTATATACAAGATACTGGATACTGTACAGCAAACCCTAACAAAAGGACTTTTCAAAGTTAACCCAATTACCAAATAATGTGATGATAACATTAACTATCGATTGTCTTTTTGAATCCTAAGACAGCAGGAACTTCACATCTTCACTATAGAGCCCCTACTTCCCCCAGTCCTGGAACCCTTGGATAGGGCCCACTTTCCCGTATGCGTCTCCCAATCCATACCAAATAATATTGCATCCGCCGATCACAACCTAACCAATGCAACGATTGCCACCTCATCATGCTTCACCTCAGACTATGTCCAGAGACTTCATGAGTGGAATGACAACCCTTCAGCTTCATTACTCGGGTGAGACCTTTCCTTTTATAGTACACTCTAATTTCAAATCAGGTGGTTCACTTTCTAACAAAGTCCCATTACCTAGATATACACCAGTTTCTGTGAGAGAGAGCTTATGTTCACACGTATCCATAAACTACTGCAAAATATATACCTGAAAGCAGAAGTACACTAGAGTTTGCAGAGAATACCCCCCTAACACTTCCTCTCCACTATCCCAAGCTTTTGGTCCATGATTGCTCAACAATTTGTTTGGCTTCGTATGTTAACTCTCTTTTCAATCACCAGGTTCCAGATGCCACCAGGATGCTGGCCTGGCTTCCCTGGATTGAAGACTCCACCAATGTGTCCTGGAGCTCAGCTTTCCCAGAGACACACCCTACTAGGCAAAGAGAGAGGCAGTCTGGGAGTATGGACCGACCAGTCAACACCCATGTTCAGCGGGGAAGCAATTACAGAAGCCAGACCTTCTACCTTCTGCAACGCTCAATGACCCTGGGTCCATGCTCCCAGAGGGATAGAGAATGGGAAAGCTATCAGGGGAGGGAGTGGGTTATGGAGATTGGGTGGTGGGAATTGTGTGGAGTTGTACCCCTCCTATCCTATGGTTTTGTTAATTAATCCTTTCTTAAATAAAAAAAAAAAAAAAAGAATAAGAGACTCACCTCAGTCTCTGAAAATCCTTGAAATGTTGATCTTATGCTTCAGGTCTCCCAAAAAGTTATTTTTGGAGGGATGACATAACGTTCTATTTTTTACAAAGGAAAATTATTTAAACAAATTTGCATATATTAAATAAATGTAATTGAAATGTATGACATCACAATAGTAATAGTGCTTGACAAAAGCCAGTAGAATCCTAGATAAATATTTTACATTCTTTTTAGACTCCAGGTATTATCTGTTATTATTTTTAAATATACTTTATTTATTTATCGTTATCTTTATTGTTGTTATTGAAGGGATCTAGAAAAAAATATATGCTATGAGATTAAGTCTTATTCAGCACTGGATTAATGTTATGCTATTTATGTTTTTTTTTTTTTAAGGATACTTCTACAATAGGTTGCATGATGTTTGCTGGCGTTAAATTCCAACATTACTGATGTTTAGTAAAACCGTAAAATACATTACTAGCAATTTCATTAGGTATAAGCTAATGTAAAGGTTACTTATCCCTGTTATTTGTCATTTACTTAAAATGTAAACTAAAGTAAATGAAATATTTTAATTATAAAAGAGGAGTATAAATTAGATTTGACCCTATGCTTTTTCCTTACACTATTTCACAATTATATTCTTGAGTCAAGTATTAGGATGCAGCTGTTGACATTCACAAGTAACAAAATTTATAGAATTTTACCCATGCTGAGAATGTTATAGCTATATAAATTAAATTATGTGTTGTCATTTTTTTCACAAATGAAAATATATCTTACTTATAAGGGGATGCCAATCAATAAATTGATTATTGTATGCCTAGTTTAGAACTTTCCAAAGAATGTCTGGCAATTTTTCGGGTAGTTTAACTTTATTCATATGATCAATATTTTTCTCAAAGTATATAAAAGTAATTTTTTAAAAAGCCTGTGCAGGTACATTACTTAAAATGGTAGCTTATCTAAACACATGCCTATCAAACCATTTCCATATAAAGAATCTCAGAAGACTTGTGCTATGCAATTTTAAGTTACAATAGAAGTTATTACAAAGATAAGAAAATATCAAGTAGAGCTCATTTAAGAAGTGCATGACAGATTAAATGAAAATATACTCTAAAACAACTACAAAAGCCAGTTCCTTTTGTTTTTGCAAAAGCACTTATCATGTCATCTAAAATTATTCCAGTATAAAGTGGTTAATGCTTATATAATTAGGCATTGATTTATTCAGCAAATGTGTTCTGCTCTAATTATTTAAGTGAGACCAAATTAAAATATAAGTAAATCGGTTCGAGCCCCTGGCTCCCCACCTGCATGGGAGTCCCTTCACAGGTGGTGAAGCAGGTCTGCAGGTGTCTATCTTTCTTTCCCCCTCTCTGTCTTCCCCTCCTCTCTCCATTTCTCTGTCCTATCCAACAACGAACAACATCAACAATGGCAATAATGGTGACCGCAACGAGGCTACAACAACAAGGGCAACAAAAGGGGGGAGAAAAGATGGCCTCCAGGAGCGGTGGATTCATGGTGCAGGCACCGAGCCCAGCAATAACCCTGGAGGAAAAAAAAAATATATATATATACATATACATATATGTAAATATATTTCACAATGTAAATCTCTAAACTTGTGCACATTTCTACATTTTACATCCAAAGTAAAAAATTCTTCAGTTTAGCTCTAAATTGATATAGAATGGCTTTCAACATTCCTTGTTTTTCTTTTTTTATTTATAGAATGGAAATATTGAGAAGACCATAAGATAAGAATGGTACAATAACAGGGTCAGGTGGTCTCTTACCTGGTTCAGCACACATGTTACAATGAGCAAGGACCCAGGTTCGAGCCCCTGGTCCCCACCTGCAGGGGGAAAGCTTCACAAGTGGTGAAGTAGTGCTGTAGATGTCTCTGTCTCTATCACCTCCTTCCCTCTCAATTTCTGACTGCCTCTATCCAACAAATAAATAAATATAAAGAAATTTTTTAAAAAGAAGGATACAATTCCACACAATTCCCACCACCAGAACTCTGTATCCCATCCCCTCACTTGAAAGCTTTCCTATTCTTTATGGATCATTATGGGGCACAGAAGGTGGAAGATCTGGCTTCTATAATTGCTTCCCTGCTGAACATGGGTGTTGTCAGCTTGATTAATACTCCCAGCCTGCCTCTCTCTTTCCCTAGTGGGACAGGGTTCTGGGGAGGTGGAGGTCCAGAACACATTGATGGGGTCGTCTGCCCAGGGAAGTCAGGTTGGCATCATGGCAGCATCTGGAACCTGGTAGCTGAAAAAAAAAGTTCAGTTATAAAGCAGAACAAATTGTTGAGTCATCATGAACAAGAAGAGTATTGCAGATAGGACTTGGGGTCTCCATTTCAGAAAAAATCTAATAGGTCTATTTTAGGTATATTGCAAGGGGCCGATGACTTTACTAGTTTTTGCCTGAGCCTTACCTCTGATATGCAGGTAAACTCAAGTTTTTTGTTTGGGGAGATGGTGTCATAGTTGGGAAAAAGGACTAGAAAGCAGGATCAGGGAAGAGAGTAGCTCCCAAATATGGGAAAAGAATGTAAATGTTGTTAACTGTAAAACCCATGGATTTGCTGTAACCTAACCTCTACATCCCAGCAGGTCTGAGCTCACAGATGACCAGTGACTAGAGGGATCTGTTAGAGGTCTGGGCCTATAATGACTATGTGGGAACCCAGGTGATGGGGTGTTCTGGTAGTGACTAAACGGTCATTATTAAAGTATGCTAGTCTCTTCGCCTTATTCAGCTTTTGTAGTCCTTACTTTGTCTGACAAGAATAGCTCTGGAGTGACTGAGGGACATGCAATACAATGTAGTAGAGAAGGGCATCTAAGTCTAAGTAGAAACTATTTGATTAGGTACTTTATGGTGTCTTTTATGTCAATCTACTTGCTACATTTACTGACTCACTGCAAACTTTTCTACACTTTTGCTTTAAGGCATATATTTTCCCCTAATTTATGGATACATGTGTACATATGCACATATGCCCTAACTCATGAAACCTGGTCTATATCTAGGTTTTGAGGTTTTGTTAAGAAGTGCACCACCAGAAATGGAATTAATGAGTACTATGAGCTAGAAAAGATCTCACCAGAGTAATGAAGCTGAAGGGTTGACATTCCAGGCCTGAAGTGTCTAGACACAATCCAAAGTAAAATATGCTGACATAGTACTGGTTGCATTGATTAGGCTGGGATCAACAGATGCAGTATCAGTTGGTATGAACTGAGAGAAGTATGCAAGAATGTGAGTTTCACTCTAATTCTTACAAAGTCTTAGAGAGGCAGGTTGTTTACCTTTATTCATATGTAAATCCATGTGTTTCAAATTTCTTTATTCACCATATGAACAAAACATCTCATAGTTGTCTTTCCAAAAGTTAGCTTTCCTTTCCTTTAAAAGATAAATAGGATTAATTCAAAGATAGCACAAAACACTGTCAGTATCTAAGATAATAGTTATTTGTAAATAGAATTAAATGACATGAATCATAGTGAGGTCATGTATGGTACAGTAAATCCTAACCATGGAATCTTCTAAGTAAACCAAACTCCTAAATAACTTGGTTATAATAACAACTATCTATTGCCCTCTTAAACTATAAGACAGGAGAGAAACTTCCCCATTTTCTTTAAAATTTTTATTTCTCCCAGTCCTGGAACTTCTGGGGCTTTGCTTGTTTTTCTTGATGCTTCTCCTCTTGATCCCCTTCTCTGTGATTACTGTGTTGGCTGACCTCAATTAAATCATTGCAACCAATGCCATCATGCCACCTTTCACTTTGGACTGTATCCGGAGACTCCAAGCCTGAGATGTCAACCTTCCAATCCCAATAATCTCATGAGATCTTCCTAAACCATGGGACTACCTAGTTCCATTTCAAATGTCACACTCTTTAATGAAGTTACCGACCCTAGATAAAGGTTGGGGCCTAGGGGGCAGGGGACATGTATCCCATAAATTAGAGGAAACTATATGCCTCAAAGTAAAAGTGCTTAGTAGTCTCTTGTGAATACACCTAGATTTAATAAGCTCAGCAAGCAAGTAGACATAAAGAAGACACCATAAAATACCTAATCAAATATTTACTATTTAGGCCTAGACACCATTCTCTTCTGCCCCCTACTTCACTTCCCTAAATCACTTTATCTATTCAGTTAATTGCACACACACACACACACACACACACACACACACACACACACACACACACACACACACAGATATCTCCCAATCTATTCTGACAGCAATAGCGTTAATATCACCATTTTGATAAACTGGCAAATATATATATATATCAAGTAAAGGACAACTATTGCCCATTATGACAACCTCTATAATAATCATCAAACACATAAACTGCAGTAAAACTTAAGGTTAACTTAGACCTCACTTTAAACCCCAGGTCTATTCCCTCCCTAACTTGAGGCCAGATCCCATAAATCCAATACGGGCATAGATTTAGCAAATGACATTCAATGCTTTAACAACTGGGGAAAAGTCCAACCTTGTCAGATAAAGAAGTAACTAAAAAAGCTGGATAAAGGCAAGATACTGGATCACCTTAATGATGATATTTTTGGTAAGTTCCAGGCCACTCTATCATCTGGGGCTCTAGGCACTGAATCCTTGGATTCCCACATAGGTATGATGGACCTTGATCTCTAGTAGATCCCTCTCTACATCATCACTGGTCACATCATCATAAGCCTTCTGCTGGGTCTCTACAGGACCCCATATTCACTGTAGAGCAATGATAGTAGGTATTGCCCCACTCTCTGTGGGGAGCCTAGGTCAGCCTTCTCTGCCACTAGAGGAAGACTTGTCCTGAAATGAGTGCAGCTTAGAATGTTCCCAATGTTGACCATAAACTTCAAACTCAGACTGACAGTGACTCAGAGGTTACACAGACTCCTTTGCTAAATATGAATAGATAAGGGCCCTGGGTCAGATCGATGAGGTAAACAGTTCATGATATTTACATACTTTCTTGAAGTTTGGGAGCTACTTTCTGTCCTAATCCACTTTTCTTGTTCTATTCTCAATCCTGACACCATCTTCTCAGACAATATTTCTGTCCACTTGAATATAAGCTATCAGGCTTAGGCAAAATTTACTAAAGTCATGAGCCCCTTGCAGCATTCCTAAAATAAACTTCCTAGCTTCTTTCCACATGGAGACCCCTAGTTTCAGCTGATATATTTCTACCTTTGTATTTCTGTTTGTTAAACATTTTTTCCTGCTTTAATCCTTCTGCTTTTCAGACACCGAGTTGCAGATGCTACTATGAATTCCATCATGACTTCCCTCGGCAGATAATCTGACCTTACTAGGGAAAGAGAAACAGGCTAGGGGTTTGGATCCAGCTGCCAAGGTCCATGTTCATTGGAGAAGCAATTACAGAAGCCAGAACTTCCACTTTCTACACCCCACAAAGAATCCCTTTCAGAGGGATAAAGAATAGGGAATTTTCTAAAGGAGGGGATGGGACATGGTACTCTAGTAATGGAGGCTGTATGTAATTATACCCATGTTTCCTTACATGCTTGCTAATCATTGTGAAATCGCTAATAAATAATTAAAATATGAAAGAATAAATTTAATAAATGAAGAAAAGTTTGTAACAATAACTAAATCATAAATTACTGACTGTCAAATAACTAAATATTTCAAAGCCAAAATGAGTTATACTAGAGTCTGAAAATATAATCAAAACATTAAATAACTAGCAATTGAAGAGGTGGTATAACAGCAAGCAGAGCAGGAACTTAACAACTATGAGGTTCAAGTTCAAGGTTCATATAGACCCCATATGCCAGAGTAATGCTCTAATTCTCTTCCTTCATTAAAAGGTTAAATAAAAGAAGGAAATACATAAATAAATATATACTTAAATGCGCTAAAACTAAAAATATAAGCTTTAAGTTGCAAAACTAGAAACAAAATATCTTTTTCTTTCATGTGGGGATAAAAGAAAAAAATCAATCTTCATGGATTTTTTTAATTTAATTTTTTATTTATAAAAAGGAAACGTTGACTAAACTATAGGATAAGAGGGGTGCAACTCCACACAGTTCCCATCACCAGAACTCTGTATCCCTCCCCCTCCCCTGATAGCTTTCCCATTCTTTAAACCTCTGGGAGTATGTATCCGAGGTCATTGAGGGATGCAGAAGGTGGGAAGTCTGGCTTCTGTAATTGTTTCCCCACTGAACATGGGCGTCGACAGGTCGATTTTTACCCTATGAGTCATAATCAACTTTTCTTTATTTCAGTAAGATACATTAGTGATTAAAGGTCAGCATAACTAAATTCAAGAAACAAAAGATGGCATATGATAATAGCTGGTATATTTGTGGGAAACGGGAGCCAGTTGGCGCACAGTTGCATGCACACCTTACATTGCTTACATTCAAATTCCCTGATTCCCACTCAGAGGAGCCAACCTACACAATGAAAGAATGTTTCAGGTCTCTCTCTCCATGTTGTCCTTCTCCCTAAATTTCTCTGTCTCTATTAGAAAGAAAGAAACAAAAGAATGAGAAAGAAAGAAAAGGAAGAAAGAAAGAGAGAGAGGGAGGGAGGAAGGAAGGAAGGAAGGAAAGAAGGAAGGAAGGAAGTGAAAACGAAAGAAATGGTTACAGGTAGCAACAGAGGTGTAATATAGTCATTGAGCTCCAGTGATAAGCCTGGTGACAAAATATATAATAAATAATAATAATAATAATAATAATAATAATAATAATAATAATAAATTGTAGAATTCCATCAAACCAATGTGGAAATTTTTCTAAATCACACAAATGGATAAAGTGTGGTTAGTGAGTAACCTAATTGGTACTTACTGGTACTTACTTGTAAACATTCTTCGGTCCATTGTTGATAGATACCCTGGGGCACTTACATTTTGCTCAATATTCTCATATTTTGGTTTAATTTAATGCTACAGAGAAGCTTTGTAAACATCAGTAGAGTTTTCACATCCTGGTTTTTACTTGGAAAATTTGGAAGGCTCAAGAGATAGTTAATGTGTAAAATATTCATTATACAGGCTTAATTGCTTTAATTGGGATATTATTTCCCTTTAGTTTGGTTTGGCACAGATTATATATATATATATATATATATATATATATATATATATATATATATAGTCAAATTTGGATAATATGCCTAATGTTCTTTCCAATGTTTACTAAACTCTTTCAAATTTGAAATATCATTTGTTTTAAGATATTGTTGCTTTATGTGAGGAGTGCTGCATTCTTTATTTCCACATATATTTACTATTTTTTGAAAAGCAAATTTGTGGGCTGATAATATAGCTCACTTGGGCAGAGCTCATGCTTTGTCATAGGCATGACCCTGGGGTCAGTTTGGTACTATAGTTTCTCTCTCTCTCTCTTGCTCTCTCTTTTCAAATCTGAAAGAGTTGGCATGGAGTGATGTAGTCCCAGATAAGCTCTCCAGGATAGATTTATATGATGTTACATTTTTTTGTATGTGTACAGCAGAAGATAATATAGACATATGAAATTAATTATTTGTATTTTTCCTGGTATACACATTCAGAGTTTCACATGTCTATATTTCAATTCAGATGTTTTTAATTTCTTTGTTCTTTTACTTATTATTAAACTATGTCACCAAAGTTATTGGTGACATAATATGTTCAATAGGGCTCAAATAGTATCTTTTGTAGATCCAAGCCATATAATTTATTTTTCAAGTTTGTATATGTAGAGACATAATTATATATGAGTGAACCTACATATTGGTGTTGATTAAAATGAAAGTTGTTGGGTTGGAAAAATACAGCACATAGATAGTGTACTACTTTGCCATGTGCATGACACAAGTTCAAGTTCATGCCCCTGCCCATCCCAGAAGTGAATGAAAATTTAGTGTCACAGTCTCTCTTTTACTTTCTCTATCTCTACTTCTTTGTCTCTGTCAAAAAAGAAAGAAGAAGAAGAAGGAGGAGGAGGAGAAGGAGGAGAAGCAAATGCAAATTTTTAAACACAAAATATTTAGTCATTTCTGCACTTACTTTCCTGAATATAAGAAAGAAGATTTTTGTGATTATTATGAATCCATAGAATGAGATGGGAAGGCAATATTCTAAACTTTACTTTTGCAGCACAATAGACCTATATATTTCCTAAGTAATTTCCTGGAGATTTTTTTTTCTCTTTGGTCTTAAAACTACCTTATTTATTATCATTCCAGTTAAAAAACTGAATTGAGTTATCCCTGGTTTATTGTACTGTATAAGTGGTCAGACTATATCTTTAAACTTAAATAAGTGTATAAACTATACCAATAATACCACCAAAGATCTTCCATCCATTCTCATAAGATTGAAACTAATTTTTTCTTTTTTTGACTTCCTTCTGATTAACATATTTTCTGCAGGGTCTATGTACTCTTTCTGATTTAACTTATTATTAATTCTCATCAATTATTTGTGAAATAAACATAGAAAGCCATCCAACAATAATATTTTGTTGTATTACTTGATATAATTACCTTAATAAGTCAGACTTACTTATATTGAAGATACTTTTATATATGAAATGTACTTTTATTTGTATCTCTTACTACTTAAGTTCTGGAAATAGTTGCCACTTACTGTCTACAAAGATTGTTGATGTTGAAATTCTACATTCTTTTCTTTTTCCTTATCAAACCAGTCAGTTATGTGTAAGAAATCTATTTTTCTTGTCTTACTTTCCCACAGCAACAAATAAATGCCAACAGAAACATCAATTATTTTGTATACATTTACCCTTGAGCCAAATGCTAACAAGGAACTTGATTATTATTTTTTTTTTCTGATATATAGCTTGGATTTCAGTGCTTAATACTAGTTTGTACTCAATGACCAGTTGGGTAGGTCCAAAGGACCTATTTCTAATTTAGTTAAGGATAATAATGTGTTAGTTATTATGTCAGATAGAGGACCAACTGTTAATGGATAAATTATGATTTAAACACAAAACTCAGAGTAAAAGTTTTTGATCAATGAAATTCAAATTCATAATTTTCGTAATGCTAAGACTCAAATGAGAAATAGTTTTAAAAGTTAGATAATGAGAGTCAGGCAGTAACACAGTGGGTTAAGCGCGGATGGAGCAAAGTGCAAGGACCTGCATAAGGATTCTGGTTCAAGCCCCCTGGCTCCCAGCCTGCACGGGAATTACTTCACAGGCAGTGAAGCAGGTCTGCAGGTGTCTGTCTTTCTCTCCTTCTCTCTGTGTTCCTTCCTCTCTCCATTTCTTTCTGTCCTATCTATCAAAGATGACATTAATAACAACAATAATAACTACAACAACAATAAAAAACAACAAGGGAAACAAAAGGGAAAATAAATAAATATAAAAAATTTTAAGTTAGATAATGGCAAGAGACCAGCACACTTTATTGATGGCCCTTTTGGTCACTACCAGGACACCCCATCGTCCAGGGCCCTAGTCATGGAATCCTGCGATTCCCACAAAGATGTGATGGGCATAGATCTCTAACATTTCCCTCTCTCCACCATCACTGATCATGTTCATCTGGAACAACATCATCAACCCTCTTGTGGGCATCTATAGCATATTGCCCTCAACTTAGAACAACAATGGTAGGGACTTCCCCACTCTCTAAAAGGAGGCTGAGCCAACATATTCTGCCACTCAGGGACGACTAGTCCTGAAATGAGTGCAGCTTAGAATGTTCCTGTCTATGATCATGGGATGCAAGTTCAGGCCTATGGTATGCAGAGATTTCATAGGCTCCTGTGCTAAGTGTGAAAGAACAGGGGTCCTTGGTTATATTGTTGGGGTTTACAGTTAGTGGTGTTTATATGCTTTTCCCAAATTTGGGAGCTACTCTCTGTCTTGATACGTATTTCTAGCCCTATTCCCAAATCTGACATCATCTTCCAAGGAAATACTTTCAGCTCATCTACATGTTAGCTATCAGGCTCAGGCAAAACTTAGTGAAGTGATGGGCCCCCCTTTAATATACCTAAAATATATTTCTTAGCTTCTTCCAACATGAAGACCCTAAATCTCATCTGCTATATCCTTACCTTTAGGTTCCTGATTACTAGACAAGTTCTTATGCTTTATTCCTTAATGCTTTTCAGCAACCAAGTTGCAGATGCTACCATGATGCCAACCTTACTTTCCTGGGCTGATAACATCAAAAATGAGTTCTGGAACCCCACCTCCATCAAGCCCCACCTCACTAGGGAAAAATAGAAACAGGATGGGCATGTGGACCTACCTGGAAAGACCTATGTCCAGCAGAGAAGCAACTAAAGAGGTCAGACCTTCCATGTTCTGCACTCCATGAAGATCTTTGGCCCATATTCTCAGTGGGATAAAGAAGAGGGAAGCTTCCAATGGAGGATATGGGATGGTGTGGGAGTTGTGCAGTATGTACCCCTTGTATCCCACAGCCTTGCCAATCATTTTTAAATCACTAATAAAATAAATTTAAAAAGTTTCAAGCCTAGCAGAAACACGTACTTCTTTTACCTGAATTCATATAAGTACAATTTATCAACCAAACCAGCTGCAGTTTAATGCAAGAGAAACTGAAAATAATAATCTGGCTACTTGCTCGGGAGTAAAAAGGGAAATCAATAGTTCTTATGACTTAAAGATCAATTGAAAGTAGCATTCATGTGTGAACCATAACTGGAACATGTGTCATAGCAGCTTTATAAAGGCAGAATGTAACAGAAATACAATAATGGGAAATTTTATTATGTGTTGCATAACTCTATACTTTACATCTCAGATGACTTTACCTTCAGTTTTGTTTGCCCTGGGCTATTAAAAATAGAGCCAAGAAAAAAAAAAAAAGCTTTTCAAGCAGTTCATGCATCTTTGCTTTTGTTTTGTTTTAGATCTTTTTCTTATATTTCCAGATATTTTTCTAGGAGTCAGATTGATTTGACTAAGATTTAGTGATAATCCAAGTGTCCAAGTATAGATAAGTGGATCAGGAAGTTACAATACATAAGCACAAGGAAATACTGTTCTGCTGTAAAATAAAGATGGAACCTTGCCTTTTGCTATGATTGGATAGGGCTGGAAAAAACATGCTAAGTAAAACAAACTAGATGGAGAAAAACAAAGAAAACATGAATGATTATTAATGAAAAACGATGAGAGAGAGGAAGAAGCAGATAACACTCTTGAACATTTCTGTCTAGGATTAAACATAGGACCTCATGTTTGAGAGTCTAATACTCCATTCACTGAGCCACTTCCCTGGCCATGGACAGTAAATTACAATCATAACCAACATGTATCATACCTATTTTTATTTATTTATTATTTTTTTACTAGAGCACTACTCATTTCTTGCATATATGGTGGTGCAGGGGACTGAATCAGGGACTTTGGAGCTTCAGTCATGAGAGTCTCTTTGTATAACCATTATGTTAGTTGCCTCACCCTAGATATCTTCTTTGGTGAATATTCTGTTCATGTTTGCTCCATTTTTGCATGGTGTCATTGTTTTGTTGCTGTTGTTGCTGAGTTTGATGATCTCTCCCTCTCTCTCTCTCTCTCCCTCTCTCTCTCTCTCTCTCTCTCTCTCTCTCTATATATATATATATATATATATATATATATAGTTATTAACCTTTTGTCTACTGTATTGCATGTAAAGATCTTCTCCCATTCTCTAAGAAGTCTCTCTTTGAGTGGTGGTCTCTTTCTGTGTAGAAACTTTTATTTTTATATTTTTATTTATAAAATGAAAACACCGATAAAACCTCTGGGTATATGGACCCTGGGTCAATATGGGGTGGGAGGTGGAAGGTCTGGCTTCTGTAATTGCTTTCCCACTGAACGTGGGTGTTGACAGGTCTGTCCATATTCCCAGCCTGTCTCTCTCTTTCCCTAGTGGGGCAGGGCCCTGGGGAAGCAGGGTTCTAGGACACATTGGTGGAGTTGTCTGCTCAGTGAAGTCCAGTTGGCATCATGATAGCAACTGGAAACTGGTGGCTCAAAAAATAAAGCCATACAAATTGCTGATTAATCATGAACCTAAAGATAAGAGTATTGCAGATGAAGATTTGGGGTCTCCATTTTGGAAATAGCTAGTAGGTCTATTTTAGGTATATTCTAAGGGGCTCACGACTTTACTAGTTTTTGCCTGAGCCTGCCATCTGATATGCAGGTGGACCCAAGTTACTGTTTGGGAGATGACAGAATGGCTGGAATAAGGGATAGAAAGCTGAATCAGGGAAAAGAGTACTTCCCAAATATGGGCAAAGTGCATAAATATTGTTGACTGTAATCCCTATGATTTGATCTGGGACCCATAATCAGCATAGTCCAGAAACAGTTTAATTTGATGTTTTCTCATTATTTCTCTGTTTGTTAGTGTGGGCTTCCTTGTCAAAAATTAGATCTCTACAGGTATGGGGCTTATTTATTGGTTCTCATTTCTGTTCCACTGGTTAGTGTGTCTATTTTTGTTCCAGTACCAGGCAGTTTTGATTACAAGTGCCCTAAAATGTATTTTGAGATCTGGGACTCTGATGCCTCCAGTTCAGTTCTATTTTCTCAGGATTTTTTCTTTTCTTTTTCTTCTATTTTTTACAGTTCTAGATATTTTCTGGTTCTAGATAAACTTTTATAACTTTTGTTCTGTTCTCTTAAAAAAACCTTGATGGGAATTGCCTTAAATTTGTGCATGGCTCTAGGTAGAATACTCATATTTATGACGTTAATTCTTTCAACTTTTAATGAACATGGAATATTTTCCTCTTTTTTGTATCTTTTTCTATTTACTTGAATAGTTTTCATAATTTTCATTATATAAGTCTTTCACTTATTTTCTTAGGTTAAACCTTGAGATTGTATTGTTGTTGCTGCTAGAATGAATTGGACTAACTACTGGATTTCTTCTACTTCTTATTTAATTTTTGGATAAAGAAATGACACTAACATTTGTATGTTAATTTTGTAGTCTGACACCTTGCTCTATTATCTGATAAGTTCCAGGAGCTTCCTGCTGGAATCTTTAGGCTTTTCCATGTATACTATCATATTATCTTCAAATAGTGGCAATTTGACTTCTTCTTTTCCAATCTGTATCATTTTAATTCCTTTTTTATGCCTGATAGCTATAGCGAGAACTTCCAATACTATGTTGAATAGTAAAGGTGATAGTGAGCAGCTCTATCTAGTACCTGATATAAGTAGGAATGCTTTCAGTTCGTACCACTGAGTATGGTGTAGGCTGTAGGTTTGCAGTCTATGGACTTCACCAGGTTAAAGAATTTTCTGTCTGTTCCCAGTTTTGTACTGTTTTTATCATGCAGGGATATGAGATTTTCTCAAAGACTTTTTCTTCATCTATTGAGGTAATCTTGTCATTTTGGGGTTTTCTTTTATTGTTGTTATAGATCACATTTACATATATATTGAAATAGCCTTGCATCACTGTGGTAAACACCACAAATATTTTTTAATATACTGCTATATATGATTGGCAGCCTCTTTTCAATATTTTAGCATCAATGTTTATCAGAGATATTGATCAGAGTTTTCTTTTTTGTGTGTCTATGTCTACTTTTGCTGTCAGGGTGATGTTAGCTTAATAGAATGTGCAAATGTGTATTCCTGCGTCTCAGTATTTTGGAAGGGCTTCAAAAGTAGAGGTATTAACTCTACCTTGATGATTTTGTAGAATTCATTTATCTGGTCCCAGAGGTTTGTTGATAATTGTTTCAATTTCTTTGGCTGTGGCTTGCATGCTCATGTTTTCTAGTTCCTCTATTTTATTCTTCCTTTGTTCTGCTTACTAATAATCATAGAATTAATGTAAGTAGTTCCAGAATTAAGGTTTCCTCATTTCTAAATTAAGCAAGATCCCTTATACAGAGGGATAATAAAATACAGGTGACAAGAATATAAGTTTGAGAGCCCAATTATCTGAAGTATTATTAAACACTAGAGTAGCCTCAGTATTATAAGCTTTCTAATCCAAAAATAAATATACAGAGTAAGTTCATCATAAATATAAGATAATGAATTTATTTTGAAAGTTCTAAATGACAGTTAATGAATAGTAACTGCAATAGACAAAAACAAATAAAAACATGTCCCTATGCCTGAGATAAAGCTTCTCATAATTTATTTATATGCAATGTACTGTGAACCATTCAGCTTTCTCTGAATCTATTACCATAATTTTAATTATGGAACTGTGAATTCATATTGCAGTTAAGTAGTTTTTAGAGCTATACTAATGATGAACAAAAGAAAGAGAAGAAATTCTATCATTAATATGTATGTCTTATGTGAAGGTAAGTTTGAATCATAGGGGAAATCTTAAATATAGTACCAATCTTCAGCTAGTATTTATTATAAATGCAAAAATAGTGAAATGTTTAGTAAAAATAAACCTGATATTGTTTTTCAGTGTCATATAAATAGTAATTTAAGAAACTATAGACATATGCATTGCTATTATGATAATTTTGAAAATGGCATTTGTGATTATAATTATTATGGCAGGTATTTATAACTAATAAGAACCAACTATTTTTATATATGGAAAACATACTGATATGCATATGTAGTAAATATGTATATATTTATTTAATTTAATAGAAAAATATGATTTTACAGTACTATTATTACTTTATACCTATAGGAACAGAAGTCTTAACTAAAAACTCATAACATTATTAAGTAATAGAATATAATTGTATTTGTTAGACTACAAAGTTGATTTTGCAAGAGCATATTTATTTGCTCAAATGGATCAAATCTAGATGAGAAGTGAAAGAAGTTCAATATCTGTTTATTGACAAATTTGAAAAATAATTATGTATAAATGAAGGAACAGCAAATTGTGTATGCGTAGCAACTATATACTTATAACAGATAATATAATTAAAATCAAAAGCAATTTTATTTGAAAAGAATACATATATTACAATTCAGGTCCTTTATGTTTGGAAATTACCTATAGGAATAGAATGATTAACCTAGAGAGTCTGAAAATTTATTCTCATGCATTTCTTTTAAAAAATTATTTATTTATATATTCCTTTTGTTGCCCTTTTTTATTGTTGTAGTTATTATTGACATTGTCATTGTTGGATAGGACAGAGAGAACTTGAGAGAGGAGGGGAAAACAGAGAGGGGGAGTGGAAGACAGAGAGGGGGAGAGAAAGATAGACACGAGCAGACCTGCTTCATCGCTTGTGAAGGGACTCCCCTGAAGGTGGGGAGCCAGGGTCTGGAACCTGGATCCTTCCACTGGTCCTTGCGCTTTGCACCATGTGCGCGTAACCCACTTTGCTACCGCCCGACTCCCTATTATGCACTTCTTAATGTTATACCTGTCTAAATTTCTCCAACACCAAAGTTGAACATCATTTTATCACATGGTAATATGTTATTAAATATAACTCATTGTGGCTAGGAAAGTTGTGGTACAAATGCATAAAGGAATATTTCATCAAAAATGATGAGGTCATATCCTTTGAAGTATTTTGATCAAAACATTTAGAGTATCATGTTAAGTGAGATAAACCAGAAGGATAAATTCAAATACTGAATTATTTCACTTATGGATGGAACTTAAGAAAAAAATTAATGATAGTAAATAAAACTTGGACTAGATGTGGTATATTGCACAAAAGCAGGGGTCTTGGAGAAAGAAGGGAATGAGATGAGATAAAGGGGCATTGGCATCCTCACTTTCATAAAGTGGGGAGTACTTGGTGGAAGTTCAAGTCTCTCCCATATACCTATCAAGGGGTGATGAGAGTTTTTGCCCATGTGCTAAAGACTGTACTTCTGCCATTAATCTCCCCAAATATAGATATATAATAAAATAATAGGTAAGTTACTATTTTCTAACTAATAAATTTAATGTATGATATGATTTTTATTTAAATGAACATCTTGTACAATTTGACATTGTAGATTGCTATCAGTAATTATTCATGGAAATTCACACTATAATTCTTGTTTTATTTGGACATAGATTAAACTTCTGTAATATTAAAGTCAAAAGAAAATAATGATGTTTAAAAGTGAAGTTTATATGCTAGTTTCTCTTTTGTTAGTTCAGAGGATGAACAAATAGCTTATTTTGTTTAGTTTTTTTATAGACCCGGAATTTTTCTTTTTGTCTCATCATTTCCTGGTCTTTACTCAGATTGCCAAATGTGGATTACAACCCCAGTTTCAAGTTCTATCCTGTGGGAAGGTGAAAAATGTAGCATAAAAGGGTCCTTTTATCAGCACTCCTTCCTCTACCACTCAATAAAATGTAGTTAATTGAACTTTTTTTGTTTTCCTTTAATAACTACTGAAAATGTAATGTATATAGGTAGCCATTGAGCTATCTGAACCTCACAATCATGTTAATAAAATGAAGAAGTGTTAATGGATGGTCACTGAAAATTGATAGTCTGATAATTTTTTGCTGTTACTGGGGCTCCACAGATCTAGGTTGACTTTTTAAAATAGAAAGATAAACACAAGGAGAAAGAGGAAATATAGCAGTATAACACGAAGCTTCCTTCAGCACAGTGGGGACTGGTCTCTAACCTGAATTGTTTAAAAGGTGAAGCAAGCATACTATCTAGGTGAACTAACTTGCTGACCCTGAATCACATTTTAATATATTTTCCACTCAGAGGCAGTGAAATAGCTCACATGCATAATTCACAGCTTAATTATTTTCTTAACCTAGGCTCGAGTCCATTTGACACTGAACTGCAGGAAATTTAAATGCTATGGTCTCTCTCTCTCTCTCTCACTCTCTGCCTCTGGCTGAATAAAAGCTATATTTCCCAGTGCCCTTTACTATTTGACTTTAAGTTTGCATAGAATCGGTAACGTGTACTATAAGAAGTTAGGTAGAGACTATGAATCTGCTTCCATTGTTTTTGAAGATTGATTTACCCATGACAGCTGTTGCAAAGTACTGTATTCTAATTTTCTGTTTTATGAGAATATATTTTATGCATATGGTTTGTTATTATATCAGTATTATTATCCTCTAAAGTCAATAATTTTAGAAAAAAGTATTAATTCTTGGGTCAAGGTAAAGAATTTAATGATAGAGACTTACTTTTAGACTCTCTTTAATTGCCAGTGAAAAAGAATTGACAGTGTTATGGAGACATTTCTGAAAATCTGGTTATTTTTCTGGAGGCATCAAAATAATAGTGTAATCAGGGTAAAATCTGATATCTGATTACATAAGCCTCATTCAAATTGGACCTGAAACACTCATACATATCATCATTTTTTTATCATAGTAATACAACAAGCTAAAGGACTGACAAAAGGGACAAAATATGAGATGAACAATAAAAACATTTCCAAAACTAATGCAGCCGGTTCCTAGACAAATTAAATGAATAAGAACTATCATTCTATTATAGAGGAAATTTGCCCATAGTCTTTGCATTACATGTTGAATTATTTATCTAGCTATCTAGATATATTAGTATCATTTGCCTAGCTATTTAGCAATAAAATAAACATAATGATAGTTTTTTTTCTGTGATTTCATACAAGGCCTATAATGTATGACTTTGTATATTATTCTTATATTGTGGGATTTGGATTGAGCTACAGAGAAGATAAACATCATTCAAAATAGCTTCAATGACTAACCACTGTGCATTAAAAAGCTTACAGTCTTATAAATCATTATTAATCAATATGAGAGGGGAAAATAGACTAACCATTCTCCATTTTAGGGAGTGGCATAAGCAATCCTTGAATATAGAAAGTATGGCTACATTTATTACAGGTAGTAAAGTTGCATTATCTTACATGGAAGAACACAGCCATTGTTTAATTACATATTAGAAGTTTAATTAGGCAGATTTTTAGCTCCAGTGTAGGATGTAGGGGTAGGGACACAGAACTTTGTGACAGGAATAGTGTTAGTATGTAATCCTATTAACTTATAGTCTTACAAATCATTACTAATCAACATTAGAGGGGAAAATAAACTAAATATCTCAAGCTTTTTAATGCACAGACTTCAGATCTGAATATATATTCCTTCAATCTTAGCACTTAAGGTTTTGAATTAAAAAACTGATGGAATTTCAACACTGGGCTTAAACTATTAATGAATATTTAATAATAACATTTTTTAAAAATATTAAATCACATATAATCTTAGACTAGGGAGACCAAAAGCACCATTATTCTCCATATATAAGATACAGTTACTTGTTAATACCATTAAGTAAGGTAAATCATGCTTAGGTCTTGTACAGAATTCTGGGACTTTGCTTGTTTTCTTTCATGCTTCTCTTAATATATAACAATATAACATTAGATACTACATCTGCTTATTTCAACCTAATCAGTGCAACCAGTGCCACCTCAACATTTTATACTTCGAATTGCATGCAGATATGTCAGGCGTTCAATGTCAACCATCCAGCTTGATTATTTGTATGAGACCTTTCCTAGCCCATAGGACTCACAAGTTCCATTTTGGGTGGCACACCTTTTGGCACAGTTATAGAACCTAAGTATAGAACAGGACCTATATGTATCTATAAGTTGGGGGAAAATTTATACCTTAAAGTACAAGTGCACAATAGTCTACAGTGACTGAGTAAATGCAGCAAGCAAGTAGAAAGACCTAAGAAGAACATCATAAAGTACTTAATTGAATAGTTTCTACTTAGACTTTAATTGAATAGTTTCTACTTAGTAGGTATACTTCCTTTTTTTACTTCATTCAAGCACTCCAAGGCTAACCTTGTCAGACAAAATAAGGACTACAAAAGTTGGATAATAGCAAGAGACTGGCACACTTTAATGATGGCCCTTTTGGTCACTACCAGCCCATCCTGTCATCCAGGGGCCTAGTCAGGGAATCCTTGAATTCCCTCACAGATATGATAGGCTTAGATCTCTAACAGATCCCTCTTTCCACCATCACTGGTCATCTCCAACAGGAACAGCATCATAAAGCCTCTTGTGGGCCTCTATAGCACAATTTCTTTGATGTGGAACAACAACCACTTCGTTCTCCAAAGGGAGGCTGTGTGAACATGTTCTGCCACCCAAGAAAGACTGGGTCTGAAATAAGCTTAGCCTAGAATGTTCCTGGATATGGTAATGTGATGTGAGTTCAGATGGGTGTGGATGCCTAGGTTGCACAGGCTCCTATGTAAAGTATAGACATGGGTCCTAGGTCAATTTGATATGATTTACATTTAGTGTTATTTATATACTTTTCACATTCTTGGGAACTACTCTCTGACTTAATCCAGCTTTCTAGTCATATTCCCAATTCTTACATCATCTTCCTAGGCAATATTTTCAGTATAGCTGCATAGTGGTTATTAGGCTCAGACAAAAATTAGTAAAAACCTGGGCCCCCTTGGAATATACCTAAAATAAACTTCCTAGCATTTTTTTCAGAATGGAGACCTCAGATATAACCTGCTATATTCTTACCCCTAGGTTCCTGATTATTAAGCAATTTGTTCTGCTTTATATCTTAATGCTTTTCAGCTACCAAGTTACAGATGCTACCAGGATGCCAACCTGACCTCCCTGACCAGACACCCTCAACAATGAGTCAGTCCTAAAACCCCACTTCCTCAGAACCATACCCTACTAGGGGAAAAATAGAAACAGGTTGGGGCTAAAGATCTACCGGCCAAGGCCATGTCCAGCAGAGAAGCAATTAAAAGCCAGACTTTTCACCTTCTGCACTCCATAAAAATCTTTGGTCAATACTCCCAGAGGAGTAAAGAATAGGGGAGCTTCCAAAGGAGGATATGGGATGTGACACTATAGTGGTGGGAATTGATTGGAATTGTACCTATTATCCTGCAATCTTATTGATCATTATTAATAACTCATAAATTAATATATCCAAGTCCAGCAAAAATATTCACTTCTTTTAATTGAATTCATAAGTAGAATTTGGCAACCAAACCAGCTGAAGCTAAATTTATTAAATCACTAATAAAAAATAAATTAAAAATATGTTTAATTAGAAATAAACTGTGTGTCTGGGGATTTTGAGTGTACAATGGTTTTGGACAACTAGGGAAGGAAAAACTTTATTGATTAAAACTTTCAGTTCCTGGAATGCCTTAAAAAACATGTTATTGAATATATATATATATACATATATATATATGTATATATATATATATATAACATTCTGAAATGTTATTGAATATATATATACATATATATATGTATATATATATATATATATATATAACATTTCAGAATCTTTTTTAATATTTATGCACGTTAAACTTAGGAAAATATATGTGTCTGAGATGTGAAGGTTAGTATGAATAGGCAGTTATAGAAATATACCATTTCTTGAGGTTCCCGGAAGATGGCGGACTGAGAAGCTGCTAGTGGCTTGAGCTCTGACCACATCTTCTAGAAATGGTAGGATTTTCTGCCTTTAGTAGGCCAGCCAATAAGGGGTCCTAGCGGTGACACAAAGGAGGTAACTATAACTTAATTTGGGTTAAGAAATAGGGTAGAATAAAAGGGAAAATATTTTTTTTCCTTTTCATTATTGAGCACACCCCCTTCCCCTTCCCCCCCCATACCCAGTCCTGGGGACCAGCTCCTAGCAGGCTCCCCTGCTGAGCTTCTGTCTTTACCAAATTCCTATCCCACCAGGGAGTATCATTCATTCTAAGTCTATACCCTTCTGAAACCTCAGGCCTTTTATTTTTCTAAGTAGCCAACCTCCCCCACCACCTCACCCTGCATAGCTAATTAAATAATTAAAAATAAATAAATAAATAAAACTCTTTCCTTTCACTGCTCTTTTATGACTGTTCTTTTTCTTATCTTTTTCATTTTTCTCTCTCTCTTTCTTTTTTCTTTTTCTCATTCTTGTCATCCTTTCTTCCTTAATCCTACAGCTTCCAAAGCCACAGTCCCAAGCCACCACAACACAAAACAGTGTGCTTTTTTGAATTCACTGATACACATTTGGGAATTATTTTGGGGAAGAATTGTGACTCAGTGTGGACTCTCACTGCAAGTGTCTTTGTTCAACTTCCCTTCCTCCTTTAGCCACCCCTAAAATATACAGTGGATAGTAGATTTGCATAACTGTCTATTTCAACTATCCTTGTCTAGTCCTGAGGCTTTTTTTTTTCACATTCTTAACAATCAGCTGTCTCTGATCACGAGGTTTGAGGTAATCTGGGACAGGGTTTCTTTTGTTTTTTTTACCCTGATCTATTTTACTATTAATATCATATAAAGGCATATGTCTTCCCCCTTTAGGTTGATCAGAATTAACTCTTAGGGTATCTTTCATTGCTAGGGTAGTGGGCATATTAGCTATTGTGGGAGGAACTTGTCTCCTTACTCCTACCTCCTCTACAGACTCTCCCTCCCTCCTCCTCCTAGCTAATTAAAAAAATTAAATTAAAAATAAAGTAATAAAAAAAACCTTTCCTTTCACTCCTCTTTAATTACAGCTATTTTTATTATCTTTTCCCTTTTCTCTCACTTGTCTCTTTTTTCTTTTCTTTTCTTTTCTTTTTTTATCTTGTTATACACTTCTTCCTTCCTTCTTCTTTGCCTTAATGAATTTGTGAATTATTTTGGGGAAGAAATCTGACTCAGAGTGGACTCTCTATGTGTGTATCTCTGCTCTAGTTCCCTTTCCCCTCTTGTTACCTCTAGAATATACAGTGGATAGTAGATATGCATAACTGTCTATTCTTGCTATCCCTTCTTTCTTTTCTCTTTCTTCTTCACTGGGATTTGGTTACTATTTTTTCACTAACTGGAGACATTGTTTGGCTAACTGGTAGTGACTAAACTGCTTCAATACTTGCTTCAGTTGCTACTGTAATTCCTGAAGTTGGTGAGTACAATTGTCATAAAGGTATTTACTACAGTGTTGCTTGTACTCAAGTACAACAGCTGAGGAAAAATAGAGCATAAAAAAGAAACACACAGATAAAAAAAATGGGTAGATAAAAAACAAATAAAACTGCTATTCCAACGAATGAAGACAAGAGCCCAGAAGAAACTACAAATCAGCCAGAAGTAACTATAGATAAGAAAAGTATGCAAGCAATAATAAACTTATTAATCACAGAAATGAAAACAACATTGGGGGAAAGGAATGGCAGTATTAGGGAAACAACAGTTGAGACCCCCAAGGAAAATACTGATTATCTTGAGGCAATTAGAAAACTGAAAGCTGAAATAGCTGTAATGAAGAAAGAAGCTGAGGGAAGGGAAAGCAGACTAACAGAAGCAGAAAACAGAATTAGTCAGAAAGAGAATGAGTTAGAAAAAACTAATAAAGAGGTGAAAGAGCCTAAAAATAGATTGAGAGACACTGAAAACAACAACAGAGATATATGGGATGATCTCAAAAGAAGTAACATTCACATAATTGGCCTGCCAGAGGAAGAAAGAGAGGAAGGGGAAGCAAACATTCTAGAGGAAATAATAGAAGAAAACTTCCCAGACCTGAATAACAGAAAGGAAATCAAGGTTCAAGAGGCCCAGAGAGTACCAAACAGAATCAACCCAGACCTGAAGACACATCATAGTCACAATGAGAAGAAGTAAGGATAAAGAAAGGATCCTAAAGGCTGCAAGAGAGAAACAAAAAGTCACATACAAGGGAAAACCCAAAATATTATCTGCAGACTTCTCCACTCAAACTCTAAAAGCCAGAAGAAAATGGCAAGATATCTATGGAGCCCTCAATGAAAAATGGTTTCAACCAAGTATAATATAATATATCCTGCTAGACTTTCATTCAAACTAGATGGAGGGATCAAAACCTTCTTAGATAAACAACAGTTAAAGGAGGCAACCATCACCAAACCGGCCCTGAAGGAGGTTCTAAAAGACATCCTATAAACAAGAACATCAGTATAATACTGGCAATATAGCAGAGAAAACAAACATCAAAAAAAAATTTTTTTGAACAATGGCACTACAATACATTAAATCCATAATATCAATAAATGTCAATGGCTTAAACTCACCCATCCAAAGGTACAGAGTTGGGGGATAGATCAGAAAACATAATCCAACCATATGCTGCTTGCAAGAATCCCTTCTGTCACAACAAGATAAACACAGACTTAAAGTGAAAGGATGGAAAACTATCATACAGGCTAATGGACCACAAAAAAGGGCAGGAACAGCCATTCTCATCTCAGACACGATAGATTTTAAATTAAATAAAGTAATAAAAGATAGGCAAGGACATTACATAATGATTAGAGGATCAATCAGCCAAGAAGACTTAACAATCATTAACATCTATGCACCCAATGAGGGACCATCTAAATATGTCAAGCACTTACTGAAAGAATTTCAAAAATACATCAATGGTAATACAATAATAGTGGGAGACTTCCATACCCCACTCTCACACTTAGATCAACAAAGCAGAGAACCAACAAAGATACAAGAGAATTGAATGAAGAGATTGAAAGACTAGACCTCTTGGACATTTTCAGAGTCCTTCACCCCAAAAAACTGGAATACACCTTCTTTTCAAATCCACATAACACATACTCAAGGATAGACCACATGTTAGGCCACAAAGACAGCATCAACAAATTCAAGAACATCCCTTTATGATCAAAACACTGCAAAAAATGGGAATAGATGGAAAATTCCTGAAGATAGTAGAGTATATATATAGCAAACCTACAGACAACATCATACTCAATGGTGAAAAACTGAAGCATTTCCACTCAGATCAGGTACTAGACAGGGCTGCCTACTATCACTATTACTATTTAACATAGTGTTGTAAGTTCTTTCCATAACAATCAGGCAGGAGCAAGGAATTAAAGGGATACAGATTGGAAGAGAAGAAGTCAAACTCTCCATATTTGCAGATGACATGATAGTATACATAGAAAAACCTAAAGAATCCAGCAAGAAGCTTTTGGAAATCATCAGGCAATACAGTCAGGTGTCAGGCTACAAAATTAACATTCAAAAGTCAGTGGCATTCCTCTATGCAAACACTAAGTTAGAAGAAATTGAAATCCAGAAATCAATTCCCTTTACTATACCAACAAAAACAATAAAATATCTAGGATTAAATCTAACCAAGGAAGTGAAAGACTTTGTATACTGAAAACTATGAGTCACTACTCAAAGAAATTGAAAAAGACACAAGAAGTAGAAAGATATACCATGTTCATGGGTTGGAAGAATTAACATCATCAAAATGAATATATTACCCAGAGCCATCTACAAATTTAATGCTATCCCCATCAAGATCCCAAGCACATTTTTTTAGGAGAACAGAAAAAAATGCTACAAATGTTTATCTGGAACCAAACAAGACCTAGAATTGCCAAAACAATCTTGAGAAAAAAGAACAGAACCAGAGGCATCATAGTCTCAGATCTCAAACTATATTATAGGGCCGCTGTCATCAAAATTGCTTGGTACTGGAACATGAATAGACACACTGACCAGTGGTATAGAATTGAGAGCCCAGATGAGGCCCCACACCTATGGACATCTAATCTTTGACAAAGGTGCCCAAACTATTCAATGGGGAAAGCAGAGTCTCTTCAACAAATGGTGTTGGAAACAATGGGTTGAAACATGTAGAAGAATGAAACTGAACCACAGTATTTCACCATATACAAAAATAAAATCCAAGTGGATCAAGGAATTGGATGTTAGACCACAAACTATCAGATACTTAGAAGAAAATATTGACAGAACTCTTTTCCGCATAAATTTTAAAGACATCTTCAATGAAACAAATCCAATTACAAAGAAGACTAAGGCAAGTATAAACCTATGGGACATCAAATTAAAAAGCTTCTTCACAGCAAAAGAAACCACTACCCAAACCAAGAGACCCCTCACCAAATGGGAGAATATCTTTACATGCCATGCATCAGACAAGAGGCTAATAATCAACATATATAAAGAGCTTGCCAAACTCAACAACAATACAACAAATAACCCCATCCAAAAATGGGGGGAAAAATGTACAGAATATTCACCACAGAAGAGATCCAAAAGGCTGAGAAACACATGAAAAAATGCTCCAAGTATCTGATTTTCAGAGAAATGCAAATAAAGACAACGAGATACCACTTCACTCCTGTGAGAATGTCATACATCAGAAAAGGTAACAGCAGCAAATGCTGGCGATGGTGTGGGGTCAAAGGAACCCTCCTACACTGGTGGTGGGAATGTCAATTGGTCCAACCTCTGTGGAGAACAGTCTGGAGAACTCTCAGAAGGCTAGAAATGGACCTACCCTATGACCCTGCAATTCCCCTCCTGGGGATATATCCTAAGGAACCCAACACATCCATCCAAAAAGATCTGTGTACACATATGTTCTTGGCAGCACAATTTGTAATAGCCAAAACCTGGAAACAGCCCATGTGTCCAACAACAGATGAGTGGCTGAGCAAGTTGTGGTATATATACACAATGGAATACTACTCAGCTGTAAAAAAATGGTGACTTCACCGTTTTCAGCCAATCTTGGATGGACCTTGAAAAAATAGCAATCAGGCAAGAGAAAGGAATCAAAGGAATACATATTGGAAGGGAAAAAGTGAAGCTATCACTATCTGCAGATGATATGATAGTATACATAGAAAAACCTAAAGAATCCAGCAGAAAACTATTGGAAGTTATTAGGCAATATAGCAAGGTATCAGACTACAAAATCAATATACAAAAATCAGTGGCATTTCTTTATGCAAACACTAAATCTGAAGAAGATCTCCAGAAATCACTCCCATTTACTGTTTCAGCAAAATCAATCAAATACATAGGAATAAAGTTGACCAAAGAAGTGAAAGACTTATATACTGAAAATTATGAGTTGCTACTCAAGAAAAGAGAAAATGATACCAAGAAATGAAAAGATATCACATGTTCATGGATTGGAAGAATAAATATCTTCAAAATGAATATTCTCCCCAGAGCCATATACAAATTTAATGCAATACCCATAAAAGTTCCACCAAGCTTCTTTAAGAGAATAGAACAAACACTACAATCATTTATCTGGAACCTGAAAACACCTAGAATTGCCAAAACCATCTTGAGGAAAAGAAACAGAAATGGAGGCATCACACTCCCAGACCTTAAACTATATTATAAAGCCATCATCATCAAAACAGCATGGTACTGGAACAAAAAGAGGCACACAGACCAGTGGAACAGAATTGAAAGCCCAGAAATAAATCCCCACACCTATGGACATCTAATCTTTGATAAGGGGGCCCAAAGGATTAAATGGAAAAAGGAGGCTCTCTTCAATAAATGTTGCTGGGAAAACTGGGTTGTAACATGCAGAAGAATGAAATTGAACCACCTTATCTCACCAGAAACTAAAATCAACTCCAAATGGATCAAAGACCTAGATGTCAGACCAGAAACAATCAAATACTTAGAGGAAAACATTGGTAAAACAGTTTCCCACCTACACCTCAAGGACATCTTTGATGAGTCAAACACAATTGCAAGGAAGACTAAAGCAGAAACAAACCAATGGTACTACATCAAATTAAAAAGTTTCTGCACATCCAAATAAACTATTAAACAAACAAAGAGACCCCTCACAGAATAGGAGAATGTCTTCACATGCCATACATCAGACAAGAAACTAATCACCAAAATATATAAAGAGCTCATCAAACTTAGCACCAAAAAAGCAAATGACCCCATCCAAAAATGGGCAGAGGATATGAACAAAACATTCACCTCAGAGGAGATCCAAAAGGCTAACAAACATATGAAAAACTGCTCTAGGTCACTGATTGTTAGAGAAATGCAAATTAAGACAACACTAAGATTCCACATCATTCCTTTAAGAATGGCATACATCAAAAAGGACAGCAGCAACAAATGCTGGAGAGGCTGTGGGGACAGAGGAACCCTTTTACATTGCTGATGGGAATGTAAATTGGTACAGCTTCTGTGGAGAGCAGTCTGGAAAACTCTCAGAAGGCTATACATGGACCTTCCATATGATCCAGTAATACCTCTCCTGGGGTTATACCCCAAGGACTCCATAACACCCAACCAAAAAGAGGTGTGTACCCCTATGTTCATAGCAGCACAATTCATAATAGCTAAAACCTGAAAGCAACCCAGGTTCCCAACAACAGATGAGTGGCTGAGAAAGCTGTGGTATATATACACAATGGAATACTATGCAGCTATCAAGAACAATGAACCCACCTTCTCTGACCCATATTGGACAGAGCTAGAAGGAATTATGTTAAGTGAACTAAGTCAGAAATATAAAGATGAATATGGGATGATCCCACTCATCAACAGAAGTTGAGTAAGAAGATCTGAAAAGGAAACTAAAAGCAGGAACTGACCAAATTGTAAGTAGGGCACCAAAGTAAAAACCCTGTGTTGAGGGGTAGACATGAAGCTTTCTGGGCCAGTGGGGGGTGGGAGTTGGTGGGAGGGATGGGTCACAGTCTTTTGGTGGTGAGAATGGTGTTTATGTACACACCTAGTAAAATGTAGTCATATAAATCAGTAGTTAATACTAGAGGGGGAAAATTAATTGTATGTCTCGAAGTTTTTCAAAACACAAACTGAATCTTTTCAATATATAGGCTGTGTAATTGAAATGCAGACTCTCTCAAAAGTCTAGACCAAGTAGATCAGAAACAAGGAATAGCACACCTATATACAAGATACTGTACAGCAATCCCTAACAAAAGACTTTTCAAAGTTAACCCAATTACCAAATAATGTGATGATAACATTAACTATCGATTGTCTTTTTGAACCCTAAGACAGCAGGAACCTCACATCTCCACTATAGAGCCTCTACTTCCCCCAGTCCTGGAACCCTTGGATAGGGCCCACTGTCTCATATGTCTCTCCCAATCCATATAAAATAATATTGCATCTGCTGATCACAACCTAACCAACACAACGATTGCCACCTCAACATGCTTCACCTCAGACTGTGTCCAGAGACTTCATGTGTGGAATGACAACCCTTCAGCTTCATTACTCGGGTGAGACCTTTCCTTTCATAGTATACTCTAATTTCATCTCAGGTAGTTCACTTTCTAACAAAGTCCCAAAACCTAGATATACACCAGTTTCTGCGAGAGAGAGCATATGTTCACACGTATCCATAAACTACTGCAAACCATATACCTGAAAGTATAAGTACACTAGAATTTGCAGTGAGTACCTCCCTAACACTTCCTCTCCACTATTCCAAGCTTTGCGTCCATGATTGCTCAACAATTTGTTTGGCTTCGCATGTTAACTCTATTTTCAGTCACCAGGTTCCTGATGTCATCAGGATGCTGGCCAGGCTTCCCTAGACTGAACACCCCACCAATATGTCCTGGAGCTCTGCTTCCCCAGACACCCACCCCACTCGGGAGTGAGAGAGGCAGACTGGGAGTATGGATCGACCAGTTAACGCCCATCTTCAGCAGGGAAGCAATTACAGAAGCCAGACTTTCTAACTTCTGCAACCCACAATGACCCTGGGTCCATGCTCCCAGAGGGATAGAGAATGGGAAAGCTATCAGGGGAGGCGGTGGGATATGGAGATTGGGTGGTGGGAATTGTGTGGAATTGTACCCCTCCTACCCTATGGTTTTGTTAATTAATCCTTTCTTAAATAAATAATAATAATAATAAAATATATATATATATATACCATTTCTTTTACTATGGATGGTTGTATTCGTTTTAATGTGATTGTACCTCCCAAATATTATTACCCAGGGTGCAGATATTTATTTTGTGTATGTAGGGTCTTAATAAGGACCTTAATGCCTATTGTTAGGGTTGTAGTATCCTGGCTATTCTGCTTCATTTCATGGCTCATGAAGAAGATTCCAAAGTAGACTTGATGGAAATATCATTTGGAGACTTCTGAAAGTTTTATTTAGTTTTCCTTTTCTTCTACGATTACAATGTATGTATCAACACCAAGTTGGCTTTTGTTTAACTAACTATGATGGACATAGGATATGACTTTGACTTTCAAATGGCCCCCAGTAAATTGTACTCCAACTAAACTTGCTTGTATAATGCTCTCTTGTTAAATGTCCATGGGGCTTTGACTTTTAATCCAGAGAATAGAGCCAGGATTATGGGGTTGTGTTATCTCAGATTTCATCTTCTCTTTTACTTGCAACCTATTGATGTTCTTCCTCATTGACATTCTTCTTCATTAGCAATGATTCAACTCTCCATTCCACTGTGAGATGTTGTATAGAGAAGTAAATTTGTCAAAGAATTGAGAGTAGTGCCCAGAGAAAACAAAGATTCTCTGTCCCCAAACCACCAAATTAAATGATATTCAACACAAAATTATCCTACCAACCACAATAATGTCACGTGCTGCTACATTTGAGGCATTTTCCTCAATGACAGGAAATAATCAGTGTGTATATTTTCTCAATACAAATTTAGTGTACAGCTGTATTAACAAAATAGTTACATAGTATATCTGTTCTTCATTGTTTTAAATTTCTTTCTTTTCTCTCATTGCCATCAAAATCACCTCTGATTATCACTCTAGAGAATCATGTTTTTAATTCTAATGATTTATTGCTCTTTCACTTCCTAAACTGCTCTACTACTACTAAAATTTCATATATACTTCATAATGGAAAAAAATAGATCACTTGGGTTGTGGACTATTTTCTAATGCCTGTATTAGTGACTGGCCCACAGTTCACTGAAGGAAATTTGTCAGCAACAGCTGTGGTTTGTTCTTTGCCTCTCTGTCTCACTCCATCAATTAAAAAAAAAAAGTCTTAGTGAATACAATTTATTACTAATGATTTAACACTGAATTACAAAATTTTAAGATTTCAAGGATAGAGTTTCACACCCACATATGATATGTAATTCATTGCACCTGCCACCCAGGTTCTTGTGCACTGTACTTTCCCTCTTGGTAATTGCCAGAGTTTTTAGAAGATCTAAGTGACAGTTCAGTTTCTTTTTTTAATCTTGCATTTTAATTCACTTTTTTAAATCCATATCCTAAATATAGGTAAAACTGTCTGGTAATTGTCTTTCACCTTTTAACTAATTTCACTTACCATAATCACTAGGTGATTATGCTCTACTATTTTTTATTTGCCATTATTAAATCTGGAATGTCCCACTTGAAGACTAGTCTAGTACTTCTTCCTGTATTCTAAGGAACATTTGTTTACCAAATACATATCAGGTAAGCGCCATTTTATTATCATCAATGTCCTTAAAATATATTTCTATTACCAATTAGAATACTATCAACAAAAATATGCACAATGTAAAATACTTTAAATTCCTCACTGATCAAATTAAGCATTTTAGCTGAGCAGTCTTAGTAAAAAAAAAAAAAAGACAAATGTCATATAAATCATTTTAACAAACCACCAGATATACGACATTGGATTTTAAATAAATATTTATAGATTAAGAGCAACAAACTTACCCAAATTATTGTTTGATTAAAATATCTGCTGTTGAAAAATGAGTGGTGGAATTTCCAAGTGTTTGAGCTACTCATTAAGTGACTTTAATCTGAATTTTAAATTATCACATCCTATTTCTTAAAGGAGAAAAAAGCTTGAAGAGCCATCCCAATATGAAGATTTCAGTTGATAGACATGTTTTTGGATTCACTTCCATTAACTACAGATATTTTTAGCCTAAGTTGGTAATTCATTGAACACGCTCTTGAATTTGTTGTCAGAAAGACTGATTTTATCTCTTCTACAAGGTGGCTTTCACATAAATTCCATTCTGAAACCAATGAATTCATTTATTTAAATATGTTTTGATTACTTTTTGACAACTGAAAATGCTTATTTTGAGATCTTTCAGGATATTCATCTGGATGTTTGGTTGTATAGCAAAATAATTAAAACTTTTCCCTATGACTCTGTCAATCAACATTAGCTTTTATATATTGATTTAATTTCAACAGTATCAGAATAACATAGTAGAACTCATGCTTATTTTACCTTCTTAGTGAAGTGATATCCCATCAATTTTTCCTATGGAGCTTACAATCTCATTAGAACCTAAATTTATCTGTATTGCATTCCTTATCTTATTGATGAATGCACAAATACCCACTTAAGTACCAAAATGTTTCTGGATATATGTAAGTTGCAAAGAAAAATTTATGTGAATTATTCTACTTATCAATATTTATGAGAAATTTTTCATGATTATTTAGGCTTAACTAAAGTATAATAATCACCGAGTAAATGTACAATTACATTTAAATATAAATAAGCAGAAAGAAAATAACATTGAACTATAAATGTAAGAGCAGAACAAATTGGAATGGAAAAAGGGAATGTAAAGTAGAATAGCTTTACATTCTTGCTTGACATTGTCTCTCCACAAAACAAAAAAATATATAAATTTAAAAAATGGCTTTCTAAAGTAAAAGTGCAAAATGATGATTAATAAAAGCAATAATGATATGACTAGTAATAATATGGCGATTATAGGAAAACCATTTTCCAGTATAATATATGCATTTGCTCAAATACATGAAAGGAAAAGTTAGGTGGCATAATTAAATATTAGGTTAAAGAAACTGTCATAAACCAGCCATTTTTCTGTTTTGTTGCATGGACTTATTGGTGCAACTACGATTTTTATAGTTTCTTAGATTTTCAATATATCCTAACGTACATTGCAAGTTAAAAATTCTCTACTTCTTGTCTCCTACCTCCAAGCCAATTAAATATATGTATATATATATATATACAACTCTCCTTTCACTGCTTTTTTTTCTGTTTCCTTCTTTTTTCATTTCTCTATTTTTTCCCCGTCTTCCTTTCTCCCTTCTACCTCTGTCTGCCTTCTGAATTCACTGATACTTATTTGTGAACTATTTCAGGGAAGAAGTCTGACTCACAGCAGACTATCTTTGTGTGTATCTCTGCTCTACTTCCCCTTCCCCTCTTGCTACCCTTTGAATCTACAGTGAACAGAAGATTTGCATAATTGTCTATTCCTGCTATCCCTTTTTTCCTTTCTCTTTCTTTTTCATTTAGATTTGGTTGTTATTTTTTCTTGAACTGGAGACATTGTGGGACTAACTGCTATTGGTTAAACTGCTTCAGTCATTGCTTTAGTTACTATTGTAATTTCTGAGGGTGGTGATTGCATTTATCATAAAGGTATTTAGTATAGTGTGGCTTGTACATAAAACAAAGCAACTGAGGAACAACAGAACATAAAAATAAAAACACATTAAAAATGGGTAGATCAAGAGCAAATAAAACTGCTAATACAATGAATGAAGAGAAGAGCCTAGAAGAAACTACAAATCAGCCAGAAGTAACCATAGATAAGAAAAGCATGTAAACCATAATAAATTTATTAATCACAGAAATGAAAACAACTTTGGAGGAAAGGAATAGCAGTATTAGGGAAACAACAGAGGATACCCCCAAGGAAAATACTAACTACCTTGAGGCAATCAGAGAGCTGAAAGCTGAAATAGCAGTAATGAAGAAAGCAGCCGATGGAAGGGAAAGCAGACTAGCAGAAGCAGGAAACAGAATTATCCAGACAGAGGATGAGCTAGAGAAAACTAAGAAAGAGGTGAAAGAGCTAAAAAGAGATTGAGAGACACTGAAAACAACAACAGAAACATATGGGATGATCTCAAAAGAAGTAAGATTCATATAATTGGCCTGCCAGAGGAAGAAAGAGAGGAAAGGAAAGCAAGCATTCTAGAGGAAATTATAGAAGAAAACTTCCAAGACCTGAACAATAGAAAGGACATTAAGATCCAAGAGGCTTAGAGAGTCCCAAACAGAATCAACCTAGACCTGAAGACAGCAAGACACATCATAGTCACAATGAAAAGAAGTAAGGATAAAGAAAGGATCCTAAAGGCTGCAAGAGAAACACAAAAAATCACATACAGGGGAAAACCTATAAGACTATCAGCAGACTTCTCTAACCAAATTCTAAAGGCCAGAAGAGAAAGGCAAGATATATATGGAGCCATGAATGAAAAAGGGTTTCAACCAAGGATAATATATCCTGCTAGACTTTCATTCAAACTAGATGGAGTCATCAAAACCTACTCAGACAAACAATTGATAAAGGAAGCAACTATCACAAAACCGGCCCTGAAAGAGGTTCTAAAAGACCTCTTATAAACAAGAACATCATTATAATACTTGCAACATATCAAATAAAAACTTGTTGAACTATGGCACTACAACATATTAAATCCATAATATCAGTAAATATCAATGGCTTAAACTCACCCATAAAAAGGCACAGAGTGGGAGCATGGAACAGAAAACATAACCCAACCATATGCTGCTTGCAAGAATCCCACTAGACCCAATAAGATAAACACAGTCTTAAAGAAAAGGATGGAAAACTATCCTGCAAGCTAATGAACCACAAAAAAAGGCAGGAACAGCCATTCTCATCTCAGACACAATAGATTTTAAATTAAATAAAGTAATAAAAGATAGGCAAGGTCATTACATAATGATTAAAGGATCAATCAGCCAAGAAGATATAACAATTATTAACATCTATGCAACCAATGAGGGACCATCTAAATACATCAAACACCTTCTCAAAGAATTTCAAAAATACATCAATAGTAATACATTAATAGTGGGGGACTTTAACAATCCACTCTCACACTTAGACAGATCAACAAAACACAGAATCAACAAATAAACAAGAGAATTAAATAAAGAGATGGACAGACTAGACCGCTTGGACATTTTCAGAGCTCTTCACCCCCCAAAATTGGAATAAACCTTATTTTCAAATCCACATAACACATACTCAAGGATTGACCACATGTTAGGCCACAAAGACAGCATCAATAAATTCAAGAGCATTGAAATCATCCCAAGTATCTTCTCAGATCACAGTGGAGTAAAACTAACATTTAACAACAAACAGAAAATTATTAAAAGTCACAGAATCTGGAAACTAAACAACATACTGTTTAAGAACCACTGGGTCAGAGAGACACTCAAGCAGGAAATACAAATGTTCCTGGAAACAAATGAAGATGAAGACACAACCTATCAAAATATTTGGGACACAGCTAAAGCAGTACTGAGAGGGAAACTCATAGCCATACAATCACATATTAAACAACAAGAAAAAACCCAAATAAACAACCTTACTGCACACCTTAAGGATTTACATGAAGAGGAACAAAGGAACAGTAAAGCAACCAGAAGGACAGAAATCACTAAAATTAGAGCAGAAATAAACAACATCAAAAATAAGAGAACCATACAGAAGATCAGTGAAACCAAATGTTGGTTCTTTGAAATATTAAACAAGATTGACAAACCCCTAGCCAGACTCACTAAACAAAAAGGGGAGAAGACTCAAATTCATAAAACTGTAAACGATAGAGGAGATATCACAACCGACACCACAGAAATACAGAAAATCCCGCAACAGTTCTATGAAGAACTATATACCACTAAGCTAGTAAATCTGGAAGAAATGGAAGAATTCCTAGAAACATATGCCCTTCCAAAACTGAACCAAGAAGAACTACAAAACCTAAATGCACCAATCACAGACAAAGAAACAAAACTGTTATTAAGAATCTCTGCAACATCAAAAGTCCTGGATCAGATGGCTTCACAAACGAATTCTACAAAACTTTCAGGAAACAGTTAATACCCATACTCCTAAAGCTTTTCCATAAGATCGAAGAAACAGGGATACTCCCTTCCACTTTCTATGAAGCCAACATCACTCCGATGTCCAAAGCAGACAGAGATACAACAAAAAAGGAAAACTACAGACCAATATCTCTGATGAACATAGATGCCAAAATATTAAACAAGATGTTGGCCAACCAGATACAACAGCACATCAAAAAGATTGTTCATCACGACGAAGTGGGATTCATGCCACGAATGCAAGGCTGTTTCAATATACGTAAGTCTACCATTGTCATTCACTACATCAATAAAAGCAAAGCCAAAAACCACATGATTATCTCAATAGATGCAGAAAAAGCCTTTGACAAAATCCAACACCCATTCATGCTCATAACCCTACAAAAAATGGGAATAGATGGGAAATTCCTCAAGATAGTGGAATCCATATATAGCAAATGAACAGCCAACATCATACTCAATGGACAGAAGTTGAAAGCATTTCTCCTCAGATCAGGGACTAGACAGGGCTGCCCACTATCACCATTACTCTTCAACATAGTATTGGAAGTTCTTGCCATAGCAGTCAGGCAAGAGAAAGAAATCAAAGGAGTACAGATTGGAAGGGAAGAAGTCAAACTCTTACTATTTGCAGATGACATGATAGTATACATAGAAAAACCTAAAGAATCTACTGGAAGTTATTAGGCAATATAGCAAGGTGTCAGGCTACAAAATCAATGTAAAAAAATCAGTGGCATTTCTTTATGCAAACACTAAATCTGAAGAAGAAGGCATCCAGAAATCACTCCCATTTACTGTTCCAACAAAATAAACAAAATACCTAGGAGTAAAACTGACCAAAGAAGTGAAAGATATGTATACTGAAAACTATGAGTCACTCTTCAAGGAAATAGAAACTGATACCAAGAAATGGAAAGACATCCTTATGTTTATGGATAGGAAGAATAAATATCATCAAAATTAATATTCTCCCCAGAGCCATATACAAATTTAATGCAATACCCATCAAAGTTCCACCAAGCTTCTTTAAGAGAATAGAACAAACACTACAATCATTTATCTGGAATATGAAAACACCTAGAATTGCCAAAACCATCTTGAGGAAAAGAAAGAAACTGAGGCATCAAACTCCCAGATCTCAAACTATATTATAATGCCATCATCATCAAAAAAGCCTGGTACTAGAACAAAAATAGTCACACAGACCAGTGGAACAGAATTGAAAGCCCAGATCTAAACCCCCACACCTATGGACATCTAATCTTTGATAAGGGGGCCCAAAGTATTAAATGGAAGGAGGAGGCTCTCTTCAATAAATTGTGCTGGGAAAACTGGGTTATAACATGCAGAAGAATGACATTGAGCCACCTTATCTCACCAGAAACAAAAATGAACTCCAAATGGATCAAAGACCTGAATGTCATACTGGAAACTATCAAAAACTTAGAGGAAAACATTGGTGAAACACTCTTCCAACTAAACCTCAAGGACATCTTTGATGAAACAAACCCAATTGCAAGGAAGACTAAAGCAGAAACAAACCAATGGGACTACATCAAATTGAAAAACTTCTGCACATCCAAAGGCACTATTAAACAAAGAGACCCCCTCATAGAATGGGAGAAGATCTTCACATGTTTGTCAGAGAGATGCAAATAAAGACAACATTGAGATACCACCTCACTCCTGTGAGAATGGCATACATCAAAATGGACAGCAGCAACAAATGTTGGAGAGGCTGTGGGGACAGAGGAACCCTTCTACACTGCTGGTGGGAATGTAAATTATTCCAGCCTCTCTGGACAGCAGTCTGGAGAACTCTTACAAGGCTAGTCATAGACCTTCCATATGACCCAGTAATTCCTCTCCTAGGGATATACCCCAAGGATTCCATAATGACCAACCAAAAACATATGTGTACATCTATGTTCATAGCAGCACAATTCATAATAGCTAAAACCTAGAAGGAACCCAGGTGCCCAACAGCAGATGAGTGGCTGAGAAAGCTGTGGTACATATACACAATGGAATACTATGCAGCTATTAAGAACAATGAGCCCACCTTATCTGACCCATCTTGGACAGAGCTAGAAGGAATTATGTTAAGTGAGCTAAGTCAGAAATATAAAGATGAGTATGGGATGTCCTCACTCATCAACAGAAGTTGAGAAAGAAGAACAGAAAGGGAAACTAAAAGTAGGATCTGATTAAATCGATAGCAGGGCACCAATGTAAAAACACTGTGGTGAAGGAGAGGGTGGCCATTAGGCTTCCCGGCATGGTGGAGGGTGGAGGGGGGCATGGGGGGGGTGCGGATGGGACACAGTCTTTTGGTGGTAGGAGTGGTGTTTATGTACAATCCTATTAAAGTGTAAACATTATATAAACCACTATCTAATTAATATGAGAGGCTAAAACTGATGATATGTCTAGAACTTCTTAAAACACAGACTGAGTCTTTTTAATACATAGGCTGTCTTTGATATGTTCTCTCCCAAAAGCCTAGACCAGGGAGAATAGAAGCAACCGACAACACAGCTATATACAAGATGCTGGGTACTATACTCCAAACCCTATCAAAGGGATTTTCCAAAGTTAACCCTATCACCAAATAATGTGATGATAACAATAGCAGTCCATTGTCTTCTTGAACCCTAAGACAACAGGAACCTCACATTTCCACTATAGAGGATATATTTCCACCAGTCCTATAACCTTAGGGCGGGGCCCACTTTTCTGCATGCTGCTCTCAATTCAAATCAAATAATATTGTATTCGTGGATTGCAATCTAATCAACACAACGAGTACCACCCAGCATGCTGCACTTCAGACTGTGACCAGAGACTTTAGGTGTGGAATGACAACCCTTCAGCTTCATCACTTGGTGAGACCTTTCCTTTCATAGTATTCTCTAATTCCATTCTAGGTGTTCCACTCCCCAATAAAGTCCCCAAACTTAGATATAGTCCAGGTCCCCTGAGATAGAGCATAGGTTCACCCATGCCCATAAACTAGGGGAAAAATATATACCTGAAAGCACAAGTACACAAGAGCTTGCAGGGAATAACCCCAACACTTCGTCTGCACTATTACAGTCTTTAGGTCCATGATTGTTCAACAATTTGTTTGGCTTTGTATGTTAACTCTCTTTTCAGCCACCAGGATCCAGATGCTGACCAGATTTCCCTGGACAGATGACCCCATAAACGTGTACTGGAGCGCCACTTCCTCAGAGCCCCACCCTACTAGGGAAAGAGAGAGACAGACTGGGAGTATGGATCGACCAGTCAACGCCAATGTTCAGCGGGGAAGCAATTACAGAAGCCAGACCTTCCACCCTCTGCAACCCACAATGACCCTGGATCCATACTCCCAGAGAGATAGAGAATGGGAAGGCCATCAGGGGAGGGGGTGGGATGTGGAGATCGGGTTATGGGAATTATTGGAATTGTACCCCTCTCATTCTATGGTTTTGTTAATGTCTCCTTTCTTAAATTAATTAATTAATTAAATAAAAAATACAAAGCAAAAAAAAGGTTTGAGACATTCAATCATTTTTTCCCCTCATATTGATTAAATAGTGATTTATATGACTACAAATTAGTAGGAGTATACATAAACACCATTCCCACCACAAAAGGACTGTGTCCCATCCCATCCTCACACCTCCTACCCCCCCCCCCCACACACACACACGTGAAGCCAAATATCCTCCCTCACCCTCAACCCAGAGATTTTTACTTTGGTGTCCTACTCCAAACTCAGTCAAACCCTGCTTTGAGTTTCCCTTTCTGTTCTTCTTTTTCAACTTCCCTTTGTGAATGGGATCATCCCATACTCATCTTTGTCTTTCTGACTTAGCTCACTTAGCATAATTCCTCCTAGCTCCATCCAAGTTTGGTCAGAGAAAGTGAGTTCATTGTTCTGAATAGCTGCATAGTATTACATTGTATATATATATACCACAGCTTTCTTGACCATTCATCGGTTGCTAGGCACCTGTGTTGCTACCAGGTTTTAAATATTAAGGATAGTGCTGCTATCCACATAGGGGTGCCAGGCTAGTGTGGGGGTGGCTCTTCCGGGGTGCATATTCTCTGAGTTGGAGAGAACTGGACCAGAGCCATCCTGGGCTGCTACTCACTCAGTGACGCAAGGGAGATGACTCAGGAACAGACTCGTGGTGGCGAGGCAATTGGATTATTTATTGATCAGAGAGCCCAGGATTTTAAAGGTCAGCCCAGAAGTGGCAAGTTTGAAATGAAAATGGCTAGGAAAGGAGCAGAGAAAGGCAAAACGAGGCTGGAAGTATAGGAACTTCCTTAGCAACTGTTGTGAGGGTTTTAACTGGTTGGATTAATAATACCCTGGAGGCAGGGAGGGTCTTGAGGGTAAAAAGAAGATAGATCAAAGGAATAGAATGGGTGTGGATCTTTCAGGCAAAACAATGATTATGTAGATAGACCATAGTATCACGAATGCAGGGTGTTTTGTGAGGCAGAGAGTCTGATAAGACGAGAGGATGGATGTCCCCTCAAGTCAAGCCCTGCCAAGCTCAACCACATCCTCACAATTGTCTGGTGAGGTGTATACATATCTTTTTGGTTGGGTGTTATGGAGTCTTTGGGATATATCCTTAGGAGAGGAATTACTGAGTCATATGGAAGGTCCATGTCTCGCCTTGATGGAGTTCTCCAAACTGCTCTCCACTGACGTTAGACCAATTTACATTCCCACCAGAAGTGCAAAAGGGTTCCTCTGTCCCCACAGCCTCTCCAGCATTTGTTGCTGCTGTTCTTTTTTGATGTATGTCATTCTCACAGGGGTGATGTGATATCTCTGTGTTGTCTTTATTTGCATTTCTCTGACCATCAGTGATCTGGAGCAATTTTTCATGTGTTTGTTAGACTTATGGATTTTTTCTGTAGTGAATTTTCTGTTCATATCCTCTGCCCATTTTTGGATGGGGTCATTTGCTTTTTGTTGCTAAGTTTGTGAGCACTTTGTATATTTTGATTAATCTCTTGTCTCATTAGTGGCCTGTGAATATCTTCTCTTATTCTGTGAGGGGTCTGTTTGTTTGTTTGAAGGTTTCATTGGCTGTACAGAAGCTCTTCAGTTTGATGTAGTCCCATTGATTTGTTTCTGTTTTAGTTTTCTTTGCAATTGGTTTTGAATCATCAAAGATGCCCTTGAGGTTTAGGTGGTAAAGTCTTCCACCAATGTTTTCCTCTAAGTATTTGATAGTTTCTGGTCTAACATCCAGGTTCTTGATCCATCCTGAGTTGACTTTTGCTTCTGGTGAGATAAAGTGGTTCACTTTCATTGTCCTGCATGTTTCAACCCAATTTCCCAGCACCATTTATTGAAGAGAGCCTCTTTCCTCCATTTAATACTTCGGGCTCCCTTTTCAAAATTAGATGTCCATAGGTGTGGAAGTTTAGTTCTGAGCTTTCAATTCTGTTCCACTGGTCTGTGTACCAATTTTTGTTCCAGTACCAGGCTGTTTTTATGATGATGGTCTTCTAAAATTGTTTGAGATCTGGGAGTATGATGCCTTCATTTCAGTTTAATTTCCTCATGATGGTTTTGGTGACTCTAGGTGTCTTCTGGTTCCAGATAAAAGATTGTAATTTTTGTTCTATTCTCTTAAGGAATCTTGACAGAACTTTGATGGGTATTGTGATAAATTTGTATATGGCTCTGGGGAGAATATTCATTTTGATGATATTTATTCTTCCAATCCATGAGCTTGGCTATTTTTCCATTTCTTGGCATCATTTTCTATTTCTTTGAACAGTGACTCATAGTTTTGAGTATACAACTCTCACTTTTTTGGTCATGTTAATTCCTAGTTGTTTTATTGTTTTTATTGATATAGTTAATGGGAATTAATTCTGGATATCCTCTTCTTTGGATTTAGTGTTTGCATAAAGAAATGCCATTGATTTTTGTAGCCTAATACCTTGCTATATTGCCTAATAAATTCCAGTATCTTTCTGCTGTATTCCTCAGGTTTTTCTATATATACTATCATATCATCTGCAAAGAGTGAGAGCTTGACTTCTTCCTTTCCAATCTGTATTCCTTTGATTCCTTTCTCTTGCCTGATTTCTATGGTGAGAACTTCCAATACTATTTTGAAGAGTAATGATGACAACGGGCAGCCCTGTCTAGTCCCCGATACGAGGGGAATGTTTTCAGTTTCTGTACATTGAGTATGATGGTAGCTGTAGGTTTACTATATATGGATACTACTATTTTGAGGCATTTCCCACCTATTCCCATTCTTCTGTAGTGTTTTGAGCATGAATGGGTACCGGGTTTTGTCAAAGGCTTTCTTTCCATCTATTGAGATAATCATGTGGGTTTTGGTTTTGTTTTTATAGATACAGTGAATGACATTGATTAAGTTACTTATATTGAACCAGCCTTGCATCCCTGGGATAAATCCCATTTGATCTTGATGAACAATCTTTTTGATATACTGTTGTAGCCGGTTAGCCAGGATCTTGTTTAATATTTTGGCATCTATGTTCATTGGAGATATTGGTCTGTAGTTTTCCTTTTTTTGTTGTGTCCCTATCTGCCTTTGGTATCAGGGTGATGTTGGCTTCATAGAAGGAGGAAGGGAGTATTCATGTTCTATCTTTTGGAAGAGTTTTAGAAGTGTATGTATTAACTGTTGATGGAAGCAAAGTCAGGCCTGCAGAATGGCACAATCTTCAGCAGGCTAGGACTGACTGCAAAGTGGGAAGTCCTGGACTAAACTAATTTGTCCTCTTGTTTCCTATTACAATGATTATTTGAACATTCATTGGCTATTGAAAATATACAAATATTACCTGAGGACAATTGTGGAGGCAAGTCAGTTCTGCTGAATGGCACAGTCTCAGCAGGTTAGGGCTAACTGCAAAGCAGGGAGTCCTAGGACTAAACTATAGCTATTTTTCATTACATTGATAAAGACTTACTGGCTATACTGGGTATGCACAAATATATCTGGGGACTATAAAAGAAAGATACCCAGGGGAAGTTCACAGCAACATCAATTATGGCAGTGAGTGTGACAAGACTAAAATTGACTTAGGAGCAAAAGTTGCTGTACCCATTGAAAGGCTTTCAGAAAAAGAGCTACTTTTCACCACTATAGCTTCTCAATTAGCTGGACTCAGACTAAAAGCCAAAATTATGGGTGGCTTATAGTATGAATAACAGACTGGTCTTCACCTAATTATAAAGAGGCCCTATTGTTTACTCTCACCCACAGACCCTTGCCTTCACTTACAGGCTTCTATGGTATATAGATAGAGGTTGTATAGTTAAATAGCTATGTAAGGATTAATGAGTAAAAGTTAGTAAACTTTCATATAGGCAAAAGTTAGTGAACTCTCATATATTCAGAGGTTAGCTAAAAGAGAGCCCTCATAGTGTGTGCTTACTTTACAGCAGAATATTTCTTTAGGTAGAAAGTTAGCTAGGTATTAGAAAAATGTTATTTAGTTGTACCCAATGAAGAATGGGTTAAAAATAAAAGCTCTTAGACTGAGCTTCAGAAAAGATATGCTAACCAACACAGACAGCTGGAACAAAGGGAATAGTGTTTGAAGTTATTTTGACCACACCAACGCTACACAGATGGTCAAAACCTATGGGAGGGTAGGCTGCCTCAAGACCAAAGAAACTTTCAAAGCTCATAACGTCTATAATGATTATAATGTCTATAATGATAATAATGTCTAGAGTTATTTTATTGTCAATAAAATAATCTTACATGATGTTATCTGTATCCCTGTAAAAAATTGTTTAAGTAAGAAATCTCTATAGGCAGAGGCCACTTGAAAAAGCTAACATGTCTCTCACTTCTTCATTGCCAACACCCCCTTTCCTTCAGGGACTCTTAATCACTTTTGCCAGGGCTGGCTCCCAGCAAACTGTTTCCTGAAGGTTTTATAGAATTCATTTGTAAAGCCATCTGGTCCAGGACTTTTGCTGTTGGGAACATTCTTAATAACTGTTTTGATTTTTCTGTCTGTGATTGGTGCACTTAGATTTTGTAGTTCTTCTTGGTTCAGTTTTGTAAGGCTATATGTTTCTAGGAGTTCTTCCATTTCTTTCAGATTCTCTAGCTTGGTGGCATATAGTTCTTAGTAGAAGTTTCACATGATTTTATGGATTTCTGTGGTGGTTGTTGTAATATAACCAATATAACCTCTATATAACTTTCTTTATTTGAATATTCTCTTTTTTTTTTTTTTTTTAGTGAGTCTGGCTAGGGGTTTGCTGATTTTGTTTAATTTTTCGAAGAACCAATATTTGGCTTCATTGGTCTTTTGTATGGTTCTCTTATTTTCCATGTTGTTTACTTCTGCTCTAATTTTAGTAATTTCCGTCCTTCTGGTTGCTTTAGGGTTCCTTTGTTCCTTTATTCTAAGTCCTTAAGGTTTGCAGTAAGGTCATTTATTTCAGTTATTTTTTCTGTTCTCTAATCTGTGATTGTATGGCTCTCAGTTTCCCTTTCAGTACTGCTTTAGCTGTGCCCCAAATATTTTGATAGCTTGTGTCTTCATTTTCATTTGTTTCTATGAACATCTGAATTTCTTCCTTGAGTGTCTCTTTGACCCCATGGTTATTAAGCAGCATGTCATTGAGTTTCCAAATTTTGTGACTTTTATTAATTTTCTGTTTGTTGTTGAGTGTTAGCTTTACTCCACAGTAGCCTGAAAAGATGCTTGGGATGATTTCAACTCTCTTGAATTTGTTGATCCTGTCTTTGTGGCCTAACATATTATCTATTATTGAGGATATGCTGTGTGGATTTAAAAAGAATGTGTATCCCAGTTTTGGGGGTGAAGGATTCTGAAAATGTCAGGAGGTCTAGTCTGTCCATCTTTTCATTTAATTCTATTGTTTATTTGTTGATTTTCTGCTTGTTGATCTGTCTAAGTGTTAGAGTGGGGTGTTGAAAACTCCCACTATTATTGTATTACTATTGATGTAATTTTGTAGTTCTTTTAGTAGGTGTTTGTTGTATTTAGACAGGCCCTCATTGGGTGCATAGATGTTAATAATTGTTATATCTTCTTGGCTGATTGATCCTCTAATAATTATGTAATGGCAATCTTTTATTACTTTATTTAATTTAAAGTCTATTGTATCAGAGATGAGAATGGCCGTTCCTGCCTTTTTTTTGTGGTCCATTGGCTGTATGATAGTTTTCCATCCTTTCACTTTAAATATGTGTTTGTCTTGTTGGGTCATGTGGGATTCTTACAAGCAGTATATGGTTGGGTTATGTTTTCTGATCTATTCTCCCACTCGGTACCTTTCAATGGGTGAGTTTAAACCATTGATATCTATTGATATTATGGATTTATGGCATTTAGTGCCATAATTCAACAATTTTTCATTTGCACTGATATATGGCAAGTATCATGGTGATGTTATTGTTAATAGGATGTCATTTAGAACCATTTCCAGGGCAGGCTTGGTGATGGTTGCTTCCTTAAATGTTGCCTGTCTGAGAAGGTTTTGATCATTCCATGGAGTCTGAATGAAAGGGCTCGATAGATCTCTTGCCATTCTCTTCTGTCTTTTAGAGTTTGAGTGGAGAAGTCTGCTGATAATCTTATGGGTTTTCCCTTTTATGTGACTTTTTGTTTTTCTCTTGAAGCCTTTAAGATCCAAAAAAGAAACTTTAAAAATGCTTATGACATAGGAACTGAAAAAAAAGTCTCAAAGGATGTTTTCATAGTATAAAATACCTCTCCTTCACAACTGAATTCCAAAACATTTGGAAAACAAAGAGAAGTTATTTGTGTTTTCCTTTCTCATCTAACAAAAATTTTAAATTATTTTGAATATACACAAAATTAGGTATTTCTGATGAAGCTTTCTTTGAATCAGTCACATAGTTTACATATAACTAAAATGTTCAATTAAAAAGCAATCATCCATAATTCCTTTGGTATGTTAATTAAAAAGAACTGGATTCCAGCTGTTCATTTTGTTTCATAGCTACATTAGAGATAAGCCAATGGGATTGGATACAATCATCACATAAGGCTATGGCTCTTGCTCAGTTTTCTCAGGGTCTTCTTTCAAATTATCTTCGACCTCCTTTTTCTATATTTCTTGTGTAAAAGTTTTTATTTCTTGTGCTTTGATAACTGTTGTGATTATAGTACCAGATGAGTGAACAACCAGTAGTGAACCCTGAGGAGAAAAAATGACTATTGTTGTAGTTGCACCGAAGGTTGGAGATGACGTCACAGTAACGGTTCCATTGTAAATGGACTGAATGTTGTTAGTGAAGACCTGGTGTACATGAGAAGGGCTAAAGGCAATTGAAGGAAGAGAGCCTGGCTTCTGTGACTATAACATGAATTTTATTTTAGTTCTGTCATGGGCTATGATGATGAAATGGCTTATAAAATAAATTTCTGAGATCCAGCACCTGATGATGGATCACCGCTGGCTGTAACAATTTTAATTGGCACTCTCTGGAGTCTTACTATATGCAATTGCTGGTTCCTAGGAGACACAACTACTGGAACTTGGGCTGGAGACTGTATACTTCTACTGAGACTATTACTCTGAGCAGAAAAATTTAATATTTCATTCTGGGTGTTACCAGTTACTGTTGATTCTCCTTCTGCAACAGCTTGTATTGGCTGCACTGCATGAATAACCTGGAATAGCTGGATAGGATATGGAGGCTGTGAGGGTTGCAATGTCCACAGAGCTTCTGATGGCCACGAAACTTTCACAGAATCTTTGGGTTTCATAGCTCTAGAATTTCCTGGTTTTAAAATTATAATGATTTTTTTTTTATCACTGGACTTGAAGATACTCTTGATGGATATCAACTTGGTTTCTACTTACAGCAGGGAAAAATCTGCAGACTCTATATTAGAACTTGGATCCTCATCTATATAAATAAGGTCTTTTGGCATTTCCTTAAACTGATACACCAAGCGCTGACTTTCTACTTTTGCCAGAATGTCCCTTAAGTAACAGTACACTTACCATCTTTGTTTTTCTTCTTCACAGATATGTTTGGAGTAGTGGCTGAAGAATATGGTCACAGTGATTTATTCATTTTCTTTTCTTTCTCTTAGGTTGTTCTGATGATGAAGCTTCTGGTGAGTGTGTGTATGTTACTTGAACCTGCTGAGTTTCCATCACTTTAGGAATTTCATCTAATGTGATGGATACATGGATGACTGGGGCAACAACAATGTCATCTTCAAATAAAATAAAATTATTGTTATTTATTTGTTTTTTATCCAGCATAGAGCCAGGATAATAAATATTGAGAAGTGGCTCAGCAGCCTCAATGATTTTAATTGTTTCATCCCCATTCTGAAAAGATGCTTCAACTGTAAGGGTAATTTCATCATCACCACCACCAACAATGTTATCATCATCTATAATTTCTTCTTCAGCAACATCCAGGGAACTTTCAGTAATCATGTCATTGGGCTCTTCCACACAGACCTTCCCTGCATAACTGTTGAGAATATCAGCACCAGGAACTTTTTCAACAATTAAGGGAGGAAAAATAGTTCGGTCATGAGGGACTTCTTAAGATTCTGTTGAAATTCTACTTTTTTGATAGTATAAAGTTCACATGGATATTTGATGGATTTTTTGCATAGTAATGTTTCATTCATCTCAATATCTCTTTAAAATACTGTGGGATGTTTCTGTGAGAGATAGCTTATGTTCACACATACCCATAAACTACTGCAAAATATATACCTGAAAGCAGAAGTACACTAGAGTTTGCAGTGAGTACCTCCCTAACACTTCCTCTCCACTATTCCAAACTTGGGATCCATGATTGCTCAACAAATTGTCTGGCTTCGTATGTTAACTCTCTTTTCAATCACCAGGTTCCAGATGCCACCAGGATGCTGGCCAGGCTTCCCTGGACTGAAGACCCCACCAATGTGTCCTGGAGCTTAGCTTCCCCAGAGACACACCTTACTAGGGAAAGAGAGAGGCAGACTGGGAGTATGGACCAACCAGTCAATGCCCATGTTCTGCGGGGAAGCAATTACAGAAGCCAGACCTTCTACCTTCTGCAACCCTCAACGACCCTGGGTCCATGCTCCCAGAGGGCTAGAGAATGGGAAAGCTATCATGGGAGGGGGTGGGTTATGGAGATTGGGTGGTGGGAATTGTGTGGAGTTGTACCCCTCCTACCTTATGTTTTTGTTCATTAATCCTTTCTTAAATAAAAAATTTTAAAAAAATACTGTGGGATGATGATGATGATGATGGTGATGATGATGATGATGATGATAATGATGATATCAAGGTTCTGGTTGATCCTGGAATTCAAATGTACAAACTCTATCTACTTCTAAATCATCTAACATTAACAGTACTTTTCTATGATATTGTTTCAAGGATACCTATTATTTGTTGATCACATACTTCATATTTCTTAAAATCACACCTGCTTTTTGCAGCTGAGGTCTAACAAAAGTATTTCCCCCAGATTCTAAATACACATCTACAAGAACTTATAATTTTTCAGTTAGTACCAGTGAATTTTAATTTAGCTTAATGATTTTTTTTTATTTGTCAGTGCCCACTCAGGTGAGAGATCTTGCCAGCTCCAACACTGGTGAAATTTTAGAAAGCATCTAGATTCAGATCATCTACATCTTAATAAAATGGAAGTGTTTGATTAATTAAAAGCCTCCCTAATGTTCACAGAAGGTTGCCTCTGTACAGTTCATTCCTTCTTCCCTCTTCCTTCATTCCCTCTCATTCTCTTATCTCAATGTTCTGGATGAAACTCTATAATCACATTAATTAGCTGTTAAGGTCATGGTGTACATGTTATATTTCAGGAAGAATCAATGTAACATATATACCCAATGTAGATATTTTGTAGGAAATATATATCATTTATAACTACAGCTATAACTGTAGAAAAGGCTAGATTCTGTGTGAAAATACAATCTTAGTTGAAGAGAAAATATTTTATCTTCCACAAAACAGGAAAACAATGAGGATGGGGGGTTGAAATGAAATCAAGATGTTTCAGTTAAAAAAAATAGTGAAAAGGAGGAGTATATGCTAAAAATCATTGTAAACAAAGATATACCTTAGTTTACTTGATGTACATAAATCAGTATTTTCATATAGTTATAAACTTATTCTGGAGGTAAAGTGGGAAACAAGATTCTGAGAGTGTGGCAAAGCAAATATAGGGGAATATGTGAGTTGACATGGTTTTAAGGAGATATTATAGTTCATAAGTTGACTACTTTCAGGAAATAAGTAAAAAGAATACGTTTGAGATGCTTCATTAATATTTGTGGTGGATTACTAAATGAAAACTTTAAAAGTGAAATCTAAATATGAAGTTGTTTAGGACATAACATGGTAAGCATTGTTGCCAATGTTAGAAAACTAATGTCAGCAATAAAAATACTTAAAATGATATAATGCTTATAAATAAGACTATAGTACAACATTAAAATAAACCACTATTTAATAGAGACATGGTAGAGACAAAAAGGAATAAAATAAAATCAGGGAGACAATATATGTAAAGGGCAATCAAAGTAGGGCATTATTACTGAACATTAAAATAAACAAATTTAAGATATGATGACATTAAAACCTTATGCAATACATGAAATCAGAAAATAATTGTCTGTATATAAACATTAATTTAAAAAACAGTAGTATCATTTTCTCATATATTATATGGATTGTTATTGGTTAGGCAACACATAACTTGAAGTTATATGAACTATTTATGCTGTTCATTACCTCATTGTGTAGAAGCACTGAATTTTTATTTGAATATAAAATGAAGAGATGCATTCATCCAAATATAGCAGAACTAGAATGCAATGTATCCCTGGTGAACTAAATTTTGCAATCCATATTCAGTTTGAGGGCATACTCTACATTTGTGCTCAAAAACTTATAGAATTCAAGCTGACCAGACTAAGCTAAAAATAGAACACAAAATATTTTAAAAGTAAAATCTTTTGGACACATTCACTAGTTAAATAGTTTAGAGTAAGAGTATGAAAATGGATTTTTGACACATAACATTTTACAACAAGAACTGTATATTCTAGAAGCCCAGCAGTGTTGTACCTGGTTAAATGTTCATATTAGTGTTCAAGCCCCTGTGGTCCACTTGCAGGGTGGAAAGCTTCACAAGTGGTGAAACAGGGAAGCAGGGGTCTCTTTGTCCCTTCCCTTTCTTTCTCTCTCTCTCTTCCCTCTCAATTTCTGTCTCTATCCAATAATACATAAATAAATACAATAAAAATAAATCAAGTAATTTTATATTCTTTATAGAATTTCAACAAACAATTATTATGTCTACTTATGTTTGGTGTAATTCTGAATATTATGCTGATATTTATATTTTAGAATGGACATTTTTATAAATATTGTTATTTTAAAATGCAAACTTTATTTCTATGCTTGGAAAATTGCTTACTGAAATAATAGGAATCTGGGCTGGGTAGAAGTTCACCGGGTTGAGTGAATACAAGTTGAATCCAAGCCCCTATGCCACACCTGTAGGGGGCAAGCTTCACAGTGAAGAAAAGCTGCAGATGACCCTTTTTTTCTCTCTTCTTTTATCTTCGCTCCCCTTCTCAATCTATACTAAACCACAATTTACCATAGATGAAATGTATCCTACTCTACAAGACTAAAATTGACTCTGCTAATATTTGTTTATTATATGACAAATATGTTATATCAAATCAAGGGAAACATGCCAGGTGTGTAAACTTTCAATGAGAAAATATAATGAAGAATATTGCTAACAATATAAATAAAGTCTGAGATATTTCACAACCCTGAACTTGGCACCTGCAAGAAGTACATATACTTGTGAGACAAGAAGAGAGAGATGGAAATAAATGAAAAGATATCAGGCTAAAGTCCAGAAACCAAGATCACCAGACAGAGGCCTGAATCCAAATGAGTTTATCCTATTTGAACAAATATCAAAACAACTGTACCAGAAGCATCACTCTCATATCTCAAACTATATTTCAGGGCTATAATCAAAACTACCTGGTACTAGATCAAAAATAGACACACTGACTAGTGAAATAAAACTGACAGCCAGTATATATGACTATACACCTAAAGACATTTAATTTTTGACAAAGGGGCACAAATTATTAAATGGAGAATGGGGAGTTGGGGGAAATGGGGTTGAAATATGCAGAAGAATGAAACTGAACCACTACATTTCAACACACACAAAAATCTACTCCAAATGGATCAAGAACTTGGATATTAGACCAGAACTATCAAATATTTAGAGGAAAATATTGGCAGAATTCTTCCCCATCTATTTTTCAATATTTATTTATTTATTCCTTTTGTTGTCCTTGTTGTTTTATTGTTGTAGTTATTGTTGTTGATGAGGTTGTTGGATAAGACAGAGAGAAATGGAGAGAGAAGGGGAAGACAGAGAGGGAGAGAGAAAGAAAGACACCTGCAGACCTGCTTCACCGCCTGTGAAGCAACCCCCCTGCAGGTGGGGAGCCAGGGGTTTGAACTGGGATCCTTAAGCTGGTCCTTGAGCTTTGCGCCACCTGCGTTTAACCCACTGCACTACCACCCGATTCCCTAATTTTTTAATTTATTGATTTATAAAATGGAAATACTAACAAGACCATAGGATAAGATGGGGTACAATTCCCACCACCAGACCTACATATCCCATCCCATCCCCTGCTAGTTTTCCTATTTTTTAACTCTGTGTGAGTATGGACCCAGGGTCAATTTTATAGTCATCTTCAATGATACGAATCCAATTACATGGAAGTCTAAAACAAAAAGTAAATCAATGGGGCTAAATCAAATTACAAAGTTTCTGTACAGCAAAAGAAGTGACAACCCAAACAAAAAGACCCCTCACAGAATGGAAGAAGATATTTACATACAACACATCAGACATAATGCTAATAACAAAAGTTTATAAAGAGCTCATCACACTCAGCAACAAAAAAACAAATGGCCCCATCCAAAAATGAGGATAAGATAGGGACAGAATATTCACCAAAGAAGAGATACAAAAGGCCAACAGACATATGAAACAATGCTCCAAGTCATGGTTTTTCAGAGAAATTCAAATAAAAACAATAGTTAGATACGTCTTCACCTCTATAAGAATGCCATACACCAAAAATGATAGCAACAACAAATGATGGAGAGGTTGTGGGGACAAAGGAACTCTGGTACACTGCTGATTGGGATGTAAATTATTCCAAAACTGTGGAGAACAGTCTGGAGAACTCTCAGAAGGCTAGAAATGGACCTACTCTATGACCCAGCAATTTAACTCCAGAAATACCCGAAGGAATCAAACACATCCATACAAAAAGATTTAATATACATATATATATATATATATATATATATATATATATATATATATATATGCACAATTTATAATAGATCTTGGAAGCAATCCAGGTGTCCAAAAATAGCTGAGTGACTGAAAATGTTGTAGTACATATGCAAGATGAAAAATACTAACCTATTAAAATGATGAATTCATTTTCCCTTCATTTTGGATGCAACTTGAATGAACCATGCTAATAGAGATAAACCAGAAACAGAAGGATAGATGGCATTATCTCTCATATGCAAAAGTTGAGAAATCATAACAGCAGAGGAAATAACAAAGCAGGGTACCAACTGGGTTTGGTGTATTGCACCAAAGTAAATGACTCTGGGTGGAGAGTGAATTCAGGCCCTGGAGTGAGATGGGTAAGGGGTACCTAGGTATGGGAGTTATAATGTTATGCAGAAATCTGAAAAATTTTACGTATGTACCAACATCTGTATTTACTATAGACTGTAAAATATTAAATCCCCCCAATAAAACAATTGTAAAAAGCTACAATCTTGGCAGAAATGCCTTCTAAGACAGAGTGAGAGAGCACAGAATAGGTGAATTGTGCTGTTACTCCTATTAATACATTCCTTGCCAGGGTTTTCCCTCAGTATAACAGAAAAAATCATGGTGACATGAAAAATTTTGAACAAACACCTCTGAAATTCAGTCTCCAGAGATGGAGAGAAGAAAAGGCAACACATTAATATTGAAGGATATAGGTTTTAAAATTAAATGGAACTACAGGAAAGTCAACTTGTTTAATTAATCTGCAATACACTATGTGTATTCCTTAAAGGGTATAAAAATAAAGATAGGAGATTTTTGAATAGAAACTCAAAACCATTGTCTTCATTAGTAGTAGATGATAACATATGGGTCTGCGTGGTAGCATATGGTATGGAATGCACAGTCATTGATGGAGACCAGATTTCAAGTTCATCACTTCCATCTGACACTTCACAAAGAGTGGAGCATTGCTAAAGGTGCTTCTCCTTCTCTCTATTTCCCTTAACTTTCTCCCTCTCTCTCTGTGCAACTCAACTATATTTTTCTTTTGCTCCCATGATGATCAGTGCCTACACTACAAATCCACTGCTCCTGGCAGCTATTTTTTTTCTCTTTCTGTTTTATTCAATAGGACTAAGAGACACCTGCAGAGCTGCTTCACCACTTGTGAAGTGACCCCCTTGCCAGGTGCTGTTGGGGAGCCAGGGACTTGAACCAAGATCCCTGAGTGGGTCCTTATGGTTCATACTGTGAGTGCTTAACTTGGTACGCCACTGTTCAGCCCTTCAATTTCTATTAAAAGAATGAAGAATGAAAAAATAGCAGTCAGAAATTGTGACATTGTGCAGAGATGGAGCCCTGATTGGAGAAAAAAAAAAACCTAAAAATTATGTGAAATGGCTTCATGAAGTGGTATATATTCATTGACATGAAAATTGCAATGTTATTCAATGTACTGTTTGACATATGAAAATATTTGATTTTTAATTGAATATTTACTGGATAGAAACAGAAATTGAGAGTAAACAGGAGGTACACAGAGAGAGAGAGAGAGAAAGAAACACCTGCAGTTCAGCTTCACCACTCCTGAAACTCCTCCCCGCAGGTGGGGACCAGTAGCTAGAATCCAGATCCTTACACATACATGTTATCAAACATGTATGTCACTGCCTGCCCTTTGCCCACCCAAATACGTACTTTTGTGACTTCTTAAATAACTCAGACTTGTACAGTACAGGATTTGTATGCCTGAGGTTCCAAGTTTGATCCTGGAACCCCATGTATCTGGCTTTTCTTTCTCTTTCAGTAAAGCCCTATGTAATGTAAAATAGATACAAGAAACATTTAAATTATGTATGATTTATTTAAAATAATATATATTTCTTCTTTGTATATGTACATAATGATATTTTAATCACTTAGTTTCAACTAACTTGAAATTTTCATGGTGTCTGAAATGAAAAAAAGGATGATTTATCCTTGACTAGAATCTGCAGAGAAGGATTTTTTTCTCATTCTTTAAATTTCTTTATTATCTTTATATATATATATATATATATATGTATATATATATATAAAGTATATATATACATACATATATGTACACATATAAGACTTTTTTTCATTTTTGGGGGGTTAATGGTTTATATTCGACAGTAAGGTATTGTGGTTTAATGCATGTGAAACAAAGCTAATTCTATTTCTTTTTAAAAATATTTATTTATTTACTTTCGCTTTTGTTGTCCTTGTTGTTTTTTCATTGTTGCGGTTATTATTGTTGTTGTAACTGTTGTCGTTGTTGCTGGATAGGACAGAGAGAAATCAAGAGAGGAGGGGAAGACAGAGAGGGGGAGAGAATGATAGATACCTGCAGACCTGCTTCACTGCTTGTGAAGCAATCCCCCTGCAGGTGGGGAGCTGGGGGCTTGAACCAGGATCCTTACTCTGGTCCTTGCACTTCGTGCCATGTACTCTTAACCCTCTGCGCTACTTCCCTATCTCCAAACTAGTTCTATTTCAAGTTATAACTGCCTAAGGTAAAAATATTCTTTATTAAACTAACACTAGAAATTTTTCTTTAAAGAAGGACTCACCAGATTTAGCTAGGGCAAAAAAAAAATGTGTTCTTGAATCATTTTATAGCATGTAAATATTGTATAAAATGCATTTTCCTTTTTACTTGCATTCATAAGACTCAAAATTAGTGGTTTTTATTTCATTGTTAGACTCCCACCACTTATCTAATTATTCATCATAGAATTTTTTCCCTTGATATTTTAAACATTTAATCAAGAAAACGAAAAGGTGCATACCAAAGAAGTATGTGGTCCATTTAGTATGTGGTCCATTTAGTCCAAAGTCTGCTGACTCCATGCCCATCTTAATTCATTTCTATGACTGCATCTTCACTTCCTTTCTAAGCCACACCTACACTTATTACAACTTCCTGTGGTCCTTCCCTTTTTCTTTTTCCATATCAGATAAAAGAAACAACACCTGACTTTCTCAGATGTTCTCCAGATTCTCTTCCCTCTCAGTGACAGAGCAAAAACAGACTTATGGTCATAAAAATTCTGGGTCCCAGTAAAAATGGGGATCAGAGCCACCTGGTAATTTCCCCCTAACATTTCCTTTCTGGGAATATGTATCATAATTCTGTTGAAGATATAGAAGGAAGAAGTTCTTACTCCCTAGATATGAACATATGCCATTAGATCCATCCCCCTATCATGTCTCAACTTCAAACCTATTTGGGTAGGACTCTGGACACAGGATGGTCCAGGACACATTGGCAAAATTATCTGCCTAGGGAGGTCATACAGGTCTAGATACTCATAGTAACATCTAGAATTTGGCAGATGAAAGATAGTAAGATAGGAGGCAAGACAAAACATGCTTAATAAACAGGGACAACAGAGTAGGATTACAGCCAAAGAGACAAAGAAACCTAAGGTTGAATGATGCTAGAATTTCTACTTTAGGTATGTTCTTAGGAGACCAGGACTTTAGTAATCTTTGCTTCAGTTTGATAGCTAACTTAAAGGTGGACTAGAAATATTGTCTAGGAGAATCTTGTCACAATGAAGAATAAAATTGAAATTTGGGCTAGGACAGAGAATGGAAAGATATGTAAATACAATTAACTGTTTACTAAATTGCAAAAAAAGTTATAGGATATAGACTTAATGTGGTACTTATCAGCAGTTTAAAAAAGACTATAATGTATCCTCTAGGGCTATATGAATGGAACTGGCAGTGATTATAATTTATGAAGTAAGGAAGAAAGTGAATGACAACTAAGCTACTGAATTATTTCACTCATATGTGAAATACAAAAACAGATGAACTTGAAAAAAAAATAGAAGTATAGTCAATCTATATCTATGACCTTGGGTTCTCTATGGTTGTTACAATTGGAGGGCAAGGCACAGTACTTTTGTGGTTGAAAGTGCTGCAGAATTATACTCCTATATCATCTTAAATATCATATATATATATATATATAATCTAATAAATGAGTATTAGATCATTTATACTACTACTAATAAAACAAAATATACTTTCATTTGCAGTATAGCTCATAAGTATATAAAATAGATTATATATGTATATATATGTAAAGTCTATAATGCTTTTTTTACAAAGAACTTATATTTTAAATTCACATTGAAATTGTGTGTCTGCTTCTGTGTGAGAGAAAAGTTTGGTTTAGCCTTGATCCAAGATATAAGACACTTTAAATTCATCCAATGCTATTAAAGGAGTGTACTTTAAATCAGTTTGATTTTATCAAGGCAATTTATTTTGCCCTCATACAAATCTAGGAATGATTTACAATGAGTGTCTTTATCTCATAAAATAGCTAAATGAGTTTTCTGCTTCAGAAGTACTTAAATCATACCAGCCCCTCCATTTATACAGCAATTTATGCTTTCAGCAATACAAGCATGATATCAAAATCTGTTATTTTTGGAATCGTTTTTACACGCTCATTGTTTATAACTCAGTTTAATATAATTATTCTTTGTTGTACTTTCTAAGCCCAGTTGTGTATTTATCACCAAAAGCCTTGTCTATATCACCATTATCATTAATCACCTGTGAATTACTTGGCTTCTTATGCATTTTTATAGCCTCCATTTCATTTGATGTCTGATCTTTCCTCAGAAGTAGATACACCAAGTGTTTTCAGTTTAGCATACTTTCAAAGAAAAATATTTTAAAACTCTATCAATCTTTTCTGTATTTGAGCAAATAGCCTTATATATTTTTAGTTCCTATTCCACTGTTTTGTTGGGCTAAAGGTAAATGATTAAATTCAATTTAATATCATGAAAAAATCCTAATGAAACAGTACAATTTAGGTGTACTGTTTTAATAATTGACACAAGTTCTCTATTCAACATGTTGACTTAGTGGCTTGTTGGCACTGTGGCACCAAGAATGTCACATTTTTCTTTTTGGCTTCTGACAGTGGCATGTATTACAAAATGTGAATAGATCTCATGTGTCAAAATACAACACAGTTACATCAGTGAGCTAGGAGAAATTTCTGACAGGTGTTAGGGGAAAGCAGAGGCTGTTGTCTTCAGTTGAAATAGAAGAATTTTGGACATTAAGATAATATAAAAGATACTGAAACATTAACCCTATTGTTACAAATATGGATCTTTCCTGGACATGTTGCAGATACATTGAGCTATAGGACAGAGATTTAAGGAAGTCTTATCCAAGTTCGTTATGAACTACAGTAGGGGAAAATAGAAATGTATTCTGATGTTTCTGAGATGCAGGTGTGAAGCTGATTGACCTAAGCTTTGAAGCTGAACCTATGCATCATAGAGAGTCATTGGCTTTTTCTAGAAGCACCTACTTAACCATTCTGAGACTCATCTGCTTGACTAGCAAGCAACTGGTCACTGAATGTGATCTGGAGCCTTTTTCCGACAGGCTTCCCAAAAGTCTTTTTTTTTTCTTTTTAAAATTGTGTTCATTTATTTATTGGATAGAGACAGCCAGAAATTGAGAGGGAAGTAGGTGATAGAAAAGGAGAGAGACAGAGAGACACTTGCAGCCCTGCTTCACCACTTGTGAATCTTTTCCCCTTCAACTGGGGACCAGAAGTTCAAAACTGGGTCCTTGAGCATTATAACATGTGCCCTTAACCAGGTACGCCACCACCTGGCCCCCCAAAAGTCTTTTTTCTTTACCATTTGTACAGTCCTTCCATTGGTTATGGAAACATCAGTTTCTGAGCAATGAAAGTGTTAACCTGATGAGAATTAATTTATCAGGAGAGGGATGAATTAACTCTCTTGTATTAATTACAAGTGTTTGTGTTTTTTTCATAAATAAATATGTTTGTCTTAATTGCATTTGAATGTGTACCTTATATTTTATTGAAGGTAATAGATTATTATTAATAGTCTGAATATTATAAATAAAAATATACACTGTGGTATTTTAAGACCAAAATATTGGTTGTACATGAATACATGCCTTAAAATTTATGTATGTGTGGGGGGTCAGGAGGTAGTGCAATGGGTTAAGTGCAAGGACTGGCATAAGGATCCCAGTTTGAGACCCGGCTTCCCACCTGAAGTGGGGTCACCTTAAGGGTGGTGAAACAGGTGTACAGGTGTCTATCTTTATCTCCCCCTTTCTATCTTCCCCTCCTTTCTTGATTTCTCTGTCCTGTCCTACAACAACAATAGCAATGATAACCACAGTAATAATGATAAGAAGGGTAACAGCAAGGGCAACAAAATAGGAAAGATGGCCTCCAGGAGCAATAGATTCATAGTGCAGCCACCAAGCCCTATCAATAACCCTAGAGGCAAAAAAAAAAAAAAAAGTATGTGACTGGTACCTTCTCCTTGCTGCTCCAGGGTAGTGGCCTTGCTCCCACCGTGCAAGAGACCAAGCACTTCCATGAGCACGTGTGCGCATGTGGCCTCCAGTGCCCACCAGTCTGCACTCATTGTCTGTAGTGACAGCAGCGACAGACATGGGCAGAACAACCAGCACCCGCCGGGTGACCTTTGAGGTGGATGAGAATGAAAACATCACCATGGTGAAGGGCATCTGGTTTTCGGAAAACGTAATTGATCATATGAAGGAAATTTCCCCATCTGGTTTGAAGTCTCAGCGGTATTCTGCATATGGTGCCTCAGTTTCTGATGAATAATTGGAAAGAAGAGTAGCCAAGGAGCTAGCCTTGGACCAAGCCAAGAAAGAATTTGAAAATCAGAAACGACATTGCAGATTAAAAATGAAGCAAACTAACCATCTCAGGACAGGATGGAATAGGTATAAAAGACCTCTTATGAACAAGAACATCACTATAATATTTGCAACATATCAAATCAAAACTTGAAGAACAATGGCACTACAATACATTAAATCCATAATATCAATAAATGTCAATGGCTTAAAATCACCCATCAAAAGGCATAGAGTTGGGGGATGGATCAGAAAACATAACCCAACCATATGCTGCTTGCAAGAGTCCCAAATGACCCAACATGATAAACACAGATTTAAAGTGAAAGGATGGAAAACTATTATACAGGCTAACAGACCACAAAAAAAGGCAGGAACAGCCATTCTCATCTCAGACACGATAGATTTTAAATTAAATAAAGTAATAAAAGATAGGCAAGGACATTACATAATGATTAGAGGATTAATCAGCCAAGAAGACTTAACAATCATTAACATCTATGCACCCAATGAGGGACCATCTAAATATGTCAAGCACTTACTGAAAGAATTTAAAAAAATACATCAATAGTAATACAATAATAGTGGGAGACTTCAATACCCCACTCTCACACTTAGACAGATCAACAAAGCAGAGAACCAACAAAGATACAAGAGAATTGAATGAAGAGATTGACAGACTAGACCTCTTAGACATTTTCAGAGTCCTTCACCCCCCAAAACTGGAATATACCTTCTTTTCAAATCCACATAACACATACTCAAGGATAGACCACATGTTAGGCCACAGAGAGCATGAATAAATTCAAGAGCATTGAAATCATCCCAAGTATCTTCTCAGACCACAGTGGAGTAAAACTAACATTTAACAACAAACAGAAAATTACTAAAAGGCACAGAATTTGGAAAATAAACAACATACTCCTTAAGAACCACTGGGTCAGAGAGTCACTCAAGCAGGAAATTCAAATGTTCCTGGAAACAAATGAAAATGAAGACACAAACTATCAAAATATTTGGGACATAGCTAAAGCAGTATTGAAAGGGAAACTGATAGCCATACAATCACATATTAAACACCAAGAAAAAGCTCAAATGAACGACCTTACTGCACACCTCAAGGTCTTAGAGGAAGAGGAACAAAGGAACCCTAAAGCAACCAGAAGGACAGAAATCACTAAAAATAGAGCAGAAATAAACAACATCAAAAATAAGAGAACCATAGAAAAGATCAGTGAAGCCAAATGTTGGTTCTTTTAAAGATTAAACAAAATTGACAAACCCCTAGCCAGACTCACCAAACAAAAAAGAAAAAAGACTCAATAGAATTGTAAATGATGGAGGAGATATCACAATTGACACCACAGAAATCCAGAAAATCATGCAAAACTTCTATGAAGAACTATACACCACCAAGCTACAGAATCTGGAAGCAATGGAACAATTCCTAGAAGCTTATGCCCTTCCAAAACTGAACCAAGAAGAACTACAAAATCTAAATGCAACAATCACAGAAAAAGAAATTGAAACCGTTATTAAGAACCTCACCAACAACAAAAGTCCTGGACCAGATGGCTTCACAAATGAATTCTACAAAATTTTTAGGAAACAGTTAGTACCCATACTTCTTAAGCTTTTCCATAAGATTGAAGAAACAGGAATACTCCCTTCCACCTTCTATGAAGCCAACATCACCCTCATACCAAAAGCAGATAGTGACATAACAAAAAAGGAAAACTACAGACCAATATCCGATGAACATAGATGCCAAAATATTAAACAAGATCTTGGCCAATCGGATACAGCAGCATATCAAAAAGATTGTTCATCACGACCAAGTGGGATTCATCCCAGGAATTCAAGGTTGGTTCAACATCCGTAAGTCAATCAATGTCATTCACCACATCAATAAAAGCAAAGCCAAAAACCACATGATTATCTCAATAGATGCAGAGAAAGCCTTTGACAAAATTCAACACCTGTTCATGCTCAAAACTCTACAAAAAAATGGGAATAGATGGGAAATATCCTCAAGATAGTGGAGTCTATATATAGCAAACCTACAGCCAACATCATACTCAATGGACAGAAGCTGAAAGCATTCCCCCTCAGATCAGGGACTACACAGGGCTGTTCACTGTCACCATTACTCTTCAACATAGTGTCAGGCAAGAAAAAGAAATAAAAGGAATATAAATTGGAAGGGAAGAAGTCAAGCTCTCACTATTTGCAGATGATATAATAGTATACATAGAAAAACGTAAAGAATCCAGTAGAAAACTACTGGAAGTTGTTAGGCAATACAGCAAGGTGTCAGTTTACAAAATCAATGTAAAAAAATCAGCATCATTTCTTTATGCAAACACTAAATCTGAAGAAGAAGACATCCAGAAATCACTCCCATTCACTGTTTCAGCAAAATCAATAAAATTCCTAGGAATAAAGTTGACCAAAGAAGTGAGAGACTTGTATACTGAAAAGTATGAGTCGCTACTCATAGTTTTAAACTATGAGTTCTACTCATAGTTAGAAACTTATACCAGGAAATGGAAAGACATCCCATGCTCATGGATTGGAAGAATAAATATCATCAAAATGAATATTCTCCCTCAAGCCATATACAAATTTAATGCAATACCAATCAAAGTTCCACCAATCTTCTTTAAGAGAATATAACAAACACTACAATCATTTATCTGGAACATGAAAACACCTAGAATTGCCAAAACCATCTTGAGGAAAAGAAACAGAAATAAAGGCACCACACTCCTAGACCTCAAACTATATTACAAAGCCACCATCATCAAAACAACATGGCAATGGAACAAAAATAGGCACACAGAGCAGTGGAACAGAGTTAAAAGCCCAGAAATAAATCCCCACACCTATGGACATCTAATCTTTGATAAGGGGGCCCATAGAATTAAATGGAAGAAGGAGGCTCTAATCAATAAATGGTGCTGGGAAAACTGGGTTGTAACATGCAGAAGAATGAAATTGAACCACTTTAACTGACCAGAAACAAAAATCAACTCCAAATGGATCAAAGATGTGGATGTTAGACCAGAAACTATCAAATACTTAGAGGAAAACATTTGTAAAAGAGTTTCCCACTTATACCTCAAGGACATCTTTGATGAATCAAACCCAATTGCAATGAAGACTAAAGCAGAAACAAACCAATGGGACTACATCAAATTGAAAAGCTTCTACATCCAAAGAAACTATTAAACAAACAAAGAGACCCCTCATGGAATGGGAGAAGATCTTCACATGCCATACATCAGAAAAGAAACTTATCACCAAAATATATAAAGATCTCAGCAAACTTAGCACCAAAAAAAAATAACCCCATCCAAAAATGGGCAGAGGATATGAATACAACATTCACCTCAGAGGAGATGCAAAAGGGTAACAAACATGAAAAACTGCTCTAGGTCACCGATTGTCAGAGAAATGCAAATTAAGACAACATTGAGATACCCCCTCACTCCTGTAAGAATGGCATACATCAAAAAGGACAGCAGCAACAAATGCTGAGAGGATGTGGGGACAGAAGAACCCTTTTACATTGCTGGTGGGAATGTAAATTGGTCCAGCCTCTGTAGAGAGCAGTCTTGAAAACTCTCAGAAGGCTAAACATGGACCTTTCATATGATCCAGTAATTCCTCTCCTGGGGATATAACCCAAGGACTCCATAACACCCAACCAAAAAGAGGTGTGTACTCCTATGTTCATAGCAGCACAATTCCTAAAAGCTAAAACCTGGATGCAACCCATGTGCCCAACAACAGATGAGTGGCTGAGAAAGTTGTGGTATATATACACAATGGAATACCATATAGCTATCAAGAACAATGAACCCACCTTCTCTGACCCATCTTGCACAGAGCTAAAAGGTATAATGTTAAGTGAGCTAAGTCAGAAAGATAAAGATGAGTATGGGATGATCCCACTCATCAACAGAAGTTGAGAAAGAAGATCTGAAAGGGATACTGAAAGTAGGATCTGACTAAATTAAATGTAGGGCACCAAAGTAAAAGCCTTGTGGTGAGGTTTAGACATGTGGCTTCCTGGGCCTGTGGGCGGTGGCAGTGGGTGGGTTGGATGGGACACAGTCTTTTGGTGGTGGGAATGGTGTTTATGTACACTCCTAGTAAAATGTAGTCATATAAATCACTAGTTAATTAATATAAGAGGTGGAAAATTAATTATATGTCTCTAAGTTTTAAAACACAGACTGAGTCTTCTTAATATATAGGCTGTGATTTGATATATGGACTCTCTCAAAAGCCTAGACCAAGTAGATCAGAAGCAACCAGTGGCACAACTGTTTACAAGATACTGGGTACTACACAGCAAACCCTAACAAAAGGACTTTTCAAAGTTAACCCAATTACCAAATAATGTGATGATGACATTAACTATCCATTGTCTTTTTGAACCCTAATACAGCAGGTACCCCACATCTCCACTAAAGTGTCTATATTTCTCCCAGTCCTGGAAGCTTAGGATAAGGCCCACTTTCCCTCTTGCCTCTCCCAATCCATATCAAATAATATTGCATCAGCAGATTGCACCCTAATCAACACAACGATTGCCACCTCAACATGCTTCAGCTCAGACTGTGCCCAGCGACTTCAGGTGTGGAATGACAACCCTTCAGCCTCATTACTTGGGTGAGACCTTTCCTTTCATAGCATTCTCTAATTCCATCTCAGTTGGATCACTTTCTAACAAAGTCCCAAAACCTAGATATAGACCAGGTTCTGTGAGAGAGAGCATACGTTCACACGTATCCCTAAACAAGTGCAAAATATATACCTGAAAGCAGAAGTACACTAGAGTTTGCAGTGAGTATCCCCCCAACACTTCCTCTCCACTATTACAACCTTTGGGTCCAGGATTGCTTAACAATTTGTTTGGCTTTGTATGTTAATTCTCTTTTCAGCCACCAGCTTCCGGATGCCATCAGGATGCCGGCCAGGCTTGCCTGGACCAACGTGTCCTGGAGCTCCACTTCCCCAGAGACCCACCCTACTAGGGAAAGAGAGAGGCAGACTGGGAGTATGGACCAACCAATCAAGGTCGATGTTCAGCAGGGAAGCAATTACAGAAGCCAGTCCTTCCACCTAATACAACCCACAAGGACCCTGTGTCCATGATCCCAGAGGGATAGAGAATGGGAAAGATATCAGGGGAGGGGATGGGATATGGAGATTGGGTGGTGGGAATTGTGTGGAGTTGTACCCCTTCTACCCTATGTTTTCTTTATTTATCCTTTCTTAATAAAACATAATTTTAAAAAATTGCATCCTAAGCACAGAGCTGTAGGAGGAGCACAAACTGATTTGAATTCAGATTGAACTGAGACGTGAAATAGGACCACACTCAGAGATGAAGGAACCATGTCTGTAAATATATACATGGAAGGAGAGGACCAGAAGGACTAGGGAAGTGCTATTGCCTTGGTTGCAGTTGGAGAGATCCTCTCTTCTGTTGCTTTCTTTGACTTTCCTAGAATCTAGGAATCAGTTCAAAGCTCCAGGGCTTACCAGTGCCGAGTGTTACCCATGGTGGCTTATTTGCCGAGTTTCAGCATTTTGGACAGTGTGCCCTTTGACATTGCCATATGCCTCCTTTCCTCTAGCATCAACCCTCCTACTGCCTTTAGATTTTTATTTATTTTTTATTCTCAGCCTCCATTTCCCAGCACCTTGTCATAGTGGTACTCAGTAGATTCAGCTTTAGACAGCTCTTTGCAAACAAAAACAACAAATTCACCAGTCAGGGAACAAAGTGAGAGAAAAATGAAGAACAACATTAGAAAAAAACCCTTTGGGAAGCTGTACAAAAAATGTTAATATCGATATCAGGGCTTGAAAAAAAATATGTATGCAGACTCATTCATACACTTTCATATAAGAACTTGTAGTCTTTAGTTACCATGAAGCAGATGCTGTCATAAATTGTTTTTGCGTAATTACTCATTTAATTATAAAAATAGTGTTATATTAAAATTATTAGTTATTTAATCATGATTAACAATATTGTAAGATAATAGGGGTATAATTTCATACAGTTCTCACCACCAGAGTTCCTTGTCCTATCCCCTCCTTTGGAAACTTCCCTATTCTTTATCTCTGTGGTAGTATGAGTCTTTTTTTTTTTTTTTTTTTTTGAAACTACTCTTCTCTGGCTTATGTTGGTGTATGGGATTGAACTTGAGACTATGGTGCCTCAGGCATGAGATTCTTTTTGCATGACCATTATGCCACCTACCAATATACAGACCAATTATGGAGTACAGAAAGTGGAAAGTCTGGCTTCTATAATTGCTTCTCCACTGAACACAGACATTGGAAGATCAATCTTTAACCCCAGACTGTTTCTATCTTTCTCTAGTAGAATAGAACTCTGGAGACATGAGATTTCAGGACACATTGGTGGGGTTGTCTGCCCAGGGAAGTCACTTTGACATCATGGTACCATCTGGAACTTGGTGGCTGAAAAAGAATTAATATATAAAGCAGAAAAAATTGTTGACTAATCATGAACCTAAAGAGTAAAAGAATATTGTGGATAAAGATTTAGAGGTGTCTATTTTGGAAAAAGCTAGTAGGTTTATTTTCTATATTTCCATTTTATAAATAAAAATTAAAAAATATATATTCTGGTGGTGGGAATTGTATGGAATTGCACCCCTCTTATTCTATGGTCTTGTCAGTATCTCTATTTTATATATAAAAAAGTTATAAAGTGGGAGTCGGGCTGTAGTGCAGCGGGTTAAGCGCAGGTGGCGCTAAGCTCAAGGACCGGCGTCAGGATCCCAGTTCGAGCCCCCAGCTCCCCACCTGCAGGCAGGTCCCTTCACAGGCGGTGAAGCAGGTCTGCAGGTGTCTGTCTTTCTCTCCCCCTCTCTGTCTTCCCCTCCTCTCTCCATTTCTCTCTGTCCTATCCAACAACAACGACATCAATAATAACTACAACCATAAAAAAGAACAAGGGCAACAAAAGGTAATAAATAAATTTAAAAAAAGTTATAAAGCAGAAAAAATGTAAATATTAGCCAGACCATATTATAAGAGGGGTACAATTCCCACTACCAGAGTTTCGGATTTCACCCCCTCCCTTGAAAGTTTTCCTATTCATTATCATTCTCAGAGTATGGACCCAGGGTCATTAAGGGGTTCAGAAGGTGGAAGGGCTGGCTTCTGTAATTGCTTCTCCACTGAACATAGACATTGGCAGTTCAGTCCATACTCCCAGCCTATCTCTCTCTTTCTATAGTGGGGCAGGGTTCTGGGGAAGTGGAGCTCCAGGACACATTGGTAGGGTTGTCTGTCCAGGAATGTCAGGTTGACATTATGGGAGCATCTTGAACCTAGTGGCTGAAAAAGAATTAAGATAGAAAGCAGAACACATTGTTGACTAATCATGAACCTAAAGGCAAGAGTATTGCAGATGAAGATTTGGGGGGTCTCCAATTTGGAAGAAGCTATTTTATGGTCTATTTTAGGTATATTTCTAGGGACCCATGCCTTTACTACTTTTTGCCTGGGTCTTACAACTAACATGCAGGTACACCCAAGTTATTGTCTGTGGAGATGGTGCTATTGTTGGAAAAAGACTAGAAAGTGTATCAGGGAAGAGAGTAGATGCCAAATATGGGAAAAATCTAAATATTGTTAACTGTAAACCCAATTGGTTTGATCTGGGGTCCATAGTCATCAGAAGAGTCTATGTAACCTCTGCATCCTTTTAGGTCTGAGCTTGAATTCTGTTGTCACAACTAGAAACATTCCAGGCTGCATTAATTTCAGGATCCATCTTCCTTGAGTTGTAGAGTATGTTGTCCAACCTCTCTTTGGAGAATGGAACATTTTCTACCATTGTTGATCCACAGTGAGGGAGGTGCAGCAAGGGCCTACAAAAGGGTCCATTATGGTGTTCCTGATGGAGATGACCAGTGACAGTGGCGAGAGGCATCTGTAAGAAGTCTAGGCCCATCATGTCTGTGTGGGAATCCCAGGACTCTCTTACTGGGGCCCCAGGTGATGGGTTGGCCTGATAGTGACAAGGAGTTGTCATTGATCATTTTTTCCTGAGCCTAATATATAACATTCAGGTTGACTAAAAATATTGTCTGGTAAGATGGTGTCAGAATTGAGAATAGGTCTAGGAAGACGGATTAGGGCAGAGAGTAGCTCCCAAACATGAGCAAAGTATATAAGTACTATGAACTGTTTACCCCATTGATCTCACCTAGACTCCATATGTATTCATAATTAGCATAAGAGCCAATGTTATTTCTGAGTCCCTGTCCAAGATCACATCTAGGACCATAGTGTTATTTTTTTATTTTTTTAAATTCCTTTATTGGGGGATTAATGTTTTTCAGTCAATAGTAAATAGTAAATACAATAATTTGTAAATACAATAATAAATAACATAGTGTTATTTTTATGTTAGTATTTTTTATATTGAATGTAAAGAAACTTTGGTAGAGACAGACTACATTGTATTTCTAAATTAGCTTAATATTTAAAAGTTAAAGATACTAAATATATTCAGTCCATCTCATGAGAACTGTGTCTTCTTAATAATTTTTTTTAGTTCTTTTATTGAGAGATTGTTTACGCACATTTGTTGGTACGTTGGTAAATTTTCTTATCTAACCATAATAGGTGTCTACAAAACACTTTCATTCCCAACTTAAGCTATTACTAACTATAAGTCAATTAAACCACTTAACACACACACACACACACACACACACACACACACACACACATACCAAGCCAGAAATATTTCTGGCTTGGTGAGAAGTATGTCAAAAGCAAAATCTAACATTATTTAGGTATTTTATGTTAAAGAAAAAAAGGTCAGATAATATTTAGCTGAGCCGCTAAATTCTCACATTCTCCCTTTTTAATTTCATGATTATCTTTAAGATAAGTAAAATTTTATGCATTTTCAATATGTTCCATAAGTTTATATACACTCATAGTAAATACATGTTGTGTATACTTACATAAAATAGATGTTATATAATACTCTTGGTATATATTCATGTATACATTTATACATGTATATGTATATCTACATATCTAAGTATCTATATTTCTTTTCTGTCTGCCTATAAATCTACCATTTGTTAAAGTCACTCTATTGGGAAGTTACTGGCTCCATTGTCTATTTTATACAATTAATCTGTAAATAATAATGTCTGAAACAAAAAATTAATGGTAAAATACTCTATAGTTTGAAGTATACCTTATTACAAATTGTGCAGATATGAACATAAGTATACACAGATCACTTTTGATAGTTGCTTTTGTTTCCTTTCTGTAAATCCCAGGAAGAGAAATTACTGGATCATAAGGTAGTTTTTTTGTCTATTTGAATGGCTAAAAAAAAAAAAAAAAAAAAGCAACAGCAACATTTTTTTCCCTTTTGTTACCCTGGTTGTTTTACCATTGTTATGGTTATTATTATCGTTGTTATTGATGTCCTTGTTGCTGTATAGGACAGAGAAAAATGGAGAGAGGAGGGTAAGACAGAGAAGGGCAGAGAAACATAGACACCTGCAGACCTGCTTCAACCCCTGTGAAGAGACTCCCCTGCAGGTGGGGAGCCGCTGGATCAAACCTTGATCCTTATACCAGTAGCGCTTTGCACCATGTGCGCTTAAACCATTGCGCTACCACCCGACCCCCAAATTATTATATTTTGTAAAACTTGGTGTTTTTAAAGATATTAAAACTATACTAAGGGTGTGAATGGTGATGCATCCACTTGAGTACACATGTTATAATGCACGAGGACTCACATTCAGATTCCTCTTTCTCACCTGGAGGGGCAAAGCTTGAGTGTAGAAACATCACTGCAAGTCTCTCTCTCCTCAGTTCCCGTTCCCTCTCAGTTTTTCTTTGTCTCTATCAAATCAATAATGTAATATAAACATATTTAAAAGCTAAAAAAACTACAATAAAAGGAGGACTCCGGAATGGTTCACTAGGGAGTACAACAGATAGCTTCACCAGCAAAGTAACTATCTTATTGAAGAATTTGTTTTTAATTTTTTTTTAGTTGAGGGCTTTCACCACAGAATACTGACATATTCAGAGATAATGAGACTAAAGATAGAGAAAAGAAAAAGACACCAATGCTTGAAAGCATCATCCAATGTGATAGAGTTGGAGCTCAAACCTGGGTTCCACACATGGCAAAGTAGGCACCCTATACAGGTGAGCTATTATATTGACCTTAACAACAACGACAAAAAAAATTTTACTTTGGTGTACCTAATAGAACACACATGTTACCATGTGCAAGGAACTAGGTTCATATCCTTTGTCCCTAACTACAGGAATAAGTTTCAAGAGTGGTGGAGAAATCTGCCAGTGTTTCTATTTCTCTCTTTTCTTCCTCATTTTCTGTTTCTCTCTCACACTCTCTATTTTTCCTTGTATCTATCAGAAAAGAAAGAAAAAGAGAAAAAGACCTCTAGGAACTCTGAAATCACTTGCAGGCAGTGAACCATAGTTAAAACCTTGGTGTGGTAAGTCAGAAAGAGAAAGATGAATATGGGATGATCTCACTCAAAGACAGACCTTGAAAAATACTACTTTGATGCTAATCTGCCTTTGCAGGGCAGACAACCTCACCAATGTGTCCTGGAACCCCCCCCCCCCATCACTAAAGAAAGACAGAAACAGGCTGGTGGTATGGATTGACCTGTCAACCCCCATGTTTAGCAGAGAAGTATTTACAGAAGCCAGACCTCTAGCCCTCTGCACCCCAGAGAGATCTTTGACCCATACTCCCAGAGGGGAATAAAGAATGGGGAAGCTTCCAATGGAAGGATGGGATATGACATGCTGGTAGTGAGAGTTGTATGAGTTGTGCTCCTTTTATCCCACAATCTTGTCTATAAATATTGAATTACTAATAATAAGAAAGAGAAGTTGAAAAATGTGGCTGTTTAATTTTCCCAGCCCCATCTGTTCAAGAGACTTTCTTTACCTCATTGAATAGCCCCTTTGTTATATATCAGGTTTTTGTAGTCATGAACTCATTTCTGGACTCTCTACCATTTTACATTGATCCATGATTTCATTTTTAATCCAGTGCCATGCTATTTTAATTACTATTGCTTTGTAGTATAAACCAAAATTGGAGAGCATGATGTCTTCATTTTTTTTTTTCCTTATTTTTTCTTAGAGATACTTTGGTTAATTTTTTTTTTTACTTTTTTTTTTGTGGTTCCACACACATGTTTGGACAAGTTGTTTGATTTTCTTTTTATAAAGACAACATTGTAATCTCGGTAGTGATCACTTTGAAACTGTAGATTACTTTAGGTAGAATCCCCACTTTAATGATATTTATTTTTCCAACCCAGAAACAAATGTTCATTAAATTTTGTATGCTATTCTCTATTTTTCACATCTTTAAAGAGATTCACCTCAAGAATTTTTTTCTTTTTTAAAAATCATTTGTTTTAATATATTTAATATTGGATAGAGACAGAGAATTAAAGTCTTTCGTTCAAACTGTACAATTTATGTGATTAATAGAAAGGTGAGGTTTTGCATATATTTCAGCTAATAAAATAATCTGTTTAGTAAGAATTTTTAAGTCTCTAAGACAATAAAATTAATGAATCTGAAAACTCTTACTTGATCCATTTTTACATAGGAAGATGGATAAGTGAAATAATCTGTTTATTAAATCTAATTAATAAAAAACCACCTGCCAATTCTACTTTTACTTTCCTCTTTCATACAGTTTCAAGAAAGTTCACTCATTGTCCTTACTTCGCTTTAAAACAGATACCATTACTATTATACTACTCAGCTCTGAAAATGATCATGAGGAAAACACATTACCCAAAGGAGAAATTGCATATGAAAGCAAATCCTTTAAAATATTTATTTCATTTTCAACATTACTGATGCCATGGACTCTTTTACACTTTTCCAATTTCATACAATCTAATTCTCAGTATAATTATTGGTTATCTGAAATGGACTCCTTGGCAACACTTTGACACTTCTGGCCTCATTTCTTCAGTGTTCATAAATCAATCATGATTTCACATCATCAACTCAGTTTGTAACATGATGAATAATAGTGATGAAGCAATGTAAATTTTCTTAAAAATGACACATTTTCACAGACATTTCTACTAATAGGTCAGGTTTATAGTACATTGAAAGTATATTTGATACACTGTAATAATTTTAAAAACATTAGTCTGTACTTTGTTCCCTTTGGGAAGTTCAATTCTGCTAGCTGGTACATGGAAGTTACAGAAATTTAATATGTTGTATCATGTTTGACTCTTTTCTCTAGGAACAGGAACACTAATGGACAGTAACTCCTTTTCAATTTTGTTTGCACAAGATCCTGCTGCCTATATACTCTATACTTTGATCAAAATAGAGGTTATCACATTATCTATGGCTTTTAAGAAAATAGAATATATTTTCAAGAGGATATAGCTAAAGGAAAATTTACACTAATGATAATTTAGATGCAAATACATTGCAGTGAGTTCAATTCGAAAAGATATAACATATACTTCTATACAGCTTGACATGTGTAGGTATGATATTCACATACATTTCTCCATATAGATGCATGTGCATTCATACAAAGCAGCAGATAACTATTTATATAAAGATTGTGATTACATAGACGACAATAGATAGAAAATGCATGCATTTCCACAGTCCTATATATGTAGGCACATATACATACACTCTTTATTCTTATTTATTTTATTGATTCATTAATTATTGAATATAGACAGAGAGAAATTGAGAGGGAAGGGGGAGAGTTAGAAAGCGAAAGAAACAAAGATAACTGCAGCCCTGCTCCAGCACTAGTAAAGCCCCCCCCCCTGCAGGTGGGAACCAGGGGCTTGAACCTGCATCCTTGTGCACTGTAATGTGTGTGATTAACCAGGTGCATCATTGACTGGTCCCCTCTTATTTGTCTATACAAACTCTTTTAAGGACTGCTATTGCCAATTTTATGCAGTCTCTGATTAATAAAATTATTGTTACATTTAAAAATTAAAAACAAGTTACTCAGAACTAAACACACACACACACACACACACACACACACACACAGAGAAAACATGAGAACATGCATTCCAATCACTGAATATTTCCACAACTAATTTAAATTAGAAATAGAATATTTCTTTTTTTTTCCACTAGGGCTTAGCAGCTCAGCATTTGCAAAAATAATCCACCAACAATACTGATGGATGAATGGTGTGTGTGTGTGTGTGTGTGTGTGTGTGTGTGTGAGAGAGAGAGAGAGAGAGAGAGAGAGAGAGAGAGAGTGAGAGAGAGAGAGAGAGAGAAATTGAAAGGGAAGGGGTCACTGAGAGGAAGAGAGAAGAAGACACCTTTAACACTGATTCATCACTTGAGAAGGTCTTTTTTTTTCCCTCCAGTGTTACCTGCTGAGGCTCGATGTTGGCACTATGAATCTACTACTCCTGGAGGCCATTTCCCCCATTTTATTGGATAAGACAGAGATAAATTGATAGGGGAGTGGGAAGATTGGGAGAGAGAAAGAGACACCTGCAGACTTGCTTTGCTTGTGAAGCATATCCCTTGCAGGTGTGGACTCAGAAACTCAACTCGGATCCTTCCACAGGCCATTGCAGGTAGTACTATGAGTGTTTAACCCGGAGAACCACTACTCTTCAAATTTATGAAAAAGAAAGAATACTGTTCAATAGTCTCTGAAACACATTTTCTATGAATTTGGAGCTAAAATATATTTTGAATTGCTGAAGATTCACAATGTCTCTCTGAATATTCAGTAGAAATACTGAACAGCAAGAAGAAGTAGTTGTTATAATCATCATACATGATAAAAATATATAGTTGAAAATGGTCAGAGTTGTAGAGGACACATTTGCTAATTTTCAGGCAAGGGAGATATTTTGACTTATTACCTAATGTCATAGCAAAGATAACACAAGTGCGTGAAATAATGGATATGAAATTCCTATCAGTATGATGCTCTAATTAATTAGCCCATCTTTTGTAATTTCAAACCTGTTCTCTCCTTGTTAAGATTGTTTTATACCTTTCACAGGTTTATTTGGAAAGGAAAGAAATGTCAACCCATTTTTATGTTCTACCATAAAGTGATGGAAAAAGGTTTGACACAATCTGTACTTTCATTAGTTATTTTTCTATTAGGAAAAATTTCCAAAGAAATGTGAATTATTATTTGTAGAAACTAAAAATATTGACCACACGAAAGAGACAGTTTTATGATATTGCCTACCTGCTAATGTATCAAACTTACAAAAAAGACATTTATATATTTTCTAGCTATATTACATCTTAGTCACAGCAACCAAGTGCTTGAGCTAGATTGGAAGTGGTTATAGGAGCAGTAATTATGGTCACAGCCTATGTCACTATGACTGTTAGGAAAAATTGGATTTTTACTGTGAAAGTCTCAATCAGTTTAGATCCAGTGAGTGAACTGGATGTATCAACCAACTGGAATTTGAGTAATCATAGCTTTATATGGACACCTCTACTTGATGCTTCTAGTAGTGGTTTAAAGATTAAAGATACATATTTTTCAAAATTAGATTTCAATGCTTATTTGCATATACTTTCCTAAGTTAACCTCTGGAGAATATATGTGAGGTAGATAAGTAATTTTTGCCAGATAATATTATGCCAGTCTACTGAAAGTTCAACTCCCCAAACTACTTCAGAAAGCAATTTGTTACCTCAACCGTTTTGCTAAATACTTGAGTCTTCCTAAATGGATATTAAAATATTTGATCTTTGGGAGTCGGGCGGTGGCGCAGCGGGTTAAGCGCATGTGGCACAAATCGCCAGGACCTGTGTAAGGATCCCAGTTCGAGCCCCCGGCTCCCCACCTGCAGGGGAGTCGCTTCACAAGTGGTGAAGCAGGTCTGCATGTGTCTGTCTTGTTCTTCTCTCTGTCTTCCCCTCCTCTCTCCATTTCTCTCTGTCCTATCCAACAACAACGACATTAATAACCACAACAATGTTAAACAAGGGCAACAAAAAGGAAAATAAATAAATAAAACTTAATTAAAAATTTGATCTTTGTGTTTTTAGAAATTATAATATATTTTCATATTTTTGTTTGAGGTGAAAATTATTTTAAATGAAAGTATCCAGTATTCATAAGAATGTAATGGATTTTGTTACTTATATTTCACATCTTCCTCTTTTTGGATTAAATATTGGTTAGTTTTGGGATGACATTATAAATCATTTGGAACATGAAACCATCACTGTTTTCTAAGACTTCAGAAAAATACATGATTAAAACAAATAATATTAAAAATCATGCCAAGAACTATTTATTAGAAACAATGGTGGTCTGTAGGTGGAATGCGTGGCTTTCAAGACTTGAGGTCCAGATCTTGATTTCTATTATCACATAGAAAGGTGAATAACTGTTTTTTTTTTTTTTTCTGTACTTAAACTATTACAAAGAGTGCTACTATGGTCATAGTTGTACAGAGATCTCTTTGAATAGGTATGTGTGTACTCTAGGAAAGGGATGACTCGATCATATGGTAGATATAGTTTTAACGTTCTGAGAAATCTCCAGACTATTTTCCAGAGAAGTGGAAAATCCCCAACAACAGATGAATAGTTAAGTATTTGATAATATGCACAACAGAATATTATTTAGCTATACAAAATAATGAAATATCTTCACCACATCTTAGATAGACTTTACAAAAATCATATTAAGAGAGAAAAAGGACAGATAGTGGATGATCTTACCCATAGGTGGAACTTAAGTAACAGCAAAAGAAAAAGGAAAAACAGGGTGAAACCTAGACAGCTGAACCAGAATAAACAACTTGAAATGTAGGAGACAAAAGAGATTTAAGAGGGCAGTGAGGACTCTGTAACAAGGATAGAGGGAGACTTAAGTTGTGGTGGAAGTAGTATGCAGATACTATTACAGGGAAGTAAATAAACTGTATTCATGTGATAACAGTTGTTTTTTAAATCATTACTTCCTTCAAAAAGGGATATGGGAAACAAAAAAAAACACTATGAATGGAAAATGAAATGAATGGAGATCAACGGCTGGTAGAGCATAAAATGGTGCTTTAATATTTCTTTCTGATTTTCTCTATCTAATAAGATAGTATAAAATATCTGGCTATAGAAGCTACTAAGCGGTAACCCACAAGTCAAAAATCTCAGGGTTGATAATATAGCCCACAATTTTATAAAGCATGCACTGTATTAGAAATATGGATGAAATAATGTAAATTGGTTGAGAAAACAGAATTTGAAAATAATTTACAAAACTCACACATGATAAACACATTAACAATCTTTGTGAGTATGTCTTTATGAAAAGGATATATACATATACATATATATATATATATGTTTCTGCATTTAAAACAGTCTGATTATATATGTGTTCTTTTCATAAAATAGACCTGAAAAACTATATTGCATTATCAATAAAAGTAAAAGGAGCTATTAATATAGCATTGGGTTATTAATAAAATTTACCTCATTTTCTTCATATTAGACATATTTCCATATGTGCTTATTATTTAATCATGTATTTTACTCCAAGGTAATCAAGAATATCAAAATTATATACTTGTTTTGAAATATCAAATATTATATGATATATATATAAGAAGAGTGATCTTAATTTTTCAGGAACCACACTAATGTGGTTTCCCTGTCCCAGGCTACTTTTTTCATTTAGATAAAAATCAATATAGTAGCAGAGAAAGGGAGAGACACATTGATTCGTTCCCCCCCCCCCAATGGCATTTCTCCTACAGTGTGGTACTGGGCTTTAACTTGGGCCACATGCATGACAGGCATGGTTACACATCCTATTCAGAGAGCTTTTTCTCTGGTCCCTAAGAAAAAACTATCAGGAGTCGGGCGGTAGTACTGAGGGTTAAGTACAGGTGGTGCAAAGCACAAGGACCAGCTTAAGGATCCTGGTTAGAGCCCCTGGATCCCCAACTGCAGGAGAGTGACTTCACAAGTGGTGAAGCAGGTCTGCAGGTGTCTTATCTTTCTCTTCCCTCTCTGTCTTCCCCTCCTCTCTCCATTTCTCTCCGTTCTATCCAACAATGATGACATCAATAACAAAAACAATAGTAACTACAACAATAATAAAAGAAAAAATGCCATAAGTGGATAAATATAAGGTTGAGAAATTTGTTGACAGACAATGCATAATGAGCTGAGGTTATGCAGAAAATGATATTCAGTGGATTGAACATGTCTGGGTCAAAACTAAGAACAGTCAAACAGAAGTCACAATGAATACAATGAAAAATGAAGATAATCTGAATTAGTATGTTTTTTCAAGCATGACTCTAAATAGCACTTCTTCTCAGCTATTATAAAAGAAAAGTGCTTGTTATCTTCTGTCAAAATCAAAAGAGGGAATTTTTTTATATGTCAGAAGTTGCTACTCTTTTTCCCTTCACTATTAAAAGCCATCTACTGTAACATGAAGCAAAATCTTTAAGCTTTCTAACACTCCTCTGGGCTCCCTCCAAAAAGCAATTTATATCAACTGGCAAGGTCATTAAGGAAACTGGTCAAAATGCAGGTGGGAAATGCAACCCTGGTGGGTAGAGTCTTAATGCTTCCATTTATCAGGAACACAAGGTCATATCAATGGTGTTGACTATAAAACTTTGATTTTTCAAAAAAATCCCAAGGCAATTGCCAAGTTGAGGCGATCTAAAATATGTCAGTGACAGACATTAGCAAGTTATATTTCATGAGGTGTGTGTACCTACATAACTATTTTAATGATTGCATATGAGTTTTAACTCAAAAACCATATGAAGACAAATACTATTTTCAAAAATATTGGAGCATGTTTTATCATAATGACGATTTTAATAATGCCCTATTTTTATTCATTGATTTCTGATATTCTGGTGGTGGCTTACCTTAAGCACACATGTTACAATGTACAAGGATCCTGGTTCAAGCTCCTGGATCCCTTACCTGCAGTGGGAAAGCTTTCCAAGTGGTAAAGCAGTGTTGCAGATGTCTCTCTATATCTCTCATTTTCTACCAAGTCCTTCCCTCTCTATTTCAGTCTGTCTCTATCCAATAAATAAAAATAATAAAAAAAGAAAATGAGTAAACTACTTTCACCTATTTTTCATGTGTCCTACATTGTAAGTTGCTGACAGAGTAGAAACTACACACATGTATGCACACACATATATACATATATGTATATTACTTTTGATCCAAGTATTATGGTGACAAAAATGACCTATTCCATTTCTGGTAGTATTTCAGAGTCCTTGGAGAATAATTTTCTTGAGAACATTAATATTTGGTAAAAATATTATCTCTTTGAAAAATATTTATTTATTTATTTATTTATTTATTTATTTATTTATTTATTCTTTTATTTAAAAGAGGGTAAGGAGAGCAATAGAGTCAGAATGGCACTACAGTACATGTAATAGCAGGTAATGAACTAAGGCCATCATGCTGAAGAGTCTAAAACCTTATCTACTATGCTATATCCAGAAGCAAGATATTTTGTTGTTGTTGTTAAATGGATACCCCTTTTCAAATCAAGTTCCTAAAACTAATATCATATTTCTAGAACACAGATAAAATTCAAATCCCAAGTGGCATTCTTACCTTTAGGGATATCTACCATCAAGGAAGGTAGGTTGTTTACTCACTAATTATTTTTGTCTTTGTAGAGATAGATGAGAGAGAAAGATAGGTGGAAAGAAATACACGGCAATACAGTTTCCTCCAATATGGTAGGGGCCAGTAGAAAGTTATTTTTTTTCCACTTAAAATTTTATTTTATTTTCATTTTTATTTTTTATTTAAGAAAGAATAAATTAACAAAACCATAGGGTAGGAGGGGTACGACTCCACACAATTCCCACCACCCAATGTCCACATCCCATCCCCTCCCCTGATAGCTTTCCCATTCTCTATCCCTCTGGGATCATGGACACAGGGTCCTTGTGGGTTGCAGAAGGTGGAAGGTCTGGCTTCTGTAATTGCTTCCCCGCTGAACACGGATGTTGACTGGTCAGTCTATACTCCCAGTCTGCCTCCTTTCCCTTGTAGGGTGGGTCTCTGGGGAAGTGGAGCTCCAGGACACATTGGTGGGATCTTCAGTCCAGGGAAGCCTGGCCGGCAACCTGATGGCATCTGGAAGCTGGTGGCTGAAAAGAGAGTTAACATACAAAGTCAAACAAATTGTTGAGCAATCCTGGACCCAAAGGTTGTAATAGTGGAGAGGAAGTGTTGGGGGGGGGGGGTACTCACTGCAAACTCTAGTGTACTTCTGCTTTCAAGTATATATTTTGCAGTAGTTTATGGATACGTGTGAACATATGCTCTCTCTCACAGAACCTGGTCTATATCTAGGTTTTGGGACATTATTAGAAAGTGATCCACCTGGGATGGAATTAGAGAATACTATGAAAGAAAAGGTCTCACCCAAGTAATGAAGCTGAAGGGTTGTCATTCCACACCTGAAGTCTCTGGGCACAGTCTGAGCTGAAGCATGTTGAGGTGGCAATCGTTGTGTTGATTAGATTGCAATCGGCTGATGCAATATTATTTGATATGGATTGGGAGAGGCATGCGGGAAAGTGGCCCTTATCCTAAGGTTCCAGGACTGGGGGAAATATAGGCTCTGTAGTGGAGATGTATGGTCCCTGCTGTCTTAGGGTTCAAAAAGACAATGGATAATTAATATCATCATCACATTATTTGGTAATTGGGTCAACTTTGAAAAGTCCTTTTGTTTAGGTTTGCTGTATAGTACCCAGTATCTTGTAAACAGTTGTGCCACTGGTTGCTTCTGATCTACTTGGTCTAGGCTTTTGAGAGAGTCTACATATCAAATACACAGCCTATATATTAAGAAGACTCAGTCTGTGTTTTAAAACTTAGAGACATACAATTAATTTTTCCCCTCTCATATTAATTAGCTAGTGATTTATATGAGTATATTTTACTAGAAGTGTACATAAACACCATTCCCACCACCAAAAGACTGTGTCCCATCCCACCCACCCACCCCCACCACCCACTGGCCCAGGAAGACGCATGTCCACCCTCCCCCTCACCACAGGTTTTTTACTTTGGTGCCCTACTTTCAATTTAGTCACATCCTGCTTTTAGTTTCCCTTTCAGATCTTCTTTCTCAACTTCTGTTGATGAGTGGGATCATCCCATACTCATCTTTATCTTTCTGACTTAGCTCACTTAACATAATTCCTTCTAGCTCTGTCCAAGATGGGTCAGAGAAGGTGGGTTCATTGTTCTTGATAGCTGCATAGTATTCCATTGTGTATATATACCACAGCTTTCTCAGCCACTCATCGTGTTGATGGGCACCTTGGTTGTTTCCAGGTTTAAGCTATTATGAATTGTGCTGCTATGAACATAGGATTACACCTCTTTTGGTTGGGTGTTATGGAGTCCTTGGGGTATAACCCCAGGAGAGGAATTACTGGATCATATGGAAGGTCCATGTCTAGCCTTGTGAGAGTTCTCCAGACTGCTCTAAAACTAATATCATATTTCTAGAAAACAGATAAAATTCAAATCCCAAGTGGCATTCTGACCTTTAGGGATATCTATCATCAAGCAAGGTAGGTTGTTTTCTCACTAATTATTTTTGTCTTTGTAGAGATAGATGAAAGAGAAAGATAGATGGAAAGAAATACACAGCACTACAGCTTCCTCCAATATGGTGGGGGCTAGTAGAAAGTTTTTTTTTTTTTAAAGTACATTTATTTATTAATGAGAGACTGGAGGAAGAGCTTGTGGCAGAAAATATATAATATCTAGCCTTTTATTGACCTTTTTTGAGTTAAGTTATTTTGGTAGAAATGTAAAATGGATATTTTATGAATTTCAATGCTTATATATCACTACTATTGCATGATTGACTAGAAATAGATATCTACGAAACGGAATCAGGTAGAATGCTTGAGACATAACTGGAAGAAGTTTAGTGATTGAAAGTAGTTGGGAAGGAAAACTAGAATCATAATATGTCAGTTTGCTTCTGTTAAGAAATCATTAGGATGAAATTTGACATGTGCCAGATTTGTTATAGTTAGTACCCATGATAAATAAAGTTAGAAGGCAAAAACAGGTAAACCATCAGCTCCCCAGCGAAAGAGTCAAAAAAGGAGAGTTAAAGATTTTTAAAAAGGGGGAAGGAACAAAGCAAATATTTGATATCTAACAACAGAATAAAATTTTCCAGAGAGAAGTGATGAGGAGGTGACAAAAAATATTACTTGAATAGCACACTGATTTGCTATATGTGTAACCCAAGTCCATGCCTTGTTCCCATCACAGTGAAGGAAATTCTGGTGTTGTGACCTCTTTTACTTCACCTCTTTATCTTTGTCTCTGAAAAATGTCTTCCCAGAGTGGTAAAGTCTAAATTATAATGTAGCAATGTGACATCAGTTGACTTTTTAAATTCTAAAGTGAAGTTATACTTAAAACGAGTGAGTGAAAAGAACTTTACTTTGAGGTACATCCTCAGACTCAATTAGATTGAAAGAAATTCCCTAGTGAAAGATGATCCGTTTGAAGAGTACTGATTTCATCAGAAACTGGCTGAACTGTTTTTTCCATATTGTGCTGAAAGCAGACTGAACCAAGTTTGAAGCTGCTGTTGGTGTTGTGATAATTACATTTAATGCAGCAGCAACTATAGTAGGTATATTTGGGCAGGAGATTCAAGTTTACCTAAGACAGGACGGGGATTTTCATATATACTTACCAGCATAGCAGATTCCTCCATTATATATTCAACTGATGAATTCAAGTTAGCAAAATCTTCAATGATTCTATGCTATTAATTTAATACACAGTCCTGTTTTTTAAATCTTTTTAAAAAATTATCTTTATTTATTGTATAGAGATAGTAAGAAATCAAAGGGGGAGGGAGAGAAAGAGAGGGAGAGGACAGAGAGACACCTGCAGCACTGCTTCATCTCCCTGCAGGTGGGGACAGGGGCTTGAATCCAGGTATGTGCACTTAACCAGGTGCACTACCACCCAAGACCCCATTCCTGCTTTTTAATATATTTTTTTTAATTTTATACAAACTGTCCATTTTATTATAACTGTAAATGTTATAGTCTTTACTCATTGAATTATGTCCTTTCATAAGATATGACAAAACTGAGTAGAAGTCTTTAGTAGTTGTTCTCATTAAGGGATTTAAAATATTTGTACATTCAAATTAGTTATGTTTTTCATGACAAACCCTTACACCGTTAAAAAAGAAAGGGGGTTATAAATTATAGCATTTTGTCCTAATATTTTTGCTATTTGTAGATCTAAAGCTGGAATTTATCTTTATTTGATAAAATCATGAAATACAACCTCTTTTGTGTTCCTGGAATTTTACAGAATTATAAGATTTCACATATCTTCCTCTGTTCCAAGGAGTATCCATCATTATTTCCTCTACTGGAAGGTAGACTTTAATTCTGGAAATTACTTCTAACTAAATAGTAAACTAATTTTCACATGTTAAAATGTTTGGGACAACTAGAAAATTTGACATTTAAATATTCAAAACAGACCAAAATATTTATTGAACGATGTATTGCAAAAAAAAAAAAAAGATTCTGGGGTGTGGGGAGGGTTCTCTCTCTCTCATATATTCTTGTTTTTGTTTCTTTTATCACTAATAAATGACAGCACATGAGCTGGAACAGTATAATTTTTTTTTAATCAAAGACTCCAACGAACATAGTGTTTAAAATGTATATATACATATGTATATATACATATAATACAAATTCTCCACATTTCATGTACTGAAACAGTTCTTTAAGTATTCCAGCAATAAAGTGATATTGAAGTTGGAGAAGTTAAAAAGAAAAAAAAAAGAGAGCAATAAATTTGAATTAGAGCTAGAAGCAGAATAAAGTGAAACAACAAAAAGAGTTATTAAATTACCACTCCTGCTTCTACCAACAAAAGCCAGGAAGTCCCAGTAATGAAAAAAAAAATCTTAACAGTCCATTCTTCTGGCTGAAGCCTATGCTACAGACATTGCTACGTTATCATAATTGATAACTCATGGACTGTCAAGAAGTGTCACTTATTAGAGCTGAATTTTGACTCTAATTTTCTGTGAAATTATTTCTGTGAAAATGAAATATAGAATGACCAATGAATTTGGATATATTGAGGACTTTTGTGACTTTCCTAAGAGTTAAGGACTAAAGCCTGACTGAAGTATATATTAAGTTGAAGGAAGCTGTCAACCATGATAATGAACCTGAACTTGGAAATCTCACACACACACACAAAAAGGTATGAGCTAGATATATCAAGAAAATGAAATCATATAAAATAACAACAAATTACAAGGGGGAATGTTATACTTTTCATAATAGTACTTACTACTAGTTAATGAATTTTTTATATAAAATCAGACACTTTAATCTGAAAGATAAAGAGGGAAAATCTATTTCAGTTTAAATAATTCATAGGGACATTAAAATGCCTCCTACATGAATTTACCACTTCTAGATGTTATGAATAAATATATATTATGTGTATGTATTCTGGAGAGTGAATATGATCTGTATATAGCTGGTGAATCGCTCATTTGCAAAAGCAGCGTTGTTGGATCCTCTAAGAACAAAATTACTACTATAGAAAATTTCAGACTTGAAAATAATCAGAAAATTCATATTTTTATCTTTGCTTAGTATTTTGATTGGCTTCTATTGTTCAAGGTAGTTTGATGTGTATTGGCTGCCAATTAAAAGACAAGAAAGCTTGCCGGGGAGATAACATATTGGTTATGCAAACAGACTCTCATGCTTGAGGCTCCTAAGTCCCAGGTTCAATCCCCCCGCACCACCATAAGCCAGAGCTGAGCAGAGCTCTGGTGTTTCTCTCTGTGTCTCTCTCTCTGCATTTCTGTCAAAAATAAAATAAATAAAATATTTAAAAAAGAACAAGAAAGCTGATCTTTATATGGAACTAGTTATGAAAACATGGATATGTCATATTTGTTAAATACTGTGATTCAATTTTTCTAACAAAATCAGGAAACATAATGCTTAACCGTTTTAAATAGTCAATCTATCTTAATTTCCATACGGAATATGCTAAACATTAAATGTAAATATAAGTATAAATATTAAATGTAAATATAAGTATATATCCAATATATTACCATTTTTTCATTTAAAAACGGTCTGCAGGTGCTTTCCCTCTCCCTCTCTATCTCCTTATTCCCTCTCAATTTCTCTCTGCCTACCCAATAAAATGGAAAAATTGATTCATAGTGCTGGTATTGAGCCCTAAAAATAACCCTGGAGGCAAGATGATAGGAAGGAAGGAAGGGGCAGGCAAAAGTAGTGGCGGGCCGGTAGCCCATTCCATTCATGAAGCCCCGGTTTCAGTCCCAGGAAAGACCTGTGATTGCTGTGCTCTGATTTGTATGTATTTCTGTCTCTGTTCCTGCCTCTGTTTCTCTGAATATAAATAATTTGAAAAAATAGAATTACTTATTTTTACTATAGATTAAAGAATGAGTTCACATAAAAACCATCATAGCTTAGACCCAAAATGGCTTTCATTTGTTCTTCTGAGGTAATGAATGTCAAGCTCTGGCAATAACTTGGTTATTAACTTGGAAAAATATTTGGAAGACTGAAAATAATAATGTCTAGGAAAGTGGAATGAAAATGGACTAGGGATGTGGATCCAAACCAAGTGGTTTTTGTTTATTATATTATTGTCTATCACAGACTCTCTACTGCTGTGGAAACACGGAAAAGGTAAATTGAAAGATACTTAAATTATCTGAAGAAAATAAACTAGAATTTTTTTTTAATCATTCCATCCTTCTATAGGGATGCCTGGTGTGGATTTAGAAGTTATGAATGGACTTATTAATATGTACATTCATGCATACATATCAATGAAGTGATTTAAACAGCTGGGAATCTGATCTTTAAATACCAGAAATTGACACTGAATATTTAATATGTAAAAATTCTCCACTTGATGCCTACTTGGTTACATAAACCTTATATTCAGTAACAGTGTTGGGGAAGACTTTAGTTCTATTCCATCTTGGAGGGGTGGTAATGAAGCTTAAAAGATTCATGCAAACATTGAACTAGTTTCTGCCTCCAATGCTTACAATACCTCTACCAGAGTTTGCTTGATTATATGAGATATTGAAAAACTTCACTTTGGGACAAAGGATTTATTTTGTCTAAGGATTCTCACAATGGATTTATTAAAAAAGACGATAATTATCTAGCATGTAGTAGTTACTGATGCTATAGTAAGCGAATAATATTTTAAACAGAAAGTAGCTCGTGGACAACACTTTACAGGGTTATGAACCTATCCTCTAGAATACACTGTAAATGCCAAACCAGTTGAGATTATATGATTTTGTATCCCTCATAGTAAGAATTCATAGTGTGGGAGTATAATTTCTTCTTATTATTATTATTACTATTATTATTATTATTATTATTATTATTATTATTATTATTATGCTCTGTGACTGATTTAAGAAACATAGATGTTCCAATTCTGCAGCTTTATTATTTGAAGGGTTATAAGTTGTCATCCTTGGGCTGTGTGGAGAGTTTTATACTCATCAGTCAAACCCTCCCTTATACTAATACTATAACTCCCATCTGGTAATTTAGTACTTTATGCTATTCAAACATCAAGTAAAAAAGGAGTTATGAAGACATAATGGCAGTCTGAATTTGAGGCATTTATTGCAGTTTTTCATGGTGTACTCCTGCCAAGTGGAAAAAGTAAATAGTAATTCCAGTAACAAAGCACAGTAAGGAGAGTTCAGACCAAGCAATCTACCTAGGAAGCAGCACTGCTGGTCAAAGATGATGAGAAAAAAATTAAAATTATGAATATCTAAGAACACAATCTGCAACTTCTTTTACTGATCTTTCATTTCATTACATTTTCTTAGGGATTATAGCAACTACCCTGTCTTAGTCAATTTGGGCAGCTATCAGAAAAACATACTAGAGTCAAGGCTGATAAAGTAAACATTCTAGAAGCTGAAAATTTGAGCTCAGGGTGACATTAGGGTTCAGTTACTGATAAAGCTGATAGCTTTCTTGCTTAAAGATGGTTATAATCTTTACTATATCCTTGTATGTCCAGAAAGAAAAAGCTCAGCTCTCCATTTTTGTAATAGTAATAATCCCAATATAAGGGAGATGTTCCCTTGACTTAAGTATTTTCTTTTCTTTTTTTTTTTTTAAGGTTTTAAATTTGTATTTAAAATTTAACCAGTCTCTTATATTTTTCAGTGTACATTTTTTACATTTTTATTCAGTTTATTATTAATTATTTTATTCTATTTGGATGTCACTAAATGGAAAGATTAATTCTGGAACTATTTATTACTCAAGTGTTGTGTTTAAATTGGTATTTTTTCTAAGTTGTTATTCCTACAAGTACTATGAAACATGCATTAGGTTCCAACAATATTGTTTATTCCTTAGGTGTTTATAAAAAATAATGCAGCATGTAATTAAAGATGATTTTACTTCTTTCTTCCACTCTTGAACTTTCTAAATTATCTATCTGTCTGTCTATCTATCTATCTATCTATCTATCTATCTATCTATCTATCTATCTATGTATTTATTGACTTACATATTGTCTAAAGGGTTTCAGCTTCAATGTGTGAACTGGTGAGAAGATGCATAAACAACCAGTCTGGGGCACCAGCGCCCCCCTCCCCTCCCTCCCTCACCTGGCCTCCCTTTCGCGGTTGCTGGTGGGAGGGACAAGCTTCTGGACCTCTGGGAGCACAGTTAGGTAGGCAGCTTTGCAGACAAGACAAGCCTACTCCATTTCCATGGTAAAATCATCCGTGCTGGTCTCTTCCAAGCTGAAAAGGTCTGCCATTGCTAGGTCCTTGCTGATCTGTACAGTGAAGGGCGTGGGCTGCGTCTCTGATTTCTCTAATCTCGGCTTCCTTGTAAAGAAGGTCACAATCAGAAACAAATCATGCAAGTAACAGATTCGAATGAGCTTTAGATCCCTTGAGAGAAGGCTGTGAGGGACAGTGAAATGACCAAGCCCATCTGGCAGGGATTGTCACAGAACCATGGAAAAAGACACATGGCTGACCTGCAGAAGCCTTAAGAGGAGTCATGGTTAAAAGGAAAAGCCACCAAGATGTCCCGAACCCCTAGCAAGGCTGTTTAATACTCTTGAGTCTTAGAATTATGAGCTAGTGATAATTTACAATACACCAACATCAACCTGAAGATGGCAGTACGCACACTGCCATCTCTGCCTCAGATCGGATCAAATCCTGATTCCTCTCTTCCAGATGCAAATGCTATAGGAGTACTGTCAGAATGGGAACATCTGACAGAGCCTGGTAATGCATGGAGCGCCTGGGATTCCTTTCCTGCATTGGTGGCCTTTAGCACATGCCTCACTGCAACTTCTGCTTACTTCTGTCCATCCTACAAAAACTACAGCGTATAGGAGCTACTTTGTAACAGAGAAAAAGGAGATGCAAGAGGCTGATCTGCTTGCCCCCAGGGGCACGGATGCCCCTGGTCATCCACCCTGTGGATGATAAACTACGTAGGGGCGGGGTAAAGGAACCATCAGAGTCTACATGTGTCAGTACATGCAGATGTCCAAGGCTTATTGAGACTGGGGGGAAAGACAAGGGATGAAAGCATCGGTGTGCATAATGTAAACCTATTTGTATATATTTAAAAGCACTGGAAGAAATTTAAAACAAACAAACAAAACAGTCTGTACTTACACGGAAGTAACAGAATGCACTTACTATATCTAAAAAGAACAAATGATAACTTTTACTTTTGCTTATCCATAATTGTCCACACCACTACAGAACTTCTAATTTCTGAGGCTTGTTTAAGAGCAAAAGGAAGTGTGTCGAGGAATAAGTAAGGATAAGGCGATAGGGTCTACAGCCAAACCACCCTGAACACACCGGATCTCGGCTGATCTCAGAAGAATAAGGCGATAGGAAGGGAGCTGAATGCATTGATCTCTAGATTGTATACAGTTCTTCATAATGAATAGCATGCCTGTTTATGAACCTTTGTTATGGACCAAACTTAAGTATAAAACTCAATACTTCGAAATGTGACTGCATTTAGATAAAATACCTTGAAAGAAATACTTAGCTAAAATGAGGTCATTAGTGTGAAGTCATCCTCCAATATAATAAGGTATGATTATATGAAGAGATTATTAAATCAAAACCATCTATGTTTGCAGATATAAATTATAGAAATCCATGTAGAGAGGTCAGAAAACAATATTTCTGTGTTGACACCTTGATTTCCCATAGTTCTTCAGTGCTGTGAAAAAAAAAAGGTAACTTCTGCTTTTTAAACTGCCTTGTATGTATTACTTTGTTATGGCAATCCTAAGAAACTAATAGTCTCCTAAATATTTTGTCACATTACAGATATAGAAATATGCTCATGTGTTTTCTTTGCAAAATTACATTCAATTAACTTGTCACAATATAAGTTTTTTCTGATTTTTTAAACACACCTCTGAGAAGTTAGAAATGGTTTATTTTACAATACAATGGATAGCATTACATATAGGTACACTTTTATAACAAATATTTTGTATGAAAATTAATACAATTTAGGACTGGATTCATGTATTCCCAATTCTAAGTCAAGGATCCATCAAAAACAACTACTCTCACAATTTGGTAGGCAAAGGAATATTGTTGTTAAGTTCTCCTAAAGAAAACACAACTGGGTGAGGGTAATCTGTACTGGATCCTTGAAGTACAATAACTTCACTAAAACCTGAGAGTAGGTGAGCAGACTATGTATACAGTATCATGAAAGCAGAAGCTAAAAATGATATGGCTTTTTAACTTTACAGGTAGAGCCACATTTTAATAGACTGGAGGTGGTCTATTGTAGTAGAAATAAGGATAAGAAAAGGGGTGAGGCAGGGGCTTTGGGACACTAGTGCATGATAGTGGGAAAGGATGTATCAGTTGATGGTGAAAATATTTCATGGACATATATCACAGGGAGATGAAAGATTGTGACCAGTTGTCAATATTATACTATAAGCCACAAACCCACCCTACACAAGTGATTTGGAAAACAAGCAAGCAAATAAACAAACATATGAGGGGCTCAGTTCACCACAGAGTCAAAGTAGGGGACATCTCTAGAAAGTGGTGGGAGTGGTGTACAGAGAAATAAGAAACAATCCTCTTATGATAACTGTCTTCAAAATATTATTTCCCTCAGTAAAGTGATTAAAAGGACAACCTTTTATCAAGATTTTTATTTCATTTTGCTGGGGGGGGGTCATGGATTATAGAACATTTGTCTATACATATGTAAGGTTTGCCAGTTCTACGTAACAGGTTTCTGATACACACTGTTATCTTACACACACACAGTATTGAGGACCTCATTCCCTCTCTACCCCCAGAATCTCTGTTAGATACTATTCCTAATGTCCCTTGTTTTGGTTCAGTAAGTATGCCACCATCAATCCAAGTTTCATCTCATTTCCTCCTTTCTGTCTCCCAAGTTTCAGCTACATGTAGAGTCATCCCATTTTCATCCCTCTCTTCTTGACCAATACTTTCTTCTGCTTCAAGCAAAAGTAAGGCAGTGATTGAGATTTTAGATTGTTTTATGTAAGTACCACACGCTAACCGATTGCTCATTAGGTTTTCTCTTCTGATGACTAGGTCTTTGATGATTGTCCTATGTTCTCCAATATTGGCCATATCACTCTGTTATTTCCACTTTCCCTTTTCCTATATGTTTACTCATTTTGTTGCTTTTATTTGCTTTGTGCTCCCACTTCTATTCCACAACATATTGCCTCATTTGGAGTTAGAGTTCCTTTACTTTTGTTCTTGTAGTACTCTTTTCAGTAATTATTTCAAGACAGTGTTGTTGGTGGTGAAGTCTTTTAGTTTCTGTATGATTAGCAAGCTTTTGATTTTTCCTTCTCATGTGATGGATATTTCAGCAGGGTAGAATATTTTTGGCTGGTAGTTTTTTATCTCTTAAAACTGTACAATGTCATTCAATTTTCTTTTTGCTTCTTGGGCTTGTGTGGAAATATCTTATGAGAGCCTGGTGGCTTTGCCGCTGTTTGTCAGTTTCTTTCTTTCCCTTGAAGACTGCAATATTTTTTCCTTGTCCTTACTTTTGGAAAATACTACTATTTTGTATCTTGGCATTCAGTGTTTGGGGTTTAGTAGGTTTGGTTTATGTTTAGCTTCCACTTTATCTATATTTTCACCATTTCCAAGGTATGGAAAGTTTAGTTGACTGCAATGATTTCTTTGAATATGCTTTCTGCTCCTCTCTCTTTTTCTTTGTCCTCAGGTACCCTAATAACTTTCACATCTTTCCTTCTGATGTACTCTGCTATTTTACAGAGAACTACTACTCTTTTTTTTTTTTTTTGTAAACCTTTCTTCTTCAGTATCTATGCACTCCCAAGAGTGTATTGGTTTTATTTATAGTCCTATTATTCTTTTTTTTAAATTTATTTTTTATTTAAGAAAGGATAAATCAACAAAACTATAGGGTAGGAGGGGTACAACTCCACACAATTCCCACCACCCAATCTCCATATCCCATCCCCTCCCCTGATAGCTTTCCCATTCTCTATCCCTCTGGGAGCATGGACCCAGGGTCATTGTTGGTTGCAGAAGGTGGAAGGTCTGGCTTCTGTAATTTCTTCCCCGCTGAACATGGACATTGACTCGTCGGTCCATACTCCCAGTCTGTGTCTCTCTTTCCCTAGTAGGGTGGGTCTCTGGGGAAGTGGAGGTCCAGGGCACATTGATGGGGTCTTCAGTCCAAGGAAGCCTGGCCAGCATCCTGATGGCATCTAGAAGCTGGTGGCTGAAAAGAGAGTTAACATACAAAGCCAAACAAACTGTTGAGCAATCCTGGACCCAAAGCTTGGAATAGTGGAGAGGAAGTGTTAGGGGGTTACTCACTGCAAACTCTAGTGTACTTCTGCTTTCAGGTATATAATTTGCACTAGTTTATGGATACCTGCGAACATATGCTCTCTCTCACAGAACCTGGTCTATATCTAGGCTTTGGGACTTTGTTAGAAAGTGATGCGCCTGGGATGGAATTAGAGAATACAATGAAAGGAAAGGTCTCACCAGAGTAATGAAGCTGAAGGGTTGTCATTCCACAACTGAATTCTCTGGATACAGTCTGAGCTGAAGCATGTTGAGGTGTCAATAGTTGCATTGATTAGGTTGTGATGAGCTGATGCAATATTATTTGATATGGATTGGGAGAGGCATGTGGGAAAGTGGGCCCTATCCTAAGGTTCCTATTGTCCTATTATTCTATCCTCAAGTTGTTATGGATACTAGACCTGTTAAAAAGGCATTAAAATGGGCTGTCTATGATCTCCTATAATTCCAGAATTTTCTTTCAGATTTGTCTTTGTGAGTTCCTTAGCTCTTTAGTGAAGAGATCTCTGACTTCCTTAATTGGTTTTTATATGTTATGGTTAATATTTTGGACTGTCTTCATACTCAGCTTTCTGAAATCAAACTCAGACTTGTTTTCCAAGTGACCTTGAACCTGAACTTTTGAATTCTTATCATGTTTCAGTTGGGTGTGGTTTCTGCTGTTTGAAGATCTTTTATCCACTTTTTTTTTAAGTTGATTTCTTCTCTATGATTTCTTTATATATGCTTGACATAAAATATAGTAGTCATTTGGTCATTTACGTATGTAGTGACTTATCTCTGCAAAATATTCCTTGTTTGGATGATATTTTGAAAAATGGAATCTTTTCAAAGAAGGAAATAAAATAACCTCAGTTGATTCTAGGGGAAAATAACAAACAAAATGTGATCGTATATCTAATTTCAGATGTTGCATAATAAAATTTAATATTTATCTATGTTTTATCAATTTAATAGACTCATGTCTTTGAAGAACTAGAAGGATTTTTAAGCAAACTATATAGGTATGATTGAAAATTAGTTTCTAGTTCAGCTTCTTTCATCAGTAACCTGGTAGATTATCTGGGATAAATGTAACATGTTCAGGAAAATACACTATATAGTAAACATCAGCTCTTGGTAATGTATGCAAGAGAATTGGTCATCAAAACCTTCCAAATAAGATATGCAGTGACTGAATTGGCTGAAGTTATGAAAACAAACAACCAATTTTATTCATATCCCTGGGATGATCACTGAGCTCAGTAACAACCCTGCCCCTAGATGCTGTACATTTTCTTGTCCTGAATTTCATCATATAGGAGCAGAGAGGGAAAAAAAAAAAACAATAGACAACTGCATAACCTCTCCACTGCTTATGAAGTTCACTTTATGCTGGTGGGGATAGGTGGCTTGAATCTTGGTCTTTTCTCATGGTAATGTGTGTATTTTATTGGCTGAATACAAACATTCTGCTGCTTCAGATAAGGTTTATTTAAATGAAGACATGTTTTCACACAAGTAAACAAGATAAGAGCAAACACTGAATATTTTTCTCCTTTGGAAAAAAATATATACACATATATAAAACTTTATTCTTCTGAAATTCACTAAATTTTATTTTCTCACTTCTCATTTCTCCTGTGGAGAAGAATCTCTGTCCATTTATATCTTATAACAAAAATTATGAAGCCTAACAACCACCAGGCTCATGAATGGGTTTGAAGAAACAAAGACACTATATAAACCAAGTTTGTAGTCTAATGACCATAATATTCTTTTGTCCAACAAAAGAGAGCAAAACACTACATATAGCAATCTAGATAAAAATAAAACATAGTTAAGGTTAAAATGATGTTATAAATTAATATCCATTTCTTCTTTTGGCTTAATAGAAAAAAATTGATATGATAAAAAATAACAAGAAGATTCTATAGACATATAAAAATAGAGGTAGATTTTATTAAGACAGATTTTCAGGGAGTCATTGAGAGAACATAACTAAAGGTTATAACACTTAAGAATGGAAAATAAAATGCTCAGTGAACAAAATAATGTTCTCAGCTGTAGACAGAAAGAAAAAAGGAACATAGCTGATTAAAAAAGATGAAAGAAAAAGAAGAAAGTGTTCTAAATTAGAATTATGAACAACTAACTTGCTAGGTAATCTCTATAGTATAAGACAGATATAAATTTGAAATTCTAATATCCCCTTGCATATAACTTGTAAATGTCAACATTTATCTTTTGCAATGTTTAATATGCAAATTATATTTAAGGAAATGCCTGTAATTTCTTCTATTGAGGATATATTCTAAGCAAATCATAAGACAGAATAGACTGCATTTATTATTTTCTCCTTCCTACTGTTACCTATTTTATGAGGTCAAAATGTTTTCATGTTAATTTCACTTTCACAATTTGCTTCTCTATCTCTCAGGTATGATTAAGGGTTTCAGGATATCTTATTTCCTTCAGTATCTCATTCTCTCCAATCACCTCTTAACGTCTAATTATTCAAGTAGCAGAACTCTACTTTGAAATAGCTTTTAAAAATGTATTTCAACTATGTTGAATGAAAATCCTTTCCCCCTTAAGCAGGGAATGTGATTCCGCTGGGCGAGTGCATCCTTTCGAAGCATGACACCCAGATTCAACACCTCTACAGCCTATGACCCTGGCAAGCTTAATATGTCACTTCACTTCCCTCTCACACAAAAGTAGAAACCTCTTCCCCACGTGTAGAAATAAAGCATAAGTTTTATTGCAGGTATATTTTGTGTCTTGACACATGATCCCACGTTTGCTTATTCATTAATAAAGTGGCTGGCTGAATTAGGTTTAGATAAAAAAATTCCTTAAATTATCTATCTTCTAGAAAAACTATTGCAAATTATCAAGATTTTGTATTTTAATAATACATCAATTTGCTGTATGTTTTCAATTATTAACTCACCTATGTCTCACCACTGTTATAAGACTTAATTATTAAACAATTACTAGTAAAATAAACCACAGAAATATTTTCACTTTCATATAGATACTGACATCATTACGGCACACCAACCCCCACACACATATACATGCACACACAGAAAGAGGTTAGATATATGCAAATAAAAATGTTATTAAGAAGTCAAAATTGAACTAGAACTTGGAAATCTACGTATTTATTTAAATTATATTTCATTAAAAAGTAACTCTGAAGGAGTTGGGCGGAAGCACAGCGGGTTAAGCTCAAAGCACAAAGGCCTGCTTAAGGACACCGGTTTGAGCCCGCCCCCCACCTGCCTGGGGATCACTTCACAGGTGGTGAAGCAGTTCTGCAGGTGTCTGTCTTTCTCTCCCTCTCTCTGTCTTCCAGTCCTCTCTCCATTTCTCTGTATCCGAACAACAACATCAGTAACAACAACTATAACAATAATGAAAAACAACAAGGACTACAAAAGGGAAAATAAATATTTTTTTAAAAAAGTCATTCTGAAAGTGGTTACAACCTAATAAATTAGGGAGTCAGCCATAGCGCATCGGGTTAAGCGCAAGTGGCGCAGAGTGCAAGGACTGGCATTAGGATCCAGGCTCCAGCCCCTCACTCCCCACCTGCAGGGGAGTCTCTTCACAAGCGGTGATGCAGGTCTGCAGGTGTCTATCTTTCTCTCCCCCTGCCTTCCCCTTCTCTCTCCATTTTTCTCTGTCCTATCTAACAAGGACTACATCAGTAACAACAACAATAATAACTACAACAACAATAAAAAACAACAAGGGCAACAAAATGGAAAAAATATATATATATAAAGAATGGTGAACAACCTACTAATAAATTAAAACTGCAATAGAAAACTGAACTAATGAGATTTATATATTTTAACATGCTATCATCTATGAATTAGTAATTTGGAGAATCTTTATATCGATTGTATTAGATATTTTCCTTCAGAATGTAGGGGCTGACAATATAGCTCACATAGACAGTATGCTACTTTGTCTTGTGCTCTCCACTGGTGCTACTTTAGGCCCCTCTTCATTGGACAAAGCTTCAGTGTTCTGTTCTTCACTTTTTCTGTTTCTCTATCTGAAAAAAAAAAAAAAAGCCATTCCATGTTGTTAAAAGGACAGATTTTATATATATATATATGGAGAGAGAGAGAGAGAGAGAGAGAGAGAGAGGAGAGAGAGTATAAATGAAATTGTCTTATTTTATAAGTCAGAACAAGAAAGATGGCCACCAGATTATCTCACTCATAAATGAGTGAGTAACAAAGCAAGAAAAAAAAATGGTTGAACTGTGCAGGCACTAAGCCCAGTGAAAATAAACCTTTTGGCAACAGAAGGAAGGAAAGAAGGAAGGAAGGAAGGGAGGGAAAACCAAAGCAAAAATATTCTGTATTTATATCACTTTATATTTTAAGAATAATATTTCTATGTGTTTAATAATCCACTTTTGTGCTCAACAGTTGACCTGCTCCAATTTCGACCTGGGCTGATTCACTTCTCCTTAGGTAATTTGGTGGTCTCCCATTCCCTGGAGGTCATCATATCAATGCCAAACTTATTGGGGGCTCCTAATAGGTATAGTGCACTACAGCCTAGAACTCCTGAGCTCAAGGGATCCTCCAGTCTCAGGCTTTCAAGTAGCTGGAATTACAGGCACATTACCACAGCAAGGAAACATTTGAAGTAGATAAAGAGCTTTGACAGTTTTCATGATTAATATATTAAAAGTCTTTTTGATGAAATTGAGTCATGGGAAACTTAAAAACGGGTATTTTGACACTCCAAAATATTAAGACAGATTCTAATTATAGCAACATGGTACAAACTATCTTCTGTCATAGTGTTAGAGAATGAGACTGGGATTTATTTTTGTACTATTATTTTTTATTGTTGTAGTTATGTCATCGTTGTTGGATAGAACAGAGAGAAATGGAAAGAGGAGGGGAAGACAGAAAGGGGGAGAGAAAGCCAGACACCTGCAGAGCTGCTTCACTGCCTGTGAAGCGACTCCCAGGCATGTGGGGAGCAGGGGGTTTCCAACCGGGATCCTTACGCAGGAAGTTGTGTTGTCCACAGGAATTGATTTCTGGATTTCAACTTCTTCTAACTTAGTGTTTGCATAGATGAATGTCACTGACTTTTGAATGTTAATTTTGTAGCCTGACACCTTACTCTATTGCCGGATGATTTCTAAAATCTTCTTGCTGGATTCCTTAGCTTTTTTATGTATACTATCATGTCATCTGCAAATAAGTTTGGCTTCTTCTCTTCCAATCCTTTAATTTCTTGCCCCTGCCTGATTGTTATGGCAAGAACTTCCAACACTATGTTGAATAATAATGGTGATAGTGGGCAGCTCTGTCTAGTACCTGATCTGAGAGGAAATGCTTCCAGTTTTTCACCATTGAGTATGATGTTGGCTGTAGGTTTGCTATATATAGACTCCACTATCTTCAGGAATTTTCCATTCAGGTGGTACACTTTTTAAAATACCTCAAAACCTAGACAGAGACCAGGGTCCATAAGATATGGTATAAATACATATATCCAGGAGTTGGAGAAAAAACATATACCTTGAAGGAAAAGTGCACAGTAATTTGCAGTGAGTCAATAAATGAAGCAAGCAAGCAGAAAGCCCTAAAAAGACACCATAAACTACCTAATGAAATAGCTTCTACTTATATCTAGATAACCTCCTCACCTACCTTCTATCACACATCCTTCAAGCACTCCAAAGCTAACCTTGTCAGACAATGTAAAGACTACAAAAACTGAATAAAGGTAAAAAACTCGCATAGTTAATGATGATTCTTTAGTCACTACCAGGCCACCGCATCACTTGGGACCCTAGTCAGGCAGTCCCATGATTCCCAAATAGACATGTGGGCCTAGACCTCTAACAGATCCCTCTCACTACTGTCACTGGTCATATCCATCAGAAACAACCTAATGGACATATTCGTGGGCCCCTATTGAACCTGGCCATCAATGTGAATCAACAATGGTAGGGAATGTTCCATTCTCTTAAGGGAGGTTGGATAATATACTCTGCCTATCACTTGAGGATGATGGGTCCTGAAATTACCACAGGCTGGAATGTTCCTAGCCATGACCATGGAATGTGAGCTCAGATCTACAAGCATGCAGAGTTTACATAGGCTCCTGTGCTGACTATGGGTCACTGATCAGATCAATGGGGTCTACAGTTAACAATACTTATATAATTTTCCCAAATTTAGGAGTTACTCTGTTTCCTGATCCAGCTTTTTGCCCCTTTTTCCAACTATGACTCCATCCCCCAGACAGTAGGTTAGGTCACCTGCAGGCAAAAACTAGTTGGGCCATGGGCCCCTTGGAATGTACCTAAAATAGACCTATGAGCTTTTTCCAAAATGGAGACCCCAAATCTTCATCTGCAATACTCCAGCCTTTAGGTTCATTATTAGTCAACACTTGTTTGGCTTTATATGTTAACTATTTTTTTTTCAGCCACCAGGTTCCAGATGCTACCATGATGTCAAACGGACTTCCCTGGGCAGACGAACCCACCAATATGTTCTTGAACCCTGCTTCCCCAGAGCCCTGCCCCATTAGGGAAAGAGAGAGACAGGCTGGGCTAAGGATCGACCTGTTAATGCCCATGTTCAGCAGGGAAGTAATTACAAAAGCCAGACCTTCTACCTTCTGCACCCCATAATGATCCTGGGTCCATGCTCCCAAAGAGTTAAAGAACAGGAAAGCCATCAGGGGATAGGATGGGATATGGAGTTCCGGTTGTGGGAATTGTGTGGAATTATACCCCTCTTATACTATGGTCTTGTCAATGTTCCCATTTTATAAATAAAAACTTAAAACAAAAGAATTTGGTAGTTCTATTGCATAGTTTAAAAGATAAGTGAACAAATTTTCATGTAAAATACCTCTGAAAAAGTAAAATAATATAAGGAGTTGGTAGGCTCACACAGAGGCACACAAAATGCCATGCAAGAACTCAATACTGAGAAACGGACCAATACATGGGATACTCTGTTATATGCAAGAGCTGTGTTGCAATGTCTCTATTTTCTCTGTACCTCTTTTCCCCTCGGCTTCCTTCTAGAGAAAAAATTTTTAAAAAGCCACATGGAATGGTGGAGTTGTGTAGGCATAGAGCCCAAGAAAATAACATTGATGAGAAAAAAAAAGAAGAAGAAGAAATGTTAACTTTCATTTTCTATTGTTAATTTTAGCAGTACTTGCTATAGATCATGGAAATTGTTAAAGTAGTGGGGAGAAGAATAATAGATCTATCAGCTACTCTCAGTTTTAGGGGGAGTTTGACATATCTGAGGCATAATTGAAGTACATAGTAGTGTCACAATGGCACTCAGAAGAAAATTTATATGACCAGAAAAACATCTAAAGAGATTTTATGATACCACCGCAGTGTATTAGTGGAAACCATAAAAACTGACAAGATAATTCACCTGGACTGTGCTCTTGCATTTTCATGTACATGACCCAGGTTTGAGCCAAGCTTCTACCTCACTGGAAGAAGTTTTGGTACTGTGTTGTCTCTCTCTCTTTCTCTCTGTTTCTCTCTGAAAAATGTAGCTCAGAGTGGTGACAGCCCAGAGATGACAAAAAAAAAAAAAAAAAGAAAGTAAAGACAAACTGCTACGTTATTTCAGTTGATCAAAACACTTAACAAACTACACTGTGCTTTAGAATGTTACCTTATAGTTCAGAGATGTATATCTGGTCGAGTTAGACCTAAGACCTAGAGTTGATGCTATGGTTGCTAAATTGAACATAATAGAGTTTTGTTGTTGTTGTTGTTGTTGTTTTAATGAGACCTTGACACCTTGGCTAGAGCTTTGAGTCTGGTATCAGTGAATCTATGCAGTAACTTCAGTCCCAGAGAAACTCCTGTGTATAAATACAAGAGTTAAGTACAACAAAGCTGTACTCCTAATAAATAAAAATGAAAAAGAAAACAAAGCAACTGACAGAAAATCTGTTAAGTGCACAACAAATTGAAGTAATCCTAAAATGTCTGAAAAAGAAAGAAACTAGACCTTCAGACATGAAACTGGAGGGAACTCATGAAATTGATAATATGTAAAATAAGGAAATCAGTGGAGACTGTACACAGTGATAGTACTTAAGTATCAAATTCAGAATTAGTCAATATTAAATATCTCATTTGCATATAAAATACAGAATCTGATTAAGATATTGCTTTCAGAATGGCATAAGCAGATATGGTCAGCAAGCAGTTAATGGAAGTTTCTTAGTGACTAGAAATACACTTCTTAGGATGTTAGTATACTTTATTATTATTTTTCGTGTTAATTATATTTATGATATGTTTCAGAAACTTTTCATATCTAGAAACCTCATTAATTAAAAAATAATTGAATAGCACCATCTGGAAGAACTATCAATGATATGATTAAAGCTGTTTTTGTTAACTAATGTTATATTAGTTTTGAATGCTTGATTATATTAGAAAAATAACTTAATGATTTAACCTTAAGTTATATAGTTATAACTTCTTGATGATTTTCCCATTAGTTCAAACTCCCAATTAATATGGCTTTAATACTTTGGAGAAACAATAGAAAACTATTATCAAAACAGTGTTTTTGCTACCTTTTGATTATTTGGACATTGGTAATAGGTTGACTCTGAAAGTACATATACTAATATTTCATTTTGCCAATATATTATTCATATACTAAATTAGGATGAGACAAATGCTGTTATCTTTTTTCCAGTAAGACCATTATAATTGCATACTCCACACTGAATAGTTGAAAATTTTATATAGGTATTTATTATGCTAACATACTTAAAAGTAAAATAGAACATTGTCTCTGGTTTATCAAATCTGTGATATTGTGTATTTCACTTGTTCACTGTGATAATATTAGAATAGAATAAACAGAATGCTTTTGAACATATTGTAGCAGATTGATTTGACAAACCATTCAAGTATGAAAGGTCTATTAAATTCATAATTTTAATACATTTACTGATAAAAACATTTTACTATTTGTCTTAAAGCCTCTTTAAACAGACATAAGGTAACATAATAAATAAAGGAAAATGTAGCATTATATTTGCAAGATATGTTAACATGTCTCATAGATAATCTATAAAACAATGCACATGACTTTAAATTCATAATGTAAACATATAATATAATTGAAAATTCCCTCACATTACGTGAAAAATTATATTTGATTAATAAACATAATATCCATTATGTAAAATAGAATACCATGACAGATGACAGCAGTTGTAATTTTTATCATTTTTCCCATTGGTCATTTGTTTATCAGTTTTTTTGAGAAACATCTTTTGCTAGACTTCTCAGCTCTGGCTTATGGTGGTGTTTAAGAATGAACTTCAGATCTTTGGTATCCAAGTCTTCAAGGACTTTTTCTATAGCCATTATGTTCTCTCCTCATTCCCTGGAGAGTAAATATGAACATTAATAAACTGACTTTAAATTATACTACCAATTCCTTTTTTTGTTTCCCCAAAATATTAGTATTCCTCTGTATTTGTTAACAAATTATAGTTCAAATTAATGCAAAACTTATTTTTTATATCTTATTAGCGATTTAATACTTATTTATAAGTTTATAAGATAATAGGAATATAATTAGATACAGTTCCTACCACCAGAGATCTGTGTCCCATCCCTTCCTTTAGAAACTTACCTACTGTATATGCCAATGGAAGTATGAACCAAAATTCTTTGGGGGCTGTAGAAGGGAAGGATTTTGAATTCTGTAATTGCTTGTCCATTGGATATGGGCAGTGGCAAGTCAATGCACACCCACAGCCTATTTCTATCTTTCCATAGTGAGGTAGGGCTCTGGAGAGGTGGGGTTCCAGGAAGCATTGGTGAGGTCATCTACCCAGGGAAGTCATGATGGAAACAAAGTAGCATATGGTATTTGGTGGCTGAAATAGAGTATGGTGTAAAGTAAGACAAAATGTTTAATAAATAAGAATGATAAAATAGGACTAGAACAGATGTAAGAAGGGAATTTAGGGTAGAAGGAAGATAGGAAGCCTATTTTAGGAAAATTCTTAGTAGCCTATGTCTTAATAGTCTTTGCTTCATCTTGGTATCTAACATGAAGATATACTAAAAATCTTTTCTGAGAAGATGGTATAAGAATTGGGAGTAGAACTAGGAAGCAGGATTTGGACAAAGAGTTGCTAGCAAATCTGAAGAAGGTATGTAAATGCAATTACTGTTTACCACAGTGATCTAGCTTTAGACCCACATCTAGTCATATTTATCATAGGAGCCTGTACAACATCTGAGTCTCCTATCAGACTGAGATCATAGCCCATAGTCATGTGTTGGGCATTAAGCCAGCTCCCCCCTGCTCCATTGTTTAACACTGTGGTCTATGTACATAATCATTGTTTTGCCTGAGACCCACTCTGCCTGCAGGGCATTGGCCCCACTGGTTAAATGGAAGCTTGCTACCTTCTCTCTCTCTTTTTTCTGCTCCGCCCCCTATCCTACCCATTTCCTTTTCTGACCTGCCAGTTCTGCTTCAGAAGATATAAAGGCAGATCAATAAAGGCAGCATTGCATTGCATTCCCACTCAGCCACGAGAGTTCCTGGTTCCTCTTCCGCATCACTGAGTAAGCAGTAGCCTAGGTTGGCTCCAGCCAAGTTCTCTCCAACCCAGACAGCAAGTGCCCGGAAAGAAACACCCTCAGGCTAGCTCGGCAGTCATGGCTGGGATTTTTTTTTTTTTTTCACCAGGGTTATTGCTGGGGTTCAGTGCCTGCAAAATTCATTCATGCCTCCTGGAAGCCATTTTTACCATTTTGTTTTTCTTTCTTGCCTTCTTTATTTCTCTTTAATTTGAAAGAAGAGAGAAAATTTGAGAGGCACAAAGACACGGAGAGGGAGAGAGAAAGCTAGATACCTGCAGAACTCCTTCACCATCCCTGAAGTGTACCTCTTGCAGATTGGGAATGCGGGCTCAGACCCAGTCCTTGTGAGTAGTGATATGTGCCTTTAACTAGGTCCTCCACCTCTCATATCTCTCTTGGAACATTCTAGGCTGCACTCATTTCAGAACCAGCCTCAAAGAGTGGGGCACTCCCTACCATTGTTATTTCATAATGAAGGTATATGGTCTTAAAGAAGCTCAAAAAAGGACTTATAATGACTTTTCCAGTGGGTGTGACCAGTGATGGTAGAGAGAAGGATCTATTAGAGGTCTAGGCCCATATTATCTATGGAGGTAATCTAAGAATTCTCTGCCCAGGACCCCAGGTGGGGTGACCTGATAGTAGCCATCATTAAGTGGCCAAATCTCTTGCCCTTATCCAGCTTTTGTAGCCTCTTCTTAATCTGACAAACTTAGACTTTCAAGTGTTTGTTAAAGTGTTGATTATTATTTGTTGTATCCAAACCGGTATTAAATTTATAGGATCTGGCTTCAATATAAGAAACAGACCTAGTATTTTAATGGGGTATAAACTTAATATATCAGCTTCAAGTTTCTCTGTATTTACTGGTTTGATGATTCTAACAAAGGTTGACATAACAACAATAATTATCCTTTACTTGACATCTAGGGTTTCTGTGTTTTTTTCAGTACAACTCTTGGTCAGTTGTATAGTGTTTCTTCTGAAGCTTATCAAGTGGTAACAGCAATGCTGATGCTCTGTCAGAAGAGATTTAAAAAGATGGAAAATATATCTTACTAAATTACTTTTGTATATTTAATTATAGCTAGAGCAGGTAAAGGAAATGAAGAGACAGGAGAGGAGAGTGTTTAAGTAATATATGGTTTAAGAATTCATGAGGCCTTTTTAGGCCATCCTACTAGAGTGACAGGCTTAAGTCTAATTACTGAGGGATATTAATAACCTCTACTTTGAAATATATAATTGCCTCTTCCTTGTGAATATATGTACACGTGTCTAGTACCTTAGGCCCTAATATTTATCTGATATCAGCAACTTTGTTAGGAAATGTACCATCTGAAATATAGCTAGGTAGTCCCATGTGTTAAGAAAGTTCTCACCAGACTAGAAAACCTGGGAGGTTGACACCTCAGGTTTAGCATCTCTGTAGGCAATCCACAGTAACAAGTCAGTAGCAGTATAATATGGTATGGTGGCACTTGTTGCATTGACTTAGTGGAGGTCAACAGATGTAGTATAACATAGTAAGGGATCAGAGATAAGAAACATCAAAGAATAATAACAAAGTTCCAGAAGTTCCAGGACTAGGAGGACTAAGGATCATAAAGAGAATGGGAAGGTCCCTTCTAGTCTTAGTAAGAGTTTACACTATCAGTAGTTAATTATTACTATAGCCAAGTTAGATGAAAGCTTCTTTTTCTTTGAAAATCTGATGGATAGGATTTATGATAATATACTTTACCTCGGGAGTCGGGCAGTAGCGCAGTGGGTTAAGCGCAGGTGGTGCCAAACTCAAGGACTGGCAAAAGGATCCAGGTTTGAGCCCCCGGCTCCCCACCTGCAGGGGAGTAGCTTCACAGGCGGTGAAGCAGGTCTGCAGGTGTCTGTCTTTCTCTCCTCTTCTCTGTCTTCCCCTCCTCTCTCCATTTCTCTCTGTCCTATCCAACAACAATGACATTGATAATAACTACAACAATAAAACAACAAGGGCAACAAAAGGGGAATAAATAAATTAATTAATTAAATTAAAATATATGTATATTACCTCACTATACTTTACGACATTAGATATTTATAAGGCCAATGGCTTTGATATTGACCGGGCCACATGGCTCTGATCTATTTGGCCTAAGGCTGTAGGTGTATCTTAGATATTTAAAAAAATACAAACTATATACATATATGGGTTTGGTTGGTGGCACACTGGTTAAGCACACATAGTATGAAGCTCAAATATCAAATTTAAAGCCCCTGGCTCCCCATTTGCAGGGAGAACACAAGTGGTGAAGCAGGAGTCTATCTTTCTCTCTCCCTTTCTATCTGTCTCTCTCCTCTCCTACTATCTCAATTTACCTCTATTCTATCCAATAAAATGGAAAAATGGCCAACAGTAGATTCTTTTTTTTATTTATTTTTTATTTTTTTCTACCAGGGTGATTGCTGGGCTTGATGCCTGCACCATGAATCCACTGCTCCTGGAGGCCATCCCGCCCCCCCCACCCCTGCTTTTTGTTGCCCTTGTTGTTGTAGCCTCCTTGTGGTTATTATTATTACCATTGTTGATGTTGTTCATTGTTGGATAAGACAGAGAGAAATGGAGAGAGGAGGGGAAGACAGAGAGGGGGAGAGAAAGATAGACACCTGCATACCTTCTTCACCACCTGTGAAGAGACTCCGCTGCAGTTGGGGAGCTGGGGGCTCGAATAGGGACCCTTACACAGGTCCTTGTGCTTTGCGCCACGTGCGCTTAACACATTGAGCCACCGCCCAACCCCCAACAGTAGATTCTTAATACTGCCACAACCTCCAGCAACAACAATGGGAAAAAGTATATATATACTAAAGATGCTTAGACAATTTATGCCAAGTGTCAGAATTTGATCATCTTACCAATCTGAGACATTAAATACTTAGGCTAAAGAAAATATCTATATTCCAGAGCTATGACCTAAGCAGTTAGAGAATTTAAAGTATTAAATATATTTTTCACCCCGAGGCTGCAGTGCTGCTGTGGATGTCTCAGCCATAGTTGGTGAGGTTTGTTAAGACTGATAATAGTAGATATTTGTTATTTTGGGGGAAAGTCGATTTTGCTTTCCCTTATTCCATGACCATGCATCCCTGCAGTCAATATGAAAACTACTAAAGGAGAAAGTGATACCCCTTTTGTTTAAAGCTAATGTAATGTTTTTTCTAAGAATATTCATCACAATAACCCTCTAAAACTTTTTATAAAGAACACATAGAAAACAAAAGTGTCAATACAGATTACAAGTCAAATCTTATTTCATTTTTATTTTAAACTTCACTAACTGATTATACTTTGTTGAAGTCAGTTATTTATTCAAAAAGTAATTTATTTTATTTAAGAAAGGATAAATTAACAAAACCATAGGGTAGGAGGGGTACAAGTCCACACAATTCCCACCACCCAATCTCCATATCCTCCTCACTGACCTCCCCCAATAGCTTTCCCATTCTCTATCCCTCTGGGAGCATGGACCCAGGGTCATTGTGGGTTGTAGAAGGTAGAAGGTCTGGCTGCTGTAATTGCTTCCCTGCTGAAAATGGGCATTGACTGGGCAGTCCATACTCCCAGTCTGCGTCTCCCTTTCCCTAGTAGGGTGTGTCTCTGGGGAAGCAGAGCTCCAGGACACATAGGTGGGGTCTTCAGTCCAGGGAAGCATGGCCGGCATCCTGATGGCATCTGGAACCTGGTGACTGAAAAGAGAGTTAACATACGAAGCCAAACAAATTGTTGAGCAATCATGGACCCAAAGCTTGGAATAGTGGAGAGGAAGTGTTAGGGGGGTACTCACTGCAAACTCTAGTGTACTTCTGCTTTCAGGTATATATTTTGCAGTAGTTTATGGATACATGTGAACATATGCTCTCTCTCACCGAAACTAGTGTATATCTAGGTTTTGGGACTTTGTTAAAAGTGAACCACCTGGTATGGAATTAAGAATAATATGAAAGAAAAATCTCAGCCGAGTAATGAAGCTGAGGGGTAGTCATTCCACACGTGAAGTCTCTGGATACAGTCTGAAGTGAAGCATGTTGAGGTGGCAATCGTTGTGTTGATTAGGTTGCGATCAGCTGATGCAATATTATTTGATGTGGATTGGGAGAGGCATATGGGAAAGTGGGCTTTATCCAAGGGATCAAGGACTTGGGGAAGTAGAGGCTCTATAGTGGATATGTGAGGTTCCTGATGTCTTAGGGTTCAAAAAGACAATAGATAATTAATGTCATCATCACATTATTTGGTAATTGGGTTAAATTTGAAAAGTTCTTTTGTTAGGGTTTGCTGTACAGTACCCAGTATCTTCTATATAGCTGTGCTATTGGTTGCTTGTATATAGTTGTGCTATTGGTTGCTTCTTATCTACTTGGTCTAGGCTTTTGAGAGAGTCCGCATACCAAATACACTGCCTATATAATAAAAAGACTCAGTCTGTGTTTTAAAAACTTCGAGACATACAATTAATTTTCCCCCTCTCATATTAATTAACTAGTGATTTATATGACTACATTTTACTAGGAGTGTACATAAACACCATTCCAACCACCAAAAGACTGTGACCCATCCCTCCCACCCACTCCCACCCCCCACTGGCCCAGGAAGCTGCATGTCTACCCCTCACCACAGGGCTTTTACTTTGGTGCCCTACTTACAATTTGGTCAGGTCCTATTTTTAGTTTCCCTTTCAGATCTACTTACTCAACTTCAGTTGATGAGTGGGATCATCCCATACTCATCTTTATCTTTCTGACTTAGTTCACTTAACATAATTCCTTCTAGCTCTGTCCAAGATAGGTCAGAGAAGGTGGGTTCATTGTTCTTGATAGCTGCATAGTATTCCATTGTGTATATATACCACAGCTCTCACAGTTTTGGCCTACTCATCTGTTGTTGGGCACCTGGTTTGCTTCCAGGTTTTAGCTATTATGAATTGTGCTGCTATGAACATAGGAATACACACCTCTTTTTGGTTGGATGTTATGGAGTCCTCGGGATATAACTCCAGGAGAAGAATTACTGGATCATATGGAAGGTCCATGTCTAGCCTTCTGAGAGTTTTCCAGACTGTTCTCCACAGAGGCTGTACCAATTTACATTCCCACCAGCAATGCAAAAGGGTTCCTCTGTCCCCACAGCCTCTCCAGCATTTTCTGCTGCTATCCTTTTTGATGTATGCCATTCTTACAGGAGTGAGGTGGTATCTTAGTGTTGTCTTAATTTGCATTTCTCTGACAATCAGTGACCTAGAGCAGTTTTTCATATGTTAGTTAGCCTTTTGGATCTTCTCTGAGGTGAATGTTTTGTTCATATCCTCTGTAATTTTCTTTTTATGTATTTTCCTGTCTGCTTTTGGTATCATAATGTTAGTTTCATAGAAACTGGAAGGAAATGTTCCTGTGTTTTCAATCTTTTGGAAGAGTCTGAAGAGTAGAGGTATTAATTCTTCCTTGAAGATTTTGAAGAATTCATTTGTAAAACCATCTTTTCCAGGATTTTTATAGTTGGAAAGGTTTTTGATAACTGTTTCAAATAACTGTTTCAATATCTTTGGTTGTGATTGGCCTGTTCATATTTTCTTTTTTTTTTTTCTTCTTTATTTAATTTTGGAAGTTTGTGGTTATCTAGAACTAATGCATTTCTTCCAGGTTCTCTAGCTTGGTGACAGATAGTTGTTCATAGAAGCTTCTATTGGATTTCTGTAGTGTCTGTTGTCATATTTCATTCACAATCTTATTTATCTGAGTCTTCTCTCTCTCTCTCTTTAGTGAGTCTAGCTAAGGGTTTGTCAGTTTGTTTTCTCTTTTTCAAAACTAACATATAGCTTTGTTGATCTTTTGTATGATTTTCTTATTTTCAGTGTTATTCATTTCTGCCCTAACTTTTCTTATTTCAGTACTTCTGGTTGCTTTAGGGTTCTTTGTTCTTAAGATTTTCTAAGACTTTAAGGTGTGCACTCAGGTTCTTTATTTGAGCTTATTCTTGTTTCCTAATATGTGCTTTACTTTAATTTTTCTCTAAGTTTAAAATTATTCAATGTTATTTTTTAAATTATATTTCACAAAATAGTCTCCTGCTTTAAAAGACTAAATAGCTGAACATATTTGATTTTCTAGCATGTTTGAAAAACAAGCTTTAATTTTTATCATATTACAAATATGCATGTCAAAGCTACCTTATAAAAATGTAAAGATATAAGCCAATGTCATAAAAAGTGGCCATTAACTGGACATCAATAAGTATCAACATGCAATGATTCTATAATCTCCTGAAGTAGTTAATAATGTCCCTAATGATAAGTGATGATGATTAATGATTCTTAGACCCATGCTGTTTATAATGAAAATAATTTATGAAGATTTATTTTATGTAAGAAGTTTTGACTTGTATATAACCAATCTTTTTATTTATTTATTTATTTTTGTTTAAGAAAGGATAAATTAACAACTCCATAGGGTAGGTATAACTCCACACAATTCCCACCACCCAATCTCCATATCCCACCCCCTCCCCTGATAGCTTTCCCATTCTCTACCCCTCTGGGAGCATGGACCCAGGGTCATAGTGGGTTGCAGAAGGTGGAAGGTCTGGCTTCTGTAATTGCTTCCCCACTGAACATGGACGTTGACTGGTCGGTCCATACTCCCAGTCTGCCTCTCCCTTTCCCTAGTAGGGTGGGTCTCTGGGAAAGCGGAGCTCCAGGACATATTGGTGGGTTCTTCAGTCCAGGGAAGCCTGGCCGGCATCTTGATGGCATCTGAAACCTGGTGACCGAGTAATGAAGCTGAAGGGTTGTCATTCCACACCTGAAGTCTCTGGACACAGTCTGAGGTGAAGCATGTTGAGGTGGCAATCGTCATGTTGAATAGGTTGCGATTGGCAGATGCAATATTATTTGATATGGATTGGGAGAGGCATATGGGAAAGTGGGCCCTATCCAACGGTTCCAGGACTGCAGGACTGGGGGAAGTAGAGGCTCCATAATGAAGATGTAAGGTCCCTGCTGTCTTAGGGTTCAAAAAGACAATAGATAGTTAATGTCATCATCACATTATTTGGTAATTGGGTTAACTTTGAAAAGTCCTTTTGTTAGGGTTTGCTGTACAGTACCCAGTATCTTGTATATAGCTGTGCTATTGGTTGCTTCTGATCTACTTGGTCTAGGCTTTTGAGAGAGTCTGCCTATCAAATACACAGCCTATATATTAAAAAGATTCAGTCTGTCTTTTAAAAACTTCGAGACATACACTTAATTTCCGCACTCTCACATTAATTAACTAGTGATTTATATGGCTACACTTTACTAGGAGTGTACATAAACATCATTCCCACCACCAAAAGACTGTGACCCATCCCTCCCACCCACTCCCACTCCCCACTGGCCCAGGAAGCTGCATGTCTACCCCTCATTTTTTTTTTACTTTGGTGCCCTACTTACAATTTAATCAGGTCCTGCTTTTAGTTTCCCTTTCAGATATTCTTACTCAACTTCTGTTGATGAGTGGGATCATCCCATACTCATCTTTATCTTTCTGACTTAGCTCACTTAACATAATTCCTTCTAGCTCTGACCAAGATGGGTCAGAGAGGGTGGGTTCATTATTCTTGATAGCTGCATAGTATTCCATTGTGTATATATGCCACAGCTTTCTCAGCCACTCATCTGTTGTTGGGCACCTGGGTTGCTTCCAGGTTTTAGCTATTATGAATTGTGCTGCTATGAACATAGGAGTACATACCTCTTTTTGGTTGAGTATTATGGAGTCCTTGGGGTATAATTCAAAGAGAGGAATTACTGGATCATATGGAAGGTCAATGTCTAGCCTTGTGAGGGTTTTACAGACTGCTCTCCACAGAGGCTGTACTAATTTACATTCCCACCAGTCTTATAACCAATCTTATAGTAGCATGAGTTCTTTATTTTCTGAACACAAAATTCTTAATAATTTTCTAAACTATATAACTGGGAAATGTCTACTTTGAAATTCCCACATTAAATCTTGATAAGTAAACTATATTTTAACATATATTGTGATCTTATTACAGGGATTAATTAAAACATATTTTTATAACACTTGCTACATGTAAAATGACAGTACATTGATCATTGTCTTCTACTTATCACTTAAAAACATTTTATTAATTATTAAACTTTCTTTTCATCAGATAACTTCCAAAATGTTGCATCCACTTTAATATGGTCTTTTATCATCTATTAATAAAATTCTAATTTCATTTTAGCATTATGAATTCATAATTTATGACACTGAAGGAAGTAATAATGTTCTATTTATCTTTCAAACAACTTTTGGTTTCTAACAAATTTAAATATCTTCTTCACAGTTGTCTTCTCATTATGCTAATTTGGTGATACATTCAAATGTTTAAAATACAAATTTGTAGATGCCAGTTATTCTGTCTTCTCTTTTTTTTTTCTAGGGGAAATGATTTTCTAGCAAATACTTTAATAAAAAATTGTAATTAATTTAATCTATTTTAAAAACCTGCATCTCTGTGGGAAAATAACCTTTTCAAGCATTTTAATAATTCTGTTTCCGGTTAATAATGTTTCTACCCTTTACTATAGCAATTTTTCTGTTAATATGAACTACTAGGGATTAATTTTAACTTGGAGGTTGTAAATCACAGGAAAATTCTATTTTTAAGTCTTTGAAAGATTCTTTATATTCTTTGCCATAACTAGATTCAAACAAATTGTATGTGAGGATTCTTTTTCATGACAATATATTCAACACTTTTTCTTTCTTGAACTTCAGATACTAGCTATTTTCACAGCTATGATGTCATATCACATTGTGGCTTTTATTTTTGTATCTATAATAACAAGAAGGGATGAACATATTTTCCGTTGTATATGTCTTCTTTAGAGATGTGTGTACCCCAATTCTCTGTCCACTTTTAATCAATATTTTTAATTATAAAGATGCATGTAATAATTTTTATATTTTGAATATCTGTCCCTCCTAGTTGATAAATTGTGTGAAAGTATTTTCTTCTCTTCAACAATGTGCTTTCAGTATTTTATTTTATTTTATTATTTTATTGCCTCCTGAGTTATTGCTGGGACTTGGTGACTGCACTACAAATCCACTGCTCCTGGAGGCGATTTTTTCCCCTTTGTTTATCGCTATTTTTATTATCGTCATTGTTGTTATTGCTGTTGTTGTTGTTGGATAAGACAGTGATAAATAGAGAGAGGAGGGGAAGACAGAGAGGGGAGAGAAAGACACCTGAAGACCTCCTTCACTGCCTGTGAAGTGATGCCCCTGCAGATGGGGAGCCAGCAGCTTGAACAGGGATCCTTATGCTGGTCTTTGAACTTCCTGCCATGTGCGCTTAAGCCACTGTGCCACCGCCCAGCCCCCATTCTTTCACTAATGAAAGTTTTTTTTACACTGTGAAGAAGCTATTTAGTTGGATATAGTTCCACTTTTTTTTCTTTTCCCCCTTATCACTGGCGCTGAATCTCCAAATAAGTCTAAGTCCGGCTCAATTTTCTCATCTCTTGTTCTCAACAGGGCTTCACCAATCCAAGCCAACTCTTGAAAAGAGAGAGAGAGAGAGAAAGGAATAGAGGGAGTGAGGTAAAGATACCATAGCTTCCTTTAATGTGTTAATAACTGTATTAGTACCTGCGTCATTGGGAGAAAAACTAGACACACCATCCAGTTAAGCAATTTTTCTGGCCAGAAGACTTAATATTACTAGTACAATGAAATTAATATTATTATATAATAAAAAACTTATGATATAATAAATTAGTACAATGGGATTCTTTTCATCTATTAAAATTATTTAAGCCTCACATTTATAAATATAGATAGACCTAGATGGTACTATAAATAGTGTAATAAGAGATTCACTCATATATGTTACAAAGAGAAAGTATGAAATCAGATAAACTAGATGAAACATAATGAACTTTAAGACTACAAGATCAGCTAGGAGTTACCAGAAAAGAAGGAGATTTCAATTAGGCCAAATGCACACTTGTATGATGGGGATGAAGTTGGATATTTATTGGTGAATAATATAGTATATATTAATTTTAAATGATGTACTCCTGAAAATTATAGGAATTTATAATGAAATTTTACTAAAATAAAAGTAACATATCTGTATAGTTATACCCTAATAGTTTCTTTAAATAAACTTTATAAAAACATTAATTTAAATACAATGGTAAAGTGATGTTCCACTGAAAAATGAGACCTGGTATCTATAATAGTCACTTGCAACTGAAGTAAGTCAAATAAACATTTTCTCATTAAAATTAAACTTATTAATCGGTAATGAAAGTATGCATAAACAACCCTACTCTCCTTTACAAAGATAGTTAATTGCATTCCATTTGTGTTAAAGCAACTCGTAATTACACCAGAAATTGAAAATATAATAAATTTAAACAAGTTCAAGAATATTGAGTACCTTTGTACAAGTAAATATTTGATATTTTAAACGTTTTTCATTTTTATTTTTTTATTATTATTTTCTTTGAAGTAAATTAAAAGTGTGTTTCTGAGCTTCAACTCATTTAAAAGTTAGCACAAATACAAATAATTCTTTACATCTAGTTAAAAATAATTACAAAAATAGATGATGAAGTTGAGGAAAGTACAACGCCGCACTCTCTAGTCCAATGGAAAGTTGTTTTTCACAATTTATTCTACATGTTTTCTTATTTTGTTAAAGCACTCAAACTATGTCAATGGTTTTATTATAAAAGAAGACGCTAAACAAATATAAAGGAGACAGTCACTTGTGAAGGACATAGTTGGAATAATTTGAAGTACATTAGAAGGTTTAAGAGAAAATAATTGTCTATTAAAATTTTTAAATCCATATTAGAAGACTTGAAAAAGAGCTACAGAGTGATTGAATACCCTAGCATTACATTTGATATTAAAGAAATGCTTTTATTTTCTTCTCTATCATAATTTATTTTACCACATATTTACTTATTTTTATAACAGCTATGTGATAACATTTGTTTTTCTATCAAAAAAAGAAAGAAGAAAGAAAGAAAAACTACATGTATGCTTCCAGTCTTTTCTGAAGCCTGCTTCTGTGTTCACATTCATTCAGAATTCAAGGTGAAAACTTAAGATAACTTCTTCAGATCATTCGTATTGTAATCTAAGTCAAGTCCTAGCATAATAGTTGGGATAGCTGTAGGGAAAGGTACTTAATAATGGTGTAAACCTGAAACAGAATTGTGATTATCTTAAAAGGAAAAAAAAATAGGGACTGGGAACAGTCATTGGCATACCTGGTTGAGCACACACATTACTATGCATAAGCACCCAGATTCAAGCCCCTCATCCCCACCTATGAGGGAAAGCTTCACAAGTGGTGAAGCAGGGGGTGCAGATATCTCTTTGTCTCTCTCTCTCTCTATCTCCCCTCACCTCTTAAACCCCTAGTCCCCAACTGCAGGGAGGAAGTTTTACAAGTGGTGAAACATGGCTACAGGTAACTTACTCACTTTTTTCCTTCTCCATTTCCCTGTTCCCTTCCAATTTCTCTCCAGCTCTACTAAAATAAGTAAATGAAATATTAAAAGAAAAAAGAAATAAAAATTTGACCTCTAGTTATACTTCTATAATGTCTTTTGGTACATCCTTCAGCTAAACATTTACTAATGAGAGAAACAATGAACTTTATTATTTAATATTTATACTTATATCATTTTAATAAGAGAGATACAGAGAGAAACATATAGGAAGTGGGTGAGGGAGTTATCTAGGTCTTAGTAGAAACTATATCATTAAATACTTTATGTTGTCTTTTTTTAGGTCTTTCTACTTGTTTGCTGCACTTATTAAATAACTGAGACTATTGTGATAGCTCCCAATACTCTGGTGAGACCTGTCCTAGCTTATAGGACTCCTTAGTTCCATTTCAGGTGGCATACTTCCTGACAAAATCACAAAATCTACTTATAGACCAGGGCCCATGAGATAAAGCACACATACACATGTATCCATAAGTCAGGGCAAAATATATACCTTAAAGTAAAAGTGCACAATAGTTTGCAGAGACTCAATAGTGCAGCAAGGAAATAGAAAGACCTAAATAAAAAAAAAGACACCACAAATTATTTAATCAAATAGTTTCTACTTAGATCTAGATACTTACCTCACCTACTTCCTATTTCACTTAATCACTCTAAGGCTAAACTTATCAAATAAAGTAAGACTACAAAATCTAGGTAAGGGCACAAGACTGGAATAATTTAATGATGCCTCTTTTGGTCACTCCTAGATTACTCCATTATCCGGGGCCCTGTCAGGGAATCCTGGGATTTCCACATAGATATGATGGGTCTAGAACTCTAATAGATTCCTCTCTCCACTGTCGCTGGTTGTCTCCATTAGGAACATCATTGTGGACCCTCTTGTGGGCCTCTACAGGACTTTGCTCTCAATGTGGAACAACAGTGCTGAGGACTGCTACATTCTTCAAAGAGAGCGTGGATCAACATCCTCTGCCCCTGGAGGAAGATGGATCCTGAATTAAGTGCAGCTTAGAATGTTCCTAGATGTGACCATGAAATGCAAGCTCAGAGCTATAGGGATAAAGAGTTTACACAGGATCCTGTGCTGAATATGGCCCCCAGATCAGATCAATGGAGTTCCCTGTTCTCTTTCTTTCTTATAAAAATAATTAAACATATTTGTTTGATTTTAGTCAGAAAAATGAAAAAGACTGAAAAACAGAAAGCACAGCACTGAAAGTTCCTTCAATGCTGTGAGGGGCCAAACTCAAACCTCACCCATGCATATGACAAAGCACCACACTGTTCAGGTATACTACTTTGCAAGCCTTATAAGTCAATCTTTAAAAGAAATAAAAAAGGAAACCAATACTTTGAGAACACATATATTTTAAGGTTTCATGGTAGATCGTTTAAAGCTGCTAAATAAAGTTCATATAAAACAATCAAAACAATAAATATTGGGGTGTCTTATGGAGTTAACTTGAAACGTGCCTAAAATCCAAAGTTTTTAGACAGGGAAAACAAATACAAAGTTAGTAAAATAGTGTTGGAAGGAAGAAAAATGTTTCTCTAGATTTAAACCTAAATCTTTACTGTTTTAAAAACTGAAAACTAAGTTTGCAACTCCATAAAAACTGATCCAGGTCCCTTGCTTATGATGAAGAAGAGAGAGAGAGAGAGAGAGAGAGAGAGAGAGAGAGAGAGAGAGAGACACTAAATGGTACTTGGTTTGACAGTCTTAAATTAACATATTACCTGTTATGGTTGCTCAAAAGTCAACTAAGCTGTTCCTTTCCAGCATGCAAGTAAATTTAAAGCTAAAGACTGATATTTTCCCAGTAGATCTACTACGGACGTTCTTAAATGCACCAAGCTCTTCCATAATCCCTGCTGGCTTTTAATGCTATGCCTTGATGGTAAATTAGTTCCAGCAGCATAATTTGTTTAGCTCTTGGCTCTATTACCAATATTAAGTCTCTTACAGAAGTCTTGAAAATATAAGATTCTATGTAAATAGTTCTCCAAATTTACTGAGCTTATGTTGGCCTGATTTGGAAACCATAGCACATCAACCTAAAATGTGCAGTCACAGTGCTGTTACACTGTATGTGTCCCTGTTTTGAGAGCCACACTATAGAATGACTTATACAAGTATTCTTAGGGGACTGGGCATTGGCAGATCAGCAGATTGTACCTATTAAACTTTTCCTAAATCTGATTATGGCTTTATGGCCTGAAATTTCAAGGTATACCAACTATGTAGATATTGAGATCTTTGAAACTATAATTCTTGCACTGAAATGTTGTTCATCACTATCTAATGGACTTAAACACTTATATAGCTCAATATAGAATTATTTGAAAACATCAGAATGTTCATGGTAAGGACAATTTACAGTTTTAGAAAGTTCTTGGAAAAATTAATTATTTTGGCCAGGAAAGCATATTTTGAGAAACAAAACACTTTTTGATTCTGTATTAGAGATAAAGTTTTAAGATAGACACTTAATTTTTTTTTTTTTGCCTCCAGCGTTATTGCTGGGGATCAGTGCCTGCACCATGAATCCACTGCTCCTGGAGGCCATTGTTTTCCCCCTTTGTTGCCCTTGCTGTAGCCTTGTTGTGGTTATTATTGTTTTTGATGTTATTATTTTTGTTGTTGATGTCATGCATTGTTGGACAGGACAGAGAGAAATGGAGAGAGGAGGGGAAGACAGAGAGTAGAAGAGAAAGACAGACACCTGTGGACCTGCTTCACTGCCTGTTAAGTGGACGTCCCTGCAGGTGGGGAGCCGGGGCTGAAACTGGGATCCCTACGCAGGTCCTTGCACTTTGCGCCATGTGCGCTTAACCAACCAGCTGTGCTACGGAGCAACCCACAACACTTGATATCTCTTGGTGTCATTTTCCAGTCCTATGTATGAATATCTCATGACATTGTCCTCACTGTTATGAAATAGCATGTAAATGGTTCAGTAATTATGCTTTAAAATCCAATGCTTTATCCACTGCAACACCTCCCAGACCATGGTTCAGTAATTAGTAAGCAGTAATTGTTACTCATCCCTTCACAGTTACATAATAGCCAGTTATAACTTACAGGAACTGAACAAACAATACATTCAAAACAGTGTTTTAGATTTTCTTGGAGAACTAGGAAAAGTCTTAAATTAACAATGAGGCAGAGGCTTCATTGAGAAAGAACTAATTAATTTTTTTTTCTAACTGTAGGGATAGTCACTACATTTTAGAGAGAAAATATATTTTCTACATATAGAACTACCCAATTAAGGAGTCTTTTCTATAATGAGTAAGTTACATTGATATTAGCATTACAAAAGCTTCTCTTCCAAGAGTCAATGAACAAAATGCATTATGGAGAAGATGCCAATGATTTACTCAGTATATATTGCAATAAGTGTTGTTAAATGGCTAATTCTCCTTTCTAAAGGTAAGATCTTCATCTTACTCAACTACTTATGAATACATATTAATAATGTAAAACTGTTACATACAGGTTTATTTTATAAACTAAAGCAGGTTTGAGAAACAATTTTGTAATGTGAATAAAATAAATAACAAATTTAAAATGCCAGCATGTTCTTCACTTTATTGTTTAGGATGTTGCATCTAGACAATTCAATCTGTTTTCTAATAAAATAAAATGTGTTTGGGTAATGTAATTTAGTTACCTAATTATTGTAGTCAGTGTTGATGTTTTATATATATATATATATATATATATGTATATGTATATATATACACTTTCTTTATTGTTTGTGTTGTCATATATATTCTCCTTGAGAGAATTTATATATGTCTTATTCTTTTATTACATTCTGTAGACAAGCCACCTGACTCTATACTCTTAACTTTACATTGAGTCTTCATTTCCTACCTGTTTAATCTTTCATTATATTTTCTTCTGTTGCTTTTTAATCACAATCATACAGATATAAACAACATTTATGCCCAATGTAGATTTTTTCCTTCCTACTAAATCTACTCTCAGTTCTTATTTCAATTGTAAGTAAGCTTTTACTTTACTTGCCTGAGAGAAGAAGACTTATCCACAAATATCTGTTAGAAAAAAATGAATCAATTCCTTTAAGATAATTATTTTTCTTATTTTTCAGTTTTTAAATGTTAGTGGAAATTTGCCTCTTTTCTTTCTAATTCAGATGTATCTTTTATGGGAAGAGATGGGTTAGGACGGTAAAGCACAAGACTTGTAAGATTAAGGACCTGATTTTTTTTTTAAATTTATTTATTTATAAAATAGAAATACTGACAAGACTATAAGATGAGAAGGGTATAATTCCCACCACCAGAGCTTCATATCCCCTCCCCTCCCCTGAAAGCTTTCCTATTCTTTTACCCCATAGGAGTATGGACCCAGGGTCACCATGGGGTACAGAAGGTGGAAGGACCTGATTTTATGGCTACTGGCATCACATATGTCAGTGTGATGACCTGTTTCTATCTCTATTATGAATAATAAAAAATATGAATACAAATGGTTTCTCTGAATCCTACCACTTGAATACTTACCACATTCATTTTAGCTTTTGACTCTCATCTTTTACTGGAGGGCTGAATCCTTTCTTTCTTCCAATCATAATGGCAATTAGAGGCTCAAAAGTAGCCAATTTATGGCAATCAGCTTTATTAATTCAATCTTCATGTCCTGTGACAACAGCAAATTTCAAAGCTATGTATTCTTTTATTTCTTGCCATAATAATTATATATGTTTACATATGAATGTTTGTCAAAAACTGTTCTGGGAAATGATAATATAATAATGAACAAGTGAGAAGATGAGGTTTTTGCTAAGCATGCATCATGGATCTCTTCCTGAGGCAGGGCTATGGAGCAGCAGCAACTGTGTTTTTGTCCTCTCCTCTCCCAGATCAATTAGGAATACAAAACAAGACCACCTGGGACCACAACAAAGTAGGACTAGAGTAACTTCAGGAACCCACCAAATTATCTGTGAGTGAAAACGTGTGGCTCATGGACCGAGAGGAGCCTAGGGAGAGATTAAGTGGCTGATAATGGTCTGGCAGTTTACCAGTTGAGAAATCACCTCCAGTCTGTTTCAACAACAAAAAGGTGAGAGTGCTCAGTAATTTGAAAAGTACTGAGAGAGGGACCTCATAACATAGTATATAAAATGGTTAAACCAACAAGAAGAAATATTGGAGAAATGAATCAGGACAAGAGTCCAGCTAAAAACCCCCAAAGGCTGAAGCAAAAATAACGAGGTCAACATCCAAATACTAGGTAAGGAAATAATAACAGGAATGAGTATTAAACTAACACTTAACAATAAACAAAACATTAGTAATAGTCCCAAATATGGAAGCTCAACAGAACACTACTAAACAACTACTGAGTCAAAGAGGAAATAAAGGAAGAAATCAAAAATTTTTGAGAGTTCAATGAAAATGAAGACACAGGCTATCAAAATATTTGGGACACAGCTAAGGCAGTACTGAGAGGGAAGTTCATAGCCATACAAGCACACATTAGGAAACAAGAAAAAGCACAAACAGCCTGATTAAAGACCTAGAAGAAGAAGAACAAAGGAACCCTAAAGCAACCAGAAAGATAGAAATCACTAAAGTTAGGGCAGAAATAAATAACTCTGAAAATAAGAAAACCATATAAAAGATCAACGAAAGTAAATATTTGTTCTTTGAAAGAGTGAACAAAATCGACAAACCTTTAGCCAGACTCACAAAACAAAAAAGGGATAAGAACCAAATAAATTGGATGATAAATGAAAGAGGATATATCACAACAGACACTGCAAAAATTCAGCATATCATGAGAGAGTTCTATGAAGAACTATATGGCACCAAGCTAGAGAATCTGGAAGAACTAGAATTTTTTTTTTTCCTAGATACCTAGGAACTTCCAAAATTAAGTAAAGAGGAGCTAGATAACATAAACAGGCCCATCACAGCTAATATAATTGAAATAATTATTAAAAACCTTCCCAAAAATAAAAGTCCTAGACCAGATGGTTTTACAAATGAATTCTACAAAACCTTCGAAGAATAACTAATACTTCAAATTTTAAATGTCTTCCAGAAGACTGAAGACACTGGAATACTTCCTTCCAGCTTCTATAATGCCAACATCACTTTGATACCAAAATCAGATAGGGACACAACCAAAAAAGAAAACTACAGACCAATATCTCTGATGAACAGAGATGCTAAAATATTGAACAAAATTCTAGCCAACCAGATACAGCAGAATATAAAGATTGTTCATCATGAACAAGTGGGGTTTATCCCAGACATGTAAGGTTGGCTTAATATATGTAAATCAATCAACATGATCTACCACATCAATAAAAGCAAGACCAAAAACCACATGGTCATATCGATAGATGCAGAGAAAGCCTTTGACAAAATACACCATGCCTTCATGATCAAAACACTACTAAAATAATAAATGGAAAATTCCTGAAGATAATGGAGTCTATATATAGCAATCCTACAGGTAACATCATAGTCAATGGTGAAAATCTGGAAGCATTTACCCTCAGATCAGATACTAGACAGGACTTCCCTCTATCACCATTATTATGCAACATAGTGTTAGAAGTTCTTGCCATAGCAATCAGGCAGGAGTAAGGAATTAAAGGAATATAGATTGGAAGAGAAGAAGTCAAACACTCCTTATTTGCAGAAGACATGATAGTATACAAAAAAAAAAAAAAACCTAAGGAATACAGCACAAAACTTATGGAAATTATCAGGCAATATAGGAAAATGTAAGGCTACAAAATTAACATTCAAAAGTCAGTGCCATTCCTCTATGCAAATGCTAAGTTAGAAGAAGTTGAAGTCCAGAAATCAATTATTTTTACTATCACACCAAAACAATAAAAATATCTAGGAATAAATCTAACCAGAGGAGTGAAAGACTTGTGTGCTAAAAATTATGAGTCACTACTGAAGGAAAATGAAAAAGCCAAAAAGAGTGGAAAGATACTCCATGCTCATGGGTTGGAAGAATTAACATCATCAAAATGAATATACTACCCAGAGCCATATACAAATTCAATGCTATCCCCATCAAGATCCTATCACATTTTTTAGGAGAATAGAACAAACACTACAATTGTTTATCTGGAACTAGAAAAGACCTAGATTGCCAAAAGAATGTTGGGAAGAAACAACAGAACTGGAGGCATCACACTCCCAGATCTCAAACTGTATTATAGGGCCATTGTCATCAAAACTGCTTGGTACTGAAACATGAATAGACACACTGACCAGTGCAATAGAATTGAGAGTCCAGAAGTAAGCCCCCACACCTATGGACATCTAATCATTGACAAAAGTGCCCAGACTATTCAATGGGAAAGCAGAGTCTCTTCAACAAATGGTGTTGGAAAAAATGGGTTGAAGCATGCAGAAGAATGAAACTAAACCACAATATTTCACCAAATACAAAAATAAATTACAAGTGGATCAAGTACTTGAATGTTAGACCAGAAACTATCAGATCCTCAGAGAAAAATATTCACAGAACACTTTTCCATATAAATTTTAAAGTCATCTTCAATGAAATGAATTCCAATTACAAAGAAGACTAAGGCAAGCATAAACCTATGGGACCAGATCAAATTAAAAAAGCTTCTATACAGCAAAAGAAACCACTACCCAAACCAAGAAACCCCTGACAGAATGGGAGAAGATCTTTACATGCCATTCATCAGACAAAAGGCTAATAACTGAAATAAATAAAGAGCTTGCCAAACTCAACTGCAAGAAAACAAGTAGTGCCATCCAAAAATGGGGAGAGGCATGGACAGGATATTCGCCACAGAAGAGATCCAAAAGGGTGAGAAACACATGAAGAAATGTTCCAAGTCTTTAATTGTCAAAGAAATGCAAGTAAAGACAACAATGAGATACCTCTTCACTCCTGTGAGAATGTCATACATCAGGAAAGGTAACAGCAGCAAATGCTGGAGAGGCTGTGGGGTCAAAGGAACACTCCTGCAGTGCTGGTGGGAATGTAAATTCATCTAACCCTTATGAGAAGCAGTCTGGAGCACTCTCAGAAGGCTAGAAATGGACCTACCTTATAATCCTTCAATTCCTCTCCTGGGGATATACCCTAAGGAACCCAACACACCCATCCAAAAAGATCTGTGTACACATATTTCTTAGCAGCACAATTTGTAATAGCAAAAGCCTGAAAGCAACCTAGGTGTCCAACAACAGATGAGGGGCTGAGCATGTTGTGGTATATAAACAGAATGGAATAGTACTCAGCTATTAAAAATCGTGACTTTACCATTTTCAGCAGATCTTGGATGGACCTCAAAAATTCATGTTAAGTGAAATAAGTCAGAAATAGAAAGATGAATATGGGATGATCTCACTCTTAGGCAGAAGTGGAAAAACAATATTAGAAGAGAAAACACAAGTAGAACCTGATCTGGAATTGGTGTATTTCTCCAAAGTAAAAGACTATGGGTGGGTTGGGGGGGAGAATACAGGTCCAAAAAGGATGCCAGAGGACCTAGTGGGGGTTATATTGTTATGGAAAACCGGGAAATGTTATTAATGTACAAACTATTTTATTTACTATTGAATGTAAAACATTAATTCTCCAATAAATAAATTTTAAAATAACAATCAGAAAATAATAATAAAAAGCATGTAAGTAGTTAAAGTTAAATAATGTTATAGATTATGTTACTTTTTATATTATTTATTTATTTATTATTTATTCCTTTTTGTTGCCCTTTTTGTAGTTATTATTGATGTCCTTGTTGTTGATAGGACCGAGAGAAATGGAGAAAGGAGGGGGAGAGAAAGAGAAACACCTGCAGACATGCTTCACCACGACTCTCCTGCAGGTGGGGAGCTGGGGGGCTCGAACTGGGATCCTTATGCTGGTCCTTGTGCTTTGTGCCACCTGCGCTTAGCCCACTACACTAGCACCTGACTCCCTATGTTACTTTTTTTTTAATAAAGTGATCAAATAAAATTCTCCTGGAAAGTTGACTTAGAACTGAAATGACAGAATCCATAGTGCTGACATCCAGAGTAAGAACATTCTCAATAATTAATTATTTTAGGACACTGATATTGCAGGAAACTTCTTTTTTCTAAAAATGCATGACCTATTTGACAAAGAAGCAAGAGTAATAATATAAGTAGATGAGCAAAATGGAATTTGGTTCTACTTATAAACTACTGTTTCAAATATATCTGTGAGTGTCTTATCTTTAATTTCTCTAGGAAAAGAAGATCTGGAACATAAATAAAACTAACCAGATGACAACTTGAAATGCATCAGTATTTTCAAAAACCACACTTTATTTCCTGCTCCTCTTACCTGTTTATGTTGGATTAGTATTATATATTACTCATTGTCATCATTTAGGAAACAAAGTTGATGAAGCTTTATCTCAATATCAATGGCTTCAATGATCACAGAATAGGAGAAAAATGGGAATTTATATACTAATAGTCCCCTAGTCTTCTTGGATTACACAGCATCAATTGTTTATCATCAGTACTAGAAATCTGAGCAATTCTATCCATTCCATTTCAGTATCTGAGTTACCACAGAAAAAAAATATAGTGAAACGCCTAATAGAAAGTAATTTACTCATAAAAAAATCAGAGCAACGTAAACTTTGATAATGAGTGCAGACGTCTAACACATAGACTAGCAAGACTTTCTCAGCAGTTTACACAGAGCACATATGCCTCTTATCACTTGAAATCCAGTGCGCTATACACTGCGCACAAATACCACCTCACATATCTCTCTTGTACTGCACCAAGAAGGAACTTATTCTTCCCTTTAAGGAGCAGAGATAGTAGAGGGATTAGACTTGTGACACTTATGGCAAATATGACCAAATGCAGGTGCAGAGGTTGAATGAACAAGACTGGAACTCTCATCAATTTCCAATCATAATTAATTCTGCATTACATAAAACATATATGTATTCTTCTCCTTCATCAGTGACTGGATAAATAGAAATGGATGTCATAATATGGTAATCATGTAAAAAAGTTATGTGTTTAGAAATTAAACAAGACATTACAGATGGGCATGTATTGTTCCCAAGATAACAATGTTACAATGCTATAAACAGGGAGTCAGGTGGTAGCACAGCGGGTTAAGTGCACTTGGCTCAAAGTGAAAGGATTAGCATAAGGTTCCTCATTTGAGCCCCCAGCTCCCCACCTGCAGGAGAGTTGCTTCACAAGTGGTGAAGCAGGTCTGCAGGTGTCTGTCTTTCTCTCCCCCACTCTGTCTTCCCCTCCTCTCCCCATTTCTCTAGGTCCTATACAACAATGACAACATCATTAACAACAATAATAATAACTACTACAATTAAAAAAAAACAAGGGCAACAAAAGGGAAAATAAATATTTAAAAAACAACAATGCTATTAACAGGTAAAGGAGAGGAAGCGGTTGATGGCACACATGGTTGAGCACACATGTTAAAATGTGCCACAACACAGGTTTGAGCCCCTGTTCCCCACTTGCAGGGGGAAAGCTTTATGAGTGGTGAAGCAGTTTTGCAGAGGTCGCACTTCCTATCTCCCTCCCTATATCCTTCTTCCCTCTTGGTTTCTGGCTGTCTCTATCCAAAAAATAAATAAAAACAATTTAATTTTTAAAAGAACATATGTGTAAAGAAAAAATATAATTTCCTTCACCATAGTAGAAAACATAAAATTGAAAATTATAACTTACATCAATAGACATGTGTAAAAAGCTTTTTGATAATTTTTTTCAATTTATTTGTTTACTTTTATTTTATAATTTTTTATTTAAGAGAGGATAAATTAACAAAACCATAGGGTAGGGGGGTACAACTCCACACAATTCCCACTACCCAATCTCCATATCCCACCTACTCCCCTGATAGCTTTCCTACTCTCTATCCCTCTGGGAGCATGGACCCAGGGTCATTGTGGGTTGTAGAAGGTGGAAGGTCTGGCTTCTGTAATTGCTTCCCCGCTGAACATGGGCGTTGACTGGTAGGTCCATACTCCCAGTCTGCCTCTCTCCTTCCCTAGTATGGTGGGTCTCTGGGGAAGCGGAGCTTCAGGACACATTGGTGGGGTCTTCAGTCCAGGGAAGCATGGCCGGCATCCTGATGACATCTGGAACCTGAAAAGAGAGTTAACATAGGAAGCCAAACAAATTGTTGAGCAATCATGGACCCAAAGCTTGTAATAGTGGAGAGGAGGTGTTAGGGGGGTACTCACTGCAAACTCTGTACTTCTGCTTTCAGGTATATATTTTGCAGTAGTTTATGGATACGTGTGAACATATGTGCTCTCTCTCACAGAAACTGGTCTATATCTAGGTTTTGGGACTTTGTTAGAAAGTGAACCAACTGAGATAGAATTAGAGTACACTATGAAAGGAAAGGTCCCACCTGAGTAATGAAGCTGAAGGGCTGTCATTTCACACGTGAAGTCTCTGGACACAATCTGAAGTGAAGCATGTTGAGGTGGCAATCGTTGCGTTGATTAGGTTGTGATCAGCAGATGCAATATTATTTGATATAGATTGGGAGAGGCATACGGGAAAATGGGCCGTATCCAAGGGTTCCAGGACTGGGGGAAGTAGAGGCTCTATAGTGGAGATGTGAGGTTCCTGCTGTCTTAGGGTTCAAAAAGACAATCGATATTTAATGTTATCATCACATTATTTGGTAATTGGGTTAACTTTGAAAAGTCCTTTTGTTAGGGTTTGCTGTACAGTACCCAGTATCTTGTATATAGCTGCACTATTGGTTGCTTCTGATCTACTTGGTCTAGGCTTTTGAGAGAGTCCGCCTATCAAATACACAGCCTATATATTAAAAAGATTCAGTGTGTGTTTTCAAAAACTTCGAGACATACAATAAATTTTCCCCCTCTCATATTAATTAACTAGTGATTTCTATGAGTATATTTTACTAGGAGTGTACATAAACACCATTCCAACCACCAAAAGACTGTGACCCATCCCTCCCACCAACTCCCACTCCCCACTGGCACAGGAAGCTGCATGTCTACCCCTCCCTACAGGGCTTTTGCTTTGGTGCCCTACTTACAATTTGGTCAGGTCCTGCTTTTAGTTTCCCTATCAGATCTTCTTACTCAACTTCTGTTGATGAGTGGGATCATCCCATACTCATCTTTATCTTTCTTACTTAGCTCACATAACATAATTCCTTCTAGCTCTGTCTAAGATGGGTCAGAGAAGGTGGGTTCATTGTTCTTGATAGCTGCATAGTATTCCATTGTGTATATATACCACAGCTTTCTCAGCCACTCATCTTTTGTTGGGCACCTGGCTTGCTTCCAGGTTTTAGCTATTATGAATTGTGCTGCTATGAACATAGGAATACACACCTCTTTTTGGTTGGATGTTATGGAGTCCTTGGGGTATAATCCCAAGAGAGGAATTACTGGATGATATGGAAGGTCCATGTCTAACCTTGTGAGAGTTTTAAAGACTGCTCTCCACAGAGGCTGTACCAATTTACATTCCCACCAGCAATGCAAGAGGGTTCCTCTGTCCCCACAGCCTCTCCAGCAGTTGTTGCTGCTGTTCTTTTTGATGTATGCCATTCTTACAGGAGTGAGCTGGTATCTTAGTGTTGTCTTAATTTGCATTTCTCTGACAATCAGTGACCTAGAGCACTTTTTCATATGTTAGTTAGCCTTTTGGATCTCCTCTGAGGTGAATGTTTTGTTAATGTTCTCTGTCCATTTTTGGATGGGGTCATTTGCTTTTTTGGTGCTAAGTTTGATGAGCTCTTTATATATTTTGGTGATTAGTTTATTGTCTGATGTATGGCATGTGAAGATCTTCTCCCATACTGTGAGGGTCTCTTTGTTTGTTTAATAGTTCCTTTGGATGTGCAGAAGCTTTTCAATTTGATGTAGTCCCATTGATTTGTTTCTGCTTTAGTCTTCCTTGCAATTGGGTTTATTTCATCAAAGATGTCCTTGAGGTGTAGGTGGGAAACTGTTTCACCAATGTTTTCCTCTAAGTATTTGATTGTTTCTGGTCTGACATCCAGGTCTTTGATCCAATTGGAGTTGACTTTTGTTTCTGGTGAGATAAAGTGGTTCAATTTCATTCTTCTGCATGGTACAACCTAGTTGTCCCAGCACCATTTATTGAAGAGAGCCTCCTTCTTCCATTTAATCCTTGCGCCCCCTTATCAAAGATTAGATGTCCATAGGTGTGGTATTTATTTCTGGGCTTTCAATTCTGTTCCACTGGTCTGTGTGTCTATTTTTGTTCCAGTACCATGCTGTTTTGATGATGATGGCTTTATAATATAGTTTAAAGTCTCGGAGTGTGATGCCTCCATTTCTGTTTCTTTTCCTTAAGCTGGTTTTGTCAATTCTAGGTGTTTTCAGGTTACAGATAAATGACTGTAGTGTTTGTTCTATTCTCTTAAAGAAGCTTGGTGGAACTTTGATGGGTATTGTATTAAATTTGTATATGGCTCTGGGGAGAATATTCATTTTGATGATATTCATTCTTCCAATCCATGGGCATGGGATATCTATACATTTCTTGGTATCAGTTTCTATTTCCTAGCGTAGCGACTCATAGTTTTCAGTGTACAAGTCTTTCACTTCTTTGGTCAACTTTATTCCTAGGTATTTGATTGATTTTGCTGAAACAGTAAAGGGGAGTGATTTCTGGATGTCTTCTTCTAGATATTTAGTGTTTGCATAAAGAAATGCCACTGATTTCTGTACATTGATTTTGTACCCAGATACCTTGCTATATTGCCTAATAACTTCCGGTAATTTTCTGCTGGATTCTTTCGGTTTTTCTATGTATACTATCATATCATCTGCCAATAGTGAGAGCTTGACTTCTTCCCTTCCTATCTGCATTCCTTTGATTTCTTTCGCTTGCCTAATTGTTATGGCAAGAACTTTCAATACTATGTTGAAGAGTAACGGTGACAGTGGATAGCCCTGTCTAGTTCCTGATCTGAGGGGGAATGCTTTCAGCTTCTGTCCATTGAGTATGATGTTGGCTGTAGGTTTGCTATATATACACTCCACTATCTTCAGGAATTTCCTATCTATTCCCATTTTTTGTAGAGTTTTGAGCATGAATGCATGTTGGATTTTGTCAAAGACTTTCTCTGCATCTATTGAGATAATCATATGGTTTCTGGCTTTGCTTTTATTGATGTGGTGAATGACATTGATTGACTTATGGATGTTGAACCAGCCTTGCATTCCTGTAATGAATCCCACTTGGTCATGATGAAAAATCTTTTTCATATGCTGCTGTATCCAGTTGGCCAAGATCTTGTTTAATATTTTGGCTTCTATGTTCTCTTTTTAATTTTTTTTTATTTTTTATTTAAGAAAGGATTAATTAACAAAAACATAGGGTAGGAGGGGTACAATTTCATACAATTCCCACCACCCAATCTCTGTTTCCCACCCCCTCCCTTATAGCTTTCCCATTCTCTATCCCTCTGGGAGCATGGACCCAGGGTCATTTTGGGTTGCAGAAGGTAGAAGGTCTGGCTTCTGTAATTGCTTCCCCAGCTGAACATGGGCGTTGACTGGTCAGTCCATACTCCCAGTCTGCCTCTCTCTTTCCCTAGTAGGGTGGGTCTCTGGGTAAGCGGCCAAAGTTACTTTTACTCCACTGTGGTCTGAGAAGATACTTGGGATGATTTCAATGCTCTTTAATTTATTCATGCTGTCTTTGTGGCCTAACATGTGGTCTATCCTTGAGTATGAGTTATGTGGATTTGAAAAGAAGGTGCATTCCATTTTTTTTGTTGTGAAGGACTCTGAAAATGTCCAAGAGGTCTAGTCTGTCAAGCTCTTCATTCAATTCTCTTGTATCTTTGGTGATTCTCTGCTAATTGATCCTCTAATAATTATGTAATGTCCCTGCCTATCTTTTATTATTTTATTTAATTTAAAATCTATTGTGTCTGTGATGAGAATGGCTGTTTTGCCTTTTTTTTTTTTTGTATAATTGGCCTGCCAGAGGAAGAATGAGAGGAAGGGGAAGCAAACATTCTAGAGGAAATAATATTAGAAAACTTCTCAGACCTGAATAACAGAAAGGACATCAAGATTCAAGAGGCCCAGAGAGTTCCAAACAGAATCAACCCAGACCTGAAAACACCAAGATACATCATAGTCACAATGAGAAGAAGTAAGGATAAAGAAAGGTTCCTAAAGGCTGCAAGACAGAAACAAAAAGTCACATACACGGAAAAACCCATAAGATTATCTGCAGACTTCCCCACTCAAACTCTAAGAGCCAGAAGATAATGGCAAGATATCTATCGAGCCCTGAATGAAAAAGGGTTTCAACCAAGGATAATATATCCTGCTAGACTTTCATTCAAACTAGATGGAGGGATCAAAACCTTCTTAGACAAACAACAGTTAAAGGAGGCAACCATCACCAAACCAGCCCTGAAAGAGGTTTAAAAGACCTCTTCTTTCTTCTAGCATTTGCCCTTCTTCCGTAGCCAGTCCACAGGTCAGGTTGAAAGCTTTCAGGAGCTGATTGTTGCTGGCTTTGAAAGTGACTGGGATCCATGTGGATTCAGTCGGCTAGGAAGGATCGTCAGTTTCCCCAATGAATGGGTACTCACGGGATGCACCATGAGAAGGTCGATCCAATGCATCCCTCTTATAAACAAGAACATCACTATAATACTTGCAATATATCAGAGCAAACAAAAATCTTTTTTGAACAATGGCACTACAATACATTAAATCCATAATATCAATAAATGTCAATGGCTTAAACTCACCCATCAAAAGGCACAGAGTGGGGGGATGGATCAGAAATCATAACCCAACCACATGCTGATTGCAAAAATCCCATCTGTCACAACAAGATAAACACAGACTTAAAGTTAAAGGATGGAAAACTATCATACAGGCTAACAGACCACAAAAAAGGGCAGGTACAGTCAAAAAGTAATTTAAATATTAAAATAGAACAAGCTAAATGGTTATTACTTCCAACTAATACAGTGTATTCCATAGCAATCATACAGATATAAGTTTTCAAATTTAATAGTAGAATTTCAAATATTATATATACATTATTTACAGTAACATTTCAGTGACTTACACATTCCTTTACTAGTGCACTAACATATTTTCAGTAAGCAATTAAGCTTCATTATCTTTTCTATTTCATATGAATAATTTCAGTAAAAGCACTGTGGCAAAGTACTTTCTACTTCCAAGTCATCTACATATCCATTCTGTTTCATTCCCAAGTGATTCTTCAAGGCCCTCTTATATAAAAATTAAATGTTGACATATTATATGATAACTAATGTTAACTTGTATGTTTTAAATTTTGCCTGTAACTATAAATTCAAATTACACTTCGACTCAAATGGTAGTTATTTAAGGTGAATACAATATACAGGAAAGTCATTATAAGCAATTATCCAAAGCCAAGATAAGAATATTCTATAAAGCTTTCTTTGTCTTTTGTAAAAGTTTAATGTTAGGTTCAGAAAAGGTTCTTTTGGCATTGCCTAAATGATACTCAGAGGGAATGAACAAAGTATTCAGCTTCTTCACACCTCATATTATACAGCCAGTTGATATTTCTTTCTTTCCTGTGTCAGTAATATATCTTTAAAAACAAAAATAGACAATAATATATTATTTCTGTTTCCAGACAAGAATTACATAGTCACATTAAGCCATTGATTTTGGTAAGATAATAACATGACAAGGATTTAACGTACTTTATGACTTTAGCTAATACTCTGCTATTCTTATGGATTTTACTTATACTACTAGCTATATGTAATAGTTTTTGGTAAAAAAAAAAATCGAGGAAACACACTTTACCTAAATATTTTAAGACATAATATATAGGCAAGGACCTTAATTAAATTTAGCTTATTTTTAACTTAATACTATTATGAGTACATATGAGTAAATAATTAGCCTTTGATTCTTTTCTTCACATCAGCATCATTATTATGATATCACACTGTATTTAAGGTTTAAATGTTTATTTTGGAGATCTTAAATTGTATTGTTTTTAATGTATTTTTTATTTTTATATTTATTTATTTTCCCTTTTGTTGCCCTTGTTGTTGTAGCTATTATTGTTGTTGTTATTAATGTCGTTGTTGTTGGATAAGACAGAGAGAAATGGAGAGAGGAGGGGAAGACAGAGAGGGGGAGGGAAAGATAAACACCTGCAGACCTGCTTCACTGCCTGTGAAGTGACTCCCCTGCAGGTGGGGAGGGGGGCTCGAACCAGGATTTTTACGCCTGCCCTTGTGCTTCGCGCCACGTGCACTTAACCCGCTGCACTACCAATGTATTTTTTTATTTTAATCACTTTAGAGGCTGAACAATAACTTAGTCTCTGCATGATAGAGAGCAACATCCTACACTCTCCACCAACTAGTCCTCTTCCTTCCCTAGGGATACTGGGTCCTCAATTTATGTTCTCTTCCAAAG